>NW_027507748.1:288414706-289014706 GCF_037356315.1 Lithobates pipiens | reverse complement strand
AACTTATTAGATTACCAATAAGTTCATTGCCTTGGTTGGCCTCAGAACACATACCTAGTTCGTGTACACATCATCCACTAATCGGGTGCACCCTTCAAATGTTCCGGAAGGCTTGTAAGGGGCACCGTATTTCCTCGGTAATTGGTCCACTAACTCCAATCAGACAGAATCCGGCATTCCCTGCGGGCATGTCAACCTCTTTTATGTCGGAATTTTGGCCCCATGATGAGATGCAGGCAAGACATTTCTTTTCTGCAGGGTCGTTTTTAGACCGGGCTGATATCCCCTCACGGAATGTTGATCGCGCTTGCCCTATGTGGACTTATTTCCAATTGCGACACTTCTTAAATGACCCCCATAAGCGCAGTGACTTCTCATTATGGTGTAATAACGTTTTTTTTTTTTTTTTTTATGTTTTAATAAAAATAAAATATCAAACTCACATTCCAGTAGAACATGTCAGATAAAATAGGCAGTGTTAGTCTTGGGAAGACTCTACCACTGCCTATTTTATCTGACATGTTTGCTATCAACTACTGGAATGTGAGTTTGATATTTTATTTTTATTAAAAAAAATTTTTTTTTAAAAACGTTATTACACCATCCTGGCTTTATCCTTCTATTACATGTCTGGGTTGATGTTGGAGCTGTCTCTTTAAAAACTGTTACCACATACAGTCTAATACATTGAAAGAACCATTTGTCTTGGGATCCATACAACCATAGAACGCTGAATCAGTGCCTCAGTATTTGGAATCATAAGCGATTTTCGACCCCTTAGATATATGTCTATTCGGGTCATTTCCATCTGGTAAGCCTGTGCTTCTTAAGGTGCTGGGATTTGCACTGCGGTGGAACTTTCATGGTCACATCTGATTTGGATTCCTGTTTTCACCACATTTTGTTGTGACTCATGTTTATGTATTTATTATTACAAAATATGCACTCCACTTAATTATTATTTATGTTTATGTTTTACCATTTGTGTTTATATTTTTATATTTGTGTTTACATCTTACAAAAAAAATTAATGGTTGCATGAATACATGGTATAGGGTTTTCTATATTCTTTTCCATATATATGTTGTTCACTTTTTCATATTTATAAATTTTTTCTGCCTTCACTTCTTATTCGATTATAGTGGCAGCATAGGTTTAGCGCTTACACTTTACATTCAAAATATCTGTGGCTAAAAAATCCTAGTTTTAGCGCGTTGACAGCTTCCTATACATCCGGTACTGCGCCGTGTTATTGTGTGCATATAACATTTTAGTTATTCCAAAAATATTATTGTAATTTTTTTTGTAAAAAATTACATAATATATTTTTTAAAATGTACAAAATCAAGCTCTAAAAAGAATGGAATTTTTTTTAAATTTAATTGGAAAAAAAAAAGGTTCACAATATTTATTGAAATATTGAAATAACCACTTTCAGACTGGACCATTTTTGCGATTCGGCACTGCGTCGCTTTAAGTGACAATTGTGTCCTTTCCCCCCCACAAATAGAGCTTTTTTTTGGTGGTATTTTATCACCTCTGCGGTTTTTATTTTTTGCACTATAAAAAAAGAGCGACAATTTTGCAAAAAAACACATTATTTTTTAATTTGTGCTATAATAAATATCCCCCAAAAAATATCAAAAAACATTTTTTTTCCTCAGTTTAAGCCGATACGTATTCTTCTACATATTTTTGGTAAAAAAAAATCGCAATAAGTGATTATTGATTGGTTTGTGCAAAAGTTATAGTGTTTACAAAATAGGGGATAGTTTTATAGCATTTTTATTAATATTTTTTTTTTACTAGTAATGGTGGCGATCAGCGAATTTCATTGTGACTGCAACATTATGGCGGACACAGCGGACATTTTTGACACATTTTTGGGACCATTGTCATTTATACAGCAATCAGTGCTATACAAATGCATTGATTCCTGAGTAAATGACACTGGCAGTGAAGGGGTTAAACAGGGGGTGGCAGTGTAGGGGTTAAGCGTGTCCTAGGGCGTGTTGCTAACTGTGGGGGGCATGGTTGTGTGTGACAGTCACTGATCTCTGCTCAAATCACAGGGAGCATAGATCAGTGTCACTTGTTGCTAGGCAGAATGGGGAGATGCTGTTTACTTCCGCATCTCCCGTTCATCCTCCCCATGAGACGATCGTGGGTATCCCCGCAGCGATCAAGTCTGCGGGACCTGCGGCATGCACGCGATGGCATGGCGACAAATTCAAAGGGACGTACCTGTACGCCCTTATGCCTGTCTGTGCCATTCTGCCGACGTGTGTGTGCGCCGGTCGGGAAGCGGTTAATATTAGTTAAAATATTTAAAAAATCTGCTTAATATTTTTTTTAAAAAGCCAAAATTTTATAAAAAAAACATTTTTTTCAACATTTTTGAAAAAATATTTGATTTAAAATATTTAAAAAATAAATACAATTATAAAAAATTTAATCTTTGGAATTTTTTTATAAATATTTTAACAAAAAAATTTAACATAAAAATATACTCATTACCAATGGTACATCACCTCACTGGGCCCTCCCTGCAAAACAAATTACTAACGCTCTCGACCCCATGGAGCGTCTTAGGAAGGAAAGCTCCTCAGCTAAGGGGTGCGGTCTAATATTTGAAGGTGCACCATTTCGCTCTGTAAGCAGCTTATCCTTCACTTCCCTCCTTATTCTGTCAACTAGTGACTTCCATCAAGACTGCAAAGCTGCAATTGACAAAAAAAAGGTACATTAAGCATTTTTGAAACTATATACAATATACACATAAAAACAAAAAAATTATTCAAGCACATATATGCACTTACGTCGATCTTTCTTCATGCATTGGCTCATTTCATCCCAGTCCTCCGTTAGGCTGCAGCAAATTTCATTCCAATTGTTCCTCTTGGAAACACGGTCCCCATGTCCAGCGTGAGATAAGTCTCAAATTGCGGGGTGCATTTGCACTGCAGCAATGAGCTGCGATTGAGAAACATCTTTTGCCATTTTGCTTCTTGTCCTGTATGCATAGGACGACTCAGAAGATGTGTGTACAGCAAGAGAGGAAGTGATCTGCTCAAGAGGTGTGGATGGGAGGTCAAATGTTGCTTCCTGTATGCACAAGATGCCCTGTAATTTTTTTTATCATAAAAATGTCAGACGCTAATTAACTGCCGTTTATGAGTGTTTATGGGTGTTTGGCGTTTTTTGGCGTTTTTTCCCGGTCAAAAACGGCACTTTGAACACGAATTTCTGGCGTTCAGAAAAAAGCCCATAAACTCCACTGCTCATTAAAGCTAAAAAACGTCCATGTGTGCATGGATACATAGGCTAACATAGAGTGGAGTTTATGGGCATTTAAAAAAAAACGCCCAAACTCCAATAAACTACAGTTTATGAGCTCCAGTGTGCATGGAGCCTTATTAAAATCAAAAAAAAAATTAAATACCTTCACCATCTCTCCATCCTTAGTAACCAGTAGGGATGGGCCGAATGGACCCCTGTTTAGTTTGCACCAGAACTTTCGAACACCACTAAAGTTTGGACCCAAATAACGAACTACATTAACTACTTCCCACCCTGCCACTGCACATAAATGGCCGGGTGGTGCTTTCCTCATTCTGAGTGGATGTTCAGGAAAGTCCCTCAGAATTAGTGCTCGCAGTGTGGCCACGAGGCACACTGCGGCTCGATCCTGTGATCAGAATGATCACAGGATCCAGCTGAGCAGAGATTGGGATATGGGCACTTTGATTGTCCCTCCCGTTCACCATGTGGCTGTGTCCAATCACAGCTGTCACAATGTAAACAGAGACACATGTCACTGTGACAGGTCTCCCCGTCTAGCTCAGTGAGAGCTCAGTTCGGGGGGGGGGGGGGGGGAATCTGCAGATCTGTGACAGCTCTCTGTGTGAGGATGATTTTACACAGAGAGCTGTTACAGATCACCATACAAAAGTACACCAAGCACCACTGATATACCCCGGTCCCTATACACATTTATTGTCCCAGTAAAAAATGTCTGTCTGTCCCCCATCACTGCCAACACCAAATAAACACCAATTTGGGTTATTTTTACCTAAGAAATGAAGCAGCATCATTTTTGGTCAAACTGTATCAAGATAAATTACTTATTTTCAAAATTTTATAACAGACAAAAAATGAATTTTTTTGAAAAATTTCCATTCTTCTTTTATTTGTAGCATTAAAAAATACCCCCAAAAAAAACTTAATTTGCGTGAAATTTTTTTTTTAAATGTCATTTGAGTGCAGTGTTACATGACCGCGCAATTGTCATTCAAAGTGTGAAAGCTGAAAATTGGTCTGGGAAGGAAGGGGGTGAAATTGCCCAGTATTGAAGTAGTTAAAGTCAATGGGACCTGAACGTCAAAAATTAAAAGTGCCCATTTTGAAGGCTTATATGCAAGTAATTGGGCATAAAATGGTTATAGGGGTCTGGGTCCTCCTCTGGGGGATATATGTCAATAAAAGTTTGTGAAAAACGTAATTTTTAAACGAACAGTGATTTTTTTAATTTTTAAAGTGAAAGAATACAATTTTTAATTCCTTCCAATATAGTGCCTGGGGGGTCCCTTAGTCTACCTGTAAAGTGGAAGATCTGTACCAAGTCTAGAATCTGCTGCAGCAATAATTGAATTTATAAAGCCAAAAAAATGAAATTTTCTCTGCAAGCTGCCTTTATTTTGCTTATTTTGAATTTGCCTTGCTGTAAAAAATTGCAATGATATGCACCTGTCAAACAGGTGCAGAAAAATTGGTCTTTGAGTGTTAATTGTGCCCATGAAACCTATATGAAAAATATTCTTCCAGATGAAATGATTGAACACCCTCAAAGCTAGGCAGCCTCGAAGTCCTGCAGAGATTCTACATCCCAAAAAGACTTAATCAGTGACATCAGCCTCAGGGGCTTCACAGCTGGTAATCCAGGACTGATTCATTTTTATAAAAGTCAAATGGTCCATGGAGTCTGTGGACAGACCCATTCTATGATCAGTAACGAAACCTCCTGCAACACTGAATGCCCGTTCTGAAAGCACGCTGAATGCAAGGCAGTCCAACAACTCAATAGCATATTGGGCAAGTTCTGGTCAGTGGTCTATTCTCATGACCCATTAAGTCAATGGATTGTCAGCTGGAAAGCTCTCCATCTCTGTTTTGGCCCCAAGGTAATCGTCCATCATGTGATGCAGATGCTGCCAATAGGGTGTGGAAGCTGACAGCCCTGACAGCGGCGAGGACTGAAAAAATTCCAAAATGCCTCACTTAGGCGGACACCTTCTCCAATGCTCCTCTCTTGACCAACAGAAGACTCAAAACTACATTTTCCATGACACTGTAACCTACTGGAGTCAGGAAAAAAGTTCAATAAAATCCTCTTTAACATGTCCTCAAGTGATTTATCTTCTGCACTCTCTGTGGGGAAGGGATGAGTTCTGAGACCTTCCCCTTGTGGTCAAGGAGGGTTGCCAACCAGTAATCATCCTTCTCCTTTATGCCACATATTCTTGGGTCCATTCGCAGGCTTCCTCCTCCCAGCCATGCACTACTCCCAAGCGTCCTGGGTAGGGATGAGCCGAACACCCCCCCCCCCCCCCCCCCGGTTCCCCTCCAGAACATGCGAACAGGCAAAAAATTGCTAATTTTAAAGGTTTATATGCAAGTTATTGTCATAAAAAGTGTTTGTGGACCCGGGTCCTGCTCCAGGGGACATGTATCAATGAAAAAAAAAGTTTTAAAATGGCCGTTTTTTTTCGGAAGCAGTGATTTTAATAATGCTTAAAGTGAAACAATAAAAGTGTAATATTCCTTTAAATTCCATACCCCTGGGGGTGTCTATAGTATGCCTGTAAAGTAGCACATGTTTCTCACTGTTTAGAACAGTCTGAGAGAAAAAATAAATTTCTAAAGGAAAAAAGTAATTTAAAACTGCCGGCGGACCTGAACGGATCGGTCGTGTGAAAGAGCCCTAATAATTTTAATCCTAATAGGACCATGGGGATCTGGAATTTCTTCATCTTTAGCAAAATAAATAATAAAAGAGGCATATCAGGGCTCAATAGTGCATATTCCTCATAGTTGCCTCTCTGGATTGTTGCTCCTTTTTCAATGTAAATGTGACTGTTTTCTACTTTATGTAACGTCTGTTAAACACTGGTATGTCATTATGCACCCCCTGACTTTGAAAAGGGGAGGTGCTCTCTTTTGCTTGTTTTGTTTTTATTTTGCAAAACTCAATAA
Organism: Lithobates pipiens; assembly: GCF_037356315.1. NCBI lineage: Eukaryota > Metazoa > Chordata > Amphibia > Anura > Ranidae > Lithobates > Lithobates pipiens. The sequence goes on along the minus strand of NW_027507748.1, from coordinate 289,008,454 downwards.
AAATATTGAAAGAAAAAAAAAGAGGCATATCACTATTTTATAAACTCATCTCCTACTTTCCCCCAAATACCAAGACTTCTAATATGCTTAAATGGGAGAGTGATCTTTCCCAATCATTTTCATGAGAAGCATGGTACAAAGCCATAAGAATTAATAACTCAGCATCCTCCTGCATGGAACACTGGCAAAACTCCCCAAAAATCGTTGGTATTTAACACCATACAGACTTTCCAAAATGTTCCCATCTTCATCCTCCCTATGTTGGAGATGTAACACCCAAATTGGTAATTTATTACATACGTTATGGGGATGTAAAGCTTTGTACAGTTTTTGGAAGTAAATTTCCTCATTTATAGTGTCACTTACAGGAAATCTAATAGCACTTACTCTAGCAATGGCCTTATTAGGTCTAAACTTAGATATTTACCCAATCAATTATACGACTATAGTAGCCAATATTTTATTGGCCATGAGACTCCCCATAACCAGATTATGGAAATCCACTTTAGCTCCTAACCTATCAGATGTCATACTAAAACTCAGTTCTATAGCCCATTTTGAACTAATGCTAGTGCGTAAAAATTATGCTATAGCTAAATTTACAAAAGTTTGGCTTACATGGACTTTACATCCTAGAGCAGTGATGGTGAAACTTGGCACCCCAGATGTTTTGGAACTACATTTCCCATGACACTCCACTACACTGCAGAGTAGATGAGCATCATGGGAAATGTAGTTCCAAAAGATCTGGGGTGCCAAGGTTCGCCCTCACTGTCCTAGAGCTTAAAATTTCCTGAAAAATAATGAGAACTACTAATATTGTGTTTTAGGTAGATCATATAACTAAGAGATTGATCTGATATGGTAACTTCCTCTCATTTTTCTTTGCTTTCTTTCTTTTTTTCTTTCCTAATGTTCAGCAAAAAAAAAAAAAAAACAACTACTCGCGGCTATAATGAGTTGTTGGTCCCGGCAATACACATAAAAGTCATTAAAAAAAGGCATGGGATTCCCCCACAGGGGAACCCCTAACTAAATTTTTTTTAAATAAATGGTGTGGGGTCCCCCTCAAAATCCATACCAGACCTCTCAGGTTTGGTATGGATTTTAAGGGGAACCTTGTGCCAAAATTTAAAAAAAATGGCGTGGGGTCCCCCTAAAAATCCATACCAGAACCTTATCCAAGCATGCAACCTGGCAGGCCGCAGGAAAAGAGAAGGGGACGAGAGAGCATTCCAGGCCACATGCGCTCAACATGGGGAGGGTACTTTGGGTAGCCTCCCAAAGCACCTTGTCCTCATGTTGATGGGGAGAAGGGCCTCATTCCTACAACCCTTGCCCGGTGGTTGTGGGGGTCTGCGGGTGGGGGGGGCTTATCGGAATCTGGAAGCCCCCTTTAACAAGGGGACCCCCAGATCCCAACCCCCCGTGTGAATTGGTAATGGGGTACAAATGTACCCCCACCATTTCACAAAAAAGTGTCAAAAATGTTACAAAAAACAATAGCCGGTTTTTGACAATTCCTTTATTAATGTCTTCTTCTTTCCCCACTTCTTCCTTCATCTTCTTCTGTTCTCCCTTCTATTTTCTTTTTTTTCTCCATCTTGTTCTTCCGCCACTTCTTCCTCTACTTCTTCCTCTGGTCTTCTCATCTGGCATCTTCCTCTGGACGATCCGCCTCAATGGGAGTCTCCTGTCATGTGATGATTCTGTTCTTGCGACAGCTCTTATATAATGGAGGGCAGGGCCACATGGTGACCCCGCCCCCTCTGACGCACGGGGACTTCCCTAAGGCTTTCCCCGTGGTGTCAGAGGGGATGGGGTCACCCATTTACGTAAATGGGTGGCCCACCCCTCCAACGCTATGGGACAGCCATGGAGATGTCCCCATGTGTCAGAGGGGGCGGAGTCAATGAGTGTCCCCGCCCTCTGTTATATAAGAGCTGTCCCAAGAACAGAAGCATCACACAGTGGGAAACTCCCATTGAAGCGGATCGTCCAGAGGACGAAGCAGGGAAGAAGACAGAGGAAGATGCCGGACGAGAAGACTGGAGGAAGATAGAGGAAGGAGCAGGGGAAGAACAAGATGGAGGAAGAAGAAGAAAACCGAAGGAAGAACAGAAGAAGAGGGAAAGAAGAAGACATTAATAAAGGAATTTTCAAAAACCGGCTATTGTCTTTTTTAACATTATTGACGCTTTTTTGGGGAAATGGTAGGGGTACATTTGTACCCCATTACCAATTCACACTGGGAGGGCTGGGATCTGGAGGTCCCTTTGTTAAAGGGCACTTCCAGATTCCGATAAGCCCCCCACCCGCAGACCCCCACAACCACCAGGCAAGGGTTGTGGGGGTGAGGCCCTTCTCCCCATCAACATGGTGACAAGGTGCTTTGGGGGGCTACCCCAAAGCACCCTCCCCATGTTGAGGGCATGTGACCTGGGATGGTTCAGGAGGGGGGCGCTCTCTCATCCCCCCTCTTTTCCTGCACCCTGCCAGGTTGCATGCTCCGATAAGGGCCTGGTATGGATTTTTGGGGGGCCCCTCAATATTTTATTTTTAATTTTAGCATGGGGTTCCCCTTAAAATCCATACCAGACCTGAAGGGTCTGGTGTGGATTTTGAGGGGGGGTCCCCACATAATTTTTTTAATTTTGGCACGGGGTTCCCCTTAATATCCATACCAGAACTGAAGGGCCTGGTATGGAATTTGGGGGGACCCCCACACATTTTTTTTAAACATTTTGGTTCAGGGTTCCCCTGTGGGAGAATTCCATGCCATTTTTTTCAATGACTTTTATGTGTATTGCTGGGACCGACAATTCATTATAGCCGTGAATAGATTTAAATTACTTTTTTTCCCTTTAGAAATCTAATTTTGCTCTCAGACTGTTCTAAACAGGGGAAACATGCGCCACTTTACAAGCATATTATAAACACCCCCAGGTACGAAATTTAAAGGAATATTACACTTTTATTTTTTCACTTTAAGCATTATTAAAATCGCTGTTCATGAAAAAACTTTTTTTTGCATTGATTCATGTCCCTTGGGGCAGGTCCCCAAACACTTTTTATGACAATAACTTGCATATTAACCTTTAAAATTAGCACTTTTGATTTCTCCCATAAACTTTTAAAGAGTGTTATGTGGCTTTCGAATTTGCCGGAAACCCCTTAAATTGTTCACTATTCGAACGGGTGAACAGCCAATGTTCGAGTCAAACTCATGTTCGACCTGAACATAAAGCCAATCCCTAGTCCTGGGGTTGGAAAGCATCGCTTACAGATTGATGCATGTCTTCCTCTTTTTCAAAGCCTATGAAAGCGCCAGAATCCTCCTCCTCATCCTCCTCCCCTCTCTCCGCCTGTGTGTTCTGTGACATAGGAATGATGGTGTCTGGATAAAGTGGGCCTTGAGAGGAAAGGAAGTCCTCCTCTTCCTCCTGCTACTCTGCCTCCAGTGCCCTGTCCATAATGCCATGCAGAGTGTGGTCCAGTAAGAACACAACAGGGATTACGTCACTGATGCATGTACTGTCACAGTTCACCATCCTTATGGCTTCCTCAAATGGTAACAATACAGTGCATGCATCCTTAAGGATCAGCTGTGGGGAAAAAAAGCCAAGGCGGCCTGAGCCTGTTGTTGCGCCGTATTTGCACAGGTACTTGTTGACGGCCCTCTGTTGCATGTATAGCCCCTGCAGCATTGATAAAGTCAAGTTCCACCTGGTGGGCATGTCACAAATCAGGCAGTTTACGGGCAGGTGGATTTCCCTCTGAATTTCAGCCAAACAAGCACTGGCTGTGTATGACTGCCTGAAATGGATAGTGGCCAGCTTTTGCACATCTTGCAACTCTGAGTGCGTATTTAAGAAACGCTGCACCACCAAAATTAGGAAATAGTTGCATAGTTAGTAAGGTTGAATAAAGACACCAGTCCATCCAGCTAAGGCACATGTGTCAACCTTCCCTGTCTAAGGGCAGACAGGTTTGAGCCATTATCGCACACCACCATTCCTGGCTCCAGCTGGCATGGTGTGAACCACCTCTGAACCTGTCCCTGCAGAGCTGCAAGAATCTCTGTTCCGGTGCGGTTAATGTCCCCTAAACATACCAGCTGAAGCACTGCATGGCACCTTTTAGCCTGACTCTGAGAATAGCCCTTTGAATGCTTAGAGGGTACCTGATGTTCATAAGACAATTCTGCAGGGGACAAGGAGGTGGGGAAGGAGAAGGCCTTGCGTGAAAAGCAGTAGCGACTGGGAACCTGTCATTGTGGTACAGCACTTTGTGCAAATCTACAGAAGGGGGAGAATCCACCAGGCTGAAAGGCAAAGTTGGAAATTCAACAGCTGTGACAAGCTTGCATTTAGATGCTGAGCATGTGGGTGGCAGGGACTGCAGCAGATGGGGCAGAGAAATTTGCCGGCTACAGTCTACAGCTCTTGGTGTGCTGCTGGCAGATGTGCTTCTAGGACCTGGGACACCCTGTGCTATACCATCATCCCTGTTAGTGGAGGCTGCTGATAGGTAATGACTTGGTATAGCAGGGGCAGACTAAAGTGAGTAAGGGGGAGGGGCAGATTTGTGCCCCTTTTGTGTGGCTTTTAGGTGCTCTTGCCAACGGGCTGGGTGGTTGGACGTTAAATGCCTTGTTAAGCATGTGGTATCCGAATGGCTGGTCTTTTTGCCACGTTTGACGTGCCTGAGACACAGTTTACAGATAGTAACAGTGCGATCTGCTGCAGATGTGCTGAAAAAGGCCCAGACAGCTGAGCTTTGGGGAGTGGGCAGGGAAACAACAGCAGCAGAATGTGATGGAATAGGGTGGCTGCCCTATACTCTTTCTTGATGTTGGCCTCCTTGGGGTTGTGACCCCTCACCTTCAGTTTCCTCATCTGCTCTACTTGGCACCCAAGTCGCATCAGTGACCTCATCATCATCACCTCCATCTCCTCCATCATCATCATTACCACTGGAGACAACTTGGCAATATGCTGCATCTGGGGAAACATGAATGCCAATTTGTCTACCAGTGTTCTCTCTCTCTCTAGGCTCATGTTCCTGTCATCCTCAACCTCAGAACCAACATCTGAATCCAGTAATGACTGGGCATCATCAAGTAGCAAGTGGCTGAAGCTGTGGTCAAATAACTCAGCTGACTCCTGATGGGGCTATGGCAAGAATAGATGTGGACAAGGTGGCAAGTTTATCCACTCCGACAGAGGGTGAGGAGAATGAGGAAGGTTTAGTAAGTCAGTCCACCACCTCCTCTGCATGCTGTGGCTGGATAGCATGGGCAAACTCACTAAACAGAGGAAATTATGCACTGCCTGAGGACTGACCACCATGTACACCTTTGCCTGTGGACACATTTGTTGCTGGCCCCCTTACAGTGCCAAGGGAATGTCTGCCTTTCCTTGTTGCCCTCCTAGACATTATTGGGATGGAGGGGGCGGTGCTTATAAGCAAATGTAAAAAAGAAGTGGAAATATTTACGTAGATGCACTTTAATCAATGTAAAGTGGTGTTTGGCGCATTTTCATTTGACTACTCGAACTACACAGACACACTCCACTGATACACTATAATATAATGCACCAAACATATAGTGACACACAGAACTATATAGCATTAAACTTGCAGTAATAATCACAGAAGTAAATGGTGTTAAACTGGCAGTAATGCACAAAACTGTATGCCGTTGAACTGGCAGTAATGCAAACAAAACTATATGCCATTAATCTGGCAGTAACGCACACAGAACTATATGGTGTAAAACTGGCAGTAATGTACACGGAACTATATGGCGTTAAACTGGCAGTAACGCACACAAAACTATATGGCATTAAGCGTGCAGTAACTCACACAGAAATAAATGATGTTAAACTTGGAGTAACACACACAGAAGTAAATGGTGTTAAACTTGCAGTAACGCACACAGAAGTAAATAGCGTTAAACTTGCAGTAATGCAAAAAAACTGTATGGCGTTAAACTGGCAGTAATGCACACAAAACTCTATGGCATTAAACTAACAGTAGCGAACACAGATCTGTATGGTGTTAAACTGGCAGTACGCACACAAAACTATATGGGGTTAAACTGGCATTAATGCACACAGAAGTAAATGATGTTAAACTGGCAGTAACGAACACAAAACTATATGGCATTAAACTGGCAGTAACGCACACAGAACTATATGACTTTAAACTGGCAGTAATGCACACAAAACTATATGGTGTTAAACTGGCATTAACACACACAGAAGTAAATGGCGTTAAACTTGCCATAACGTACAAAACTATATGCCATTAAACTGGCAGTAATGCACACAGAACTATATGACATTAAACTGGCAATAACGCACAAAATTATATGGCGTTAAACTTGCAGTGAAGGAAAATTGTTTGATTCCGCACAGTGGAAGATTTATTAAGTACCAGCAAAAAATTATATAATTTAAATAAATGTGTAAAATCAAATTACATATATAAAGAACTGCTGCCCCTACTGATTACTCCCATTTAAGTGGGGTAGAAAGATGAGAAAAAGAAAATAGAGGTAGGTGTGGCGCTGTTCATTTAAATAGCTTAAATAATATGTGATATAATGATGTGCCTAGTACAATTAATTAATCTAAAAATTAAAATTAAAATTAAATTAAAAATAAAATCTATTGTATGTAATGCTATAGATGTAGAAAAATGCAGAAAAAATGCACAAAAGTATAGTATAAGATACTACACACAAAATGCACAAAATGAATCCATAGAAAATGGTGAATAAATATAAAAAAAGTGCACGATTGCATGAAAAAATGAAACATTTATTATATATCTCCCACATGATCAGATTTTTACAACGTGAATATACTAATACAATTTAAAATGTTAACATAGAACAAATATAAAAGCTCATAATCCCAAAAAGATTAAGTAGATGAAAGTGCTTTGTTCTAGTGAAGGAAAAAAAAACGCCGCTGCTCTAGTTCCTCTTGGAAGGTGCACACAGCATACGTGATTTATTTGTGCTCTTATTGTGACTGAACTCACCAGAGATCATTCCACCTCCCGGGGTATGGAACATTCACAGTTTTTGCCACTGTGCAGCACTCTGGAAAATTATCCAATCCTAGATGTCCCAGTTATGTTTCCCTTACACACCGTGCAAAAGAGAGAAAGATCCCAATAGTGTAATATTGTGAAAGACCTTGTTTATTTGTAAAAAACATGTGGAAATGTACTCACTTTTAACATAAAATATAAAAGCATCTACTACTGACACTTTCACCGTCAACCGGAAATGACGCAGGGATGTCTGTGTATCTCAGCTCTACTAGTTTTGTCGTACTGATGTCTTCTGGAGCATTACATCCATGCTTGCTTCATTTCCTGTTTATAGTGCAATGCGGTTACATGATTACGGGGGCCATTTTTTGTAAGACATTGCAGACCGGAGACCAGACAGCTCATCATGTATAGTGAACACTCGGCAGCCATTTTTGCTGAGGTATTGCAGACAGAAGTCCAAATTGCCTGTATTTGATAATAAACCTCAGCGATTAAATACACTACCCTCTGGTCTCCGGTGGCCATTTTTGATGTGGTATTTCGAACCAAAGATTATTATTACTGCTGCATCAATAGGTCGTTTTTTGCATTACTTAATTTAGATGTTTAATACAAGAACTAAAACTAAAAAATTAGGGGGGCGTGGCCTGCAGCGGAGCCGGATGGTCGCATAGATCCAGAGCTCCGGCGCTTCAGGGATTAAGCGGCTATTAGCGAACCATCCGACCACCGATTTCACTCAAAAAAATGGCAATTTAGCTTGGGCAACAGTCGTGATCATGCCTAGCAAACGGCGGAACCCAAGGCGCCCGCACCGCTTAACAGACTTCTTCCACATGAAAGCTATGGAGGGTAAGCAAGATGGCGCTGAGGCCTACTCTGTCCCTGCAGCCCCAGCAGCAAGACATCACACTAAGACAGGGAATCCTGCTAAAATGACACTCTCACCTGATTCCCGGCCCTCCTCCCCGCCTTCCCCGGCAACCCGGAGCCCAGTTAAGTCCAGACCCAGGCTGGATGGCAATGGATTGCACACATTGGATAGCCCAGGCCCCGAATCCGGAGATGACACGAGAGACATGCCGGAATCGATCGAATCTTTCCCTACACAGAATCAGCCTGTGATGGACACTGTGTTAAAAGACATGCTGCTGTCCCTTAGAAGTACCATACAATCAGATATGGCATCCTGCATGCACAAGTTTAATCGGAATATTCATGAATTGGGTGAGAGGGTTGATCACATTGAGGTGAAAATGGGCGAATACGCCGATACGATTAACGATCTGGTAGATGTGTATGAGGAAAAAGAAAGTGACACTGCATGGGTTAAGGCGAAATTGGCCGATTTGGAAGACAGGTCTAGGAGAAACAATCTGAAAATAAGGGGTATCCCCGAATCAGTGCAACCATCTGACCTGAACTCCTATGCTACAACGCTCTTTAAAGCCCTCATTCCTGAGCTTACGGATCTTGATGTTATCATTGATACAATACACCGGCTACCCAAGCCTTCCCATTTGTCTAAGCAAATACCACGGGATCTCCTCCTACGCCTACACTTCTTTCACGTTAAGGAAAGTCTCATGTTGTACATGAGAAAGCAGGAGGTCATTCCCCCACAGTATCAGAACTTGCAGTTTTTTGCAGATCTGTCCCAATACACCCTACAGAAAAGGAGGAACCTGAACACTGTTACAAAAGTTCTCCGAAACCACAAAGTTGCATACAAATGGGGTCACCCCACGAAGTTTGTAGTGACACGTGATAATCACACATATGCGATCTCTTTAGAGGAGGGTATTACTCTCCTGTGAGAATGGGATATTCTTCCTGAGGATGTGATCACTTCCCCATCCACCAGCACACCCAGACAAGTTGACAGGGACTGGAAAGAGGTCACTGGCAAAAATGCTCGGATGATCATAAGAAACTTTGTATCCCTGGAGTGTAGGGCCGTGACTTGTACGGTCGGACTAAACCCCCACAAATAGCAGCAGTTGCCCGCTGACTACGGGTGACTTGTTATTCACTTAGAGGAGCACCCTGTTTGGTGCTCAGTTGCTCTGGACTATGTTCCTTTTTTACGTTTTTACATGTTTACTTCCTTTCTCCTTTCCTAATATGTTCCGTTTCTTTTCCACGAGATGTCTACCTGCAACAGAAGCACGTCTCTTTGCGAGCCTTCAGGAGACCAGGATGACAGAAAACCCAGACCATTTGAATCTTACTTCTCTGAGTCGTTCAGGTGGAACCTATGTCTCTATGATCGGCAATGTGAGTACACCTTTTTTGTTACTGGCTATGGGACTTTCTTTACTTTCAAAAGATTTTATTTTATGAAAAAGGCACTTGCAAGAACATACCAATAAAACAAACAATCTTCAGCAGGGTAGGCCTGCTATCACAGTGCAAGTAATAATAAAAGAAGACAGTTGTGGAAATCAGAAAATGGCAAATAGGTACAGACATCCTGCCTCGCCACAGCGAGGGGCTAAACAATAAAACAAAGGGTCATACCCCGTGAGGAGCCCATCTAAAGTGTCTGTGTGGGGGAGCAACCAGGAGCCCCCCCCGACACCCCTAGTAGGGAGCTTGCTGTGTCAGGGTGGGGGCGTACTCTCCCGGGTCCCCCCCTCCCAGAGGGAGATAGTACTTGATGAGCCGTCCACAGGGGGCACCTCTGCAAGCAATTTGTCTATACCATAAACCTGTCAATTATAGCTCCGTTGAGCAAACCATAAAAAGAGGTAATCAAGAAGGACAGAAGAGAGAAGAGAGGAAGGAAAGAGAAGAACAGAGGGGTATAGGGGTAAGCTATTTCCGAAAAGGGTGGTGGGGTACAGCGTCAGAATGCTTAGCACTCAATAAGAGAGGGAGAGCTTTAAGGATGAGATCGGGTCGATAAGGAAGAGCCTGGGGGCATTCCCGGCAGAAGGGATATTCCCATGTATCGGGCCCAAGGATCCCACACCTTTCTAAATTTAGGCGTGGTATCCAACAGAATGTCTGAGGCCGCGTACACACGGGCGGACTGTTCGTCCAACTTTGTCCGCTGAACAGTGTTTGGGCGGACAGTCCGCTCGTGTGTGGGCTTTCAGCGGACAGTTTCAGCGGACAGTTGGACGGACAAGGTTTTTCGGAAATTCCGTAAAACTGTCCGCTGAAACCTTGTTTCAGCGAACAGTCCGCTCGTGTGTAGGCTTGTTCGTCAAACAAAGTTGCGCGCATGCTCAGAAAGGATTTTCACGCCGAAAGCTATAATGCAGTGTATAGGACGTCGTATTTTTCGTCCCGTCGTACGTGCCGTTCACGTCATCGCGCACGGTTTCAGCAAACTGTTCGTCCGTCGTGTGTGGCCATGTCCGTCCATGCTAAGTTTGAGCGGACTGTTTGCCGAAACTGTTGGACGGACAAAGTTGGGCGAACAGTCCGCGCGTGTGTACGCGGCCAGACAGTTTTTCTTGGGCCATTATCCAGGAAATCTTCCTCTTTACTGCGAGGAAGGAGGGTCTGGGTTGCTTCCAAGCGGAGGCATTCGCAATTTTGGCTCCTAAGAGGATAAAGTGGGTTAGTTTCTGAGTGTAACCAGGCAACAAAGGAGCAGGGGCATTGAGCAACGCAACCTCAGGAGTTCTTGGAACCCGGCAGCCTGTGACCCTGTGAATAAAGTTAAAGATTTTAGTCCAGAACGATCGAAGTCTGGGGCATTCCCACCAGATGTGGATCATGGAGCCACAAAGTTGGCACCCCCTAAAGCATAGGGGGTTTGCCGTGGGATAAATTTTGGCTAGTCTGGCTGGAGTGAGGTACCACCTGGTTATCAATTTGATGCTAGCTTCTATGAGTGAGGTGTTTTGGATCCCACGAAAGGATCTGGCTAACTGCCAGGTTTCAAGACTGCCAGAGGTCTGAAAGTCAGACTCCCATGCCGTCATATAGGGGGATTTGCGCATAGATTACTGAAATACCGCCCCTCTGCTCCCCGATCCTACCACACCAGGCTTCGTAGTCAGTAAAGGGGGGAGGAAGGGGCTTGTTCTTCCAAAGCGAGTGTAAGAAATTAGATATTTGCTGGAAGCGGAACCTCTCTGAGTCTGGTAGCTCTAAGTGTTCGATACAATAGGCTAGGGAAATTGGACCCCTTGGAGTGAAATAAAGACCTATCCGGTATAGTCCCTTGTCCAGCCACCACCTGAAGGCCCCAATATTCAGGCCAGGGGGAAAAAGTGGAGACCAGGGAAGGCTCTCTGCGGAGACCGTCCCACAGGGCACAGGAGTGAGAGAGGGATGGAGACATGATGGACGGCCTGGCTTTGGGTGGACACCACAAGAGATAGTCTAATGTGAAAGAGGGTACGGAGCAGCGTTCAATGGACAGCCAATCCGGTTTCTCGTATTTAGAGTAGAGCATAGAGAGTTGGGCCAGGCGGGCTGCAAGGTAATATTTGTGGAGATTAGGAAGACCCAACCCACCCCTGCGTCTGTGCAGGAATAGCGTGTTTTGCGAGAGACGGTACCCTTTGTTGCTCCAGATGTATTTCAATATTTTGCTTTGCAGAGAACAAAGATGGTCCTTCCGGACCGGTATGGAGAGGGCTCGGAAATAATATAAGATTTTGGGAAGAAGGGTCATTTTTATGGAGTTAATCCGGCCAAGCCAGGACAATTCGTGTTTAGACCATGAACAGAGATCAGTTTCCAACTGTCTGTATAGTTTGGGGTAATTGTGGGCATACAACATCTCCGTCTTAGGTGTAAGGGAGACACCCAAGTATTTAATGGCAGTGTCACTCCATTGGAACGGAAAGGATTGTTTGAGTGAGATAACTTGATGGGTGGGAAGAGATATATTCAGTGCCACAGACTTAGAGTAGTTAACTTGTAAGCCTGAGACCTTGGCAAAGTCGTCTAGTACTCAAGATAAATTGGGCAAGGTAGTGAGGGGGGAAGTAAGGAATAACAATATGTCGTCTGCAAAGAGTCCGCATTTGTGTGTTTGGCTGCCACACTGGACACCTCCAATGTCTATATTGTGGCAAACTGCTATCGCTAGCGTTTCAATGGCTATTGCAAATATGAGGGGTGAAAGGGGACACCCTTGTCTGGTCCCTCTAGTAATGGGAATGGGAGTGGATAGGTATCCCTGAAGTCGAATTTGGGCCCTCGGCTGAGAGTATAAGGCCCGCAGTAAGCCAAGGAAGCGAGCCCCAAATCCCCACCTGTCAAAGAGCTGGAAGATGTACTGCTAGGAGACCGAATCAAAAGCCTTCTGGATATCTAAGGAAAGGAGAAAGCCAGATTGTTTGGTTCCCCCTTCCCAATTAGACTGTAAAATGGAGATAATGTCGACCGCCCTCCGAATTTGGTCAGGTCCCTGCCTGCCAGGGATAAATCCGACTTGGTCCTTGTGGACATAGCGTCCGATGAAGGAGGCCAGCCTATTGGCCATTACTTTCGTGAGAATTTTGAGGTCATTATTAATGAGGGATATCGGCCTGTAGTTACTAACATCTTCCAAGTTCTTATCAGGTTTGGGTATGACCGTGATGTACGCCGTATTAAGGTGGGGATCTAGGGGGCTTCCATTAGCTTTATGATTGCCGAGATTGGCAAGGTGGGGGGCAAGTGTGTTGGCAAAGGCTTTATAATTAGGGATCGAAAGACCGCCGGGGCCTGGGGCGGAGCTTTTTTTGAGTTCCTTTATGACTCCCAAAATCTCCTCTGCCTGAAAGGGGTATTCCATGATTTGTTTGTGAGCGTCCGACAAGACAGGGATGGGGAGTCCCTCCAAAAACTGTGGAAGAAGGTTTGCTTTGGGAGATGGGGGACTGCTGTAAAGAGAGGTGTAAAAGTCCTGAAAGGCATTCAGAACTGTGACCGGGTTAGACGTGGGCGGGCGTCCTGCACTTCTGATCCGGGGGAGGGTGCTTAGCTTGGTTCTAGCGGAGAGTCTATTAGCCAGGAGTGTGCCAATTTTGTCTGCCTGTTAATAAAATTTGTGGCCAGACCACCTAACCGATTTTTCTGCTTTCGTGGTTAGAGCGAGATTGAGTTCTAAACGAGTCTTGTCAAGCAAGGTGGTGGGAGTGCGGAGGGGGTCCCGTTTGTGAAGAGCCCTGAGTCTAGAGTATTCCTCTTCTAGCTTAAGGATAGCTGCTTGCCTTTCACGGTTTATTTGAGTTCCTAGTTGAATGAGTTTTCCCCTAATAAATGCTTTGTGCGCCGCCCACAGGGTTTCGGGGGAGACATCAGGTGTCGCATTAATAGAAAAATATTCCTGTAGTGCTTTGTCAAGATCCATAATTCGTGATGGCTCTGACAGAAGAGATTTGTTTAACCTCCAATGTCTGGGGTGTCTCCCACTCGAACCCCCGAGGACCGTCACAATTACCAGAGAGTGATCCGAGACCACCGTGTCAGTGATGGAGGCTTTGAGCACCCGGGGAAGGAGCGAAGAGGGAACAAGGATGTGGTCAATCCTTGCATAGGATTGGTGTGGTGCTAAAAAGTGGGTATAGTCTCTCTTTGTGGGGTTTAATTCCCGCCAAGCGTCGGATAAACCATAAGCGTGGAGCAATTTGGCGATCCGCAGGCTTGCCTTCATGGGCCGGGTTAATCGGGAATGAGAGGAGGAGGATTTGTCGAGGCTTTGATCGAAGGTAACGTTAGAGTCCCCTCCGACAATAACCGTCCCTTCTAAAAGAGGCGCAAGGGTGCGCAGCAGGGATTCAAAGAATTGGACCTGGCCCGTGTTCGGGGCATAGTAGGAGACCAGGGAGTAAAGGTGGTCTCCCACAGTGCCCTTTATAAGTAAAAACCTGCCCTCCGGATCCGCCTTTTCAAAACTTTTGTTGAATTTGCACGTTTTGGCTATCAGGATGGCCACCCCCTTGGTTTTGGATTCTGCGTTGGCTAGGTAGAACTGAGGGAAGTGGGCGTGAAGGAACTTGGGACTATACCGGACAGGAAGGTGCGTTTCCTGAAGTAGGATTATATCCAGTTTCAGGGACTTATAGTAGTCAAGAGCTTTTCTGCGTTTAATGGGGGAATTGAGGCCCTGTATATTGTGGGTAGCTATCTTAAGCCTAACATCTTGTTGATCAGCCATGGAGCAGAGGGGCAGCCCAGTATCTGAAGACGACCTCACTTACCCAGTCAGTGGCGGAGTTCCCGGCAACAGTGTTGGGATTGATGGCCTGTGATTTTCTCGTGGAATATATTGCCGACAGGGTTAGCTCAGCCATACCTGAAAAATACGATAGTGTCAAGCAAACATTCAACAGGAGTAGCTTACCATCTAGTGGGGAGACAGAAAGAGATAGGACAAGGAAAGAAAGTGTTCCTGGGAAAGGAAAGAGGAGATCATGGCAGGAGACACCCCCCGAAATCCTGAGAAAGAACAGTGTTAACAGCTGACCCATAAGGTCAGATGTCCCGACCCTCAGGCACCCGAGAGAGACCGAGGGAGGGGGAGTTGTGCAAGTGGTCCCTCGCAGAACTGGGGACCCCTAGTCGGGAAACAACCCGATCTGTTGATTTAACATCAAACAGCAATAGAAGTTAAACAAAAATAAAGAACTTAAGGCACGGCCAAACTTAGTGTTTAGGAGACACTGGCGCTGATCAGTAAAAGCTAGTCATTAACCATAAAGTGAGATTACATATCTGGGGAGATTGCTGGGGACTGCAGCCCTCTATAGTGTCCGTTAAGAAGCCCAGAGGGCCTAACTCGAGGGGGCGCAGATAATGTGAGGGGTTGTGGACAGTCCAGAAGGGGGATGGAAGACTGCATAGCGTCCAGGGCTATTGAAAGCAAGGGGAAAAGGGGCAGCACAGGTCCTAGGAAGGGGGAGGGCAACAAAGGTGGAGGACCAAACTTCCGATGTTTGGGGAAAAGTCCTCTGGCCCTCTCCAGGACCTCGGACGGTCAGACACACAATGGAGAGTAGAAGTTGAGGCCTGAATGTTACTCAGGTGGGTGCATTGTCCTTGACCTTCTTGGCTCTTCCGGAGGTCCACAACGGGGATTGTGGGCTGTTAGGTGTGGGCCGTTTTTGAGAGCCCTGGCCAGAGTTAGAAGTGTCCATGTCAGCTTCTTGAGAAATAATTTTCAACCTGGTGAGGAGCTTTTCCCCCTCGCGGAATGTGGAGAAAGCGTATGCCTTCCCTTTGTCCGTGAACCTGACCGCAAATGGGAATGCCCACTTGTATTTTATGTCTCTTTGTGTCAGTGCAAGCAAGAGGGGTTTCAGGGCTCTCCGTCTCTGTATGGTGGAGGGGGAGAGGAAAGATCTGAACCTGGTGGCCCTGGTATGTGACGTGTTGCAGGGATCTGGCTCTCTTCATAACTTCTTCTTTCACCGAAAAATGGTGTGGCTTGGCCAGTACATCACGTGGAGTGCCATCCTTCCTAGGGGGGCCAAGGGTTCTGTGGACCCTGTCGAGTTACAGCTTTGGAGCTGGGATGTCAGGGATTAGCTGAGTAATGAGGTCGTGCACTGCCTTGGACACATCAGTTATCGATTCTGGAAGCCCTCGGATTCTGATGTTGTATCTGCGTGACCTATTTTCAAGGTCATCAATACGGGCCATGGCTAGGTCTAGTTGCTCCTGCACTGAATAAATGTGCCTGGAGTTTTGGATGGATCTGGCAATTGTGTCCTCCATTTTGTGCTCGATTGTTTCGATCCGGGAGCCCAGGTTAATAAAGTCAGCTTTTAATTCCCCTGTGATTTTCAGGGCAGTTTGGGAGAGTCCCCTTTCCAATAGTTCAGAGAATTTGCCGAACAGGGCATCCATGTGGGAGACTGGGTCTGCATGAGCAGCCTCATGTGAGGCCATGGCAGCCTGGGAGGCCCTGTGTGTCCCTGCGGGGGATGGGGAGAATTCCTGGAGGGTGCGTTCCAGCAGGGAGACCGTGGAGGCCGGGGACGGCGTGACCTCCTTGGGAGGGCCCCTGAGGTTGCCTGGGGTGGCGTGGAGAGGAGGAAAGTCTGTATCTGACCTGAAATCCGCCAAGCCTGTGGATCTGTGTTCCTGGGATAGGAGCTGTGCTGCGGTGGCCATCTTGGATTTCTCCCACACGTCCAGCGATGCGAACAGCGGGCCCAGGCTGTGTTTAGCCGGTCCCCCGGTCATTCGGTTGTGTGCCCCAACTCTCCTGGAGTCTGTCCTTACAGCTCGGTAAGCGGAAGGGTGGCCGTGCCGTGCGGTAAGGGTTCCGTTCTTCCGCGAGGCAGCGGAGCTTTAGTTGATCGAGGCCATCTTGGAAGCCTCGCGCATTGGCACTCCACTATGGGACTTTCTTTATTGGTGCACCCCCATTCTCCTTCTGTCGATTGCACCGCCACGCCAGATGCTTACCAACACTACATCTTAGCACGTAGACCCCAGAACAGATGGCTTTGAGGATCCTCACTATCAACGCTAGGGGTCTTAATCATTCCGCAAAGCGGAAATCCTTATGGCGGGAAGCTTTACTCCACAACAGTAATATTGTCTGTGCTCAGGAAACACACTTGAAATCCTCGGCTCCCCCCAAATGTTCACATAGCAACTATCCCTTTGTCTTTACAGCCAACGCTGACTCCAAGTCTAGAGGTGTTCTCATGGCTATTAGAGATACGGTGGCGTTTAAGCTGCACCTAGAGGTTAAAGATGCAAAAGGCAGATTCTTGATCCTGGTCTGTGAAGTGAATTCTTCCACTTACACGATCGCCACCGTATACTCCCCTAATGTGCACCAAGTGCATTTTTTCAACGAACTTATTAGAAAAATCTGGAAGATCCAGAAAGGTTTATTAGTGATATGCGGAGACTTTAACGCCACTCCAGACCTGACGTGCGATTCCACCTCAACTTCCTACCGGAAAGGCGGCCAAACTACTACCCTCCATTCACAACAACAATTTGTATGATGCTTGGCGCTGCTTCCATGCGGCTGAATGGGATTTCACTTTTTTCTCTTGACCCCACCGGGTCTACACACGAATAGACCTGTGTTTAGTTGATCAAAGAGTATTATTATTGTCGAAATCTGTCTCCATTGGCACAATATCCTGGGCTGACCATGCCCCAGTGGTGTTGTCCATTGCCGATCCAACAGCGGTACAGAGAAGTCCATTATGGAAACGTAACTCTTATCTTCTTCAACAGAAGGACTCTAGAGACACTGTACATACCCGCCTTCAGGAATTTTTTGATCATAATGATGGTTCAGTTGATGATAACTGTGTATTATGGAATGCCCATAAGGCATTTATACGGGGAATTCTGGTACAGCTGGGAGCGAGGGCTAAGAGGCAGAGGCTGCAGCGATTAAACGAGCTACAGCAATTGCTGACACAGAGGCACAAAACTAACTCCACACCACACCGTCCTTATCCGTAAGACTGACCCAACTCAGACATGAGCTTAGGCTCCTGCTCCTAGAGGAATTTGAAAAAGCATCCAGGCGAGTGAAAATGAACTACTACGTACACGGTAACAGAGCAGGCAAGCTCCTGGCGCACAACTTGAGGGGCGACAGACACAAATCTAAAATTCCTTACATAATTCACCCTGTGACTAAGCAAAAAGTGTATCACCCCCAACAAATAGCTGATGCATTTAGCTCATACTACGAATCCTTATATAACCTTAAAAAGGACCCTTCGACACACCAACCCCAATTAGGTACGATAAACGACTTCCTGTCCTCCATCTCCATTCCCCGACTGACGCCCGACCAACTACAATCATTAAACGAACCATTTACTGATACTGACATCCACAAAGTTATTGCCACTTTACCACTAAATAAATCTCCGGGACCGGACGGATTTGGGGGGGAATATTACAAAGAATTTGCTCCAATACTGACCCCCTATTTAGTGAAAGTTTTTAACGATGCGGCCGCCTCTGCCTCTTTCCCTCCTGAAATGTTAGAAGCAATAATTGTTACTATACCCAAGCCAGGGAAGACTCCCGACACCCCCTCTAATTTTAGACCGATATCGCTCCTCAATATGGACGTGAAACTGTATGCTAAGCTGATTGCTCAGCGCTTAGTCGAAATAATCCCTACAATTGTTCATCCGGATCAAACGGGGTTTACCTTGGGCAGACAGACGTCGGATGCCACTCGCAGAATGATTAATATCATTCACATGGCCGAAAGGCAGAAAAGGCCTTCTCTGCTTCTGACTTTAGACGCAGAGAAGGCCTTTGATCGCATACACTGGCTTTATATGACAAGAGTCCTGGAAGCCTTTGGTTTTGCTGGCAATATACTCACGGCTATTTTAGCTCTATATTCTAATCCCTCAGCTAGAGTGAATGCATCCGGGGTTCTGTCCACCCCTTTCGCAATTTCTAATGGCACAAGGCAGGGGTGTCCATTATCCCTGTTAATATTTAACCTGTTAATGGAACCTTTAGCTATATATACCAGAAACCATCCTGAAATTAGAGGCTTCCCAGTTGGCGCAGACAGTCATGCTATCAGTTTATTTGCTGACGACATAATTTTGACCGTGACAGAGGTGGAGTCTTCCCTGGCTGCGATTTCTGATACTTTGACTTTGTTCCACCGAATATCTTACTATAAGGTTAATGAAAACAAATCCCACATTCTTGGCCTAGGCATCATCCCTGCCATCCAAGCTCGCCTAGAGGGAATCTACCCCTACTCTTGGAACACCAATGGGATACAGTACCTGGGAATTACACTAACGGCTAGGACTGCACAATTAGCTGAGGCAAATTACACAGCATTTCTTCAACATTTGAACCCAAACTGCATTCTTTATCTAAAGTAGAACTAACGTGGTCCGGTCGACTGGCAGCCGTTAAAATGACAATACTCCCTCAATTTATTTATCTGTTTCGCACTCTCCCTATTCCAACCCCAAACA
Source organism: Lithobates pipiens (assembly GCF_037356315.1). Taxonomy (NCBI): domain Eukaryota; kingdom Metazoa; phylum Chordata; class Amphibia; order Anura; family Ranidae; genus Lithobates; species Lithobates pipiens. Next base: position 288,989,486 of record NW_027507748.1, on the reverse strand, counting down.
TTTATTTTACTAAAGCTCAATCTATGCTGAATAATTTTCTATGGCAGGGGAAAAAAGCTAGATGCGCATTTCACAAACTCATCAAGTCCAGATTAGTAGGAGGTATAGGACACATAGCTCTAAAAGACTACTATCTGGCAGTGTGCTTGGCCCAGGTCAGACAGTGGTTTCTGAGCGGGGCCAAGGCCAGATGGATTGAATTGGAAGTCTACCAATGCCCTTACAGGAATCCACTGGATCTACTCTTAGCAGCTAGATTTATGTCTGCACTACCACCTAACATTTCTCCGCCTATGGTGGCAGCCATAGAGGCTTGGAGAATCCTACTTCACACTCCATCGGATGATGCTCCTTCAAAATCCATTCCACTAACCCTATCCAGTCTTCAACTCTTGATCCCTAACTTAAAAATCAAACAATGGTTGGCCAAAGGTGTCACTGCAGTCACTGCATTGCAAATAGGACCGGCCACGAAAACCTTTAGATCATTACAATTGGAATTCGGATTGCAACCGGACGACATTTTTACTTATAACCAAATCTCCCACCTACTTTCGACACTTCCCGACCCATCCACCGTTATACCGTGGAGGGTCTATCTTTACTTCAACAACCACATCTATTAAGGGAATCTCGTTAATGTATAGCCTTCTACAGCAGAAAAAAACATTTATTAAAACCCCTTCCATGCGGTCGTGGGAATTGGACCTGTCCAAGTCTTACACCGACGATCAATGGCGTATTGCCATATCTTCTACCTACAAGACCACCAGAAGCGCCAACTTGTGGGAACTTTACCAGAAGTTGCTGTTGCAGTGGTACCTCACACCCTCGAGGATAGCCTGCTATACCCCACAAACCTCGCCATTGTGCTGGAGGAACTGCGGCTATAGAGGCACACTCATTCATATCCTTTGGGAATGCCCAGTGATATGACCTCTATGGACTGACGTATTTAACACAATATTCATACTCTCAAGCATCCTTGTGCATCCATGCCCAGGTCTAGCTATTCTATCTCTAGGCATAGAATTATTACCCCCTCGTTTCAGAAAAATTGTAACACATATTCTCCTGAGTGTGCGCCTGGAGTTGGCCAGGGGGTGGAGGTCGGTGGTAGCACCTTCACTCTCGGTAGTTCTCCAGACAACGCACTTGCACATTTCTTATGAACTGATGTTTGCCTCTTCCTTAGGCAAATATAAGCAGGCTTGCACAGAATGGGAACCGTGGTTGAACTGGTATAAGGGACATAAAATATAACTGCATATTCCTATTATGTAGCTTAATAGACCTTGGGTACCGCTAGTTACCCGAGAGTGGAGAAATCCATGGTCCGTGGCAGGGGGGGGGTGCGGCCCACTGGCTCGGGTGCAGTTAGATCCCGGAAGGGGCGCCAGGGTCGGTGAGTCACAAACTCCCTATCTAATTGTTTCACCTCTACTCTTTGAGGACTACCCAGTAGTTGTTCTATACACTCATATTTTGACCGATGATGCTCCCATCTTGTTCTACTATTTTATACCATCCAGGGTGCAACACATATATTTGCTTTGGCAGGTCTCGAGTCTCCATTAGAGTTATATTTGCTTTGGCAGGTCTCTGATCTCCATTAGAGTAATGTTGAACTTTCAGTACTTATTATTTCATGTGCTGACTTTATATTGCTTATGACTATAATTTGTATTACAATTTGAGCATATGTATGCTGTTGAATATCCTTTGCTGCGATTCTTGTGGAAATTTTCAATAAAAATGTATTGTTATAAAAAAAAAAAAAAAATTAGATTAATAAAATATAATTAATAAAATATATGTTTGTGACCTTCGCATTGCACTATACATTTGATGGGTAATCTTAGTTTGTTACATCATTCCAAATTACCGTAATTAAGTATACCTGAACCATGCATATTAAAGTACTAGAATTATTATAATTAGGAAGGAAGACACTATTACATTAAAGTACATATTAATTGAAAAGACCACGGTTACCATATCTCAGGTTGTTGAGAGGACTGAAAGATGAAAATAATAATAAAAAAATAATAAAAAATATCATATAAGAATATTTTGATATAAAAAAATATTAAAATAAATGTTTTAATAAATTATTAAAAACATGACATGTGTATGTCCAAGAGAGGGAATGAATCATTATAATTGAAAAAAAAGGAGAGTAAATAAAGTTGTATGTGTGATTGGATTGAATAATATTGAGGAAATTGTTGTAGTGTATAGATAGAAGGATTTAAATTCATGTTGTGTATTTTAAAACCTAAAAATTAGTTAAAAAAACTGTTTAGATCCAGGTCAATGTTCATTCCTGTGGGTTGGAGAGTATCAAGTTGGAAGATCCACCTAGTTTCATTCTGGGAAATTTTGATTTTCTTATTGTCCCTTCTCCAATAACCTTTAATCTTGTCTATACCATAAAAGGTCATACACGTGGGGTCTCTGTTATGGTAGTCCCTAAAATGCCTTGAGACGCTATGTTTTTCTAAACCGTTTTTGATGTTAGTTATGTGTTCTCGATTCCTTACCCGTAATTCTCTCGTAGTCCTCCCCCCATATTGTTTGTGGCAGGGACATTCAATCACGTAGGTTACGTGAGTACTGCCACACATGATGAGTTCCCTTATATTGTAGCTGGATCCATTGGCCGATGAGAAGAATGTTGTCCTTTTCTTAAACTTGCAGTAACTCACACAGAAGTAAATGGCTTTAAACTGGCAGTAACGCACACAGAAATGTATGGCATTAAACCGGCAGTAATGCACACAGAACTATATGGCATTACACTGGCAGTAATGCACAAAACTATATGCCTTTTAATACCATTTACTTCTGTGTGCATGACTGCAAGTCTAACGACATATAGTTTTGTGCATTACTGCCAGTTAAACGCCATATAGTTCTGTGTGCACTACTGCCAGTTTACCGCCATATAGTTCTGTGTGCATTACTCCCAGTTTAATGCCAAATAGTTCAGTGTGCATTACTGCCAGTTTAACGCGATTTACTTCTGTGTGTTACTACAAGTTTAACTGGCAGTAATGCACACAGAACTATATGGCGTTAAACTGGCAGTAATGCACACAAAACTATATGGCGTTAAACTGGCAGTAATGCACACAGAAGTAAATAGAGTTAAACTAGAAGTAACGCACACAGAAGTAACTGGCATTAAACTGGCAGTAACACAATCAAATAGATGGAGTTCAGCCGTTACTACACTCACGCTATCTGAACTGTTCCTCCTCTAGCTATACACTAATGTCAAGATTACTGACACAGTCTCACTACACTACACTGAAACTATCAGAGCTGTCCCTACTCTACACTAATGTATGTATGAATGACATGGTCTCACTACACTACAGCGAAACTATCTGAGCTGTCCCTACTCTAGCTGCAAACTATGCAAAGCTGAATGATGGTCCTCCTCACTACACTCACACTATCCCTAGATTGACACTAAACTAATATTATACACTGATAGTTGAAGCAAAATAGCACAGTATAACACACTAACTAATAAGCACTGAACAGAGCCCTGTTCTATCGCTCTCCATGCCAAAATCCCACTAAAAATTGCTGCCATTGAAAGAATACTTTTATACTGTGGGGAGGGAATGAGCCATGATTGGATAAAGTCATGATGATAGTATCCAATCATGACTCTCACAGTGCTCTGTGCCCTCATTGGCTAAAGCAGGGAAAGCTTCAGCCAGTCAGGGCTTGCAATGCACTGTTCAGTGCCACTATGCATTGTGGTCAGTTTGGGGGGCCAAATAAATGATCGAATTACCCGTTTGTTAAGCTACTCACCGAACGTCTGAACAACGAAATTTTTTTTTTGTTTACAAACTTTTTTATTTGGTACAAAAGGTGGTACAAAATATATAGTACAGTAGTATAAAACAAATCACAGAGTTTAATATACATTTGAGCATATAATAAACATATGCAGTATAAGTAACCTTCATTGACAGTAAAAAAAGGAAAAAAGGGTGAATTCGGTCACATTTTTGGGTATTTATTTTTTTAATTCTTTTTGGGGGGGTAACACTTACTTTATATATGTAAGCACCTAAAGTTTTAAAGACTAGATATAAATGTGGACATTATTCAGGGTTGAAAAACTCATTGCTATGTTCAAACCAGGGATCCCATTTTTTATTGTATATATGCATAGTGTTTTGAACAGAATGAAATATTTTCTCCATTAAGTTAATGTTTAGAATCCTTGTCTTGAGATGTCTTAGTGGGACTGTAGATGATTTCCAGTGATATGCAATTAACCAGTGGACTGCCACACACAGTATGGATTAATCTCATATTATGAGTGGGGAGATCTATAATTGGGGAGAAGAGAAGGCAGTTGTGTAATGATAAAACTATATTTTTATCTGATATTTCGAAGCAAACTTTTCTAGTTGCCTCCAAATATAGGTGATCTTATCACAGGCCCAGAAAATATGTGAAAAAGATCCTATAGAGTGGCATTCTCTAAAGCATGTAGGGGAGGAGGAAGGGAAGATGGTGTGGAGTTTAATTGGGGTGTAATACCATCTAGTGAATAATTTTAAGGCCGTTTCTTTAATGGCAATAGATTTTGTACATTTATGCAAATTATTTATACAAACATCCCAATTAACTGTAGTATACGAGAAATTTGATTCTTGTTCCCATTTAATCATATATGGGAGCTTGTTTATGCTTGTAGTGTTAGATAGGTTCAAGTATATTTCCGAGATAAAGCCACGTTTTATAGGTGATTTAAAACAGAGGTTTTCATAGAAGGATGGAGCTTGAGTATGCGTGGTTTGATAATGTTTAATAAAAAATTGTTTAATCTTAAGATAATTGTTAAATTCTGTTTCTGGGACTTGATGTTTTGCCTTGAGGGAAGAGAAAGAAATTAAATTTGAGCCTTCAATGAAACAATAAAGAAATGTAAGGTTATTATTAATCCACCAAGTAAGGTCTGCAGGGTCTTGAAGGTAGTGGTGGAGTTTTGGGTCTCCTATACAGGAGGCTTGTGGTGGGGTTTTGGAGATAAGATTACATTTTTGGTTATACTATTTCCACAATTGGTAAGACTGAGAGACAATTTGATTCAAAGAATCAATTTCTGGGTTGGGAATTTTGTTTCCCCAAAGTAAACTTGAAAGGGCGAATGGTAAAATTGAATTTTTTTCGAATGCGACCCATGGAACCCTTGGGTTCGGGATATGCCATTGGGCGATTTGGGTTAATCTGGCTGACAGGTAATATAACCAGAAATCAGGAAGGCCCAGTCCTCCCTGTTTTTGGAATCTATATAGGATTAATTTAGAAAGGCGCAGGTGAGAGTCTGACCAAATAAATTTATTAATATCGGATTGAAACTTCGTAATCAATGCTTTATTAAGTTGGACAGGGAGCGCTCTAAATAAATATAGAATTTTGGGGAGTAGTGTCATTTTAATTGCTGTTATCCTGCCCAGGAATTAAATTTTATATGATTTCCACATTTTCAATGTGGCTCTCAGCTTATGTATCAATGGAATGTAATTTTTAGTCCCTAAATCCAGAAAAGTAGGGGTAAGGTGAATACCTAGGTAGGGGAGAGAATCTAAAGAATAGGAAAAATTGAAAGAGGTACGTAGGGATTCCAGGTTTGAGGTTGGTATATTTATCGGCATACCTAACGATTTAGAAACGTTTACTCTTAAGCCTGATAGAGATGAGAAAATATTAAGCGTTTGTAATAGGTTGGGCAATGCTTCATGAGGTTGAGAGAGGAAGATTAACATATAGTCTGCGTACATGCTTAATTTATATGAATTATGTGTTGTGGAGTAGCCCTTAATGCCGTCATGAAGAAGGATAGATGTAGCTAGTGGTTCAATCGCTAGTGCGAATAATAGTGGGGAAAGGGGACATCCCTGACGTGTTCCTCTACTAATTTTGAAAAAATCTGAATTGCAACCTGGAATTCTAATTCTCATGGAGGGGTTGTGATAAAGTGCATGAAAAGCATGCACAAATGCTCCATCGAAGCCATATCTTAAAAGGATTAGATCCAAAAATTTCCAGGAGACACTGTCAAATGCCTTATTAATATCCAGGCTCAGCATTAAAAGGGGTTTAGAGCGTAAGTTTGCATCCTGTATAATGTTAGTGACTAGTTTGATGTTATCAGTAATTTGTCTTCCTGGGATAAAGCCAGATTGAAAAGGGAAGATAAGTGTGGGGATGATTGAGGAAAGTCTATTGGCCAGGAGTCTGCTAAAAATCTTCAGATCGTTGTTTATAACAGAGATTGGTCTGTAGTTTTGTGGTAGTGTGTGATCTTTATTAGGTTTTGGGATGAGAGACATATTGGCCAATAACATTTCCTCTGGGAATTGTTCCCCTTTTAGGATCTTATTGAACACTTTCATGAGGTGGGGAATTAGAAGTTGTTGATATTATTTGTGGTATAGCGATGTAAAACCGTCAGGGCCTGGGGCTGAGTTTTTTTTAAGAGACTTAATAATTTGAACTAATTCTTCTTCAGAGCAGGGTGAATTCAGAGTATCCTTTTGGTTTTGATTTAATTGAGGGAAAGGGATGTTATTCAGCCAGGAAAGGGAGGAGGGAGGGAGTGGGAGATTAGGTGATGAAAGGAGGTCAGAGTAACATTTTTTAAATATTGAGAGTATCTCCTGAGGGTGTGTGACCAACTGATTTGTGTTATTCTTAAGCTTGTATATATGGGTAGGTTTTATAGATTAATTAAGTTTACGGGCAAACATTGTAGAGTAGGAATTACTGGATAGTAGGAATTTAGTTTCGACCAACGAAGAGCTTTCACTGCTTTGAACGTTAGTAGAGCATCCAATTCATTACGTTTAGTTATAACTTGTTTAAAGATATCAGGGTCGTGTGTGTGTTTATGGTCTTTATATAGATTATGAAGGTCTTTGGTAAGGGAGTGAATTTTTTCTAACCTAGCCCTATTACATTGTGCCGCTCTTTTAATAAAATGACCTCTCATTACGGCTTTATGTGCTAACCATGTTGTGGAGGGGGAGATATCCGAGGTGACATTGGCTGAGAAATATTCTCTAATTTCCGAAGCCAGGTCTAGTTGATGGGCCTGGTCTGATAATAAGGAGTCATTCAATCTCCATGAATACGGAGTAGGGGCAAGGCCTATACAGTTGGTGTTAAGGGAGATAATGTGGTGGTCTGACCAAGAGCATGGGTGTATTTCAGCGTTCAGCGTGTTGGCTAGTATAATCGGGGTGCAAAAAATAAAATCTAAACGGGAATATGAATCATGTGGGTGTGAGTAAAATGTATAATCCCTTGCTCCTATATTCAACGCTCTCCAAGAATCAATCAATTGTAGGTCATTAATATGGGAAGTGGTGGTTTTAGAGAATGTTCCGGAATGTTGATTCTGTTTACTTCTGTCAAGGTGTGGCTGAGGGACTGAATTAAAGTCTCCTCCTAAAATAATATGAGGAGAGTGATATTGTTGTAATATATTAAAAAATTGTGTGAAAAAAGTGGTTTGTGTGTCATTCGGAGCGTATAAATTTGCAATTGTAATATTTCTGCCAGCCAACGAACCTTTGACAATAATAAACCTACTTTCTTGATCTTTATAGACCTGATGGACTTCTAAGGGGAAAGAATGATGAAAGAATATCGCAACACCTCTGGTTTTTGATTTATAGGTGGTATAAAAGGATTGGTTGTATGCTTTATGGAAGAAGGTGGAATGAGTGTCAGTCATAAAGTGTGTCTCTTGCAGCATTACAATTTTTGCATTCAACCTTTTATAATGCAAAAAGGCTTTTTTCCTTTTATTGGGGGAAATGAATCCCTGTACATTATGTGAAATTGTTGTGATCGTCATGGGATGGTTGAACAACGACATTTAAGCTTTGGCCGAACCATTCGCCAATCCCTAGTAACCAGCTTCCCTTCATCATTCTTTATGGGACCGATGTGATCTGACCTCCCTTTCTTACTATTTATGTACTTAAAGAATTTTTTTGGATTTGTTTTATTCTCCTCCACTATATGGATATTTTTTAAATATTGGTGCTACATTGGCTTTTCTCCAATCAGCTGGTACCATTCCAGTCAGTAGGCTGTCAGTAAAAATTAAGAACAATGGTCTGGCAATTACTTGAGTTGAAATACCCTCGGGTGCAAGCCATCTGGTCCTGGTGATTTATTAATGTTAAGTTTCCCAAGTCTATTTCTAATTTTGTCCTCTGTTACCCATGAGGGTGCTCCCTGTGATATGCCATAAGAATAAACACTGCAGTTTTGGTTACTGAAGTCCCCCGATTCCCTAAGGAGAAGAATAAATTCAATACCTTTGCCATCTCCCCATCCTTTGTAACCAGATGTCCTTCCTTGTTCTTTATGGGGCCAATATGGTCTGTCTTTCGTTTTTTTACTGTTTACATACTTAAAGAATTTCTTGGGATTTTTTATTTATTTTTTGCTCTCCTCTGCTATGTGTCTTTCATGTTCTATCTTAGCCATCCTGATTGCACCCTTACTTTTCTTGCTGCATTCTTTGCAAAGTTGGAATGCTGATGATGATCCCTCAGCCTTGTATTTTTTTGAAGGCCCTCTCCTTTGCTTTTATATGCATTCTTACATTAAGCCACCCAGGAATTTTATTAGCTCTTTTTAAAAACAATTTCCATTGGGATGCACTGGCTAATACGATTATTTAATATGTAGAGCAAAAGGGAATGTAACAGCGCTAAAGTAAAAAATATTAAAATAAACATGCACAGAACAGCAGCAGTATATAGTGCGCTGACACCAAAATACAATAAATAAAAACAAATCCAAATCTTAAACTAAAGTCCAAATTTCATTTCAAGTCCCAAGGAAGGAAACATTGCTCGAATATTTGTAAGGAAAAGAATTACTGAGATTGCTAATCCCAGACACCACAGTGTGCATGCATGAACTCCAAACAGTGCCCGATCACCGTAAATGTAAGTTATGCTCACCAGATAGCAAGCATTCAGGGGAGTTGGCTAAACCCAGCCTAGGGCCTTTACGCTCACAGATGTCCACACCAGGAAACAGCATACACTAGATCCGTTCAGAATCCATACATTCTTACAATTCACTCAAAAAGAAGAAAATGGCTGCCATAGTGTAGTACATTAGATACTAAGGAATACATTTATTTAAAAGTTGCACTTACAATTCTGTAAAGCATAAAACACATGTAAACAATATTGCCAGCTGGCATAAACAAACAGAGGCTGTCCTCCTCGAACAAACAGCATACCCTCCCAGGCACATTTCGTCACTAATCGGACGTTTTCAATGGGGAATATATTATTATTATATTATTTAATATGCTCTTAAAGCTTACCCATTTTTCTTTCATGTTCTTTGTTTCTAAGATTTTATCTAATTTAGTATGTTCTAGCAAGGATCATAGTTTAGGGAAGTTGGCTCTTTTGAAATTCAATGTCTTTGTATTGCCCTTGTGTTTCCTATTTGTGCGATTTATACTGAAATTAATTGACCTATGATCGCTGTTTCCTAAATTGCCCCTTATTTCCACATCCGTTAACAGGTCTGTATGATTGGTAATCAGTAGGTCTAGCAATGCTTTGGGGGTTATTTACTAAAGGAAAATCCACTTTGCACTGCAAGTGCATTTGGAAGTAAAGTTGCTGTAGATCCGAGGGGGACACGCAAGGAAAATAAAGAACAGCATTTTAGCTTGCACATGATTGGATGATAAAATCAGCAGAGCTTCCACTCATTTCAGATCTACCCCTTAGATTTAGAGCGACTGCACTTCCAAGTGTACTTTCAGCGCAAAGTGGATTTGCCTTTCGTAAATAACCCCCTTTGTTTCTAGTTTGTGCATTTACCATCTGACCCATGAAGTTGTCCTGCAAGACATTTAGGAACTGGTGAGTCTGGATAATTAAAATCCCCCATTATAATGGCACTTCTCATCATTTGCGCTAATCCAGATTGTGATAGGAAGACCGCCTCCACCTCCTCCCTCTGGCTGGGGGCCCAATATTACTTTCCCTTTAGTTTCCACCCTTTGTTTTCTTCCAATATAAGATTTTATTGAGCAAAGAAAAGCAGCAGTTGAAGGAAGTACAATGTTAACAAAACATGTCAACTTCAGCAAAATTGTATACAATTTAAGTTCAAACTATGTGGAAATTGTAGCCCAGAATCAGTAAAGATAAAACACAAGGGGGTTATTTATGAAAGGCAAATCCAGTTTGCACTGCAAATGCAAACTACAAGTGCAATGTGCACTTGAAATTGCACTGAAAATGCACTTGGAAGTGCAGTTGCTGTAAATCTGAGGGGTTCATCTGAAATGAGGGGAAGATCTGCTGATTTTATTATCCAATCATGCGCAAGCTAAAATGCTGTTTTTTATTTTCCTTGCATGTCCCCCTTGGATCTACGGTGCCTGCACTTCCAAGCGCACTTTCAGCGCAATTTCAAGTGCATTTTGCACTTGTAGTTTGCACTTGTAGTGCAAAGTGGAATTGCCTTTAGTAAATAACCCCCAAAGTCATATAGCATAGATATAAACAAAAAACTAAATTGCAAGCCCATTGCCCCCAACACACAGGTAGATGGCAGAGTTCCCCATTTAGGATGGGAAAAGGAAAAATGAATAGGAAGGATGGGGAAGGGGATGTGGGTCATAATTTACCCAAAAAGAGGTCTCAGGTAGAGACTTGTTTTTACTATATGAAATCATGGATAATAAAGGTTGAACTGGCAAGTTTCCTCCCTTAGTGGCTCTACCCATAAGGGTTCCACCTCTTCCCTTGCTCACTTAGTGATGTCATCTCTCACATTCACTTGTACATCATTTTTGACAATGACAATATCAATTTACATCAGTTGGCAATTGACAACCCATATCTGGTGGCCGGTGATGTGACACAATCTACAAATGATGGCAGGAGATGGGGCAAGTGACAATCTGCAAATGGTGGCAGGTGACGTGGCAATCTGCAAATGGTGGCAGGTGACGTGGAATATAACAATCCACATCTGCTACCAGGTGAAAGTGGCAAGCAGGGATAAGCTTGGTGTTCGAGACGAACGCACGTTCGACTCGAACACCGGCTGTTCGCCCGCTCGGCGAATACCGAACGTTATGGGTCGTTCTCACTAAATTCGTGTGGCACTCACGGCCCACAATGCACTGCTCCATCGCAGTGCATTGCTGGCTCTTGATTGGCCAAGCATGCACTGTGACCCCGCATGCTTAGCCAATCACAGCGTCGGCAGCGAGGAGAGCCATAATTGGCCACAGGCACGATGCCTGTGGCCAATTATAGTTCAGGGGGCTTAGTACATGCCCCACACTATATAAGGTGGCCAGCGCGGCGGCCTTGTGTAGTGTGTTCCGGCATGCAGGGAGAGAAGAATAGGCAGGGACAGTGTGTTCTTTTCTCAGGCATCTGCAGGAGTTAAAGCGGGTGTTGTGTGCCTCCAGCACAGTATACACCTGTATCTACCCTTGTTTGCTGGTGTTCTCTAATACAGGCATCTGCAGGAGTTAAAGTGGGTGTTGTGTGCCTCCAGCACAGTATACACCTGTAGCTACCCTTTATTGCTGGTGTTCTCTAATACAGGCATCTGCAGAAGGTAAAGTGGGTGTTGTGTGCCTCCAGCACAGTATACACCTGTAGCTACCCTTTATTGCTGGTGTTCTCTAATACAGGCATCTGCAGGAGTTAAAGTGGGTGTTGTGTGCCTCCAGCACAGTATACACCTGTAGCTACCCTTTATTGCTGGTGTTCTCTAATACAGGCATCTGCAGGAGTTAAAGTGGGTGTTGTGTGCCTCCAGCACAGTATACACCTGTAGCTACCCTTTATTGCTGGTGTTCTCTAATACAAGCATCTGTAGCATATACCGTGGTGGGTATTGTGTGCCTCCAGCACAATATACACCTGAAGATACCCTTTATTACTGGTGTTCTGTAATACAGGCATCTGCAGGAGTTAAAGTGGGTGTTGTGTGCCTCCTGCATAGTATACACTACCCAATTGCTGGTTTTCCCATCTTCCTGCAGGCCATTACTATGTCTGGAAAGCCAACAAGGAGGGGCAGGCAGTTACGAGCCAATAAAAGAGGGCAAGCAGGCTCTGTGTCTAGAGACAACAGTGCTGGTTGTGGACGCGGTGCATTGTCATCAGCACGAGGCCATGCAACATGCTTGTCCTTATTTTCGGCAGCTGAACGTGTTGAGCCGCATCATGCCGAAGACTTGGTAGAGCGGATGACCAAGCCCTCCTCATCTTCCTCATCCTCTCTCACCCAGGCTCAGGGTACTAGCAAAGCAGCTGCCAACGCATCCTCTTCCCTTGTTTCAATGTCATCAGTCACTCCTTCCTTAGGCCCACCATGTCCTCCTGAGGAGTCCCCCAAACTGTTTGAGCACAGTGTTGGGTACATGCTCCAGGAGGATGCCCAGCATTTTGAAGGCTCTGATGATGATATCCAGCTAGAGAAAGGCAGTAGCATGAGCGCAGAGAGAGGGGATGCTCAAGAATAACAGCAATCTGGCAGTCATGTTCCAACAGCTGCAGCATACTGCCAGGTTTGCTCCAGTGAAGAAGAGGGAGGGGATGATGAGGTCACTGACTCCACGTGGGTGCCTGATAGGAGAGAAGGGGAGGATGAGGAGGAGAAGGCACATCTCCAACGAGGCAGGATGCCCTCGGGGGGCCAGCTTAGGGGCATCACACCGACTGAATCACACCGCAGAGCTCCGCCTGTGCAGGGTGCTGCCTCTGCGTGTTATTCTAAAAGTTCTTTGGTGTGGGCCTTTCTTGAGACAAGTGCATCAGATCGCACCGCTGCTATTTGCAACATATGTCTCAAGTTTATCTCACGTGGCCTAAACATCAGCCGCTTGGGCACCACATGCTCGATCAGACATATGTTGACCTGCCATGCAGCTCATTGGCAAGCCTACCTTAAAGACCCACACCAAAGCACAAAGCGGACTTCTCCTTGCTCCTCAACAGCTGGGATCTCCAACCCCACTAGACCTTCAGTCCTCTCTGAAACCTGCACTGAGAGGAATGAAGGTGTAGAATTAGGTGTGTCACAGCCAAGTACTTGCTGGCACTCTGCTAGCAGTACACCCACATCCGATTGTAGCAGGCAAATGTCCCTGCCCCAGTTGCTGGACCATCGAAAGAAGCTCACTCCCAGCCATCCACATGCCCAGCGGTTGAATACTAGCTTGGCTAAATTGCTAGTACTTAAACTGCTGCCTTTTCAGTTGGTAGACTCGGCCCCCTTCCGTGAGTTTGTGCAATGTGCGGTTCCTCAGTAGCAGGTCTCCAAATGCCACTTTTTCTCACGGAAGGCAATTCCGGCTCTCTACCGGCATGTGGAAGGCAATGTCCATGCCTCGCTGGACAGGGAAGTCAGTGGTAAGGTGCATATTACCGCTGACTCATGGTCCAGAAGGCATGGACAGGGACGTTACCTATCCTTCACGGCCCATTGGGTCACTCTTCTGGCAGCTGGGAAGGATGCAGGACAAGGTGCAGTAGTGTTGGAGGTTGTTCCACCACCACGCCTCCAAAATGCTACTACTGGTTGTGGCACACCTCTCTCCTCCACCCCTCCTTTTCTTCTTCCTCCATGGCCTCTTCCAGTGCTTTGTCCTCAGAACCAGCGGTGCTCCGTAGGTGTTCAAGAGGCTACGTAAGTACGCAGGCAAAAAGATGCCATGCCGTGCTTGCGCTGGTTTGTTTGGGGGACAGAAGCCACACTGGGGCAGATATTTTGTCAGCTCTGCAGGGCCATCAATAAATACTTGTGTGACTATGGCACCAGGACTGGGTCAAGGGAGCTTGTTTTTTTCACCACGCCAGTGGGGCATGATCAGGGATGCATGCACTGTCCTGTCACCATTTGAGGAGGCCACGAGGATGGTGAGCAGTGACAGTGCATGCATCAGTGACACTGTCCCTCTTGCCCCCCTGATGGAGCACACGCTGCATGGAATAATGGACAGGGCACTTGAGGCAGAACAGAGGCAGGAAGAGGAGGACTTCCTTGCCTCTCAAGGCCCCCTTTATCCAGACAGTGATCCTACTGTCCCACCCATCACACAGGAAGAGGAAGAGGAGCAGAAGGAGGAGGAGGTGGAGGAGGCTTGTGTCAGCATGGAGGAGGAGCCTGGCACTTAGCATCAGCAGCAGTCTTTTAGGGATGATTTACAGTCCCAAGAAACCCGTGGACTTGTACGTGGCTGGGAGGAGTTGCTGCGGATCATGTTGTCCTTAGTGACCCAGAGGACTCCGAACCAAATGCCTCAGCTAACCTATGCTGCATGGCCTCATTGATCCTGCCAAGCCTGCGGAAGGATCCTCGTATTCTTCGGATCAAGGAGAGGGACCATTACTGGCTGGCCACTCTCCTTGATCCACGGTAGAAGGGTAAGGTAGTGGACCTTATCTTGCCGTCGCAGAGGATGAGACATCTCCAGGAGGCCTTACAGAAAGGTCTGTGCAACGTGTTCCCAAAGACTGGGAGGTTACAAACTCCTGGTCCTGGACAATGTGTTGCTTAGGCTTCGGTCAGTCACAGAAGGAGTGGTGGAGAAGGTGGCCATTGTCTGAACGCATCTGACCGATGCATTCAGATAATTTTTTAGTCCGCAGCCCCAAGGTATGATCGGTTCCAGCAACCATCACCAGCATCTGATTTACCTGGTGCGGGAATACCTAGGGGCAAGATCAGACTTGGACACCTTTCCCACCAAAAATCCTCTGGCTTACTGGGTCTTGAGGATGGATCACTGGCCAGAGCTTGCACAGTATGCAATTGAGCTACTGGCCTGTCCTGCATCCAGCGTTCTTTCGGAACGCACCTTCAGTGCTGCTGGAGGCTTTGTAACCGATCGCAGGGTGCGCCTGTCCACCAACTCGGTTCATCGACTGACCTTCATAAAGATGAATCAGTCTTGGATCACCACCAGCTACCAAGCACCTGAAGCTGATATAACCGAATAATTTTTTTTGAAATGTCACATCCCTTCAAGACTGCCTATGCTGATTCTGAGTTACTGTCCTGTTATGTTGACTGACTATCCTCTTCCTCCTCAATAATCCTGCTAACATTTTTGGTTCTGGGTGACGCCACCAGCCCAATTTTTCAGTCCCTGTTTAACAGGAGCGTGTAATTACAATTTTGGATGCAATGCTTTGCAGCAGGGCTCATTCCTGCACTCCAACTAGAGTATATGGGAGAGGTTGCAGTGTCGTGGTACCAGCACCAGTGCCTAATGCCCAATTTTTCAGCTACTATTTAACAGGGGCATGTAATACAATTTTTGATGCAATGCTTTGCAGCAGGGCTCATTCCTGCACTCCAACTAGAGTATATGGGAGAGGTTGCAGTGTCGTGTCACCAGCACCAGTGCCTAAGGCCCAATTTTTCAGCCCCTGTTTAACAGGGGCATGTAATTACAATTCTTGATATAATATTTAACAGCAGGGCCCATTCCTACACCCACTGAGAGTATCTGTGAGGACTTATAGTGTTGTGGCACCAGCACCACCACCACAACCACCAAAGGCCCAATTTTTCTACCACTGTTCAACAATGGCATGTAATTATAATTCTTGATATAATCGTTCACAGCAGGGCGCTCCAGTGACCACCAAGAGTCACTTTGAAGGCTTACAGTGTTGTGGCAACACCAACACCTTGTTCCGCCATTTCTGCAGAGCATATAGGGCAGGTCCCTACTTTCAAAACATCCAACTTACAAACGTTTCCTACTTGCAAAAGGAAGGAGACAACAGGAAGTGAGACGAAAAAAGACGGATGGCCAAAAAAATTATACAGGGGTTATTACCCTTCCCTATGTTTTCCAAAAAGCTTAAAAATGTATTTTTTGACTGGAGCTACACTTTAAAAATGTACCAATTCAAAATTACAAACAGGTTCTACTTAATACAACCAACCTACACAGTCCCTGTCTTGTTTGCACCGCCTGTATACTGCTGTTCTGAGTATATAGGGCCCTCGGGGCCCCACGCCTTTCCTTTTTTTAATTTAGGTACAGGGTTCCCCTTAATATCCGTTCAAGACCCAAAGGTAATGGCAGGGGGGGCTAGACATGCCATTTTTTTCTCAATGATTTTCATCTGTATTGCCGGAACCAGACATGACATTAAAACCGCAAGCAGTTTTAAATGACTTTTTTCCGTTAAATGTCATTTTGTGCAGGGACTGTTCTAAACACAGGAGATATGTGCCACTTCACAGGTATACTATAGATGCCCCCCAGGCATGATATTTAAAGGAATATTTCACTTTTTTTCACTTTAATCGTCATTAAAATCAGTGCTCCTGAAAAAACGGCAGTTGTCAAAGCCGGGTCCCCAAACCCTTTTTAGGACAATATCTTGCTTATTATCCATTAAAATTAGCACTTTTTATTTTGAACGTTCGAGTCCCATAGACTTCAATAGGGTTCTAAAGTTCGCACAAATTTTCAGTCCGTTCGAAAGTTCTGGTGCGAACCGAACCGGGGGGTGTTTGGCTCATCCCTAGTGGCAAGCGACAATCCACATCTGGGGGCAGATGACGGTGGCAAGTAACATGCTGCATCTGGTGACAGGCGACGTGGCAAGTGACGCGCTGCATTTGGTGGCAGGAGACACACCCAGGGCTCCCACTGATTCTGCATTATGGGGAGTAATGATGGGCTTTATGTTCGAGTTGAACATGAATTAGACTCGAACATTGGCTGTTCGCCAGTTCGCCGAACAGCGAACAATTTTAGGTGTTCACAGCAAATTCGAAAGCTGCGGAACACCCTTTAAAAGTCTATGGGAGAAATCAAAAGTGCTCATTTTAAAGGCTTATATCCATGGTATTGGTCATGGTCATAAAAAGTGTTTGGGGACCTGGGTCTTGCCCCAGGGGACATGTATCAATGCAAAAAAGGCATTTAAAACTACTCGCGGCTATACTGAATTGTTGGTCCGACAAAACACATAAAAGTTCATTGATAAAAACGACATGGAATTTCCCCACAGGGGAACCCCAAACCAAAATTTTAAAAAAATGTGTGTGGGGGTCCCCCTAAATTCTATACCAGGCCCTTCAGGTCTGGCATGGAAAATAAAAATGGAGTGGGGTCCCCCCAAAAATCCATACCAGACCCTTATCCGAGCACGCAACCTGGTGGGCCACAGGAAAAGAGGGGGGATGAGAGAGCGCCCCCCTCCTCAACCATACCATGCCACATGCCCTCAACATTGGGAGGATGCTTTGGGGTAGCCCCAAAGCACCTTGTCCCCATGTTGATGGGGCGAAGGGCCTTATCCCCACAACCCTTGCCCGGTGGTTGTGGGGGTCTGCGGGTGGGGGGCTTATCAGGATCTGGAAGTCCCCTTTAACAAGGGGACCCCCAGATACCGGCCCCCTGTGTGGATAGGTAATGGGGGACAGGATCTGGGGGTCCCTTTGTTAAAGGGGGCTTCCAGATTCCGATAAGCCCTCTTCCCACAGACCCCCACAACCACTGGGCAAGGGTTGTGGGGATGAAGCCCTTCTCCCCATCAACATGGGGACAAGGTGCTACACCTGGTACGGCTCAGGAGGGGGGCGCTCTCTCATCCCCCCTCTGTTCCTGCGGCCTGCCAGGTTGCATGCTCGGATAAGGGTCTGGTATGGAATTTTGGGGGACCTCACGTCATTTTAAAAAAAATTCTGGTCTGGGGTTCCCCTTAAAATCCATACCAGTCTTCAGGTCTGGTATGGATTTTGAGGGGGACCCCTACTCCATTTTTTTTATTTTGGCGGGGTAAAAAATTCAGGTGTGGGGTTCCCCTTAAAATCCATACCAGACCTAAAGGGCAATTTATTGAGACCCCCACATATTTTTTTTTCTTTTTATTTCGAGATTCCCCTGTGGGAAAACCCCATGCCGTTTTTATCAATTAACTTTTTTGTGTGTTGTCAGACTGACAATTCATTATAGCCGCAAGTAGTTTTAAATGACTTTTTTTCCTTTAAAAATTAAATTTTGCTGTCAGACTGTTCTAAACACAGGAAACATGGGTCCCTTTACAGGCATGCTATAGACACCCCTCAGGTACAAAATTTTAAGGAATATTACACGTTTATTGTTTCACTTTAAGCATGATTAAAATCACTGTTCCCAAAAAACAGCCATTTTTAAAACTTTTTTTGTATTGATACATGTCCCCTGGGGCAGGACCCAGGTCCCCAAACACTTTTCATGACAATAACTTGCATATAAGCCTTTAAAATTAGCACTTTTGATTATTCATGTTTGTGTCCCATAGATTTTAACGGTGTTTGCGTGTTCGAACAAATTTTTTGCCAGTTCACATGTTCTGGATGCAAGCCGAACAGGGGAGTGTTCAGCTCATCCCTAAAGTTGAACCACTTAATTATATAGTTGAATATAACAATAGAAACAATGCGCTTCAATGGTGCCATGATTATTGAAGCGCCAACACCAGCCAGTGCCCGCGAAATATGGCTTACCACCAGCGTGCCCCCCCGCGGGCCTGCAAAAAGGTTGGTGGCCGCTGCTATGGGCTCTAGCCCCAGATATTTTGCAGACTTAGCAACGCCCCTGCTTCACATACACAATTTGACTTGCTCATTGGGCATTAGTTACTGTCACACTTGTCTCCGCCTAACACTCTGTCGTTGAGTTTGCTGACAGTGCAAATGTTAGCAGGTCTAGCATGTGTCACCAACTACAGACTGCAACATTCCTACTTAGGCCATACCAGACTTAAGCCACTTGCCCCATATGCCCTGGGGTTCTGGTCTACAGGTTTGTGCTCAGATTAGACAATTACCCGAACATTGGTTACCTGGCCAGTCCCCTCCTGGCTCACCATGGCTGCCACAAACTCTTTTGAGTTTTCAAAATATTCACTCTACAGGGTTCTTCACAACAGATCCCAGTTGGCTCCTCTCTGTGTCTGTCATTAATTTCTTGCCCTGTATTTCTCCTTTTCCTTCTTAGCTGAGTTTCTGTATCTTGCTCCACTCACTATCCTACTGCTACGCCTCTTCTTAACACATATACTCCCCTTGTTTTGTCGTATAGCCAGATCTATGTTGCAGGCCCACAGTAATGACTTCACACCCATCCCTTTGTCACCTACCGCGGGCTCAGAGAGTGGCGTGCAGTCCCTCAGGGAATAGATCATCCCCAAACTCATAGCAGAGCTGGGTTGCAAGTCACATGGTTACATAGTTAGTCAGGTTGAAAAAAGACACATGTCCATCAAGTTCAACCACAAAAATAAAAAAAAATATTAATAATATCATACAATCCCATATACCCAATTCTATACCCACAGTTGATCCAGAGGAAGGTAAAAAAACCCCAGCAGAGCATGATCCAATTTGCTAAAGCAGGGGAAAAAATTCCTTCATGATCCCCCGAGAGGCAATCGGATTTTCCCCGGATCAACTTTACCTATAAATGTCAATACCCAGTTATATTATGTACACTTAGGAAATAATCCAGGCCCTTCTTAAAGCAATACACTGAGCTGGCCAGAACTACCTCTGCAGGGAGTCTATTCCACAAGTAAATTCCCTACCCCACTCTGGCTGGGAAAGCTCCTCTTCAGGCTCCTCTTCCTGCCACCAGCCACTGTAGGGCCCAGCACACAACAGGTATCCCCGCAGTCCATCTTTAGGGCTATTTCCCAGCTGCACGCTCTGGTCTCCTCCTTATTCACAACAGCTTTCTGATGTCCAGTCCAAGGTAACAGCTCTGGAGGTGCGCCCACCCCTGACCCTTCCTGACCCGGTTGCAGTCCCGCTGCTAGCATCTCCCCCTGCAGGTATGCCAGGGACTACACATACTATCCTTCCTGCTCACCTTGTCCCAGCATGCCATAGGACACATGTCACTTGAAGCAGTTAAACAAGTCTTGACTAAGTCAGATAGATATCCATTGGTTGGGGTTTAACCTCTCCACACACCCTACCCCTTCACTTACCATATTCCTGGTACACGGCTTCACTGCAGATTTCCACACCAACCTCATCAATCTACCCCACTCCATTCACAAATGCAAAAACCTTGAGCCAGCGGCTACCGAACGGGTCATAGACTCGCTGCTACAGGCTGTACTAGACAGAGGTTTCATCATCGGCCCCTTCCCACAGTCACCTTTTCAGACCTGGAGAGTCAGCCCTATTAGGCTTGTCAAAGGCAAGTTCTCCAATGAACTCCACTTAGTGTATGATTTGTCTGCAGTTCATTCCTCCCACACCCCGAGTATAAATTCCCTGATTCCTTTGAGGAATTCTCCCTCAAATGCACATTATTCGACTTAGCCATCCAGGCCATCCTTACAATTGGTCCCGGCGCCTGGCTGTCCAAAGGAAACATCTCAGATACATTCAAGCTTCTGCCTATGGAGGGAGGGATTCTTATTACTTTTCTACCAAGTTGACATTCAGGTCTAAGAGCAGGCTGTGGCCGTTCAATGTTTTTGCCTAGTCCCTTACATGGATCCTATTACACCAGGCCCTCTGTCAGATGGTAATCCATTACCTTGATGATTTTCTGCTCATTGAACAGCCAGGCACCCCCCTGGTAGTCCTAGACAGATTGAGAGTGGTGTTCAACAACCTCAACGTGCCCATAGCCGAACATAAAGTGGAAGGCCCGGTACACTCTATCACCTTCCTAGGCATCACTCTGGACACACGTGCCATGAAGGCCAGCCTGCCTCCCGACAAGCCCGTATCAGGACGGGCACCATTAACTTAACCTTTGACAAGGGTGTACTAAAAGGCAGCTGCAATCCTTGTGCTCAATTCTGCCATGATGATTACTCCTCAGGGGGAGTCTTTTATTTTGATTTTCTCACTCTAGTGCAAGACCCAGATCAAGTTCTCAAACTTGACCCAGCTGCGATAGAAGACTTAGCTATGTGGGAGGAGTTCCTCACAAACTAGAATGGCATATCGATGTTCATCCAGTCAGAATCAGCTCTGTTTCTCAGGTAGTCATGGATGCCGCAGCCTCCACAGGTTTTGCAGCAATTTTTTGGCTGCCACTGGTTGACTGAACCTTGGCCCCAGAAATCCTCTTAAACCCTGGTTTCACTCAGTCTTCATCACTGTTTGAGCTGTATCCCACCGTGGCAGGTGCCCAGGGGACAGAACAAATGGTGGTCTTCGCTACAGACAATCAGGTCTGACAATCATCAATAAGGACAGGTCCAAATCGCTCCCCATCATGTCCTTCCTACGCAGGCTGGTGCAGTTGTCACTCCATCACCAGTTTAAGTTTCACTTCAAGCATGTTTCAGGCAAATGCAATATCGCCTTCTTGTTTCAATTTTATTTCATTATCCAGCAGGAACCTGGAGCCAACACTGAAGAAATGGCTGCACTCCAAGATCCATCAAAATTCTTATTTAATAACAAACATCCCAAGTGTTACAGACAGTTCAAATGGTAACCTGGAGCCGACCCAAACTGCTCCTATCCCACCTTGGTCACTGCTAATGATGAAATGAAGCCAAACCTTGTCAACATAGCCCAGCTCATTAACCACTCCTTGGCCCGCTACACACTGAAGGTTTATCGCACTGCTTAGAACACTTACTGCAGGTTTAACTTCTTGCACCGGAGTAGTGACAGGTGATGTTTGACACATCCTAGCCTTCACATTGTATTGACACATGCAGCTGGCTCTTTCTCATATTAGCTTCAGGCTATATCTAGCTGGCGTCCAGCATTTTTGTCCTTACAGGACCCCAGAAGCCATCGGTGTTCATGGCCCATTCAGTCAGATGCCTCCTACGTAGTATCCAGAAGCACCAGCCCATAGCCAACGGAAACACCTACCTATCACAAGTGCCATCTTTAGGGACATGTCTAAAATCCTCGCACATTCCCCGTTTTGGGTTTTTGCCCAGTCTAGTCATCCAAGTGGCCATCTACTTGGCCTTCTATGTTTCCTCGGCCTAGCGAATTCTCCTTTAAAGGCACCAGCATCCAGATACTGCTCAGACATCACCTGACTCGCTTTCAAACCATTAAATCCTTCATCTTGCAGTCTCCAAAAACTCAACAAACTGGTCATGGAAAATACTCAAAAATAAAATATAATAAATATATAGAGGATAATAACTCTATGTTTAGAAAGAGTCACTAGCAAGTGTCCATAATATCTCCAAACATATAAGTCTCAATATTCAATTGAGCTATCACACTTTGAAAAAAGTTCAGAAAAGAAGATCCATCTCCGAAGAAGAGAACACCAGTGTGCGAAGAGTCTGACGGCCGGTGACACCCCTTATGGTAATTCACTCACCAGAACCCAAAGGGTTAACAGGCACTTCACTATGACTGTGGAAGTAGTCCCACTAGTGTCCCTCCGGAAAATCTTCTTATCACACAACCATAGGTTCCTCTCTCTCGGGCTCCCTGCTCTCTCACCGATAAGAGTTCACTTGATTCTCATTAACAGCCCCAGATCCACATATAGAAAACAATAAAATATAGATTCCATAGTGCAAAACAGCTTTATTCATTAAAACCACTCATGCGCTTAAAATCATACGTACACAGTGTGCACAGCAAAATGTCACATTTAAAATGTCACTGGCAGCGATATCAAGGTGGTCTCACCGCAGTCCTGAGCGCGTTTGGTCGAATACCGCCTCAGCTTCCACGGCGGGTCCCGGGTAACCACTCCGAATAGCCTGCTCTGGTGACGTATAGCTGCCTGGTCACGCCCATACGCGTTTCGTCATCACGTCTTCGTCCGTGGGCGTGGCCAGGCAACGCAGCTAGTCAATTTAAATACCTTGCGAGGCGGGAAGCCGGATTGAAATAACGCCCACGTCCGGCCCCCTCACCTCCACATTCGATGTGACAATGTAATGACATCGCCGTATAAGCGATCGTCATGACAACGGCCTGCTAAAAGTCAATATCTAGCTTAAGGAAAAGGCAAGGAAGAAAGACTTCCGCTTTATTTGTTGTTACGTAATTAGGTCCCGCCGTGCAAGCTATCAGCGTACCGACAAGGATACTGATAACAAAAACTTCTCCTTATAGCCTATCTCAAATATCTGTATGCCTACCCCATCACCTATATTAGTTTAAACAGGGCATATCATTACTATAATATAACAAATTATCTAAAATACGGGGCATACTGCTGTAAATATTATGAATCTACATCAAAACAAATTATAATGTGTCAAAGTCACCTATATACAAACTATAAGTGATCATATTATCACTTACTGATCGACCAATAAGCACAATATCCCAATTCTCCGGTCTTGATGACAGAGGTGAGAACCATAAAAAAATATAAAAATGATAAAAATGAAATAAAAATGAATGAAAATGAAAATAAATAAAATAAAAATAAAAATAAAATTAAAATTCAAAGTAAAAAAAAAAAAAAATAAATAAATAAATAAATATAACAGTCACAAACAAAATAAAAATAAAAATAAAATTAAAAATAAAAATAAAAATAAAAATGAAAATAAACATAAATATAAGAATAAGAATGAAAAAATAAAAAATAAAAAGTGAATAAAAATGAAATAATATCAAAATTGCTGAATATTAGAACCCATGCATTGTATAATAACAATGCGCTCAAACTAAAATCCCAACTCTTCTATAATGGATGAAATCAATAATCGCTAATAAAGCAGTTAATATCTACCTCTATGTTCAAACCAAAAGGACTCAAAGTGTTTGTACGGAAAATCCATTCCGTTTCTCGCTTTGATATCTCCCGGACTAGATTGCTGCCCTTCCAATCAGGAAAGACCCTATCCACTCCCCAAAACTTGAGTCCCGTTGGATCCCTACCATGTTCACGTCTAAAATGTAGGGAAACACTGTGCTCTTTATAACCGATAGAGATATTATAAATATGTTCTGCTATCCTGGTGCATAACTTTCTTTTAGTACATCCTACATACATAAGCCCGCATGGGCACTGAAGGACATATACCACATGCGTAGTTACACATGTGATGAATTGATCGATTTTAAAATTTTGTCCATTACCAGTAGAGGTGAACTGGTCCAACCCTCTTAAATGATTACGTACTGATTTACAAGCCCGGCAGTTGCGACAGGCATAAAAGCCAGCTCTATCCCAAAACATAAGCGGTTTAGAGGGAGGATCCAGAACCTTTTTAACTAATTTATCCCCAAAGGAGGAATTCCGCCTATATATAAACCTAGGTCTATCCGGAATGACATCCCTGAGAGTCTTATCCAATTTAAGAATATTCCAATATTTTTGGATAATACCCTCCACCTCTTTATATTGAGTATGTAGCGTACTAATAAAACCCCATTTCTGTGTGTTTCCAGTTTTGTCTTCTTTGGGTCGTAAACATTGTTCCTGAGGAACCCGAAGAACCCGTTGTAATTCTTGGTCCAGAATCTCAGCTGAGTAACCTTTTTCAACAAATTTATCTCTAACTAGGGACACTTGTATCAGGTAATCATCATCAGAAGTACAGTTTATCCTCACACGGAGAAACTGTCCCTTTGGAATCCCCCTTAACCAAAGGGGATGATGTCTACTATGAATAGGGATAAAACTGTTTCTGTCCGTGGGTTTAAAAAACACCTTTGTGGATAGGTTAGTCCTTTCTCTCATTACTGTTACATCGAGAAAATTAATTGTTTGTTTACTCCAACTAAACTCTAATTTAATATTGTTGTTATTATTATTTAAACTATCGGAGAAACTCATCAGGGAATCCTCAGTGCCCTGCCAAATGAAAAACAAATCATCAATATACCTTTGATAAAATAGTAGTTCGCTTCTCCGGTTTGCAAAAATGCGAATATCCTCCCATTGGCTCATAAATAAATTAGCCAAACTTGGTGCGAACTTTGAACCCATCGCTACCCCTTTCTTTTGGTTATAGAATTTGCCGTCATACCAAAAGTAGTTGTGAGAGAGGCAAAACTCAAGAGCCATACTCAAAAATTTCTTCTGGATATAAGGCAAATCATCTCTCTGAGATACAGAGGGACACATAAGGGATATAGGGACCCTCGCCCGGTATATAATCAACAAGGGCCTTATCAGGTTGATACATACAACCGGTTTGCACCATTATTGAGATCATCCTCACCTCACAATACTCAGAGGCCCCCTTTTTTAGGGAGAGGAGGGAGAGGTCAGTGGAAGGGGAGGTCAAGAGGGGGACGTCCATGGAGGGGCCGACCGTCGTACCCTCCAACCACTCAGAATACTCAGGAATGGAGACAACCCCAAGATTGGGGAATGCCGTACAGTCCAATCAGGCAATTAAAAACCATCGCAAAAGAGGCTGTAGAGCCGGTAAGCGCCTCAAGCAAAAAAAGGCGCAGGGAGACGGAATGACAGGGATTTACAATCTGACCCAAGCAACTTTATCCCAGAAGGAGAAGAACATTTTGAACGCTGGTTTAAAGTGTTCTGTACGGCAGTCTATGAACAAATTTTATGTCTATATTGACGTACACAAATATGTGCGTAAGATTAATATTAAGAAATACATGCTTTCAAACAGTAGCATGATAAAGAATAATAGGAACAGTGAGATAATAGGCATTAATAGTGGACTCAGGAACAAGTCATTGTTTAATCCATCACTACCTTCTAATCATCAGGTGGAGGTTTTTAAGCAATCAGTGCTTAGAGACTTGAATGACCTGCCTTTGAAGAAAAATCTCTGTCCCAAACACATAAAAGAAGGGATTAAAGCCCTAGAGGAGAGGAAGGATATAATAGTCCGACCAGCTGACAAAGGGGGTGGTGTGGTACTTCTTGACAAGCAGTTTTATCATACTCAGCTGATTAATATGCTGTCAGATCAAACAACGTATACACCATTAGATAAAGATCCCACTAAATCTTATCGAAAGGATCTGACGAATCTGGTGAATTATGGGTATTGTATGCGTGTCTTAACGAAGAAAGAACAATTGTTTCTGGTACCGAGTTATAACAGAATTCCTAACATCTATACACTACCCAAAATTCATAAAAATCAGAGTGACCCCCCGGCCAGACCAATTGTCAACGGAATTAATTCAGTGACTGCAAGGATTGGACAATATCTAGACCACTTCTTGCAGATGAGTGTAGTCACTACACGTTCCTATTTGAAGGATACAACTAGTTTTCTAAAATTACTGCGGGAGGTTGAGTTCCCTGCAGAAGCTGAGATTTATCTGGTAACGGCGGATGTAGCCACTCTCTACACTATTATACAACATGAGGACGCCCTGTTGGCTCTCAACTGGGCTTTCTCTCAGAGAGATGATTTGCCTTATATCCAGAAGAAATTTTTGAGTATGGCTCTTGAGTTTTGCCTCTCTCACAACTACTTTTGGTATGACGGCAAATTCTATAACCAAAAGAAAGGGGTAGCGATGGGTTCAAAGTTCGCACCAAGTTTGGCTAATTTATTTATGAGCCAATGGGAGGATATTCGCATTTTTGCAAACCGGAGAAGCGAACTACTATTTTATCAAAGGTATATTGATGATTTGTTTTTCATTTGGCAGGGCACTGAGGATTCCCTGATGAGTTTCTCCGATAGTTTAAATAATAATAACAACAATATTAAATTAGAGTTTAGTTGGAGTAAACAAACAATTAATTTTCTCGATGTAACAGTAATGAGAGAAAGGACTAACCTATCCACAAAGGTGTTTTTTAAACCCACGGACAGAAACAGTTTTATCCCTATTCATAGTGGACATCATCCCCTTTGGTTAAGGGGGATTCCAAAGGGACAGTTTCTCCGTGTGAGGAGAAACTGTACTTCTGATGATGATTACCTGATACAAGTGTCCCTAGTTAGAGATAAATTTGTTGAAAAAGGTTACTCAGCTGAGATTCTGGACCAAGAATTACAACGGGTTCTTCGGGTTCCTCAGGAACAATGTTTACGACCCAAAGAAGACAAAACTGGAAACACACAGGAATGGGGTTTTATTAGTACGCTACATACTCAATATAAAGAGGTGGAGGGTATTATCCAAAAATATTGGAATATTCTTAAATTGGATAAGACTCTCAGGGATGTCATTCCGGATAGACCTAGGTTTATATATAGGCGGAATTCCTCCTTTGGGGATAAATTAGTTAAAAAGGTTCTGGATCCTCCCTCTAAACCGCTTATGTTTTGGGATAGAGCTGGCTTTTATGCCTGTCGCAACTGCCGGGCTTGTAAATCAGTACGTAATCATTTAAGAGGGTTGGACCAGTTCACCTCTACTGGTAATGGACAAAATTTTAAAATCGATCAATTCATCACATGTGTAACTACGCATGTGGTATATGTCCTTCAGTGCCCATGCGGGCTTATGTATGTAGGACGTACTAAAAGAAAGTTATGCACCAGGATAGCAGAACATATTTATAATATCTCTATCGGTTATAAAGAGCACAGTGTTTCCCTACATTTTAGACGTGAACATGGTAGGGATCCAACGGGACTCAAGTTTTGGGGAGTGGATAGGGTCTTTCCTGATTGGAAGGGCAGCAATCTAGTCCGGGAGATATCAAAGCGAGAAACGGAATGGATTTTCCGTACAAACACTTTGAGTCCTTTTGGTTTGAACATAGAGGTAGATATTAACTGCTTTATTAGCGATTATTGATTTCATCCATTATAGAAGAGTTGGGATTTTAGTTTGAGCGCATTGTTATTATACAATGCATGGGTTCTAATATTCAGCAATTTTGATATTATTTCATTTTTATTCACTTTTTATTTTTTATTTTTTCATTCTTATTCTTATATTTATGTTTATTTTCATTTTTATTTTTATTTTTATTTTTATTTTTAATTTTATTTTTATTTTTATTTTGTTTGTGACTGTTATATTTATTTTTATTTTCATTTTTTTTTTTTTTTTTTACTTTGAATTTTAATTTTATTTTTATTTTATTTATTTTCATTTTCATTCATTTTTATTTCATTTTTATCATTTTTATATTTTTTTATGGTTCTCACCTCTGTCATCAAGACCGGAGAATTGGGATATTGTGCTTATTGGTCGATCAGTAAGTGATAATATGATCACTTATAGTTTGTATATAGGTGACTTTGACACATTACAATTTGTTTTGATGTAGATTCATAATATTTACAGCAGTATGCCCCGTATTTTAGATAATTTGTTATATTATAGTAATGATATGCCCTGTTTAAACTAATATAGGTGATGGGGTAGGCATACAGATATTTGAGATAGGCTATAAGGAGAAGTTTTTGTTATCAGTATCCTTGTCGGTACGCTGATAGCTTGCACGGCGGGACCTAATTACGTAACAACAAATAAAGCGGAAGTCTTTCTTCCTTGCCTTTTCCTTAAGCTAGATATTGACTTTTAGCAGGCCGTTGTCATGACGATCGCTTATACGGCGATGTCATTACATTGTCACATCGAATGTGGAGGTGAGGGGGCCGGACGTGGGCGTTATTTCAATCCGGCTTCCCGCCCCGCAAGGTATTTAAATTGACTAGCTGCGTTGCCTGGCCACGCCCACGGACGAAGACGTGATGACGAAACGCGTATGGGCGTGACCAGGCAGCTATACGTCACCAGAGCAGGCTATTCGGAGTGGTTACCCGGGACCCGCCGTGGAAGCTGAGGCGGTATTCGACCAAACGCGCTCAGGACTGCGGTGAGACCACCTTGATATCGCTGCCAGTGACATTTTAAATGTGACATTTTGCTGTGCACACTGTGTACGTATGATTTTAAGCGCATGAGTGGTTTTAATGAATAAAGCTGTTTTGCACTATGGAATCTATATTTTATTGTTTTCTATATGTGGATCTGGGGCTGTTAATGAGAATCAAGTGAACTCTTATCGGTGAGAGAGCAGGGAGCCCGAGAGAGAGGAACCTATGGTGGTGTGATAAGAAGATTTTCCGGAGGGACACTAGTGGGACTACTTCCACAGTCGTAGTGAAGTGCCTGTTAACCCTTTGGGTTCTGGTGAGTGAATTACCATAAGGGGTGTCACCGGCCGTCAGGCTCTTCGCACACTGGTGTTCTCTTCTTCGGAGATGGATCTTCTTTTCTGAACTTTTTTCAAAGTGTGATAGCTCAATTGAATATTGAGACTTATATGTTTGGAGATATTATGGACACTTGCTAGTGACTCTTTCTAAACATAGAGTTATTATCCTCTATATATTTATTATATTTTATTTTTGAGTATTTTCCTTTTTTGTTTTAGCACTGTCAATATAGTATATGCGGGGTAACTAGGGTACGGATACGGTATACTATATATCTTTGTGATTTGTCCTTTTGTATGATAGCAGCTTGTTAGGGTGAGTTTTGACTTACTTCGTAGGGCGCTGGGATCAGTGGTTGTCACTTTAAATATTTTGTGTGTACATTCCAGTGATACTAGTACTTGTTAAACTGGTCATGGAGTTGACATAAGCCTCTTTAAGGCTAGTAATGCCTGGTGCCCAGTAACGTTATTCGATCGACTACTGTCCAATCCACCCAGCCAATCAGACTGTAGCCCATTGTTGCAGAGTGGCAGCCAGTTTATCAAGGCATGTCAGGATCCTTCTAGTCAACTTGGGCCTTGACCCCGGTCTGTTCTCCAAACATTCCTGCCGGATTGGAGCAGCCTCAGTGGTATCCCAGCATGGAATACCAGAACATGTTTTCAAGAAATTAGGCAGAAGAAAGTCTGCTTGCTTCGCCACATAAATCCCAAATCCTCAGGTGGAAATGGCACAGGCCTTCACCAAGCTTGCGCAATAGTGACAGAACCAATAAAGAGTTACTCCCCTATCTGATTATTTTGGCCCCCTTTTCTTGGCATACCGACTAGATGACCAATGCACACTTCAAGTCACTTTATGTTGTAAGTCTTGTCGCATGTTTATGTGATCCATATCTGTCTTGGTGTCAGGAAGAGCATGCCAGCACCCAAGATGGCTGCAGAAGAAGATGACCCGTTACCTCTGCCCCTGTCAAGATGCCATTGGTGTGCACGCACTATGTGACAGCTCTTGCCACCCAAACAGGCTATTTAAACTCAAACAGTTTCCAGACTCAGTGTTGTCTGCTCTACGGCGTTCCCTGTGTAACCTGCAATTACTTACCTGCCTTCTGTTCCTGTTGTGACCCAGCTTGCTTCCTGACGTCCCTGTTTCCTGCCTGCATCCAACCCCGGCTTGTCCCCCACTCCGCAACTGCCTGCTCCTTCTGCCACTCCGCTGCCAGCCTGTTGATGACCCGGCCTGTAATCTGATTCCGCTTCTGCTTCAGCCCCTGTTCCTGACGTGCCCATTGTGTATGACCTGGCCTGCCTGTACCTGCCTTCTCTTCAGCCTTGTGGGTGCCACCATCCCTTCTGCTGCATCTACACTCCTGCCTGTGGGGACTGGTTGTCTACTTGTTCCAGCTACCTGCCTACCACTGCTCTGGGATTCCTACAGACACCTCTACAGCCCAGCCAAGTGCTCCAATCCAGCTCTAGGTTCAGCCATCCCGCCTGGCACTTGTGCGACTCTGCATCTCGGTGCTTTCTGTCAGCTCTATCAGGGGCTCCAAGTCAGAGTTGTAAGAGAGGCTGTCCTCTACATATCAGGCTCCATCACCAGGTATGTGACACTCGGTCAGAGGGCCACAACCATAAATAAGAAGGCCGGTATGGGGGCCTGAACTTATGGGAGGGGGGTTATTTAAGCAGCCTGCTCGCTCATGCTCTTTGTCGGTTCCAGTAAGCGATACCCTTCCTCCCTTTACATTTCTCAGGGCACTTGTCAGCACATCCTTCTCCATAATCGCCAATTATTTATCTTGGGTATGCCTCCTTTTCTTGGCTTACCGACCAGACACTTCAGGTCTATTTATGTTGTAAGTCTTGTCACGTTTTTATGTAATCCATATCTCGGTCATAGGGCCACGATCTTAAATGTTTTTTACATTTTTTTATAAATAAATATCTGAAAAGTGCGGCGTGCATTTGTATTCAGCCCCTTTTACTCTGATACCACTAACTAAAATCTACAATTGAGGTTGGTCCAACCACCAGGGAACACCCAAGCCTATTTTTAGCACCTCATCCCAGGTTGAAAAAGCAATTTAAAGGTACAAGGAAATTGGGATTTTCATGGTGTTTAACATAAACATCAGGAGTATTTTATTAACAAAGACAAGTTTAATCAAACACATTACATTTTTAGAGGTAATTTACAAGACTGTTTGAAGCAATTGGGGTCCGGAAAATCAATAACGAAGATAATTGCTGCACATTATCCCAACATGTTTTTGCTGGTAGCTTCATCAGGGGATGTGCAAGCTATTAACAGGTATATCAAAAAAGGAGAGAACAGACAATAATATAATGAAAAAATGAACAATACATGGACCGCCACAAGAGGGCATAGAGGGAGGAAAAGACCAAGCTAAGAGAAAAAAAGAAAAAATACGATAAAAGCGGGTAACATAGAAAAGATGATGTTGTTGGGGCTGACTTGCAATCAAAAGTAAGTATGAATAAATATTATATAATGTGGCTACTTGACTTGACTGTTATGCCCTTATAACATGAGCTTGCATATAATTGTATCCTCCTTGCTGTTTGAGATATCCTGCCAGGAGTTAAAGTGATTGGGGACTACTTATTTATTTTCTCCTAAATTGATTGTGTCTCCGCACATTTGCTCATAGGGTAACTTACTTTCGTACTGCTGTTCACCTCCGTCTCGCTTTCTAAAGTTTAAGTCTTACTAAGTTGTACACGGTGCTCCCTATATAATTGTTTCATATTTTGCTTGCACTTTACGATCAAATAGTACTGAGAAATTTTTCAGCTTGTAATACTGTAGGAGCTATGCCCCAGCTTATCGCTCTTTGCCTCCCCCCTTGGTTACTTTCGGATATTTTAGGGTTGGAGTGACACTGTGGTCTATTGAGGCTCTAGTGGGAAAAACTCTAGTTGTTATTTAAAGCTAATCTTGTCCAGGAAAAGATCTCCTGAAGAGCAGCCTCCCCCGGAGGGGTCTCAAATCACCCGTTTGGCTAAGGATAAAGCCAATCATATGGCTTTGACTGTGGCCGCAAAACTAGAGCGTTATGCACACCCGAGCCTGGTTTCACCCTCAAAGACAAGTAGCCAACAGAATATTCTACAGAATAAAGACTCTAAAAACTCGTCTGGAGATAGAAAGAGTCAAGGACATTCTGTGACTAACCCTCCCACCCCATTCGTTTCTAATTCTGGTGGTGCTAAGGGATCAGGGGGAGGAAAAACTGTAATTGCCAATGCAAACACGGAAGCGATCGATACGTCAGCTAGTATTTATACATCTACTCTTGCTACGCTGGAGGGGGAGCCTACACTAAGAGACATACTGAATGCGATTAAAGAATGTAAAGTCTCAATATCTAGCTTTGATAGTCAGTTGAGATCTATTAAAGAAGAATTACTATCTATGAGACAAGAATTAAATAGGACTATATTAAGGACCTCCGATCTTGAGGAACACGTAGGCGTGATTGAGGATGACTTGAGTCCTGTGAAGCGTGAAGTCGCATCTCTTAAAAATATGATTAACAGTCAAGCGGCTAAGTTGGATGAGATGGAGAACAGGAGCCGAAGAAATAATATTAGGGTGATAGGTCTCCCCGAGCATTGTGAGGGTACTAATTTAATAGGTTTTCTAGAGGGGTGGTTCCGGGATCTTTTTGGGGTTACTGCTCTCAGTCCCTTATTTGCAATAGAACGTGCACATCGAGCTTCAGCTAAAGTTCGCCATATGGGGGACCATTCTAGGCTTATATTGATCAAAGTTCTTAACTACCGTGATAAAGTGTCCTTACTCCGAGAGGCCAGGGAGAAGGGTGACATTAGATTTGAGGGGGCTAGGGTCTCTTTATATCCTGATTTCTCGCCAGATCTTCAGAAACGAAGAGCCAAATTCATTCCAGTCAAGTGGAGTATGATTAAGTATAAGATAGATTACGCTCTCCTCTATCCAGCTCGCCTGAGGGTAATAGCACTCGGTAGGATGCTTTTTTTCAATACACCGAGGGAGGCAGCCCAATGGCAAGAGGAGAATAAAAAAGAGTTATAGACCTACATAATTGGGTTGGTTTTCACGATTTAATAATCTTACGGTTTGTAATTTGTCATGTGGGTGATGAGGGGGGGGGGTGAAGATAGGGATGAGATATTCATAATTTTTTTCAAGCTTATCTTACGTATAAAAAGGAGTAGGGGGGTTGCACTGTGAGGGATTGAGGTCAAAAGAATGTATACGGGTGATTGTGGAGGGGCGTATCTGTGCTCCTCATTTTGGGTTTGGTTTTCTATTGAAGTATCAATTAGAAATAGCGTAAGTAAGTGGTGGATTGGGATGGGGTGTAGGAAGGTCACGGGTCAACCCCTAGTGGGGAGCCCTGTAGGGCAAGATAGGAGGGTGGGGAGGGGGGGGATCTGAGTTTAGGATTTGGGAGGGATGGGGAGGGAAGGGTGGAAAATACTGCACTAATACATGTATACACAAGATTGAAGATCTACCTCCTGGGAGGAGGTGGGAGAAGGCACCACAACTGGGGGGGGGGTAAAAATGTAATTTATGTATTTGGGAATGGCACGATTGTAATTGAGTGGGAAAGGGGAGGTCTCTTATTCTTTTTTCTTTCTTTTACTTCTTTTTTCTCTGTTTTAATTCGCCCATTATATAGGTTGCTAAGATGTGATGCAGGCAAAAAGAATTAGGGTAATGTCATGGAATGTCCGGGGTTTGGGAGATCCGACCAAGAGAGCTGTGGTATTATTAGCATTAGAGGGCATAGGGCCCGGATTGCTCTGTTTGCAGGAGACACACCTGACTGCTGAGACGGCTCCGCTCCTCCATGGTCGGAAATTCCAAACTCAATTCCATTCGGTATTTTCTTCATATGCAAGAGGGGTGAGCATTTTGATCGATAGGGAGATTTTGTTTTCCTGTTATAACAGTCGCATAGACATAAAGGGTCGCTACATTTTTTTATATTGCCGTATCGAAAATAATCCATATGTGATAGCAAATATATATGTTCTGCCTCCATTTAAGTTGGAGATTTTACATGAGTTAATATCATTCAGAATAGATAAACCTGATATCCCTGTTATAGCAGTGGGGAATTTTAACGAAGTTTTGGACAAATCCTTAGATAGATTCCCAACGGCAACTCCAACAACGGCGGGGAGCGAGACAAGGCTATCTCGCTTCCTATGTGAAGTAGGGTTGTGCGACTCGTGGCGTACTCATGGAATACTCGGTATCCGTTGGAGCGACAATACTCCTGTTTTTCAATGTCTTATTTTACTTTATCTAGACTTGATATGGCCCTGGTGAACACCCAAGCTCTGGCTTCAGTGGAGGCAGTACAATACGGCCCAAGGGGGATATCAGATCATTCCCCCTTAACATTGACGCTTATTGTGGGGAAAAAGCAGTATTTTGGGCAATGGAAAATCGATCCTTCGTGGTTAGAGATATTGGGTGATCCAGAGCGATTAATATCTGAACTGAAATATTGTATCCCTATTAATGCGGGTACGGCATCGGCGGGAGTGGTTTGGGATTCATTAAAAGCTTTTTTAAGGGGACTCTTTATCCAGCAAATTGCTGGCAACAAAGCTGAGATGAAGAACCAGGAGGAGGAGGCTAGGAAGACTGTGCAAAGGGCAGAACAGCAGTATATTATCAACCCAACCCCATTCACTCAGAAGGTATGGTTGGAAAAGCAGCAAGAGTACAAGATGACCATTAGGAGAAAGATAGATAATAGACGTATATTTCAGAGACAAGTGAATTTTGGGGAAGGAGAAAAAGTGGGTAGTTTACTGTCTCTATTGTTTAAAACAAACACTGCCCCTTCAATGGTATTAGCGGTTAGGACGCTACAGGGAGAGATTACTTCTGAACCCACTATTATTAAAAATATATTCCATCACTACTATAGCTCTCTATATAAATCCCAGAGGGGGGGGGGGTGAGGGGGGAGCGACCCCTGCTTTTATGGGAAATATAAGCATACCAACTTTATTAGCAGAAGATTATATGTTAATGGAGGCTCCAATAACTATTGATGAACTTCATATAATGTGGCTACGCATTTATGTTATTAAATAATTCATCAAGCGGGGCATAGGGCCTCCATAAATTAATTAAATAGAATACCTACATTAGTGCGCCAGATAAAATAAACCAAATAATACCTGGTTATTCATCCATTTACATCAAGTAATAGGCATGAGAAAAAATCAGTTATTAAGAAAAGGTATAGATGTATATACTTACTTAATAAAAGCAATTGGTGAACTTGATTGGGTCTAAGGCACCCGTCAAGGTCACATAAGACAGACCAATGGAGTGCAGCAAATCTATAAAGGGATATGAACCAGGCAAGATAGAGATCAGAGTCCAGCAATGAAAGGGGATATATATTATATATTGCTGACAGAAAAGACTCAAAAAGACCTCTTAGATGCCATCCTGGTCGCATTGTAGAGACTAGTGATGGACGAACTTCCGACGGGACGTTTCGCGAACACGAAACGCAAACGCGGCCTATAGTTCGCGAACCGTAACGTTCGCGGCGGGCCCCATTGACTTCAATGGGAGGCAAACTTTACAAAACTTTACAGCCACAAAATAATTACTAGCTGTGCACACATAGTCCCACCACATGGCCAATGACATAACACATGTATGAGGTGAATCTGGGATCGACAACTACAAGCATTGTTTTTTTATATGTGAAATTGTGACAATTCAGTACTGGCAATGGAGGAGAGGGAAGGTCAGGGTAGGCAAAGAAGAGGGTGCAGGAGATGATCAACCGCACCGTGATAGAGAGCACTGACATCAGCAGCGTGACATACAGCAATGACACCTGCACCGTGATAGAGTGATCTGACAACAGCACCGTGATAGAGAGCACTGACATTAGCAGCGTGACATACAGCAATGACACCTGCACCGTAATAGAGTGATCTGACACCAGCATCGTGATAGAGAGCACTGACATCAGCAGCGTGACATACAGCAATGACACCTGCACCGTGATAGAGTGATCTGACACCAGCACCGTAGTAGAGAGCACTGACATCAGCAGCGTGACATACAGCAATGACACCTGCACCGTGATAGAGTGATCTGACACCGGCACCGTGACATAAAGCACTGACACCAGCACCGTGATATACAGCACTGACACCAGCACTGTGATATACAGCACTGACACCTGCACCGTAAGCAGCCCCAGGAGGAAATCAGCATAGCACAGGGATGGTGGGAGCCCTTCATAATGAGCATAGCACAGGGATGGTGGGAGCCCCTCATAATATGCACAGCAGAGGTACAGCCCCAGGAGTAAGTCAGCATAGCACAGGGATGGTGGGAGCCCTTCATAATAAGCAGCCCCAGGAGGAAGTCAGCAGAGCACAGGGATGGTGGGAGCCCCTCATAATATGCACAGTAGAGGTACAGCCCCAGGAGGAAGTCAGCAAAGCACAGGGATGGTGGGAGCTCCTCATAATAAGCAGCCCCAGGAGGAAGTCAGCACAGCACAGGGATGGTGGGAGCCCCTCATAATGAGCATAGCACAGGGATGGTGGGAGCCCCTCATAATGAGCATAGCACAGGAATGGTGGGAGCCCCTCATAATATGCAAAGCAGAGGTACAGCCCCAGGAGCAAGTCAGCAATGCACAGGGATGGTGGGAGCCCCTCATAATAAGCAGCCCCAGGAGGAAGTCAGCACAGGGATGGTGGTAGCCCCTCATAATAAGCAGCCCCAGGAGAAATATGACACCGCTCAATCTCTTCAAACAGGAGGGTACGGGCATATAGTACGGTGTGCTTTTTTTGTACAAGGAAGTGAGCCAAATGAAGAAAGAAGGTCTGTGTGCTCGATTAAAAAAAAACGTTTATAGACATATACATGGTCTACTGGTCACATGTGTTGAATTCCTCCGAGATCCATGCCTCATTCATTTTTAGAAATGTGAGGTAGTTAATACTGTCGTGAGCTAGGCGAGTACGCTTATCGGTCACGATCCCCCCTGCTGCGCTGAACGTCCTTTCGGACAGGACACTGGACGAGGGGCAAGCCAACAGTTCAATTGCAAATTGGGCAAGCTCTGGCCAGAGGTCAAGCCTGCCCACCCAGTAGTCCAGGGGTTCATCACTCCTCAGAGCGTCCACATTGGCCGTTAACCCGATGTAGTTGGACACCTGACGGTCTAGGCGTTCCCTGATGCTGGACCCAGATGACACCTGTCGATGGGTCGGCTGAAAGAATGACCTCATATCAGAAGTTCCCAACACATCTTCAAACCGGCCTCTTCTTGCAGGCGCTATTGGATTGTTGGATTTGTTGGATTTGGTGTTGATTTGAGTAGCGTGTTACCACTCTCACTGTATCACTTTTCGATTTGGAAGAGAAAATTAGGGCATTTCTATCCTT
This sequence comes from Lithobates pipiens, assembly GCF_037356315.1. Taxonomy (NCBI): domain Eukaryota; kingdom Metazoa; phylum Chordata; class Amphibia; order Anura; family Ranidae; genus Lithobates; species Lithobates pipiens. The sequence goes on along the minus strand of NW_027507748.1, from coordinate 288,951,912 downwards.
AACTTTAACGTGGTTATATGCTCTTTTTTTAGACAAACATGGCTATAGCCACAAGCTTTTAGTCTATCATATAGGTCATTAGCTGCAGCTTGGAAATCAGTTTCCTTGCTGCAGTTGCGTCTCAGTCGTAGATATTGGCTATAGGGGGCTGGGTGAAAACGTTGGGGCTGGGTGAAAACGTTGTGCATGCACTATAGTATTACCCGCCGTAGGTTTTCTAAATAGAGAAGAATCAAGATTACCATCTGAGTTGATCCATATCTTAAAATCTAAAAAAATGATAACAGTTTGACTGTTTTTCAAAGAAAATTTGAGATTAAAATCGTTAATGGAAATCAAACTGAAAAATTGTTTCAATTCACTCTCGGTTCCTGACATCATCGATGTACCTATACCATGCAATAATTTTGTCTAAAAAGGAAATTAGGTCCTCTCGAGAGAAGACATCCTTTTCCCACCCCCCCAGGTACAGGTTGGCATACGATGGGGCACATTTAGTCCCCATCGCAACCCCCTGCACCTGGAGGTAGTGGGTCTGATTAAACTGAAAGACATTGTGTTTCAAAACATAATCCAGTAACTTGACGACAAAATCACTATATTTCGAAAAGGCAGGACCTATTTCATTCAAGAGTATTCGCACAACATCGACTCCCCTATCATGGGGAATCGCATTGTAGAGACTAGTGATGGACGAACTTCCGACGGGACGTTTCGCGAACACGAAACGCAAACGCGGCCTATAGTTCGCGAACCGTAACGTTCGCGGCGGGCCCCATTGACTTCAATGGGAGGCAAACTTTACAAAACTTTACAGCCACAAAATAATTACTAGCTGTGCACACATAGTCCCACCACATGGCCAATGACATAACACATGTATGAGGTGAATCTGGGATCGACAACTACAAGCATTGTTTTTTTATATGTGAAATTGTGACAATTCAGTACTGGCAATGGAGGAGAGGGAAGGTCAGGGTAGGCAAAGAAGAGGGTGCAGGAGATGATCAACCGCACCGTGATAGAGAGCACTGACATCAGCAGCGTGACATACAGCAATGACACCTGCACCGTGATAGAGTGATCTGACAACAGCACCGTGATAGAGAGCACTGACATTAGCAGCGTGACATACAGCAATGACACCTGCACCGTAATAGAGTGATCTGACACCAGCACCGTGATAGAGAGCACTGACATCAGCAGCGTGACATACAGCAATGACACCTGCACCGTGATAGAGTGATCTGACACCAGCACCGTGGTAGAGAGCACTGACATCAGCAGCGTGACATACAGCAATGACACCTGCACCGTGATAGAGTGATCTGACACCGGCACCGTGACATAAAGCACTGACACCAGCACCGTGATATACAGCACTGACACCAGCACTGTGATATACAGCACTGACACCTGCACCGTAAGCAGCCCCAGGAGGAAATCAGCATAGCACAGGGATGGTGGGAGCCCTTCATAATGAGCATAGCACAGGGATGGTGGGAGCCCCTCATAATATGCACAGCAGAGGTACAGCCCCAGGAGTAAGTCAGCATAGCACAGGGATGGTGGGAGCCCTTCATAATAAGCAGCCCCAGGAGGAAGTCAGCAGAGCACAGGGATGGTGGGAGCCCCTCATAATATGCACAGTAGAGGTACAGCCCCAGGAGGAAGTCAGCAAAGCACAGGGATGGTGGGAGCTCCTCATAATAAGCAGCCCCAGGAGGAAGTCAGCACAGCACAGGGATGGTGGGAGCCCCTCATAATGAGCATAGCACAGGGATGGTGGGAGCCCCTCATAATGAGCATAGCACAGGAATGGTGGGAGCCCCTCATAATATGCAAAGCAGAGGTACAGCCCCAGGAGGAAGTCAGCAATGCACAGGGATGGTGGGAGCCCCTCATAATAAGCAGCCCCAGGAGGAAGTCAGCACAGGGATGGTGGTAGCCCCTCATAATAAGCAGCCCCAGGAGAAATATGACACCGCTCAATCTCTTCAAACAGGAGGGTACGGGCATATAGTACGGTGTGCTTTTTTTGTACAAGGAAGTGAGCCAAATGAAGAAAGAAGGTCTGTGTGCTCGATTAAAAAAAAACGTTTATAGACATATACATGGTCTACTGGTCACATGTGTTGAATTCCTCCGAGATCCATGCCTCATTCATTTTTAGAAATGTGAGGTAGTTAATACTGTCGTGAGCTAGGCGAGTACGCTTATCGGTCACGATCCCCCCTGCTGCGCTGAACGTCCTTTCGGACAGGACACTGGACGAGGGGCAAGCCAACAGTTCAATTGCAAATTGGGCAAGCTCTGGCCAGAGGTCAAGCCTGCCCACCCAGTAGTCCAGGGGTTCATCACTCCTCAGAGCGTCCACATTGGCCGTTAACCCGATGTAGTTGGACACCTGACGGTCTAGGCGTTCCCTGATGCTGGACCCAGATGACACCTGTCGATGGGTCGGCTGAAAGAATGACCTCATATCAGAAGTTCCCAACACATCTTCAAACCGGCCTCTTCTTGCAGGCGCTATTGGATTGTTGGATTTGTTGGATTTGGTGTTGATTTGAGTAGCGTGTTACCACTCTCACTGTATCACTTTTCGATTTGGAAGAGAAAATTAGGGCATTTCTATCCTTAACTTTAACGTGGTTATATGCTCTTTTTTTAGACAAACATGGCTATAGCCACAAGCTTTTAGTCTATCATATAGGTCATTAGCTGCAGCTTGGAAATCAGTTTCCTTGCTGCAGTTGCGTCTCAGTCGTAGATATTGGCTATAGGGGGCTGGGTGAAAACGTTGGGGCTGGGTGAAAACGTTGTGCATGCACTATAGTATTACCCGCCGTAGGTTTTCTAAATAGAGAAGAATCAAGATTACCATCTGAGTTGATCCATATCTTAAAATCTAAAAAAATGATAACAGTTTGACTGTTTTTCAAAGAAAATTTGAGATTAAAATCGTTAATGGAAATCAAACTGAAAAATTGTTTCAATTCACTCTCGGTTCCTGACATCATCGATGTACCTATACCATGCAATAATTTTGTCTAAAAAGGAAATTAGGTCCTCTCGAGAGAAGACATCCTTTTCCCACCCCCCCAGGTACAGGTTGGCATACGATGGGGCACATTTAGTCCCCATCGCAACCCCCTGCACCTGGAGGTAGTGGGTCTGATTAAACTGAAAGACATTGTGTTTCAAAACATAATCCAGTAACTTGACGACAAAATCACTATATTTCGAAAAGGCAGGACCTATTTCATTCAAGAGTATTCGCACAACATCGACTCCCCTATCATGGGGAATCGCATTGTAGAGACTAGTGATGGACGAACTTCCGACGGGACGTTTCGCGAACACGAAACGCAAACGCGGCCTATAGTTCGCGAACCGTAACGTTCACGGCGGGCCCCATTGACTTCAATGGGAGGCAAACTTTACAAAACTTTACAGCCACAAAATAATTACTAGCTGTGCACACATAGTCCCACCACATGGCCAATGACATAACACATGTATGAGGTGAATCTGGGATCGACAACTACAAGCATTGTTTTTTTATATGTGAAATTGTGACAATTCAGTACTGGCAATGGAGGAGAGGGAAGGTCAGGGTAGGCAAAGAAGAGGGTGCAGGAGATGATCAACCGCACCGTGATAGAGAGCACTGACATCAGCAGCGTGACATACAGCAATGACACCTGCACCGTGATAGAGTGATCTGACAACAGCACCGTGATAGAGAGCACTGACATTAGCAGCGTGACATACAGCAATGACACCTGCACCGTAATAGAGTGATCTGACACCAGCACCGTGATAGAGAGCACTGACATCAGCAGCGTGACATACAGCAATGACACCTGCACTGTGATAGAGTGATCTGACACCAGCACCGTGGTAGAGAGCACTGACATCAGCAGCGTGACATACAGCAATGACACCTGCACCGTGATAGAGTGATCTGACACCGGCACTGTGACATAAAGCACTGACACCAGCACCGTGATATACAGCACTGACACCAGCACTGTGATATACAGCACTGACACCTGCACCGTAAGCAGCCCCAGGAGGAAATCAGCATAGCACAGGGATGGTGGGAGCCCTTCATAATGAGCATAGCACAGGGATGGTGGGAGCCCCTCATAATATGCACAGCAGAGGTACAGCCCCAGGAGTAAGTCAGCATAGCACAGGGATGGTGGGAGCCCTTCATAATAAGCAGCCCCAGGAGGAAGTCAGCAGAGCACAGGGATGGTGGGAGCCCCTCATAATATGCACAGTAGAGGTACAGCCCCAGGAGGAAGTCAGCAAAGCACAGGGATGGTGGGAGCTCCTCATAATAAGCAGCCCCAGGAGGAAGTCAGCACAGCACAGGGATGGTGGGAGCCCCTCATAATGAGCATAGCACAGGGATGGTGGGAGCCCCTCATAATGAGCATAGCACAGGAATGGTGGGAGCCCCTCATAATATGCAAAGCAGAGGTACAGCCCCAGGAGCAAGTCAGCAATGCACAGGGATGGTGGGAGCCCCTCATAATAAGCAGCCCCAGGAGGAAGTCAGCACAGGGATGGTGGTAGCCCCTCATAATAAGCAGCCCCAGGAGAAATATGACACCGCTCAATCTCTTCAAACAGGAGGGTACGGGCATATAGTACGGTGTGCTTTTTTTGTACAAGGAAGTGAGCCAAATGAAGAAAGAAGGTCTGTGTGCTCGATTAAAAAAAAACGTTTATAGACATATACATGGTCTACTGGTCACATGTGTTGAATTCCTCCGAGATCCATGCCTCATTCATTTTTAGAAATGTGAGGTAGTTAATACTGTCGTGAGCTAGGCGAGTACGCTTATCGGTCACGATCCCCCTGCTGCGCTGAACGTCCTTTCGGACAGGACACTGGACGAGGGGCAAGCCAACAGTTCAATTGCAAATTGGGCAAGCTCTGGCCAGAGGTCAAGCCTGCCCACCCAGTAGTCCAGGGGTTCATCACTCCTCAGAGCGTCCACATTGGCCGTTAACCCGATGTAGTTGGACACCTGACGGTCTAGGCGTTCCCTGATGCTGGACCCAGATGACACCTGTCGATGGGTCGGCTGAAAGAATGACCTCATATCAGAAGTTCCCAACACATCTTCAAACCGGCCTCTTCTTGCAGGCGCTGTTGGATTGGTACCCGCAACTCCTTCTCTGGGAGTGGGAATTGCTCCTCTGCCAGCGCACGCAAAAGCAAAATGCAGCATTTCTCGAAGCAAGGCCTGGAAGTGCTCCATTCTGACAGCCCTCTGTGAAGGCGGTAACATTTCCACCATTTTGTGTTTGTACCGGGGGTCTAAGTACGTTGCCACCCAGTACTGGCCCTTTGACCTTATGCTTTTTATACGGGGGTCCCTATTAAAACACTGGAGCATGAAGGCCCCCATTTTCACTAAACTGGAAGCGGTGTGGTGGCCTGACTCCTGCTCATCATCCAGGATAATGTCGTCCTCTTCATTCTCCTCTCCCCATCCACGCACAACAACAGGGATCCCAGAAAGGTTTAAAGCATGCTCTTCTTGCTCCTCCTCATCCGCCCCGGCACCATCCTCCTCTGACTCCTCTTCAGACTCCTGTTGTTGACTTGTCTCAGATAGAGTATCCCCCCCTGGGAATTAATCTAGTATTGCGACTTCCTCATCTTCCCGCTCCTGCTCCTCCACAGCTTGATCAATGACACGACGCAATGCACACTCCATAAAGAAGGCATAAGGTACCATGTCACTGCTGGCGCCATGGCTGCGACTGACCAGTTTGGTGATCTCCTCAAATGGCCGCAGAAGTCTGCATGCGTCGCGCATGAGCAGCCACTGGCGCAGTGAAAAAAAACCCAGCTCCCCAGAACCTGTTCTGCCGCAGAGTTCATACAGGTAGACGTTAACTGCATGTTTCTGCTGGAGCAGCCTATCAAGATTATAGAAGGTTGAGTTCCATCGCGTCGGGCAATCGCAAATAAGACGTCTGACCGGCAGATTGTGTCGCCGCTGAATGTCAGCAAGGCGAGCCATGGCCGTGTAAGATCTTCTGAAATGGGCCGAGATTTTCCTTGCCTGCCGCAAGATGTCCTGGACCCCAGGGTATTTGACAACGAATCGCTGCACGACCAAGTTTAAGACGTGTGCCATGCATGGCACGTGCGTAATTTTGCCCTGTTTCATTGCGCTAAGCAGATTGTCACCGTTGTCACACACCACTTTACCAACTGTCAAATTGAGCGGTGTTAGCCACTGATCTGCCTGTGAACACAAAGCTGAAAGGAGTGCCGGGCCAGTGTGGCTCTTGGCTTCCAGGCACAACAGACGCAGCACGGCATAGCAACGTCTCACCTGGCATGTCGAATAGGTTCTGGGCAGCGGAAGAGACGCTAGCAGCGGAAAAGGAGGAGTCAGCCGAGGAGGAGAGGGAGGAGGATGGAGTAGGAGGAGGAGGAGAAGAAGAGCCAGGCCTGCATGCAATCCGTGGCGGTAAAACCACGGGTTACATGCATGACGGCCGTCAGAAGGTTCAACCAGTAGGCAGTAAAAGTGATATACCTTCCCTGCCCGTGTTTGCTAGACCACGTGACTGTGGTCAGATGTATCTTGGCACCGACACTGTGTGCCAGAGATACATTCACTTGCCGCTGAACATGGCCATTTAGCTCTGGGATGCCCTTCTGTGAGAAATACTTCCTTCCTGGGACCTTCCATTGTGGTGTTCCAATGGCCACAAATTTTCGAAAGGCCTCCGAGTCCACCAGTTTATATGGCAGTAGTTGGCGGGCTATCAGTTCTGACAAGTCAGCCGTCAACCGTTGGACAAGAGGGTTATCCGGCGTCATCATTTTTTTACGCTTGAACATTAGGCCCACGGAAGCCTGCCTTTTTGCAGAAAAACATGAGCTTGGCGTGATGGAAAGTGGAGTGGAGGACAATTGTGAGGAGAGAGGAGAAGGAGAAGTAGAAAACGAGGCTGGACGGTGAGAGCCTGGAGTGTGGCTTTGTGTGTTCCGTTGCTCCCACTGGGCTCGGTGATGGCAGCTCATGTGCCTTCTTAAGGCGGTCGTCCCTAGGTGAGTGTTGGGCTTACCACGACTAATGCGTTGACTGCAAAGATTGAAGATGGCAACACTATTGTCAGCAGCGGACACGTTAAAAAAAGCCCACACTGCGGAGCCAAGTGCCAGCGTCCCGGGAGCGCCAGATGTGACCGTACATGGTCGATGACTCGCTCCTGATACATTAGCAGTCTGCTTTGTCCCTCCTGTGCAATGTTATTCCTGCTTCTCCTCCCTATCTGATGGTCCATTTCTCCCTCTGAACTCCCCTCCTCTTCCTCTCTTGTGGGCACCCACGTGACATCACTAGACACGTCATCAACGTCACCTTTCCCACCGCTATAAGTAGAGATCTCGGAGTAGGCAGCAACACCGGGGACCAACCTCCTCCTTGGGCTGATCTGGTTACTGTCGTCAGACTGCTGAGTGGCGGTTGTTGATACCTCCTTTTCCTGATCCAATGCCAAGAGTGGCTGTGCATCGGAAATGTCTTGATATGGATCGGAAAATAATTCCTGTGACTCAAGCGGAAGGTATGTGGTGGTGGTGGTGGTGTTGTTGGTTGTAGTGTCTTTGGGGGTGCACATAGCAGAGAGTGAATAAGAGGGTGGAGATCGAGAGGATGAGGAGCGTGCAGAAGAGTAAGGCTGAGTGAGCCAGTCAACCAATTCTGGTGCTTCCTTTGAAGTAATGGCACGCACCTTCTGCAATTTCCCACTTTGGCTCAAGCCTGTTGCTCCTGCCCTACCCCTACCACCCCTGCGGAAGGGCCTGCCTCTTCCTCTGCCTGTCATTTTTTAAATGACCCTGTGACAAAACTCTCTACAGAAGTGAAGAATGTATGTGGAAGAAGGTATATAACACCCCGCTTCAATCTGTTGTTTTTGGGGGCCACTGGTCTATCACACCAGTTACAATACTTTTTTTTTTGGATTGAGTTTGTCACTCTTTGTAGTATCGCTGCAGAACCGCTCAGCAATCACAATGCTGCACAGTGGAACCGCACTATACTATGCTTTCTATATGTGCAAGTATACGTGTCTTACGCAACTATATACTGCACACCAAATAGTACACCTATACCAGTCCTTAAGGACCTTTGTGGAACTAGTAGGTTGTGATTAGCAGACTGTACCTCACTCAACCCTATATACTGTAGTACACTATACCTTACCAGTCCTTATAAGGACCTTTGTGGAACTAGTAGGTTGTGATTAGCAGACTGTACCTTACTCAACCCTATATACTGTAGTATACTATACCTTACCAGTCCTTATAAGGACCTTTGTGGAACTAGTAGGTTGTGATTAGCAGACTGTACCTCAGTCCCTATAATGATAAAGGACTGCTGCAGAATATGGCAGCAGTCAGCAGTAGTGCACCTCAACCCTATATATTGTGGACCTATACCAGTCCTTAAGGATTAGCAGACTGTACCTCACTCAACCCTATATACTCTAGTACGCTATACCCTACCAGTCTTTAGAAGGACCTTTGTGCAACTAGTAGGTTGTGATTAGCAGACTGTACCTCAGTCCCTATACTCATAAAGGACTACTGCAGCAGAAGGGCAGCAGTCAAGTATAATATTCTTTCTATATTTGGAAGAAAGAATATTATACGTGTACAACCCTATTACCATACCAGTCCTGAAAAGGACCTTTGTAGACCTAATAGTAACAGCTACTGCTTAAACTGACTGTCCCTCACTGCCACACACAGCTTCCTGTCTGTCCCTATTTAAACTGACAAAACACAGGCTGCTGCAACAATAACTTGAATAGCACTCAAAACTATATCCTGTACTACTTTACCATACCAGTCCCGAAAAGGACTTTTGTGGACCTAATAGTAACAGCTAATGATTAAACTGACTGTCCCTCTCTGCAACACACAGCATCCTATCTGTCCCTCTCTCAGCACTGAGAAAAGACAACCTGCTGCAACAATGACTTGAATAGCAGTGCCTCAAACCTATATCCTGAACTACACCTATACCATACCAGTCCATAAAAGAACTTTTGTGGACCTAATAGCTAGCGATTTGGGTCACTGCAGTCTCTCCCTGCTCCACACAGCAACCTCTCCCTATAGTGACAGTAGAAAGAATGTAAAATGGCTGCCGGATCGGGTCTATTTATAAGTTAGGGGGAATGTCCAAGTGTCCATGTGCTGTAATGTCTCAATTGGCTGTCCTGTACCACATGATGGATGTGTCATCATAGGTCAAAGTTCTTTTACACAGTAAACACGTAAGTCTGCCGGGCGAACAGCAAACAGCCAAAATTTGCCGCGAACCGACCGCTGGGCGAACCGTTCGCCCATTCCTAGTAGAGACACTCTACATCAATATCTACTAGCCAGGAATTCTGAGGCAATGAAATACCCTTGATTGTTCTCAATAAATCAATAGTATCTTTAATATATGAGAAAAGTGAAATCACATGTTGATGTAAATAATTATCAATCAAGGAACTTGCGTTTTCAGTGAGATTGGAACAACCTGAAATAATGGGGCGTCCAGGGGACCTCAACTAAGGATTTATGCACTTTGGGAAGTGCGTAAAAAGGAACTTTTACGTTAAGGAAACTCCAAGTGTTTTTATCGATAACTCCTGATTGATAGGCTTTAAATATGATTAGACGATATTTATTACAGAAATTTCCGATCACATTTGTCGAGATTGGTCGATACCATTCACGTTTCTTTAGAATATTCTGACACATAGTGGTATATTGAGGGATGTCCATAATGACAAGGTTACTGCCCTTATCAGCTGCTTTAATAATCAAATTAGAATTTGTTTGTAAAGATTTTACCGCTTCTTTTTGTTGCGGGGTTAAATTGGAGGATTGTGTCGAGGTGAAGGTATCATTTTCAATTGACCTACAAACCTGTTGTGTAAAGTCCCAAATATTAGGATTCAAATTCAAATAAGGGAATAGAGTAGATTTTGGCTTAAAGGTTTGGGGAGGGGGGAAGGACATGCCAGTTATAGACAGACCAGGTGGACAATCAGGCCAATGGTCATCTTGTGTGTCATGTCCCTCCTCCCAGAGTCCCATCAATTCTGCCAAAGCTTGATGTTCCACAATGTAGTCTTGCCAATATGAACCAGATGGAGGTGCAGTTGATTCGATAACAGATTTATCAAAGATAGTTTTAAACAAAAGTCTGCGGGCAAATAAATGCATCTTTTAAGAGGTGGAATTTGTCTATATCAGAGTCTGGGCAAAAGGTCAAACCCAACTTCAACACCTCAATCTCAGACTCAGAGAGAGTATGAGATGACAAATTAATTATCAACAGTTCTAAATTAGAGAGGATATCCTGAGCATTTATAGAATTAGTATCTATATCAGAGGTTGAGGTGATTCCTTCCCTTAAAAAAATAGGGGCCAAACGGAGATCAGCCGGTATGGGAGTGCCTGAAGGTGAGATAATAATGTTATCGGTATTACTTACCGTTGTAGTGGCCGGCGCGAGTGTAGTAGAGGCAGTGGTAGAAGTCACAGAAATACTGCTGTAATTAGTGGGAAGAGGCCCATGAGAAACAGAGGGTGTGGGGTGATGAAACATAGCAGTGGGGCATGCAGAAATCTGTTTAGAGATAGTGGATTGTGTACAACGAAGTAAAGGAGTGCCAAGTTGGTGGTGAAGTGATTTCTGAAGAGGCTGCATCCAAGTTGCTCTTACGTTTCTTAGGGAGTCTATCATCTGAAAGGTCACAATATGCAGTAGACTGACTAGATGAGAGGGAAGAAGATAGAGATAGATTAGACACATCATCATCATTTTTAGTATTGCATTGACGTGAGGTTCTAAACGGTCTATTATTACCATTAGAGGTTCATTTGTAAGCAAAACCATTAGTATGTGCATTATTGTCACGTGAGAACTTATTCTCTTTGGATCGAATTATATCCAAAGTGTAGCTTTCTATATGGAGATTTTGCCAACCAAATCCGTCTGATTTTTCCCGTCGGATTTAGTCCGACGGATTGTGTCCGAAACTGTTGCATACACACGGTCGGGCCAAGTTGGCGAAAAATCCCATCTTTCAGAACGTGATGACGTAATTTCATTACGATGGGACTACATTCAGGTTAGTAGCCAATAGCTTTGATGTAGGAATTTGATCTGAGCATGCGTGGCACTTGGTCCGATCAAAATGCTCTACACATGATCGGATTAGGTCCGTCCGGCCCAGTTGGTCGGGAAATATTTCCAACATGTTGGAAATTTGGATGCATACCACACACAGTCGGATTATCTGACGACGCAGTCCGATAAGACTTATTCCGACAGATTCTCCGACCGTGTGTACAAGGGCTTAGAAGTTCCTGTTCTCTCTTTTTAAATTTAGCAGTGGAGGTGCCCAAAGAGTAATCCTCATACCATTGTGTTATAGAAGTATCCAAAAGAGATAAGTCATGTTCATATTGAATACAAAGCAAAGACATAATCCCAAATGAGCAGGATTGAAGATTGTCCTCCCATTTTTGCTTAACAATATCATCAATCTTTTTTAAGTTAGGGAATATCTGAATCCTAAGTCCCCAAGGGACAATTTTATTGTCAATATATTTTTGAAAGAGTCTTCTATGCCAAAAAACCCTTACTTTTTTCGCCATCCCATGGATCCCCACTAAAAGCCGCCATGGCTTGGAACAGGAAGAGAAAAAAAAAAAATTAAATTTTTATTTTTATAAAATTCGATTTTAGACAATAAGCAAAAATGAATAATAAATAAATATCTGAAAAGTGTGGCGTGCATTTGTATTCAGCCCCTTTTACTCTGATACCACTAACTAAAATCTAGTTTAACCAATTCCCTTCAGAAGTTTTCTAATTAGTAAATAGAGTCCACCTGTGTGTATTTAATCTCAGTATAAATATGGCTGTTCTGTGAAGCCCTCCGAGGTTTGTTAGAGAACCATAGTGAACAAACAGCATCAAGAAGGCCAAGGAACACACCAGACCGGTCAGGGATAGAGTTGTGGATAAGATTAAAGCAGGGTTAGGTTATAAAAAAATATCCCAAGCTTTGAACATCTCACGGAGCACTGTTCAATTCATCATCTGAAATTGGAAAGAGTATGGAACAACTACAAACCTACCAAGACACGAGAGAGCATTATTCAGCAGCAAAGAGGCAAAATGAGACTAAAATTAAACTTTTTGTCCTAAAAGCAAAACACTGTGTGTGTGGTGGAAAACTAACACTGCACAGCACCTTGAACACACCATCCCCAACGTGAAACATGGTGGTGGCAGCATCATGTTGTGGGGATGCTTTTCTTCAGTAGGGGCAGGGAAGCTGGTGAAAGTTGATGGAAAAAATGGATGGAAGGCACTTTTAGAAGAAATCCTGTTATGCCGCGTACAGACGGTCAGACTTTCTGGCAGAAAAAGTCAGACGGAATCATTTCATCGGATATTCTGATCATGTGTAGGCTTCAGCTGACTTTTTTATTTTTTTTCGAAAATTCTGACGGACCTAGAAATAGAAATGTTTTAAATCTTTTTGACAGAATCAATTCCTATCTGGAAAACCGTTTGTCTGTATGCTGTTGTGTACTTGTTGTACGTCACTGCATTCTAAATGATCGGACTATGATGTGATCATGTGTAGTCAAGTCCGTTTCAGCGGAACTCCATCAGAAAAACCATCAGAGTTTATTCTGACGTTAAAAATGGTTGTGTGTACGCGGCATTAGAGTTTGCAAAAGACTTGAGATTGGGGCAGAGGTTCACCTTCCAGCAGGACAATGACCCATAACATACAGCCAGAGCTACAATGGAAGATTTAGATCAAAGCATATTCATGTGTTAGAATGACCCAGTCAAAATCCAGACCTATAACCAATTGAGAACCTGAGGCAAGACTTGAAAATTGCTGTTCACAGATGCTCTCCATCTAATCTGACAGAGCTTGAACTATTTTGCAAAGAAGAGTCAACAAGTGTCAACATGCTTAAATAAGACAAAAAAACAACAACAATGTACTATTGTTTCTTGGGGCCCTATTACAGGCATGGAGAACAATTCACACACATATGTGTGGTATTGTGTGATCGTCAAGAGTAGGAGAATTTAGTTTGTTGTTTTTTTGGTGGTGGCACGTAGTTATGGTATAAAAAAAAAGCTAAATTTAAAAAAGATTATATTTTACTAAGGAGATATACATGAACATTTCCCAAAAAATGAAAGCTCAATTTGTCCTAAAAACAAGGTATAATCAATGTTTATACACTGCAATGGTATGTACAGGTATACTAACACATGTCAAAACTGATCTTAAGTACTAAGGTTTGTTTTGACCCTGATCATCAAGGGGTTAAATTAAATTCTTTCATCCCTAACATTTTTTACATAGGTTCTATTAGCATTCCTACTATATATATGGTAAATTAAATAATAGTGTGTGTTACAAAGACCATCGACTTACAAGTTATGTATTATGTATTTTGTGTATGTACAAAAGACTGGACAAAATTAATTCTCCTGCTATTTTCTGTGATTAGGGCTTGCAGAGACTTCAGTGCTGAGAAAATCAACTTAACCAACTGGAGAAAAAGCAGAAAACCCAATTTGCAAAGGTTAATAAAAATGTTATAATTTTTTGAATCAAATAACTCGCACATTTATTACTGTGCAGGCATCTTCACAAAAGTAGAGAAAAACTTAATCTGCTGCACACAACAGCTGCAGAGCCTACTCCATGTGGCCGAGATTGATGCCTCTGAGGAATTGCTTTCATTAGTTGGCTAATTTAAAATAAGGTTTACTGTAGCTGATTTTGATTTAAAGCAACATGCGTTTGTTGTGCATCAAGCTTTACTGTTGCTTGCCTCTGGTGAATTATATTGAGTTTTTAGAAAAGTATTGTGCTTTCAGAATTAAAATATTTTTTTTCCCCACAGTTCAAGCTTATGTTAATTGATCATTTAAAAAGGATCACATTGGAACGACAACAAATCTCTTGCAGTACGAATTTTTATGCCTAACATTTTTAATGCGCTTGATTCTTTCCTAACTATATCATATTAATATCATACTTTATCATATTAATATCTGTAACAGTAGTTGTTCTCTCTTTATACTTTTTATATACAGATAGTTACCTTATAACACTATTATGTTTTATATACTATGAATTTACTTATAAGTAAACCAGCCTCAATGCAGATTTGGCATTTCTGGTATTTGCAATAAGGGCTGGTCTGTCTGACAGTATTATTATTATTATTATTATTATTATTATAATACAGGATTTATATAACGCCGACAGTTTATGCAGCACTTTACAACTTGAGCGTAGACAGTAGAAATACAATACACATTAATACAGTAGGAGGTAATAACTGTGGGGGATGTGTTGATGGAGAAAATAAATGTACAGTTGTTAGGTGGGGGCCAGATAGGCTTTTCTGAAGATCCTTTGAAAGTAGACAAAGTTGGAGAAAGTTGGACAGATTGGGGTAGAGGATTCCAGAGGATGGATGAGGCTCTGGAGAAGTCCTGGAGGCGAGCATGGGATGAGGCGATAAGGGAGCTCAAGACCAGGAGGTCTTTGAAGGAGCAAAGAGAATGATTTTGTTGGCATTTTTAAACTAGTAGTGTTGTAGCTGGGGGTCAGGCTGTGGATGGCAGCCAATGGAGGGATTGGCAGAGGGGTATAGCAGACGCTGAGTGGTTTGTAAGGTGGATTAGCCTGGCAGCAGGGTTCATGATGACTTAAAGGGGGGATTGCCTATTTAGAGGTACGCCAGTGAGGAGGGAGTTGCAGTAGTCCAGGCAAGACCAGGGAGTGGATTAGAAGCTTTGTGGTGACATTGGTTAGGAAGAGGCATATCTTGGAGATGTTGCAGAGGTTGAGGTGACAAATTTTGGCTAGCAGTTGAATGTGGGGCTAAAAGGTTAGTTCAGAGTCCAGGATCACACCTAATGCCTTTGTGTGGGGGGACAAGTTGTTAGTTGAGCCATTGATTTTGACTGAGAAATCAGGGGAAGTGGCACGTGGGGGAGGAAATATCATAAGCTCGGTTTTGGGTAGGTTGAGTTTGAGGAAGTAATCTGACATCCAGGCTGATATGTCTGTTAGTAAGTTGGTGACACCTGAGGAGACAGAAGGAGAGAGCTGAGGGGGGGAGATATAGATTTGGGTGTCATCAGCCTAGAGATGGTATTGAAAGCCATAGAAGGAAATCAACTGACTCAGAAAAGTGGTGTAGATTGAGAAGAGGAGAGGTCCAAGGACAGAACCTTGGGGGACCCCGACAGAGAAGGGAAGAGGAGAGGAGGAAGTAGAGTTGTAAGTGACACTGATGGAGCAGTGGGATAGGTAGGATGAGAACCAGTGAAGAGTACAGTCACAGAGACCAAAGAAGTGACGTTTTTGAGGAGGAAGGGGCGGTCCACTGTGTCAAAGTCACTGTGGAGAGGTCCAGGAGAAGTAGTACTGAATAGTGTCTGTTGGTTTTAGCCATTAGTAGGTACCTTGTGTGTTTAAGGAGAGCAGTTTCCATGGAATGTTGAGGTCGAAATACGGACTGAACGGGGTCAAGGAGTTTGTTCATGGTCAGATGGTCGCTCAGTCTCGGTTGTAGACCTGTCTTTCAAGGAGTTTGGAGGAGAAGGGGAGTAAGGATATGTGGCCTAGATTTTTAAGGATAGGGGTGACTAGCACATGTTTTAGAGAGTTTTGGAAGATGCCACAAGAGGGGGAGAGGTTGAAAATGTGAGTTAGAATCGAGTCAGAGGGGTGTAGCATTTGCGAGGGAGCAGGATCCAGGGGGCAGGTGGTTAGATGGGTGTTAGATAAAAGTTTAGCAACTTTGTTAACACTGTGTTTCCCTGAAAATAAGACCGGGTCTTATATTAATTTTGTCTACAAAAAAACACACTAGGGCTTATTTTCTGGGGATGTCTTATTTATTTATATACAGTATGTACAATGACGATCTTAAAGTAGTTGTAGCCCTAAAAAAAACATCCTTTTCCTTTAAAGCACAGTGCTTGTGCAATGTAATTTACCCCTCTCTATGATATGTTCTTAAAATCCTGGAATAAAACAATAAAATATATTTTTTTAATTTTATGTGTCCCTATCTTCTCTCCCCTCCCCCTGTTAGGTCAGGAGTCAATATTTTGACATTTTAAAAATATCTTTTAAAATCTGTTTTATAAAAAAAAGATCACACTGCTATAAGGTGCAGTGTGTCTCCCATTGCAAAGGTCTCATGGAGAATACCTTTTTACAGCTCCCCTGGGTGATCACTTGATCCGCTCTTCATTCTCCATTCTGAGATCCCTGCTGACGTCAGCCTGCATCGTGCACTGAATAGGGAGGGGCTGCAGACATCAGCCGGAAGGAGAAGAGAAGGGGAAGACCCAAGATCCCCGCTGATGTCAGCCTGCTCCAAGCACTGAAGAGGGAGGGGCCACAGACATCAGGAGGAGGAGACAAGAAGACCTCCGGCGGGTCAGCGGCGTCTGTGAATAAAGTATTTCCTAATACAGTTACAAGGGGAGACACACTGCACCCCGTACCAGTATGATCGTCCTACAAAATGGACCACAGTTTTTTCATGTACTATACTAGGGCTTATTTTCAGGGTAGGGCTTATATTGCAGCCCTCCCCAATAATCATGCTAGGTCTTATATTCCGGGTAGGGCTTCTTTTTGGGGAAACACGGTACTAGCAGGATTGAATGAGGAAAGTAATGATTGTGCCTGTGGACATGGGGTGTTAATGAGTATTAATGAGTATTAATGAGTATTAATGAGTTATTGTGAGTTCCTTGGAATCAGTCAACACTGTTTTATTTAAATTACTTTATAAGAACATTGCCTGGCCACCAAAACCTTACAGTGATTAGAAAGTATAAATATTATCGATCTAATCAGCTTAACACACACATATATATGGCCAAACTGGGCTATGCTCCATTAACTGATAATCCCCTTTGCAATAATAATAGTGTCTAACGCAGTGCTTCCATACATCTTCTGTTTTTAGAGAAAGACTATCCAGTAAATAGGGAAGTTTCAGGTATAATCCCAGGGTGAGGCCAATCATCAAGGTGGAAGCCTAGGTGGGTTTTCCCATGTGGACTCCAGAGTTAGGATACACTATGTCAAGCCCCAAACAAGTGTACAGCCATATGGCTACATAGCACGATAGTTTTCATTTAAAGTTCAACACGGACAGAGAAATGACCATAACATTTTGGAATAAACGTACATAATAACATCAACTGAATATATAAAGACATCAAAGTATAAACTAACATGATCCAGTATATTATTGCAGTGCATGAGTGCATAGGCAACACAATGATATTATTTACTAGACTTGAGATTGAAGAACAAACCAGGATAAAGAAAAATAAGTGGAATGGAATCAAAGAATACAGAAATAAAATGGGCTAAAAAAAAACATACAACTGTTTATGTGTGTACAACCACCAGAGCAAGTTGGACAAACCCTGAACCATCATCTGAAAATAAGAGGTAAATATTACCTTGAAAAATAAAGCATTACAAATTTAGGTCACTATAGATAATGAGATGCAAATAATATGCCAATGAAATGAGCTGTAACGATAAGCAGTTTATATTTCCAGGTAAAGTTATTTCCTGGAAAAACACAGCACCAGGTAAATTATGTAACAAACTGTTTGCTTTGTGTTTCCTTCCTAATCCCTTTTCGCTTAGTAAACTCTCCATTGACAAGTTATTACTATTTTATTTAAAACTAATAGGAAAATAAAGCTCCCCATTTTTAACCAATGAGCTCCCTGGTTTTATCAAACAGGATTTTTTTTAAATGGATTATGCAGACTAAACATAAGCCATGCATTTATATAGAGTCTGCTAAAGGTTGCATATCCTCCTGAAAATGTTGGTTGCCTGGCTGCTTCTGTTATTTTCTTGATCACTGACTCTGAACAAGCATTAGGCTAGTGAAGATGGAGGGAAATTAAAATTCCTGATTTGCATGTTTGTGGCAGGTCAATGATTTGGAAAATAATGAAGCCTTTAGATCAGCATGACAGTCAGGAAACTTTTCACAGTTTAGCAATGACAGTTGCATTACATGTTTATGTTAACTGAAGCTAAAAGCAGCACATAAAGAGCAAGACCCTAATAGCTGCTATTCTTCGTGTAATATACTTCTCCTTTTGCATGTTGCTGCTGGTTTAATGGATAATGAAATGGTGCAGTTCTTTTAACCTATGCATGTAGACACTGTACAAGCTGTGAAAATGATCTCTTTTTAAAAGTACCTCATTATAGCATGATTTATATTTATCGCTGAATGTCCAAGTGTTTTGAAAGTGATGGTGATGAGAACAGAGACTACTGTGGCAAGGTTTATAGGCTCACTGTAAATTTTGATGCCCGATTTTAACTGGTGAAGAAAACCAATGAACTCTGATCCATTGCGGCCATGTTGAGTTAGGTCCTTCCTTGAATTCAAGCATGGTAAACAACATTTTTAGCTGCACTACAGGTCTTTGACTAGCAGTACTGCCTGTTTGCTAAGGTTTCATTACAGTTTACCATGACATGTGCCTGACAGATGCATCAGGTCTGCATTATTGAAGGAGAGTTATAAATGCAAAGGGGTTCTAAATACTTGATACTCAAAATGATGAAAGTAAAACACAACTAGACAACTACAACTTCCAGGAGTAGTCAAGCAGCGACAGTCTTCATATTTCTTTAATGGCAGAAACACTAAGCCCCTGTATACACGGTCGGAGATTTTGACAACCAAATCCGTTGGATTTTGTCCATCGGATCTTGTCCGAAACTGTTGCATACACACGGTCGGACTAAGTTGTCGAAAAAATCCGATCATTTAGAACGTGATGACGTAATTTCGTTACGATGGGACTACGTTCAGGCTAGTAGCCAATAGCTTTGATGTAGGAATTTGATCTGAGCATGCGTGGCACTTGGTCCGATCAAAATTCTCTACACATGATCGGAGTATGTCCGATCGAACCAGTTGGTCGGGAAATATTTCCAACAAGTTGGAAAACTGGGTCCGACGGATATTCTGATGGAATCAGTCCGATGCATACCACACACAGTCGGATTATCCGACAACACGGTCCGATAGGACACATTCCAACGGATTCTCCGATCGTGTGTACAAGGGCTAAGTATTTGAAGGTTCTTTAATGTAAAGCTGCGTACATATGATCCGGCTTTCCGGCGGACCCGAATCCACAAAAAATTTGATCGTGTGTAGGCTCCAGCTGACTTTTTTTCCCAAAAGTCAGATGGACCTAGAAATAAAACATATTTCTTGATCATACATCACAGGACACAGGAGCTTCATTACATAGTGGGTTATATAGGCACCTCTGGTGATTGGACACTGGCTAACCCCCAATTAAGGAGAATTCCTCCCCTATATAACCCCTCCCATATGGGAGGCACCTCAGTTTTTTCGCCAGTGTCTAAGGTGGTTGGTCACGTAAAACATGTGCTATGAAGAAAGCTCTATACAGGTCCCTGCAGGGGTCTAAGGGCTATGATAACTGGATCCATATCTCGGGCTGATATTTGACTCCCAAGATGATATGGTACCCGGACCTCGTCATCCAAAGAAACAAGGTTTTGCCTGTAAGTCCTCTCCTTTTGGAAGACTGGGCTCTGGGAAAGCCAGACTTGGTGTACTATTTGCATAGTGGCAGACTGGGCTCTGGGAAAACCAGACTTGGTGTACTATTTACATAGTGGCATGAAAGTTTCTGGCAGAGTCTTTTACAAGGTCCAGGTAAGAGGCTCCTCTGAGAAGGAACCCAAACAATTCCTGAAGGTTGGCACAACTCTGCCCGCCGTGATGGAATCTGTCTGTTTTCAGCAGTTTCTGTGGCGGGGACAGGTAAGAGAAGTTAATCCTATATAAATCATATATTATGGATTTCTTCATGTGAGTAGTTGAATTTCTTACCTGGATTCTGCCACTAGAGGGAGTAAGAGCAGCCTGATGCATACTTACATGCCTTTCAAGTATACACGCTCAGTGAAGCCAGTCTTCGGATGGCTCACACCTTCCACTGCAGGCTCTGCCACAATAAGGTAAAGAGAGGTCCCATGTAGTCTGGGGGTCCCGCGCGGCTCTATAGGTGGTCATCTTCCCCCCCTCGGATGCCGGCAGTCCTCGCGGAACAATGGAAGGGAGGGGTGTGGTTAGGGCCGTGCACACTAGCGTGCACGGCGCTTTACTGCGCAGGCGCCAAAGTGGCAATTTTAAAAAGCCCAGAACGACAGTGGAGGACACAGAGCTGTGGGCAGTAAGCGTCCTAAGGGGTTGGATCCAGGCAAACCTAAGACACCTACTCAGCATCAGGTTGTGCAGTTTAAGCATATATGTTTATTGTGAGACTTGTAGCACAACAGTGATTGCACTTTTGTACTAGTACCTCTGCTTTGTAGCTTAGGACTATGTCTCCTCCTAAGAGGGTCTCAGGGGGAGGTAACAAGGGCACTGGTAAATCACCGCCTAGGTCTAGGGGTCCTAAAGATGCTTTGTAGATTACCATCCCCCCTGCAAGACTGGAGCCAGCCTCACAGTGCCCCTGTCAGGTTTTTCAGCCTCTCTAATGTTTCAGCCCCAGCGTATGTCACTGAAGACTCCCTTAAGGCTACATTGGAGGGTTTTGAAGGGAGAATCATGAATTTTATTTCAGCTTCCCTGAAAGATAGAAGAAAAAGGGGTAGATCCCCTCCCTCTGCTGAAATTCCTCATTCAGGTGACACCTCTGACAATGAGGAGAGATCCCTATCATGGGATAGGGATCAAGAGCAGTCAGATGAATCAGAGGAAGAGGAGAGAGTCCCCTCCTCCCAGGCACTTAGAAAGCAGGTTCAATATTATACTGAGTTGGTGCGTACCACTTTCAGAATGCCCGGTGCTGAGGCCGCTACATCCTCTGTTTCTTCCCTGGGGGTCAGGAGAATCCCACATACTGCCTTTTCCTTTCCAATTCATCCCTTAATGGATACATTGTTGTATGAGGATTGGGGACATCCCGATAAACTGTTTGCTCCTCCTAAAAGGTTTTCTATGCTTTATCCTCTGGAGGAAAGTTTCACCAAGAAATGGGGGGTCCCATCTGTTAATGTGGCTGTTTCTTGTGTGAATAGAAACCTGACCTGTCCTTTGGATAATGCTCAGGTATTTAAGGATCCAACTGATAAGAAGCTGGAAACTTTATTGAAAGCCTCCTTTTCCATGGCCGGCGCTGTAGTGTAGCCTACAAACGCAACTGTGGGGTTGTGTCAGTTCCTCAAGGAACAGGTTAAGCAGATGCTTGACCTACTTCCCAGTGAGGAAGTGGAGAATTATGCAGAAATACCTCAAATTCTGTGTTTTATGATTGATGCGATTTTGTATTCTGTCCAACAAGCATCTCGTTTATCTTTCCTGTTGGTACACATGCAAAGGGCCCTACGGCTAAAAAATTGGGCAGCTGAGCTGTCGTGTAAAAAATATTTTACTGGGTTCCCGTTTAAAGGGGAATGCTTATTTGGGGAGGAATTGGATAAATTCGTCCAAAAGATTACGGGGGGTAAATCTACTCTCCTACCAATCAAAAAGAACAAACGTCCATCATTCAAGCGTTCTTTTTCTCCCGGAGCATCTAGCTCTAAGCAGTGGCGACGGCCTTCCCAACCTCCCTTGAGAGGGAAGGCCCAAGGTCACGCCCAGGGGCAGAAAATGACACGGGGCGAAAGCCTGCCAAGCAGAGCCCAAAAGCTTCCTTGTGAAGGGGCGCCCCCACAGTGGCAGTTTGCAGAAGCCTGGCGGTAAGAGATTTGGGACAAGTGGGTAACCTCCTCAATATCTCTGGGCTACAAGCTAGAGTTCCAGGAGATTCCACCTTCTCGCTTCCTAAGGTCAAGGATCCCCAAGGATCCAGTAAAGCAAAAACCGCTACTTCTGGCCTTAAATCACTTGCTATCCCAGGGGGCGATAGTGGAAGTGGACCCAAAAGAACAGGGTTCAGGCTTTTACTCAAATTTCTTCACCGTTCCAAAGCCAAATGGAGATGTCAGACCTATCCTGTATCTAAAGGATCTGAACCAGTTTTTGCACATTCGGTCTTTCCGAATGCCGTCAATACGCTCTGTGGTCTCTTCCCTGCAAGGGGGAGAGTTTATGGCATCAATAAATATCAAGGATGCATATCTTCATGTGACAATTTTTCCCGCACACCAAAAGTATCTAAGGTTCACGGTAGATCAGCGCCATTTTCAATTTGTGGCCCTGCCGTTCAGTCTCGCTACAGCTCCTCGAGTCTTCACAAAGATTCTAGACCCTCTCTTGGCAAACCTAAGAGCTCAGGGTATAAACGTGTTGGCTTATCTAGACGATTTGCTACTCATCAAAAGTAGCGCTCTTGAACCACAGTGTTACCAAGACATTAGAACACCTGAAACACCTAGGTTGGATTATAAACCTAGAAAAGTCATCCCTGCAGCCTGCTACCAGGTTAGAGTATCTGGGCATGGTCATCAACACCGCTCAGGGCAGGGTGTTTCTACCAAGGCCAAAGGCCATGGCTATAGGGGTTCTGGTATGCCTAATTCTCAGCAGAAGGACTCCCCCCCATTCGGAGGTGTATGAGACTGTTAGGGAAAATAGTCGCCTCCTTCGAGGCCGTTCCATTCGCCCAGTTTCACTCAAGGCCTTTGCAAAGATGCATCCTTGCGGCTTGGAACAAGAAGCCTCAGGCCTTGGACCTTCCAATGTGTCTATCCCCGGGGACACGCAAGAGTCTCGTTTGGTGGTTACAGACCAAGAATCTGCTGAAAGGCAAAACTTTTCTTCCCCTTCCATGGAAGATTGTAACTACAGATGCCAGCCTGACAGGCTGGGAAGCAGTGTTGGAGGAAGTATGCACGCAGGGAACATGGTCTGCGACCAAAAAGCTACTGCCCATAAATATTCTGGAAATTTGGGCAGTTTATATGGCCCTCATGAACTGGCCCTACAGACTACAGGGTCTCCCTGTTCGAATTCAGTCCGACAATGCCACTGCTGTGACCTATATCAGTCACTAGGATGGCACCAGGAGTCTGGTTGCACAAAGAGAGGTGAATCGCATACTTGCTTGGGCAGGGAGGCATATTCCATGCCTTTCTGCAGTCTTCATTCCAGGAGTGGAAAATTGGCAAGCGGACTTTCTAAGCCGCCAACAGTTATGCCCAGGAGACATATTTCAGACCATATATCACAAGTGGGGCACTCCAGACGTAGATCTATTTGTGTCCAGATTCAACAGGAAACTGGAAAAATTTGTGTCAAGGCGAGAGATGTACTTGCTCAGGGGTCAGATGCTCTGACAGTTCCCTGGGATCGGTACAATCTAATTTATGCCTTCCCACCATACCCACTTCTGTCACGGTTCCTGGGAAGAGTCAAGAGGGAAACAAAGTTCGTTCTTTTGGTAGCCCCGACTTGGCCCAGGCGACCTTGGTATGCAGAGATCATGAATTTGACAGTAGGTAGGCCTTGGATCCTTCCTCTCCGGCAAGATCTGCTCTTGCAGGGTCCAATCTACCATCCTGCTTTACACAGTCTGAATTTAACGGTTTGGCTGCTGAGACCCACATTGTGAAAGACCGTGGACTCTCGGAGTCAGTCCTTTCTACTCTGGTCAATGTCAGAAAGCCAGCCTCCAGGCTTATTTACTACAAAATCTGGAAGGCATATGTTTCCTGGTGTGAACCCAGGGGATGGCATCCTAGAAAGTATGTCATTAGCAGGATCTTGGCTTTCCTCCAATCAGGCCTAGAAATAAATTTGGTCGTAAGCTCTATCAAGGTGCAGATTTCAGCCTTGTCAGTTTTTTTCCAGAAGCCACTTGCATCACATTCTCTTGTGCGGGCTTTCATCCAGGGGGCCATGCGGTTAAGGCCGCCAGTCAAACCTCTGGTATGCCCATGGGATCTGAATTTGGTTCTCTCAGCTTTGCAGGGACAACCATTTGAACCATTGCATCAGGCTTCATTAGTTCTTTTGACAAAAAAATTGGTTTTCTTGATAGCCATATCCTCAGCTAGAAGAGTGTCAGAGCTCGCAGCTCTCTCGAGCAAGGAACCTTATCTAATTATTCATAAGGACCAGGTAGTGATGCGTCCTAATAGGTCCTTTCTGCCTAAGGTGGTTTCGTGATTCCATTTGGATCAAGATGTACCATCCTTTTTTCCAGATCCACAGTCCGCAGAAGAAGAGTCTTTGCACACTCTAGATGTAGTAAGGGCAATCAGTATCTATCTCCAAGCAACTGCTCAGATAAGAAAAACTGATTGCTTATCAGAAGGCCCTAAGAAGGGTCAAGCGGCATCAAAATCCACTCTCTCAAGATGGATTAGACAAGTTATTCTTCTGGCCTATAGTGTAAAGGGGAAGAGTCCTCCTTTTCAAGTGAAAGAGCACTCAACTAGGGCTGTGAGTGCTTCTTGGGCAGTGCATCACCAGACCTCCCTGGCTCAGATCTGTAAGGCTGCAACTTGGTCATCAGTCCACATATTCACCAGATTTTATCAGGTGGATGTCAGAGGGCAAGAGGATACCGCCTTTGGGCGCAGTGTACTGCAGGCTGCGGTTTAGATCCTCTGGTCCATGGCGGTCTATATTTCTGATCTGTGTCTCCCTCCCCTCAAACTGAGCATTGCTTTGGGACATCCCACTATGTAATGGAGCTCCTATGTCCCGTGATGTAT
Source organism: Lithobates pipiens (assembly GCF_037356315.1). Lineage (NCBI taxonomy): Eukaryota > Metazoa > Chordata > Amphibia > Anura > Ranidae > Lithobates > Lithobates pipiens. Next base: position 288,927,075 of record NW_027507748.1, on the reverse strand, counting down.
GTTCAAGAAAATAGGATTTTTATATACAGCTTACCTGTAAAATCCTTTTCTTGAGAGTACATCATGGGACACAGAGCTCCCACCCTTCTTGGGTTTTACGTGGTTTCTTATTGCTTTGCTACAAAACTGAGGTGCCTCCCATATGGGAGGGGTTATATAGGGGTGGAATTCTCCTTAATTGGTGGTTAGCCAGTGTCCAATCACCAGAGGTGCCTATATAACCCACTATGTAATGAAGCTCCTGTGTCCCATGTTGTACTCTCAAGAAACGGATTTTACAGGTAAGCTGTATATAAAAATCCTATTTTCAAATCTATCTGACGGACTCAAGTCCGATGGACTAAATCGTGTAAACCGTTCGTCCGTGTGCTAGTCCGTTGGACCAAATGCGACGCAAGGGCAGCTATTGGCTACTGGCTATTGAACTTCCTTGTTTAGTCCCATTTACATCATCAAGTTCAAAATGACCTCTGCCGTAAGTGTCAGGAAGTCCGGTTCTGTTTACGCGGCATTAGAGACACTTAGTAGCATAGGTAACTTGGGTAAGCTGCAGGATTTACTTTTCAGTGCAAGAACTATGTGGGGAAATGCAACAGTATTATCAATGCCTCTGTTTTTACTATGAAAACAACATGGGTCCTTGCAAGCTGGTTTGTAGGGTTATGTTTTTAGTTTCATTAGTTTTTTATTAAAGTTTTTCAGAGAATATACAGAGTCATTGATACATTCTTTTACATAGTGGAATGATAAATCCATAGTAATGCAACGTATGAGAGAAAAAATTTCAAATAGATAGATTTACTGTAGAAACAACTGGAGGTTAGTGGGCGCAGGTACATCAATCAAATCTAAGGGGGAAAGCCGCCCCTCTCCGGATTCCCCAAATGGGTACAAGCTGTGTCATGGAAAGGGGAGCGACACATCCAACCCACAGATCAAATGCTATTTGACAAACGATAACGAAAGCACAGAATCCGAAAAACGAAAGATCCGACATAAATAAATGCTTTATTTTCGTTTTCATTGTTACAACAGTTAGATATAGAATAGGAGATTCGATGTGACTCTGACAATAATCTGTCTATAGAACCTGTGGTCGAATGTGCCTAACCTTACCTCTATTAGTCCAAGATTATATAGAGAAAATATTCAACAGAGAAAAAAGATTTGACAGAGAGAAAAGATTCTGCAAGTTACTGTCTTAAAAAGTGTTTGGGGACCTGGGTCCTGCCCCAGGGGACATGTATCAATGCAAAAAAAAGTTTTAAAAACTGACGTTTTTTCGGGAGCAGTGATTTTAATAATGATTAAAGTGAAACAATAAAAGTGCAATATTCCTTTAAATTTCGTAGGGGGGGGGGGGTGTCTATAGTATGCCTGTGAAGGGGCGCATGTTTCCCGTGCTTAGAACTGTCCCTGCACAAAGTGTCATTTATGTAGGAAAAAAAGTCCTTTAAAATCACTCGCAGCTATTATGAATTATCGGCTCCATAATACATAGAACACTCATTGAAAGTCATTGATAAAAAATAAATAAATAAATAAATAAAAAAAAAGCGTGGGGGTCCCCCAAATTTAATTACCAGGCCCTTCAGGTCTGGTATGGATATTAAGGGGAACCCTGCGTCAAATTTTTAAAAAAAATTGACGTGGGGGTCCCCCTAAAAATCCATACCAGACCCTTTATCCGAGCACGCAACCTGGCAGGCCGCAGGAAAAGAGGGGGGGACGAGAGAGCGGCCCCCCTTCCTCCTGAACCGTACCAGGCCACATGCCCTCAACATTGGGAGGATGCTTTGGGGGTCTGTGACCCCTCAAAGCACCTTGTCCCCATGTTGATGAGGACAAGGGCCTCATCCTCACAACCCTGGCCAGTGATTGTGAGGGTCTGCGGGCGGGGGGCTTATCAGAATCTGGAAGCCACCTTTAACAAGGGGAACCCATGATCCCGCCCCCCCTGTTTGAAATGTTAAGGGGGTTTCCGTTACATCAGAGGGGGGCGGAGTCACCCATACGTCACGGGGAAGCCCGGGTTTCCCATTGCGTCAGAGAGGGGCAGGGTCAGGTGACGGGTGGCCCCGCCCTCCGTATATAAGAAACGTCAGGCCGCCGAAATCTCCGCAGTGTCTCCTCAGTGGAGACAGAAGGTGGATGGATTCGCTGCGCTGGATGAGATCAGCGTCGCTGGAACCCAGAGAGATGATCGTCGGTCGCTGGATAGCAAGAGTGGATTACCACCGCTGGAATCTTTTTTTTTATTTTTTTTTATTTTTAATAAAGGAATTTTTCAAAAGTGTGTTTGTCTTATTTAACTATTTTTTACCCTTTCTTTGTGAAATGGTAGGGGTACTTTTGTACCCCCTTAACATTTCAAACAGGGGGGGGCGGTATCTGGGGGTCCCCTTATTAAAGGGGGCTTCCAGATTCTGATAAGCCCCCCGCCCGCAGACCCTCACAACCACCGGCCAGGGTTGTGAGGATGAGGCCCTTGTCCTCATCAACATGGGGACAAGGTGCTTTAAGGGGTCACAGACCCCCAAAGCATCCTCCCAATGTTGAGGTCATGTGGCCTGGTACGGTTTAGGAGGGAGGGGGGGGCCGCTCTCTCGTCCCCCCTCTTTTTTTTTTATTTGACCCGGGGTTCCCCTTAATATCCATACCAGACCTGAAGGGTCTGGTATGGATATTTAGGGGGAATCCCACGTCAAATTTTTTTTTTTTATTTGACGCAGGGTTCCCCTTAATATCCATACCAGACCTGAAGGGCCTGGTAATTGAATTTGGGGGACCCCCACGCTTTTTTTTTTTTTGATCAATGACTTTCAATGAGTGTTCTCTGTATTACAGAGCCGACGATTCATAATAGCTGCGAGTGATTTTAAAGGACTTTTTTTCCTGCATAAATGACACTTTGTGCAGGGACAGTTCTAAGCACCATAAACATACGCCCCTTCACAGGCATACTATAGACACCCCCCCCCCTACGAAATTTAAAGGAATATTACACTTTTATTGTTTCACTTTATTCCTTATTAAAATCACTGCTCCTGAAAAAACTGCCATTTTTAAAACTTTTTTTTGCATTGATACATGTCCCCTGGGGCAGGACCCGGGTCCCCAAACACTTTTTAGGACAGTGACTTGCAAATTAGCCTTTAAAATTAGCACTTTAGATTGTGAACGTTGGAGTCCCATAGACTTTAATAGGGTTCTAAAGTTCACATGAAGTATGCTATATATTAGCTCCGTCGAATCTTCTTTATACATTCGACAGACACCATAAGCCTTCAAAGACAGATTCGACCGTAATTCATGTGGATTTTCAAACGAATGCAATTTTTGAACAAAAAACGAAATAAATAAAAACGAATTTCGGGAGTAACTAAATAAATAAAATTTTCGGACAAAACGAAATTCCGAAACAAAATATTTTACTTTGCACATGTCTATGTATTTCATGATGAAACATTAATATTTCATGATGAACAATAATTCATATGCTCTGCCCCTTTGTCCTCAGGCATATTTGCCTCACTAACTTCCCCACCATGCTCTTCTTGGCCCATAAAACTATAGTCTAGTCACTTAACAATGTCTTTTGTCAGCTCCATAGTATTGCTTTACCCTAAACACCCCCTAAAATGTCTACAAATGTGATGTGTGTGCTTCAATTCATGCAGAGTGTTTTTTTTTTTGGGGGGGGGGGGGGGGTTGTGCCAAACTCATTAAGAACCCCCCCAACTGCTAGCTCAGCTGATAGCAATCCTCTATCTGCTGACTTTACCAAACTCAATACACACTATACCTATAAGGGGATACCTATAGAAATTACCAAAGATATAAAGACTAATATGCTTGGGTTTGCATTTCTCAATAGCTTCAGAATTAAGACACAAGCATACTGGCGTACGTGACATACTATGTACAAAATAGCGTGACTAGATGACTGATATCTGTATGTCTCTCCAGAGGGTCTATGCAAGATATTGATATCTCAGGAAAATATCTGCCTGTGTTTTCTTCTCTGTACATTGTTGAAAGGCACGAAGCTAGATAAGGACTGGTTACGCAAGAATATGGTCAGTCAGTAGATGCTGAAAGGGCAAAATGTCAGGAGATTGTATTAACTTTTGACTTACATTTCAGGAAAGAACTAATGTCATGAGTTAAGAAAATTGTCTATGTATGTGTAAATCACCCGATTGGCCCCTCACAGGGCAGGGCTTTGTGTAGTACCACATAAAAGACGGTCCACTCTCCCATTAAACCTTGTAATCTTTCACCACGTACCCAGGAGTGTATGTGTATTGATTAACCGCCGGCGATTGGGACCTCCATTGAGCCACTCCAGCCTAGGCTATCCAGGGGAATCTAGAAGACGAACACCTTACAGTTTTGGTACCAGAAGTGGGGTTTGCACAGGTAAGTCATTTACACCTTTACCTATTTTTATGGTAATTGGCGTTTATGCTTGACCTGTCCAAACAACCATTATAAGAAATTTAATTGTATATATATATATATAAACTGTGCCTTCGCAACGGACTAGGCTGGTCCCTTGGGGGGTGAAAAGGGTTCGCAGGTATTGAGGAGTCTGACTAGGTTGGTCCGACTATAAACTAAGAGAGATATTGAGGAGTCTGACTAGGTTGGTCCGACTATAAACTAAGAGAGATATTTATGATTATATTCTAACACGGGAGGTATCATATACGCCCGTGACATAAGGATTGGCTAAATGGACGCCCACTTTGAGAACTTTTAAAGTGCACTATAAATAATGAAATGCATCATGATGTGATTACTTGATAATGTACATATGAAGTTTTAAAGCTGAAATCTTAAACCATAAAAATATGTCTGTTTCTCTTTAGGTGCAAGCGTAAGTATATAGAGTATTAACGTTGTATAAGATATAATTATATAGAGTGGATATCTGTTTGAATAAACCCAAATGTTGTTAAATGAATCAGAATAAGAACCAGATTGTAGTGAGGTAGCACCCGCCTGTTCACGCTGCACGCTAGGTTTACTTTTTCTTAGCATTGATGAAAGGTAGATTCTTTTGACCACTAGACCTACAGGCTTCTCTTGCAGACTTGGTGTAAGAGGGGTATATCCCGCCACCAGGAAAGGTACCCTTCATCGTATATTAAGGGTAAATCTTCATAGTTTTATATAAGTCCATCTGCCCCAAAAGATCAGGGATCCTACTCCCAGACCAGAGACCGGATTGTTGGACAAACCGGGTGTTATCACCTGTGTCCTGCCACTAGACACACACTGCCCAGACTACTAGATGCGGAATTCTGCAGCAACCCAAGCCATGGCCACCCCATCACCCTATGAATTTGTCAGTAATATGATCCCTGGCCCCCAGGTAGAACCATTTTGGACACAAGTCCGAGAAAGGTGTCAGCAATTGGGGATACATGACCCAGGGCCATATGGTCCTTGTACTGAGGAAGACTGGCAGGAAGTAAGTAAAATATGCCAAATCCACAAAAATTCGTACCCTCCAGGGAAGTGGGAAAATATTCAATATATAAAAGATTGTTACCATGCATGGGATAAATGTCTACACAAATATAAAAAGAAGCATATTAATAAAACTACAAAGCTTACTCCAAATATAGGACCCAGTGCTTTGGCTGAAGCCCCTGCACCCCCTTCACCTCCCCCTCCCCCGCCTCAATGTCCACCCCCACCTTATGTTATGGTAAAAAACGAAGATGGGACGCCAGGTCCATACCTTCAACTATATCCTTCACTGGATCCTGTAGTCCTAGCCGCCATAGCACACACCACAGCAACATCACAACAAGTGGCCCAATGGGAACAAGTAAGTAGGGGCAGAGAGGAAGAGGGGAGACAGGAAGAAGTTACAGGACAAGAAGAAGTGGGTAGTCCCGAAAAGCAGGAATTAGAGGAAAAAATAAAAGAGTTTGAAGAGAAGAAAAAGGAGGAAGAAGAGAGAATAGGGAAAAGGAGAACTGAGTTAGAAACACTTATGAAAGAACTAAAACAAAAAGAAATAGCCCTCGATGAGGCAGAAAAGGCAGAAGTGGATAGGAAAATAGTGTTAGAAATGTATCAGAAAGACTTGGAAAAAAGGGAGAAGGAATTCCAGGAGGGAAGAGAGAGAGAGGAACAAAGGATTGGGGACCTAAAAAAGGAACTAGAAAAGTTAAGAAGGCAATTAGGGAAGAAGGAGGAAGTGTTAAAAGAAGCGCAGGATAGTGATGGACGAACTTCCGACGGGACGTTTCGCGAACGCGAAACGCGAACGGACACAAACGTTCGCGAAAACGACCGTTCGCCGCGGGCTCCATTGACTTCAATGGGAGGCGAATTTCGCAAACCTTTAGGTCGAATTTGCGGCCACGGGGTAATTATTAGGGGGTAGCACGTAGTCCCACCACCTGGACAATAGCATAATACATGTATGAGGTGAATTTGGGATCGATAACTACAAGCATTTTTTTTTTATTTGGGAAATTGTTCTGACAATTCAGGACTATGGAGCTAATGAAGGCAATGGAGGAGAGGGAAGGTCAGGGACCAGGGTAGGCAAACAAGAGGGTGCAGGAGATACAGAGCACTGACAGCAGCACCGTAATACAGAGCACTGACATCAGCACCGTGACATACAGCGCTGACAGCAGCTCCGTGACATACAGCGCTGACAGCAGCTCCGTGACATACAGCGCTGACAGCAGCTCCGTGACATACAGCGCTGACAGCAGCTCCGTGACATACAGCGCTGACAGCAGCTCCGTGACATACAGCGCTGACAGCAGCACCGTGACATACAGCGCTGACAGCAGCTCCGTGACATACAGCGCTGACAGCAGCTCCGTGACATACAGCGCTGACAGCAGCTCCGTGACATACAGCACTGACAGCAGCTCCGTGACATACAGCGCTGACAGCAGCTCCGTGACATACAGCGCTGACAGCAGCTCCGTGACATACAGCGCTGACAGCAGCTCCGTGACATACAGCGCTGACAGCAGCTCCGTGACATACAGCGCTGACAGCAGCTCCGTGACATACAGCGCTGACAGCAGCTCCGTGACATACAGCGCTGACAGCAGCTCCGTGACATACAGCGCTGACAGCAGCTCCGTGACATACAGCGCTGACAGCAGCTCCGTGACATACAGCGCTGACAGCAGCACCGTAAGCAGCCCCAGGAGGAAGTCAGCACAGCACAGGGATGGTGTGATCCCCTCATAATAAGAACCCCCAGGAGGAAGTCAGCACAGCACAGGGATGGTGGGAGCCCCTCATAATAAGAACACCCAGGAGGAAGTCAGCACAGCACAGGGATGGTGGGAACCCCTCATAATAAGCAGCCCCAGTAGAAATATGACACCGCTCAACCTCTTCAAAGAGGAGGGTAGGGGCATATAGTACGGTGTGCTTTTTTGGGTCAGGGAAGTGAGCCAAATGAATTAAGAAGGTCTGTGTGCTTGATTCCAAAAATTGTTTATAGACATATACATGGTCTACTGATCACATGTGTTGAATTCCTCCGAGATCCATGCCTCATTCATTTTTAGAAATGTGAGGTAGTTAACACTGTGGTGAGCTAGGCGAGTACGCTTATCGGTCACAATCCCCCCTGCTGCGCTGAACGTCCTTTCGGACAGGACACTGGATGAGGGGCAAGCCAACAGTTCGATTGCAAATTGGGCAAGCTCTGGCCAGAGGTCAAGCCTGCCCACCCAGTAGTCTAGGGGTTCATCACTCCTCAGAGCGTCCACATCGGCCGTTAACCCAATGTAGTCGGACACCTGACGGTCTAGGCGTTCCCTGATGCTGGATCCGGATGACACCTGTCGATGGGTCGGCTGAAAGAATGACCTCATATCCGAAGTCACCAACACATCTTCAAACCGGCCTCTTCTTGCAGGCGCTGTTGGATTGGTACCCGCAAATCCTTCTCTGGGAGTGGGAATTGCTCCTCTGCCAGCGCACGCAAAAGCAGAATGCAGCATTTCTCGAAGCAAGGCCTGGAAGTGCTGCATTCTGACAGCCCTCTGCGACGGCGGTAACATTTCCGCCATTTTGTGTTTGTACCGGGGGTCTAAGTACGTTGCCACCCAGTACTGGTCCTTGACCCTCATGCTTTTTATACGGGGGTCCCTATTAAAACACTGGAGCATGAAGGCCCCCATTTGCACTAAAGTGGAAGCGGTGTGGTGGCCTGGCTCCTGCTCATCATCCAGGATAATGTCGTCCTCTTCATTCTCCTCTCCCCATCCTCGCACAACAGGGATCCCAGAAAGGTTTAAAGCATGCTCTTCTTGCTCCTGCTCATCCGCCCCGGCACCATCCTCCTCTGACTCCTCATCAGACTCCTGTTGTTGACTTGTCTCAGATAGAGTAGCCCCCCCTGGGAATTCATCCAGCATTGCGACTTCCTCATCTTCCCGCTCCTGCTCCTCCACAGCCTGATCAATGACACGACGCAATGCACGCTCCAGAAAGAAGGCATAAGGTACCATGTCACTGATGGCGCCATGGCTGCGACTGACCAGTTTGGTGATCTCCTCAAATGGCCGCAGAAGTCTGCATGTGTCGCGCATGAGCAGCCACTGGCGCGGTGAAAAAAAACCCAGCTCCCCAGAACCGTTTCTTTCGCAGAGTTCATACAGGTAGACGTTAACTGCACGTTTCTGCTGGAGCAGCCTATCAAGCATATAGAAGGTTGAGTTCCATCGCGTCGGGCAATCGCAAATAAGACGTCTGACCGGCAGATGGTGTCGCCGCTGAATGTCAGCAAGGCGAGCCATGGCCGTGTAAGATCTTCTGAAATGGGCCGAGATTTTCCTTGCCTGCCGCAAGATGTCCTGGACCCCAGGGTATTTGACAAGGAATCGCTGCACGACCAAGTTTAAGACGTGTGCCATGCACGGCACGTGCGTGATTTTGCCCTGTTTCAATGCGCTAAGCAGATTGGCACCGTTGTCACACACCACTTTACCAACTGTCAAATTGAGCGGTGTTAGCCACTCATCTGCCTGTGAACGCAAAGCTGAAAGGAGTGCCGGGCCAGTGTGGCTCTTTGCTTCCAGGCACAACAGACGCAGCACGGCATGGCAACGTCTCACCTGGCATGTGGAATAGGTTCTGGGGAGCTTGGGCGGTGCAGTGGAAGAGACGCTAGCAGCGGAAAAGGAGGAGGCAGCTGAGGAGGAGAGGGAGGAGGATGGAGTAGGAGGAGGAGAAGAAGAGTCAGGCCTGCATGCAATCCGTGGCGGTAAAACCAAATCTACACGGGTGCCACGGGTTACATGCTTGACGGCCGTCAGAAGGTTCACCCAGTGGGCAGTAAAACTGATATACCTTCCCTGCCCGTGTTTGCTAGACCACGTGTCTGTGGTCAGATGTATCTTGGCACCGACACTGTGTGCCAGAGATACATTCACTTGCCGCTGAACATGGCCATATAGCTCTGGGATGCCCTTCTCTGAGAAATACTTCCTTCCTGGGACCTTCCATTGTGGTGTTCCAATGGCCACAAATTTGCGAAAGGCCTCCGAGTCCACCAGTTTATATGGCAGTAGTTGGCGGGCTATGAGTTCTGACAAGCCAGCCGCCAACCGTTGGGCAAGAGGGTTATCCGGCGTCATCATTTTTTTACGCTCAAACATTAGGCCCACGGAAGCCTGCCTTTTTGCAGAAAAATGTGAGCTTGGCGTGATGGAAGGTGGAGTGGAGGACAATTGTGAGGAGAGAGGAGAAGGAGAAGTAGAAGACGAGGCTGGACGGTGAGAGCCTGCAGTGTGGCTTTGTGTGTTCCGTTGCTCCCACTGGGCTCGGTGATGGCTGCTCATGTGCCTTCTTAAGGCGGTCGTCCCTAGGTGAGTATTGGGCTTACCGCGACTAACGCGTTGACTGCAAAGATTGCAGATGGCAACGCTATTGTCAGCAGCGGACACGTTAAAAAAAGCCCACACTGCGGAGCCATGTGCCGGTGTCCTGGGAGCGCCAGATGTGACCGTACATGGTCGATGACTCGCTCCTGATACATTTGCAGTCTGCTTTGTCCCTGCTGTGCAATGTAAGTCATTGCTGCTTCTCCTCCCTATCTGCTGGTCCATATCTCCCTCTGAACTCCCCTCCTCTTCCTCTCTTGTGGGCACCCACGTGACATCACTAGACACGTCATCATCAACGTCACCTTCCCCACCGCTATAAGTAGAGTAGGCAGCAACACCGGGGACCAACCTCCTCCTTGGGCTGATCTGGGTACTGGCGTCAGACTGCTGAGTAGCGCTTGTTGCTACCTCCTCTTCCTGATCCAATACCAAGAGTGGCTGCGCATCAGAAATGTCCTCTTGATATGGATCGGAAAATAATTCCAGTGACTCAAGCGGAAGGTATGTGGTGGTGGTGGTGGTGGTCGTGTTGTTGGTGGTAGTGTCTTTGGGGGTGCACATAGCAGAGAGTGAAGAAGAGGGTGCAGATCGAGAGGATGAGGAGGGTGCAGAAGAGTAAGGCTGAGCGAGCCACTCAACCAAGTCTGGTGCATCCTTTAAAGTAATTGAACGCACCTTCTGCAACTTCCCACTTTGGCTCAAGCCTGTTGCTCCTGCCCTACCCCTACCACCCCTGCGGAAGGGCCTGCCTCTTCCTCTGCATGTCATTTTTTAAATGACCCTGTGACAAAACTCTTAGTCCCTATACCGCTGAAGGACTGCTGCAGTATAGGTGAGCGGTCAGCAGTGGTGCACGTCAACCCTATCTATTGTGGACCGATAGCGGTCCTTACAGAACAGCAGACTGTACCGCACTCAAGCCTATGTACCGTAGCACCCTATACCAAGTTACCAGTCCTTATAAGAACTTTTGTGGACCAAGCAGGTTGTGTATTAGTGTTTAGCAGACTGTACGTCAGTCCCTATACCGCTGAAGGACTGCTGCAGTATAGGGCAGCGGTCAGCAGTGGTGCACGTCAACCCTATGTATTGTGGACCGATAGCGGTCCTTACAGAACAGCAGACTGTAACGCACTCAGGCCTATGTACCGTAGCACCCTATACCAAGTTACCAGTCCTTATAAGAACTTTTGTGGACCAAGCAGGTTGTGTGTTAGTGATTAGCAGACTGTACGTCAGTCCCTATACCAATGAAGGACTGCTGCAGTATAGGGCAGCGGTCAGCAGTAGTGCACGGCAACCCTATGTATTGTGGACCGATAGCGGTCCTTACAGAACAGCAGACTGTAACGCACTCAGGCCTATGTACCGTAGCACCCTATACCAAGTTACCAGTCCTTATAAAAACTTTTGTGGACCAAGCAGGTTGTGTGTTAGTGTTTAGCAGACTGTGCGTCAGTCCCTATACCGCTGAAGGACTGCTGCAGTATAGGGCAGCGGTCAGCAGTGGTGCACGTCAACCCTATCTATTGTGGACCGATAGCGGTCCTTACAGAACAGCAGACTGTACCGCACTCAAGCCTATGTACCGTAGCACCCTATACCAAGTTACCAGTCCTTATAAGAACTTTTGTGGACCAAGCAGGTTGTGTATTAGTGTTTAGCAGACTGTACGTCAGTCCCTATACCGCTGAAGGACTGCTGCAGTATAGGGCAGCGGTCAGCAGTGGTGCACGTCAACCCTATGTATTGTGGACCGATAGCGGTCCTTACAGAACAGCAGACTGTAACGCACTCAGGCCTATGTACCGTAGCACCCTATACCAAGTTACCAGTCCTTATAAGAACTTTTGTGGACCAAGCAGGTTGTGTGTTAGTGATTAGCAGACTGTACGTCAGTCCCTATACCAATGAAGGACTGCTGCAGTATAGGGCAGCGGTCAGCAGTAGTGCACGGCAACCCTATGTATTGTGGACCGATAGCGGTCCTTACAGAACAGCAGACTGTACTGCACTCAGGCCTATGTACCGTAGCACCCTATACCAAGTTACCAGTCCTTATAAAAACTTTTGTGGACCAAGCAGGTTGTGTGTTAGTGTTTAGCAGACTGTGCGTCAGTCCCTATACCGCTGAAGGACTGCTGCAGTATAGGGCAGCGGTCAGCAGTAGTGCACGGCAACCCTATGTATTGTGGACCGATAGCGGTCCTTACAGAACAGCAGACTGTAACGCACTCAGGCCTATGTACCGTAGCACCCTATACCAAGTTACCAGTCCTTATAAGAACTTTTGTGGACCAAGCAGGTTGTGTGTTAGTGATTAGCAGACTGTACGTCAGTCCCTATACCAATGAAGGACTGCTGCAGTATAGGGCAGCGGTCAGCAGTAGTGCACGGCAACCCTATGTATTGTGGACCGATAGCGGTCCTTACAGAACAGCAGACTGTACCGCACCCAAGCCTATGTACCGTAGCACCCTAGACAGACCAAGTTACCAGTCCTGATAAAGAGCTTTGTGGAACAAGTGAGTTGTGAATGATTAGCAGACTGCAGCAGAAGGGCAGCAGTCAAGTATAATATTCTTTCTATATTTGGAAGAAAGAATATTATACGTGTACAAGCCTATTACCGTACCACTGATACCAGTCCTGAAAAGAACCTTTGTGGAACTAATAGTAACAGCAAGTCTTTAAAATTATCCTCACTGCCTGACACACTGCTTCCTGCCTGTCCCTATACAAATTGGCAAAAAAGAGTAGGCTGGAACGATTAGCTGGAACAGCTCTTTTGTGGACCTGATAGTAACAGCTAATGATGATGATGATGATGATGATGAAGAAAGACTAATCTGGCTGAGCTGTCCCTAAAATAGCAGCATACAGCGCTCTGTCCCTTTATCTAAACTGACAAAAGAAACTCAGGCTGCTGACCTAACACCTATACCAGTCCTGAAAAGAACTTTTGTGTACCAAATAGCTAGCGTTTTCTCTGTCCCTACTCCACACAGGATCCTTTCCCTACAGTGACAGAAGAAAGAATGTAAAATGGCCACCGGATCGGGTGTATTTATAGGTTAGGGGGAATGTCCAAGTGTCCATGAGCTGTCATGTCTCAATTGGTTGTCCTGTAACACATGATAAACGTGTCACGAAAGGTTAAAGTTCTTGTATACATTAAACACGTAAGTCCGCCGGGGCGAACGACGGAAAAAGGCGTTCGAACCCGCGGACGGCGAAAGTCGGAAATTCGCCGCGAAACGACCGCCGGGCGAACCGTTCGGCCATCACTAGCGCAGGATAGGATTATATCGCTGCCCCCCACCACTACAAGAAGCCATACAAAAGAGACACCTATTCCCAAAACTGAGGAGTCAGGTCCAATTAGTAAAAAAGGGACATTATCCATAGAAGAGGAAACTGAGGAAGAAGTAGTAGGGGCCTCACTCAAAGCACCTTTGATGACCATAGGGGACACCGAGGTGCATATACCATTACCTTTGGGTACACTCTCCAAAATAAAAGAACTATGTCCCAATCCCAAGAAGTATCCACGAGATGCAGGTACCTTTCTGGCAAAATATAGTGCAGGCACAGGGCTTGACAAAGATGACATAAAAGGTATTCTTAGCATTGTAGACCCAGACAGCCCAGAATAGGCCCCTGTAGACAACCTATGGACAACCCATATCCAGACCGATAAGGATTGGATATCCTTTTGGAAAGGCATGGGAGGTCATTGGTCCAAATTATACAAAGGACCATCTGCACTCCAAGAACTGATCCTAGCCAAGCAGGGACCTAAAGAGAAATTCTATGATTACTGTACCAGAGTATACTCCCTATGGAAAGCTGTAGATGGGGCCACACCACAATTATTTACTACTACCATCATGTCGGGAGGCGATCCCAAAGTGACGCAATTGCTCAAATTCACAAACCCCAAATGGGCGGAGCAAGCACCAGATGAATTCATGAAGGACGCTAGGTCCAGAGAGACTTCAGGGGTCTTTGAACAAAAAGGGGGAATTTTCCCCTCCTTGACACAAACACAAACCCTAGTCACACCTGAAACCTCATCCTCACCACCGCACCTCATGACCATGCAGCCCTACCCACCTGACCAAGGATGTTTTAATTGTGGGGAACAGGGACATTGGAAATCACAGTGCCCATATAGACAGAGGGCGCGCTATCCGAGGGGCAGGGGAAGGGGGTACAACGTTGCTAATCGCCCCCCTCACACTACAAGGTACCCCCAATATCCGCCACCTCCCCAAACACCATCTCAAAACCATGCGCTTGCACAGCCACCCTACACCCCAACCTCTAACAGACCTCCCCCTCGAATCCCCATGCAGTGGCCGTCTACCCGACAAACACACCCCCAATAGGGATGCCTAGAGTATGTCCCTTCCCTCAGTCTGGTGTGCCACAACCTATCATGGCAGAGTCTACCACAAGTTATATTACGCGTAGACAACCACATAGTGTGTTTCCTGCTTGATTCAGGTGCCACTTTTAGCTCATTAAATGATGAGAGGTATGACACACCACTGTGTACTGAGGGACACTCTATTGGAATAAATGGGACATCGGTTACTCATTCCGTCACCCCGCCTTTACCAGTCTCTACCCCGGATGGACTAGAGCTATGTATGCAGAGTTTCGCTGTCCTGACTTCCTGTCCAGTATCCCTAATGGGCAGAGATTTACTATCCCAGTTGAACATTACCATTAAGTTTGACAAAGACGGGTCCCTCACTGCGAGTTCCCCTCTTTGTGACTTACACAGCCCAAAAAGACATGCACACAGGAGTTTCTTTCTAATGATACCTTCCTCCCTTGACCATCACACAATTTGGGCAGAAAACAAAGGTAGTGTGGGCTTTATTAATTGCACACCATATGCACCCCAAATGCGATCAGATGCGGGGATACAATATCAAAAACAATATCCCCTACCCCCAGAGAAAGTCAAAGGCATCTCCCCTCAAATTAATGATTACATATCAAAAGGTATCCTGAAACCAATCATCAGTCCCTGGAACACGCCCATTTACCCCGTAAAAAAGGCCAGTGGGGAGTGGAGACTTGTACAAGACCTAAGGGCAGTTAACAAACAAGTGATTCCACTTCCGCCCCTAGTCTCAGACATCACTTTTATCTTCTCATGTATACCGGCACATTCTCTATGCTACACAGTGATTGATTTAGCAAATGCCTTCTTTAGCATTCCCATTGCGGAAGAGGCCCAGCCTATGTTTGCCTTCTCCTGGACGGAGGGCCAGTTGACGGGTCAGTTAACCTGGACACGCCTGCCTCAGGGGTATGTTGATAGTCCTGCTGCCTTCTCTATGGTACTCAATGAGACTGTCAAATCTTGGACGCCTGAGCGAGGGTCGGTGCTAATACAGTATGTGGACGACTTGCTCTTGTGCAGTCGCACTGCTGAAGATTGTGCGGTCGATTCCACATCTCTGTTGAACCATCTAGCCCACATCGGGCATTTAGCATCCAGAAAGAAGATACAGTGGTGTATGCCACAAGTGGAATACTTGGGGTGCATACTGAAAGGGGGACAAGGATGGTCTCCCCCAAACGCGCCGCAGCCCTACAAGCTCTGAGCCCCCCAAAAGACAAGGCAGCCCTGCTCTCATTCTTGGGCGCTGTGGTGTATTGCCGCCAGTGGATCCCCGACTGTTCTTATTATGATGGCATACTAAGAGAGGCCACCGCCTCAACAGCCCCTAGGCAGGTTGATTGGACAGAGGAACGGCTTAAGGCCTTCCAGGCCCTATTGAACAGTTTGTCATGTGCACCCGCCCTGGGGTTGGTAGACTATGGTAAAGCTTTTCAACTATACTGTGTAGTCTCGGGGACCTCCTTTGCCGCGGTTTTGACACAACAGCATGGAACAGGCTACCGCCCTGTCTCCTACCTATCTAAAAAACTCCCCCTTCAGGTTCAAGGCATGCCATCATGCCTTCAGAATTTAGCCGCCTGTGCTATGGCCGTACAAGATGCCAACAAGATGGTCTTGGGACACCCGATGACGCTTTACACCACACATTCTGTCACCCACCTCATACAGAACATGAACACCCAACACATGACCTCACAAAGACTCAGTGGATATGAGATTTCCCTCATGAACACAGACAATTTGTCTCTCAAATATGTTCCCGCCAACAACCCTGCCGTCCGTCTCTTGCACTCCATGTTACGCCTACCACGAGACCCAGACCAGTTTCATGACTGTATAACACGAGTGGAGTCTATCACATCACCAAGACCAGACCTCACCGACGTACCGATTACCAATGCAGACGATGTTTTTGTGGACGGTAGTTGCTCCCGTGCCTCCGATTCCACCTTCCAAACAGGATATGCAATAGTCCAGTTGCCAAACAAGGTATTAGAAGCCAAACCACTGCCCCCCTCTTCGGCTCAGGTGGCTGAACTAGAAGCCCTCACCAGGGCCTGCATTTTATTTACAGATAAGAAGGTGAACATTTACACAGACAGTAGATATGCATTTGGGGTGGTGCATGACTTCGGAGTAATATGGGCTAAAAGAGGTTTTAAAACAGCAGATAATAAACCTATTTCCAATGCTACCCAGATTCAGGCACTTCTTCGGGCTATTTTGCTCCCAAAAGAGGTGGCAATAATTAAAGTAAAAGCACATTCTTCAGATAATAGCAGACTTTCCAAGGGAAATGCCTTAGCTGACCGAGAAGCGAAAAAGGCAGCCCAGTCCTCCACCCAGGAGCCCACCCCCACGTCCATGTACTTTAAGGATCATTTCACCTGTCCTAACTTTAAATCTGTAGTGGCACAAATGCAATCATTAGCCACTGAGGAAGATGTCTTGTATTGGGTGAAGGCTGGCTTGACCAAAGACCCAGAGGGTCTGTGGTCAAAAGAGGGGAAGATATTGGGAATACCTGAGGCAAGCAGTATTCTAATTCTCTCCTACCTTCATGGTCCAGGACACATAGGTGCCGTCCCTTTAGCCACTATGTACACCAAATCTTTCTGCACAAACGCCTTGAACAAACAAGTCAAACTCTTGACCACAAGTTGCCTTACCTGTGCTCAAAACAATGTGCAGGGCAAACGGCATGGCCTACATGGTCATCTACCCCCACCAATAGGTCCCCTTACAGATTTACAAGTAGACTTCACACACATGCCAAAACAAAAGGGGAACCTAAAATTCCTGTGCGTTGTCGTTGATAAATTTTCAGGCTGGGTTGAAGCCACTCCCTGTGCAGGTGAGACAGCCAATATAGCAGCAAAATGCTTGCTGAATAACTGGATTTGTAGGTTTGGCATACCAACATCTATTTGGTCAGATAGGGGACCTGCATTCAGCTCCTCCGTTACCCAGGCTGTGGCTAAATTGTTAGGGCTGCAATGGAAACTACACATCCCCTATCACCCTCAAAGCGCAGGGGTAGTGGAAAGAATGAATAGAAATATAAAGGATAAATTGAAAAAGGCCACAGGGGGCACAATGAAGGGATGGCTTGATCACCTCCCTTCTGTGCTATTCCAGATTAGGACGGCACCCCACGCCAGAACGAACCTTTCACCTTTTGAAATTTTGATGGGAGTCCCCGCAAACATAGAACTACCCCCATTAGACCAAGACACTGATATTGACATTTATTCCCAACAGGAAATGTACGTGAAAAACCTGGTAAGTATGCTTCATGAAACGAACGAACAAGTTTCTGTCACCTTCTCTCCTCTCTCCACAGAGCCAACACACCCCTTCATCCCAGGAGATCAAGTGCTAGTCAAACAACTGGCCCACAAAAAGAGGATCGGACCAATCTACTCTGGACCTTGGAAGGTTGAAAAGGTGTCCAGAACTGCAGTCCTGACTGACCAAGGAAACACCTGGATCCACGCCAGCAGGCTGAAAAAGTGCCCACCGCTTCCCACAACCCCCGACCCCCCACCTATTGAAGGAGAACCCGACCCACCCGAACAGCTACCGGAACTGCAAGAGATTCAGGAAGGCATTGGACAATTAACCCTTGAAACCTTACACGATAGCGAGGAAGAAGGACAAGCATAAGAACTTGTAGAAATGTTTTTACCTTCAGTGTCAGGGAAGGCTGTATGCCTCTGGGGTAGTCTGGTACTACTTGTATTCCTGCCCACATGGTTTATAGCCAACTGTATATATCATCCAAAAGACTTAGGTCTATTAAAAGGGATATGTGGACCACCTAAGATGAATAATACCCCCGGCCAAAGACATAGTAGAAGTATTATACCCGTTAATGAGTCACCTAAGGGACTGACTGACAAGATGTTACTACTAAAATTCAAATATAGCTATGCTCAAAAATCCGGTTTTGAGAAATGCTGGATCTGCAGCAAGCTACATCCCAGTACAGCTAGAATCCCTCTCATGGCAGTCCCCTTGAATTTTACCCCCCTCCTTAATGGAACACCCCCTATCGTCCTAACGAATGTTACTAGGATCCCCTTAATGGCCATACCCTTAAACTTCACCCCCTCTCCTCAATGGCACCCCTCCTATCGTCCTAACAAACGTCACAAGAGCACGAGGGTTCGGAGTATGAAGCCTGTGCTATTAAATTAGAAAAGGAATGATCATTATGTAAATCACAGAATGATCAAAGGGAGGATTATAAGGGGATACCTATAGAAATTACCAAAGATATAAAGACTAATATGCTTGGGTTTGCATTTCTCAATAGCTTCAGAATTAAGACACAAGCATAC
Organism: Lithobates pipiens; assembly: GCF_037356315.1. Classification (NCBI taxonomy): domain Eukaryota; kingdom Metazoa; phylum Chordata; class Amphibia; order Anura; family Ranidae; genus Lithobates; species Lithobates pipiens. Next base: position 288,908,419 of record NW_027507748.1, on the reverse strand, counting down.
TGGTGTACGTGACATACTATGTACAAAATAGCGTGACTAGATGACTGATATCTGTATGTCTCTCCAGAGGGTCTATGCAAGATATTGATATCTCAGGAAAATATCTGCCTGTGTTTTCTTCTCTGTACATTGTTGAAAGGCACGAAGCTAGATAAGGACTGGTTACGCAAGAATATGGTCAGTCAGTAGATGCTGAAAGGGCAAAATAACTGTCAGGAGATTGTATTAACCTTTGACTTACATTTCAGGAAAGAACTAATGTCATGAGTTAAGAAAATTGTCTATGTATGTGTAAATCACCCGATTGGCCCCTCACAGGGCAGGGCTTTGTGTAGTACCACATAAAAGACGGTCCACTCTCCCATTAAACCTTGTAATCTTTCACCACGTACCCAGGAGTGTATGTGTATTGATTAACCTCCGGCGATTGGGACCTCCATTGAGCCACTCCAGCCTAGGCTATCCAGGGGAATCTAGAAGACGAACACCTTACAATACCAACCTTTTTGATGTTCACATTTATGGATGAATTCACCTAAGCATGTAGTGCAAGGGCCTGCCTCAATACTTTCAAATTTTTTTTTTTTTTGGTTTTAACCTATTATTATCTGGATATGTAATATCAGAATGTCAAAAAGTGCTTACATTTTGGTTAATTTTTGTTTTTCTGACACTTCTTACCTGTCCCGTGGGCTGCCAATAGTGTAACTAAGGAGGGGCTTCCCAAACTATCACACATTATTTAGCCATTCAGCTCTCAATCAAGTGGAGAGGGTTACCTGTCCTAAACATCCCCTCCTCATTTTTTAGCAAGGGCCCATCAGATGGAGGGGATGGGGGGGGATGCCTCTCATAAGGGGACATTAGACTTTAGGCTTTAAATACTCAGTTCCCAAAATGTTTGACTAATTTAGTCACAAAATGTTTGTGTGTAATCTGCTTGGAATGTTGATTGGTCAAATTAATAATTTTTGTTCTTGTTTCACTCCACAGTGTCCTTCAACGCCACAGGAATTGCAGACTGTGGCCTCCCACTTTGCCAGTCGTTGGGACTTTCCCAATTGTGGAGGAGCAATAGATTGGAAGCACGTCCGCATCATCCCACCACCCAACTCGGGGTCGTACTATTATAATTATAAGGGGTTTCATAGTATCGTGATGTTGGCGGTGGTGTCTGCGACATATGAGTTTTTGTATGTGGACGTGGGGCAAAATGGACGGATGTCGGATGGTGGAGTGTTCTCACGGACGGAGTTCTACTGGCGTCTCCAGAGTGGCAATCTGGGCTTGCCACCCCCAGAGGAGAATCAGGAAGGACTTCAGAGGATTTTTAATTTCCGCCTGTCCAGAGCCCGAAGAGTGGTGGAGAACACTTTTGGTATACTGGCCAGCCGGTTCCGCCTTTTTCTTACGCCTAGTCACATGGCGGAATACAAACTGAATCACATAGTGCTGGCGTGCTGTGTTCTTCACAATTATTTGAAAAAAGTTTCTGCGAACTATGCGGTCTCAGTTGGCCAACAAGAAGCAGACTTGATGGACAATGCAGATAACCTCACGGGACTTCAACATGCTCATCCTGGCTTGCCCCCCCAAAGCGCCCGTGAGGTTAGAACACAATACATGGACTACTTTGTGGGTAGGGGGGCCATTGATATGCCAGACGATGTCTGAGCGGCATTTTAAAAATAAATTTGTATCTGAAACTCCTTCATTTACTGCTTGGCTTGGTTTTAGGTGTCTCCTAGGTATAATTAGGTTTCATCAAGTTGTGCCTTTTTCACCAACAGTGCAAACCCAAGTTCAGAGCGAGATGAGGGGACAGTCTCTTCTTCAGATAATTTTATTATGTTGTGGGTCTGCTACACACACACCTTCTTTTTTGGTAACTAATGTATGTAGTGCATTACTGACCAAAATTGTGCTCATTTTCAGCACCATGGCAGGAAAATGGCATGATTGTCAAAATGTACACATCACTGTGGGTGTTTTTTTTTAGTAAAGGCACATCCACTATGCACTACAAGTGCACTGCAAAAGTACACCTGAAACTGCACTGGGAGTGCAAAGTGGAGTTGCCTTTAGTAAATCACACTCCTTCTCAGCACAAACTTAAATTGTACTCCAAATACATTTTTGTTGCCATGAAAAAGGAAGCCACACATTGTTGCTAATTTAACTGTTTAATCCAACCACATTCACATGTGCGTTTTGAAAAGGTTTTTACAACCAACCAAGAAATTGTGTGTTTACAAAACAGAGTTTAATAAAAATTTTCTTTAATTGTTGTTTTTGTGTAAACAGGCATGTATCTAACTGTAAAATACAGAACACAGGAACTTACAAAGTTCAACTTTGAAAAGTGAAGACAATATCAGACATGATTATGTACAAACTGGTCTGATCTTGCCTTCATCACATGGGGTGTCACCCCTGAAAAATCTAAATTTGGAAGATGCACACAGTGTGTCAACATGTGCTAGCTCCCATCATGGGGGATCAATGTACATGCTTTGGGGCTGCAACCCCTTCATCTCAGACACTAAACACAAAACACATACATTGATCCCCCATGAAGGGAGATAATGCATGTTTACACACTCTGTGCATCTTCCAAATTTAGAATTTTGAGAAATACAACATTTTGTTAGTAAAATTCCAAAAATAAGACCCTATCTAGTTTGGGGTATTTCACACTCTCCCAAAAACATCAATGATGTTCTTCAAATTTTAATTAACATCATTGATGTTTTGCAGGATATGTTCCCAATCCCGATTGCACCCCATTATCTCCCCGATCTGGGCACTTTCACTGGTAAAACGGAAATCTTCTTCCACATCACCTACAAAACAAAACAAAACAAAAAAAAAACATGTCATATAAATATGGTGACATACATTGATGAGCTTACCGGAAGCTGTGTTCTCCGACACTAACCTGTTGTGGTGACAATTTGCCCAACCTGCACAATCTCTCCTTCCTCCTCCTCCTGCTCCTCTGTTTGTGCTTTTGGAAGTTGTCCTTCATTGTAAAAGGGGTGGGGTCCCTGGTGTCCTCATACTTGTCGAGTCTTCTCTCCCCTATGAGATTTTGAAAAAATAAAGAATTAGCACACAGAGGGAAGAATTAACAATATGAAACATTGTTTGGAAGTGTTGTTCGATTGTTTTTTTTTGGCCGAGCTTCAAGGTCATAACATTATTGGGGACACTGTGTTCAGCTAGAATACTTACTGGAAGAACGATGTTTCCTACGAACGAATGAAACCATGAACTTGAAAGTGGCCATTTTAAAATGCACAACATGAACTCAAAGCACATGGAGCAGTATGCAAGCAGTAATAATCATATGAACACACGACAACTACTTACTTTTGTCAAGAACACGCTTGATACTTATGTACTGCTCGTGCTCCCTCAGTTTCAGGTCTGACCAGCGTTTTCTCAGTTGATCCATGGATCGGTGTACCCCAAAATTAGGCAGAAGAATCTTCACAACTTTATTCATGATCTTGGCCTTTCTGATATTTGGGTTTGGGTAAGGTCCATACTTTCCATCATAGTCGGTCCTGTTCAATATGTCGACCATCTCCAACATCTCTCCAAAAGACATATTTGCGGCCTTAAATCTTGTCTTCCTGGATGGGGACGTTTCAGGCTCCCGGCTTTCATCACCCTCCTCCTTGTTAGTGTAATTATTAGTGCGCACCTGTGTTCTCTCTGCCATGTGCTCTCCCCACTGCGACGGAAGCGAAGGGGCGGGAATAGTCTGGAAAGAACGTCAGGGGTGGGCGGAGTTGCACGCATGCGCACTGTATATAAAACGTAACACGCGTGTGTCGTCCGTACGATCTGTGAACAGAGGGAGAAGCTGAGGCGACGAACACGCAAACGAAGGTAAAATTTTGAACTTGGCACATCACTAGGCTACACTGCTTCTAGATTGAGGCCTGCATTAGTGAAGTTTAGCCTGACATTAGGGTTTGTCTTGTGTTGTGTCTTGCAGACATTATGGACGGGTTTAATGACTATAGCTTCCTCCCTCTGTTCATCGATAAATACAGAGACATGCCAATCCTGTGGCAAAACACACACCCTTTGTATAGCAACAGACCAAAGAGGAAGGCAGCACTGTTGGAACTGGTTGAGTTTGTGAAGCCGGTGGTCCCCAGGGCAGATGACAAATATATCAAAAAGAAAATTGGGAACCTCAGGAGTACATATCTGGAGGAGAGGAATAAGGTGCTGAAGTCCATGAAATCTGGAGCTTCAGCAGCTGAGGTTTATGTCCCCACCCTGTGGTATTATGACAGGATGAATTTTCTGGCAGACCAGGCTGAGGCCAGAGAATCCCTCTCTACTCTTCCTTCCACGCGTCCTATGCTCCATTCCACACCTGATGAGTCTTCCGACGCCCAACCTGGGCCTTCCACTCAGGAAGAACTGGAGGAGCCCAGCTTGAGCCAGGTATAGTATTGTTGTACATATTTGTGGAGTCAAAATGAATGATGTTAACTTGATTTCTGCTCCCTAATTGGTGAGTTTTGAAAGTGTTTCACATATCAATAGACAGTAGTGGCCAAAACCTTTGGGACAAGAAAGAAAAATGCTGGGCTCAGAATGATAGTCTTTTCTATTGGTTAACAATTTGCAACAGTGTTGATGTGAAAATTGTGTGTGTTTGATGAACCAAAAACTCAAACTATGTCCCTTTTTCATACACAGGAAGAACTCAGCCAGGACCAGGAGGGTGTGGAATGCAGCAGCCAGGAGGTGGCTGTGGAAAGTGGCAGCCAGGAGGAGGCGGGGGTAAGCGGCAGCCAGTCGGTGGGCAGCCAAAGGAGCCTCACCGAATGCCAGGTCCCTCCCCTCCGCCTTCCACACAGAAGGGCGAGAAAGTCGGGGAATGTTGAGGAGTCGGCCCTGAGGCTGATTGGTGAGGCTTCTGCGGCACTCCAAGCCAAACCCACCTACCAAGAGGCCTTTGCCGCCTTGGTTGCATGCAAGCTTGAGAAGAGGGAGCAGGGACAACAGATCTTGTGTGAGTAGGTTATTCTCCAAACCCTCAACAGGGGTCTGTTGGGCCAAATGACACCAGAAACACACTTGTGTCGTTTGGCCCATGCCCCTGCTCCTCCTCCTCCTCCTTCTGCCTCCAGCACCACAGCCACAGCCTGGAAGGAAGCGTGGAAGGAAGACCAGAGTGTGATGACCTGGGTTCAGTCTGGTCTGACAGAAGCTGCAGCCTGTTGTAGTACCACAGCCTGGGAACATAGATGTCATCTGCTGCTGTTCCGAGTTTCATGGACTTCAGGACCAGACTTCTCTCCCTCAGATATGTACTCCTCAGGCCACCAATTTTTGCGTTGAAATAGTTGATGTGTGCCCTGGGGGCCCAAGGCTTCACGAATCTCCCCAGTTTCAACATTGCTACGTCCCTCTTTATCTGTTACTGACACCGAAATAAAGGTATTTTTTGTTTGGATGAAATACTTGCGTATGTGTTTTCCTTCCAAAAGTACAGTTCATTTGTGAGCAGGCAGGTACATTTCCAAAAAACAAAGTGAAATAAATAACAAGGGGTGCCAACACTAAACAACCTCCTGTAGATTAAAAAAGAAAAACAAAATCTAAAAAATAGAATAATGTTGTTGTAAGTTTACACAAAAAAAAAAAGGAGAAATTAGCAAAGTGTCTTTAAAGGAGATTTTTTAGGGAATCCCCCCCCCCCCAAAACCATCCAAAAAAGAATAAACCAAATCTAAAATTGTGTAGATGTGACACAAACTAAAATTGTATTGCTGAAAAGGTTAAAAAAGAGTAACTAAATCCGTTCGGGAGAAGTGTGTGTGACTATGAGCATCAAAAGAAGTTGGTTCTTGCAGCATTGTAAAGAACAAGAGGATGCGCTTGATGAATGAATTTTTAACATTGCAGCGTGACGAATGTGCTATATCGCTTACGAGCAGTAGTTTTACCTGAACGAGCGCTTCCGTGTCGGAATTTGAATGTGAGCATGCGTGGCACTTGGTCCGATCAAAATGCTCTACACATGATCGGATTAGGTCCGACCGGCCCAGTTGGTCGGGAAATATTTCCAGCATGTTGGAAAATTGGGTCCGACGGAGATTCGGACGGAATCAGTCCGATGCATACCACACACAGCCAGATTATCTGACGACACGGCCCGATAAGACACATTCCGATGGATTCTCCGACCGTGTGTACAAGGCATTAGAGTGCTCTACAGATAGTGACACGTATATCACGAGATCCCCCCCCCCCCCTCTGCTCTGTAAGCTGGCCACACCAATGTTCATATGGTGTTATGCTAGGTGGTAAGGGTTTGGATTCGCAAATGGAGTGTAAGAAGTGAGAGATTTGTTGGCATCTGTAAGTTTCAGTCTGGGGCATTTCAAGGATATTGATACAGTGATTGAGGGTGAGTGGACCAGATGAGTTAAAATAATGGCCTATTCTGTATAGCCCCTTGTTCAGCCACCATTGAAAGGCTCTAATGTTCATGCCTGGGGGAAATTGGGGATTGTGGAATAAATGGGCCAGCGGCTTAAACGGGGATATTAACTCAGGCTTAATTTTGAGATTTTCCCATACTGACATCGAATGAGATAATGTTGGGGCGAGAATTGCTGGTCGTTTACTAGGGTGACTCCACAGCAAGAAATCTAGTGTGAATTGTGGTACTGCTTTCCTTTCCATATGCACCCAATCAGGTTTTGCAATCCGGGAGTAGATCACTGATATTTGGGCCAATTGTTCTGCTTGGAAATACCTGTGTAGGTTAGGTAATCCCATCCCTCCCTTGTTTCGGGATCTAAAGAGAACCCCCTTAGCTAGCCTGTGCCCCTTTGATCCCCAAACAAAGGCTATAATTTTTGCCTAAAAGCATTTCAAATGTTCCATTTTAATAGGTATGGGTAGGCACCGAAAGAAATAGAGAATACGTGGAAGTAGTGTCATCTTTATAGCGTGAACCCTCCCTAGCCATGATATAGGTAGTCAAGACCATTCACGCAAATCTGATTCCAATTTGCGAAATATACTGGCGGATAATTGATTGCATATAGCTGCTCTATCTTAGATGGTAAATGCAGCCCTAGGTAGGGAATGTGAGAATCATGCCATGTAAAGGCAAAGTGACTTTTTAACCGGGAAACTAAGGAATCTGGTAGATTTATGTTAAGGGCCTGCGACTTTGACATATTGACATGTAGTCCCGAAATGTTTCCGAAATCGTCAAGTAGGCGGCAGACATTTGGTAGACAGATTAGTGGTGAGGTGAGGAAGAGGAGCAGATCGTCTGCAAAAAGAGCACATTTGTGTGATTGTGGGCCACATTGAACGCCATGAATATCCGGATGAGTCCTGATCGATATGGCTAAAGTTTCAATCGCTATTGCGAAGATCAGGGGGGATAGGGGGCAACCCTGTCACGTGCCTTTAGAGATTGTAAATGGCTCTGAGTAGTAACCCTGAAGACGTACTCGCGCTTCGGGAATTGAATGTAGTGCTCTTAGAATGTTAGTGAAGTGTCGGCCAAAACCCCAATACTGTAATATTTTGAAAAGATAAGGCCATGAGACAGTTTCGAAGGCCTTGTGTAAATCTATATAGTAAAAGTCCTTCTTGAGATTTCCCCCCATCCCAGCCCGATCTCAACAGTGAGGTAATGTCAATTGCCCGTCTAATTTGATCAGGGCCTTGCCTACCCGAGATGAACCCCACCTGATCTTTATGTATGTATAAGCTTATGAAGGAGGACACCCGGTCCTCTAACAATTTGGTTAGGATCTTTAGGTCATTGTTAATTAATGATATGGGTCTGTAGTTGTTAACCTCCCCCGGGTCTTTCCCTGGTTTTGGAAGCACTGTGATAAACGCTAAACGAGTTAAGTGAGCATTCCAGGGTCGTTCCCTTCCTCAGGGCGTTAAAGAATCGTGCTAGATATGTGGACAGAATGGGTGCAAATTTTTTATAATAGGGGTTGGAGAACCATTCTGGTCCGGGAGCCGACCTCCATTTCAAGTTTTTGATTACCAAGAGCACTTCTTCCGCCATTATTGGAGATTCCAATCTATCAATATGGCGATCTTCCAGTTTGGGAATAGGTAAAGAGTCTAAAAAGGAGTCAATACCAGCCTGAGCCTCCTGTGCACCTCCGCTATATAAAGTTTTACAAAAATCATGGAAGGCGCTCATTATTTTCTGGGGGTTGTGTTTTTTTTCCAGATCCATTTTGGGAGATGTATTTTTGGTAGGGTATTTGAGCGAAGTTTAGGAGTTAGACCAGCTGCTAGCATTGAATCCATTTTATCTCTCATTTGGTAAAACCGTGCCCCACTCCATCGCAAATTTTTCTCTGCTCTTGATGTAAGAGCAAGGTTTAAAGCCAGTCTGGCCTCATCGAGCTTGGCTGCCGGAATAGATTTAGGGTCTCTTTTATGTTGCTTGCTAAAAGTTAAGAATTCCTTTTCTAGTTTATCTATGTCTGCTTTATTTGCTTGTTTGATTTGGGAAGAAATCTGGATAAGTTTCCCTCTGATGGTGGCTTTATGGGCCGCCCACAGAGTTTCCGGGTTTATATCTTCCTTGTCATTTAGGGAGAAGTAGTCATTGATGGCTTTTTCAATTTCAATTGACCTCACCGGGTCACTAAGTATTGATTCGTTAAGCCTCCAGTGATTCTTTCCATGAGGACCCTGGGCTCCTTGTATGAGAAGAAAAAACATAGCGTGGCCAGACCACACAGTATCTCTTATGAATCATTTGTGTGCTAGGGGTATATGCGTGGTAGACAGGAAGATATAGTCAATTCTGGGAAAGGATTGGTGTGGGTGCAAAAAATGGGTATAATCCCAAGTTTGAGAATTGAGTTCTCTCCAAATGTCAATTAATTTATGTTGGTGAATGAGTCTAGCTATCCGTAAGCTTTGTTTGGGTGGGTGGATAGTTTGAATACACGGTGGGCGGTTTTTGTCAAGCCCCGAGTCAAAAGGCTATGTTGGTATCTCCTCCCATCATAATTGTGCCTTCCAGCATGGGTCCCAGTTTCTGGAACATTTGTTCAAAGAATTTTGCTTGGCCTTGATTGGGTGCATAATAAGAAACAAATTTAGGGCGGCACAGTGGTGCAGTGGTTAGCACTCTCACCTAGCAGTAAGAAGCTGGTTCAAATCCCAACCATGACAATACCTGCCTGGAGTTTGCATGTTCTCCCTGTGCCTGCATGGGTTTCCTCCGGGTACTCCAGTTTCCTCCCACAATCCAAAGACATGCAGGTAGGTTAATTGGCTTCTGTCCAAAATTGGCCCTAGTATATGAATGGGGACCTTGGATTGTGGGCTCCTTGAGGATAGGGATGGGTGAGAATGTGCAGAGATAGGGACAATTGTATGGACTGGTGTCTTTATTCAACCTTACTAACTATGAAACTATGAAACTATGAAGGAGTAAAGTCGGTCATCCAACACTCCCTTGATTAGGATGAATCTTCCATCCAGATCTTTATGTTCCAGCAGGAGTGTGAATTTTCGATTTGTGTGAGAAAAGAATTGCTACACCCTTAGTCTTATTATCCGCATTAGCGAGGTAAAAATTTGGGAATTTAGGATGGATGAACTTGGGGCAATATGATCTAGGGAAGTGTGTTTCCTTTAACAAGATCACATCAATCTTTTGGTTATGGTAGTATTGAAATATTTTTAGTCTTTTAATCTGGGAGTTCAATCACTGTGTATTATTGGATACTATTCGGAGGGGTGAGGTCAGTTTATCAGCTTCAGCCATGGAGCATATGGAGGGTGAGCTCAAGCGACACACAGCCACTTACCCATGAACCTCGTGGAAGAGGTATATAGGATTTGTCCTGGTGTCTGGAATTCAAGTCAGGTAGGGAAAGGATGCAATATTTTCCGGAAGGACATCTGGAAGAAAGACAAGCATGAGCAACAGAAAGAGAGGAGCAAGCATGTAACAGTGGTTAGATGATATAGCTAACTTCAGAAGGGAGGTGGGGCAAGGCCCCAATGCTCCTGTAAACAAAATTAAAGAGTCTTCTTCTGCCAGAGAAGAAGCAACCCTGTCCAGGGGAGAGTGGTAATCCATATCTCCTGTTCAGGCAGAGGCACCAATAGGCTGCTCCGACAGCAGCGCCTTTGTATTACAACATATATGAAATTAAATAACTAAACAATAGCAATTAATGATAGTAACGCAACCAGCTTAATTGAAACTGCCTATCAAGGTGTGTAACCTGTTAGGACCCATATGGATTCCTATGGGATAAAGGGAGGAAAGGCTAACATGTGGGTGGTCAGAAGTGGATCAGCGGTGCTATGGAAAGAAGGTGTAGTGGTATAATTCGAACATGGGGTCCCGTTAATCTTGTTTCCGGTGTAGTTTCAACAGTTTGGACCCTCCTGCTGAAATAAGCTAGGACATGCCCCACAATTGAAATAATAATAAATTAAAGTGAAAGAGAAAAAGAAAAAAAGGGGGGAACTTCCCCCCACCACACAGTATCTGATACACTAAATTTAAAATGTCATGTTTTAAAATAGAACCAGTGTAGATCCAAAATAAACCTTTCCCAAAATCCCTCCCTACCCTCAAAAAGTGGAAAAATTGAAAAAGAGAAGGGGTGTAACAAATGCTCCGAAGGAACCCAGGTGGGGCCATTCAAATGAGAAGGACCCAGAGCAAAAAAACAGTTTGAGCTCATCGAGCTTAGATAGTCACATATAGTTAGATAATTCAGGTAGGTGCGGATTCCTTGGATCTCTTGGTTTTTGGTGTGTGCCACAGCAGAGTGATCGGGCTCATGAGCATCTGTCATTTAGAGGATCCAGCGGCAGGTCCAGGTGGAGGAGAAGACGGGGTCTGAGTAATGAGTTCCAGATGAAGGAGGAGTTTTTCTCCCTTCCGAAGCTAGAGGAGGTATACGACTTGTTCTTATAGGAAAATTTGAGATTGAATGGAAATAGCCACCAATATTTTATGTCCTTCTGAGTAAGCACTGAGAGGAGTGGTTTAAGCAATTTCCTTTTTTGGATGGTAGATGGGGATAAATCTGCAAAGATTTGAATAGAATGATCCAGATCTTGAGATTTGCGATGGAGTGTGCCCGCTGCCGAACTTCTTCCTTAATCTCATAATAATGTGGTTTCACCACAATATCTCTTGGCAGTCCATCTGAACGGGGGGTCCCAGAGCTCTATGAGCCCTGTCCAACTCCAATTTGTGGGGGTGAATATCGGGGATACGGCTCTGAATGAGAGAGTGAACCGCTGCATGCACATCTGTGACTTTTTCTGGAAGACCTCTGATCCTGAAGTTATATCTGCAGATCTATTCTTGAGGTCTTCTATTTTAGACATGGCCGTCTCAAGCCATCTCAAGCTGGTCTTGAAGGTCCTGTATATGATCAGTGTTTTTATTCGTTCTGGCGATCATGGTGTGCATGTGTGAGTCGATTGTTTCTATGCGGGATCCTAAGGTCTGGAGTTCCGCTTTAATGTCCCCTCTATTTTGGCAGCCGTTTGAGAGATTCCAATGCTCAGCATGTCTGAGAATCTGGAGAATTCTGCCAAGTTATTATGCATATCAGGCCGGAGGGCATGGAGATCCTCCCTTAAATCTGGAAGAACAGATCTTTCTTCCATAGGGAATAATAAGAAGTCTTCCATAGTGTGCCTTATCAAAGATTCCATGGATGCAAGGGATGCAGCTCCTATTAGTTGAGGGTTCTCTAATGCTCCGGGGAGAGGACTAAAGTGTATGGATTCCAGGGCTGTGCTGTGTGGGAAGTTACCCTGATTATCCCGTGCTGGAGGCTGGGCCATGGCCGCCATCTTGGTTCCCTGAGGAGAAACAACAGCAGGAGAGATTTGTGCCTTTGGGGCCTATTAACCACTCCTGTGTATCGGATGTGGTACCCGCTCTTGTCACCTCTCTGGGGCTGCCTGATGATCTGGTGATGGGACTGGTTGTGTGCCTGTGTGGGTGCTTGTGTGCCAGAGCAGAGTGGCGCTCCCGGACTATGTGGTCATCTTAGGAGACGCTGCCGCTCATGTGTGCCTCGGGTCAGCTTCAATTCTCTGCCAGAATCCCAGAGTATCCTCCTATATAATGAGGATAATGGCAGGGGATGATGTGGCAGAGTCTGGTGGAAGGATGGAGAGTATTAGTCTATCTGTGTCCGAGGATGGAGCTGGATTGAGCTATAATGGCGGCCGGCCTCCAACTGTGACTGAGAGGAGAGCTGGCTGCAACTCCAGACTACTCACTCCGGAGTATATAATGAAAGAGGTAGGGTTGCGCTATGGAGGAAAATTAAGTTATACCTAGTAATTGACAAAGGGGCTCCCGTTACTAAATATTACCAGCCTGATAGGTTGGAATAAAATTATTAAGCAATAGTGGTAGCTACCTAAAACAAGATGATGTGTAAGTAGTATGGAGTGATGTGTGAATGTTACAACAAAATTTGATGGGAAAAAAAAAAAAACACCAATGTCTGTCTGCTATAATCCAAAATTCACCATATCTAAAATCATCACAATATTAATCAATTAATCAAATGTGCAAAATTAATAAATAATAATAAATGAATATACAATATGAAAGTGCTAGTGCTTAAGTGCAAACAGACATCTATTAACTTCAGTTTCTATGAGAATAGTAATATCCACAACAGTGTACAATGTAAAGTGCTAGTGCTCAAGTGCTAGAAAAACAACAATCCTCTGTTGAATCCAATTCCTGTGATAATTATAATGGCCATGCAATCAAAACCAAAACATCTTGAAAAAATTCCAAACGGATTAAAGTGACTTGTGCTCAGTGCTTGATAAATCCTGAATTGAGACCGGTGCGTTTTTCATGCATAAATCAAATTGCCGCACTCATCAACTCCCCTGCCCCTGCAGGGGTTAAAGCGCCTCCACAGTGCGAGCCCCTGTGTTGCTATATAAAGCTGGTCCGGTTATTTCTCAATTTCTCCTCATTCCATCGCATTTAAATAAAAGATAAGATATCCATTTTTTTTCATATTTATGTATATAATCTTTTGGTCTGCACTTTATCATTTAAATTGCACTGTATTAATTGTGTTTGTTAAATATATACATTTCTCCTTTTTTTTTGCAACATTTTGTATATTAGAATTTGATTTAAAGTATTGGGTTTATTTTTGATTATTTATCTCTTGCTTTCTTCTATTGTGTTATTCCAAAATTATATGTTTTTTATATATATATATATATATATATATATATATTATGGATTCCTTGATGGAGTACTGCCTGACCTTCACTTGATAGTTTGGTATAACTGTTCCATCTTATATTCGAGCATTTTGCTGTTTTCAGTATTTATTATCTGATTATATTACTCTTAAGGCCGCGTACACACGCGCGGACTGTTTGCCCAACCTTGTTCGTCAAACAGTTTCGGCAAACAGTCCGCTCAAAATTTGCATGAGCGGACTTGCCCACACACGAGCGGACTGTTTCAGCGAACTGTTTGCCAAACAGTTCGCTCAACTTTTGAAATGAACGGACTCGCCCACGTAAGGAGGAGGCAAATCCGCCCATTTCGAGCGCGTGTACAGGTAGGCGGGGCCCGCGAAGGAGACGTCGTGGGCTCCGCCGCCTGGAATGGGCTTAAAGGGGAACCCCAACGCCGAAAAAAATCGGCGTGGGGGTTCCCCCAAAGTTCACACCAGACCCTTGTCCGAGCACGCTACCCGGCCGGCCAGGAAAGGGGGGCGAGCGAGCGCGCCCCCCCTCCTGAGCCGTACCAGGCCGCGTGCCCTCAACATGGGGGGGGTGCCTTGGGGAAGGGGGGGCCGCGCGGCCCCCCCACCCCAAAGCACCTTGTCCCCATGTTGATGAGGACAAGGGCCTCTTCCCGACAACCCTGGCCGTTGGTTGTCGGGGTCTGCGGGCGGGGGGCTTATCGGAATCCGGGAGCCCCCTTTAAGAAGGGGGCCCCCGGATACCGGCCCCCCACCCTATGTGAATGAGTATGGGGTACAATGTACCCCTACCCATTCACCTGTGAAATAAAGTACAAAAAAAACACAACACAGGGAAAAAATATTTTATTGCACAGCTCCGGGGGTCTTCCGTCTTCGGGGGTCTTCTCGCCGGACTCCTCCGCTATCTTCTTGTAGCTCTTTTACTAGCGGAGGAGTCCGGCTTTCTTCCTCCCCGCCGCCGGCCTCTTCTCCCGACTTCGGGGGTCTTGTCCCCCTCTTCGGTTCTTCTGCCGGGCCACCGCGCCTTCTTGTAGCTCTTTTGCAGGCGGTGGCCCGGTCTTCTGTCGCCGCCGCCGCCGCCTTCCGTTCTTGTTCTTCTTCTTGTTGTTCTTCTTCTTCTCCTGGAGATGTTGACTCGACGAGCTCTCCGGCCGGAATGCCAGAGCCGCGCTGTGCGGTCACTTATATAGTGACAATGGGGCGGTGTCACATGGTATATGTCACATGGGTTGGTCACATGGTGACCCCGCCCCCTTACGATGTCATAGTCCCCATGTGACATCAACCCATGTGACCAACCCATGTGACATATACCATGTGACACCGCCCCATTGTCACTATATAAGTGACCGCACAGCGGCTAGTAAAAGAGCTACACACAGATAGCGGAGGAGTCCGGCGAGAAGACCCCCGAAGACGGAAGACCCCCGGAGCTGTGCAATAAAATATTTTTTCCCTGTGTTGTGTTTTTTTTTGTACTTTATTTCACAGGTGAATGGGTAGGGGTACATTGTACCCCATACTCATTCACATAGGGTGGGGGGCCGGTATCCAGGGGCCCCCTTCTTAAAGGGGGCTCCCGGATTCCGATAAGCCCCCCGCCCGCAGACCCCGACAACCAACGGCCAGGGTTGTCGGGAAGAGGCCCTTGTCCTCATCAACATGGGGACAAGGTGCTTTGGGGTGGGGGGGGCGCGCGCCCCCCCCTTCCCCAAGGCACCCCCCCATGTTGAGGGCACGCGGCCTGGTACGGCACAGGAGGGGGGGCGCGCTCGCTCGCCCCCCTTTCCTGGCCGGCCGGGTAGCGTGCTCGGACAAGTGTCTGGTGTGGACTTTGGGGGAACCCCCACGCCGATTTTTTTCGGCGTTGGGGTTCCCCTTTAAGCCCATTCCAGGCGGCGGAGCCCGCGACGTCTCCCTCGCGGGCCCCGCCTACCTGTACACGCGCTCGAAATGGGCGAACTTTCCGAGCGGGAACAGTTTGCTCATTTCGAAAGTAGCCTACACACGGGCGGACTGTTCGCTCAAACACAGTTTCAGCGGACAGTTTTTCGGAATTTCCGAAAGACTTTGTCCGTCCAACTGTCCGCTGAAACTGTCCGCTGAAAGCCCACACACGGGCGGACTGTCCGCCCAAACACTGTTCAGCGGACAAGGTTGGGCGAACAGTCCGCCCGTGTGTACGCGGCCTTAAGGCTTTTGCTGCCCCTGGCTTGTCTTCTTGTGTCTCATTTGATGATATATCTCCCTCCGGGTGAACCAGCTCGGTCTTTCGCCTTCTGGTGCCTGTATGGACGACCCAGGCTCTGTATTGTGGAAACAGCGCCCGTTATTGCACTATCCGTGTTTATTTACGCCCGTTCTGTGTCAATGTTCCCACTCCCCTGTCTGGTATTCCTACTCCGGAGTATTCCACCTGAGTTTTCCCTGCATTGTCATCGCTAGCAGCTGCGTCAAACACATTGTTGTGATGACGCATTGCCAGCCGCTAAGCACTCTGGGGATTGTAGGCCCAGGATACGGAGCGAGCGGCCGCACGGAGAGTGCTTGGTCCGCTCTCTGTCTGCGCTCGGCGCATGCGCGTTGTGACGTTGACGTCGCACGTCGCCGGCATCTGTGCTTGAGCGCTGACAGAGTGGGGGGTATATAAGATCCTCCAGCCTAAGGCTGTTTGCTGGCTGTCTGGGGACGTCGTCCTGCTATGCACACGGAATGTAAGGTTAGTCTTAAGGCTTGGCTGATTGCGATCCACACCTTTCTAGCCTTCCTTGTAGTTGATTCATTATAATTTTTGTTTATATTTATATTTTTTATATTTTTTCTTTTTGTAACATTAGGGGCCTTATTACTAAGCAGCCAGCTCATTGTATAGCCTTATTTAGGCTAGGCTTCCTTGTTGGATACCAACTACTGCCCCTGATTGGTGAATATACTTAAATATCTCTAATTAGGGTTCAGATGAGCTTATGTTATAAATTATTTATTCAATATCTTTGTCCCCCCATTTTTGAAGAGGCCCGCTTTTTTATGGTCTTGTCCTTGAGGTATATTATATTTTTTTGTGTGCATTCAGGTAGCTCGACTGTGTGTCCTCTTTACCCCAAACTTTTCTGAACTTTGGGCGTCCCCGAAATGTAGTTTTCTACACTAACCTCGCATATGGTATGTATGAGATATATATTTCTCCTGCATGCCATAATTTTATTTTTACATTTGGATCTTTTTATTTATAATTTATGTTGATCGGCTTCTCCTCTACCCCCTGCAGTCACCATAGGTGATACCTAGGGCTGGATGTTCCATTCCTTTTTCCCCTCTTGGGATAGTTTAATCGATTGTGGGCCTGTGGATGAGCCAGGGGTATGTATTTAATTCAAGCATGATCAAGACATCTAAAGGAAGGAGCTGGTTTGAGCTAAAATGGCAGCCAGCCTTGAGCTGTGACTGAGGGGAGAGCTGGCTGCAGCTTCAGACTACTCACTCTAGAGGATCTCCTACAAAGCTGAGAGGAAGGCAGGTGAGATACATTCAATGGAAAAACCTCCCCAGAGAATGGCTGTGAAAATGTGGAATAGACTCCCTGCAGAGGTGGTTCTGGCCAGCTCAGTAGATTGCTTTAAGAAAGGCCTGGATTATTTCCTAAGTGTACATAATATAACTGGGTACTAACATTTATAGGTAAAGTTGATCCGGGGGAAAATCCGATTGCCTCTCGGGGGATCAGGAAGGAATTTTTTCCCCTGCTTTAGCAAATTGGATCATGCTCTGCTGGGGTTTTTTGCCTTCCTCTGGATCAACTGTGGGTATATGGGCTGGTATGATATTTTTTATATATATATATAATTTTTTTTTTTTTTTTTATGTGGTTGAACTGGATGGACTTGTGTCTTTTTTCACCTGCTAACTGTGTAACTAACTATGTAATGGGGTTTTTAGGCAGCAAGACAAAAGGTAATACAATTGAATAAAGATGTAAAAAATATGATATTTATTCAAAAAGGGGCAGGACAAAACCCCCTTAGCATAACAGTAAAAGCATGAGCTCCTATGGCAACAGAATATTAAAAACACAAAAAAGAAAAAAAAAAAAGAGAAGCAGATGCACAAAAACATTTACATATCCACACCAACTGGCACAAATCAGGGATGTGAAATACAAGTGGGATTACATTTACATATTCACATCAAGTAGTACAGATCAAAGATGTGAGGTACAGGTGGATTGACGCGTTTCGACCCACACTTGGGTCTTCCTTGGAGGGACATGCTGTTAGGGAAATATATAGCAATTCTTTTCTACACACAATGTTTCCACTTCCCCTGACACTTTTTGGTTAAGCCAATATGTCCTATTGGGCCTATTTCCCGATACTGCATATTTGGCAGTCAATAAATTATTATTTACTATTACCACATTACACTATTATGTACTTTATTACCACAGGTATTGTCTGCCCACCACCACACCATCGGGTGATTGTCCCTCCTGCCTCTTACCTTAGGGGGAGGATGCGGACTCAAGTGTGACCTCTCATAAGGTGTATTTTGTGGCCCCGGCCTGTCTTGGATTGCGGTGTCTGTGGAGGAGCCCGGAGCCCTGGCTGTTTGTTGTTTTGTGTTTTTATTATTCTGTTGCCATAGGAGCTCATGCTTTTACTGTTATGCTAAGGGGATTTTGTCCTGCCCCTTTTTGAATAAATATCATCTTTTTTACATCTTTATCTTTATTCAATTGTATAACCTTTTGTCTTGCTGCCTAAAAACCCCATTCTCTGGGGAGGTTTTTCCATTCAATAATCGCTCGGGGTGAGCAGCGCTCTTAAATCCCTTTGAGAATGTGTCTTTCTTTTGTTGGCAGGTGAGATACAGTGCAGCCTGTGTGAAGGATGGCCCTGGGAGCCTGAGGATGGCTCAGGGATGGCCGTAATGGACTAGGCCGAAGCCTGCGGACTAGGCCAGAGGCCTCGAATCGGCACAATAGTGGTATGGGCCAGTGCAGGGGATAATGCCCAACAAGTCTGTGGGTTCCAGACCTGTTCCAGGCGTGATGAGGCTCGGATGGATGCGGATGGAGCGTTGGGGATTCAGGAGCTCTTCTTTAAAGTGTCCTGCTCGGCTCACTTCCGGTGAGGGTTATGTTTTACAAATAACGCCGTCTTGGCTGTGGGAAAAATTGCCCATACTCTACCTGATAGCTAAAAAGAACACCCATACAGGATATTAAATGGCTAAAACTTATATTGACGGCAAAAAACGAGTAAGCTTAATTGCCTAGCACCCCGCGACCAATAATTTACTTTCAACTGCAAAAAACGTGTAAGCTTAATTGCCTAGCACCCCACAGCCAATAATTTAGCTTCAGTTTATTGAAACTAAATAAAAAGAAGAACGAAAAAAAAAAATTCTTTAATTAATAAACATCCTGCAAGACTAGGTGAGACCCAGATCTCACAACCTCTAGTGGAGACATTTAAGATTACAAACCTAAAAACATATATATAATGACATAAAAGAAAGATACGTCTAAAGTACAATATGTAGGAACTTCCAACAACAATTATAGAAAGTAATATACCTCAACCTTAATAATGCCCAAAGATACTTTAGTATTAAAAGACCCATGTTTAAATGAGCCATTAAATAATGGCAGTGCAGAATAGTGCTAATAAATAATTCATTATTATCTAGTGAATAGAATCCCAGTGTGAGTGAATGAATAAAAAGTTTTATATATAGTTACATTAATTCATTTAGTCAGTGTTTACTAAAAACATTAAACATGTCCAATGACAAATATTACTATTGCCTAATAGATGAACACTGCCCATCCTTGCAGCAGGCGTTACATTATGACTACACCAACTATAGTTAAAAGACACCATATATTCCATAGAAAATATAAAAACGTGCATAAAACGTGGTGTACATCTATCATATTGGACAAGAATACATAAAAGAAAAAACATCAAAAATAATAAATAGGCCGAAAAATCCATCATTCCCAAACATACGAATGATCCCCATGGGCACGTTAGGCATTATTAATAAAAGTATTGACATCTGTGTCAACATTTAACCCATAGGGAACATACGTTTTTAACTGATGGATCCAAGCCATCTCAAGTTTGGAAATTTTCCTCACCATAAGACCCTCCAGTTTGGCTTAAATGTATCTATAACCAGAAAGAGAGATCCTTATTATGTACCTGGAGGTAGTGTTTTGAAACCCATTTTTATATTCGTAATGTGCTCATTGAGGTGGACTTGTAGAGGGCATTTAGTCCATCCCATATATTGCAGGCCACAAGGGCACTGCAATAGGTAGACCACCCCAACTGTAGCCCATGTAATACAGGGTTTAATACTAAACTACCTCTGGGTAACAGTGTACATAAAGGAGGTAGTCCTTCTCTGGGAGCAAGAATTCAAAAAGCAGACCCTACACCATCTACAATGATAGTAACCAGTAAGTTGATAAAAAAAAAAACCCTACTGGTAGTCGGAGGGTTCAAAACATTAAGGGCCACTCGATTACGTAACAATATTTCCCCTTTAACAATCACCTTAGGTTTCTCAGGTAAAATATTCTTTAGAACAGTGTCATTGGTGACAATATGCCAATGTTTATTGATAAGTTGTTTGATACTACTATGCTGTACCGAATCAGAGGTAATGAAGGAAACACCCAAGGGGAACCCCTCATCCTCCCTAGGTGCTCTCTCTATCAACAAATCCTCCCTATTGGTAGCTATGTACCAGGCTTTTTCCTCTCCCCCTGTCTCTGCAAAACTGCAAGATAGGATTTCGGATAGGTTCTTTGAGCATTCTGACATTACACACTAATGTCAGTATTAGCCTCTTTGCCTGCAATATTGCGGATTAAGATTGGGAAATGTTACCTATTGGGATAATGTTTGTACAATACTTTGATTTATTTATACAGTTTTACTAGTCTCTTGGGGTCTGCTGTTGTATGGGGCACGGATATCGTGGCTCAGGTTGTGTGGCTGGGGTTCCATCTGACCATGGGAGCTGCGATGTGCACTGAGGTTTTTGCTCCTTCTCCCCGTATGGGGGATCAGGCAGTCACCCTACTGCGCATCGACATCACGCATCCGATGCCACATGTCTGACGTCATTACATGGGCGCCGTGAATCCATCTCGCGCTCGGTAGGAGGGATTGAGATTTGCCACCACTCGCCGGGGGGCGGTTCCCTGGGCGATGACGCTGCCCCCTCCTATTTAGTCGCCGGCGTGATGTTGGCAGCATCATGTGTCACACATAGATAAAGTAAACAGTTTGGAGATCTCTGGCTCATAGGTACAGGCACCACCAGTACGGCGATTGCCGCTTTTGTTAACACAGTACACTGCGATGGAATGAACATCTAGTTCAACATCAACACATTAAGGTATTGTCTCACAGTGCACTTTTTTTTTCTCTCATGTTTTTTTAATTTTTTTCTCTTTTTTGTTTTTTTATCTATACACGATAGCGTTCACTACTGTTGGAGTATTTATATTGCTCGCAACATGGCTTCACTATCATATATTATACACACTGTGTCACAATAGTCTCATTCTACTTGTAATTTTTCATATCTCTTATGCAATCACACCCTCTAGTAATTTTTTAATCCCATTTACTTACATCATGTTTACATTTAGTGCTAGATGTCTTGAGTTGATATTAAAATGGAATTATTGATCTTAGGGTGAGGATCACATTTTTGGTTGTTTTTTATTTTTTGGCACTACGCTTCCCTGCTTGTCGCATGCTCTGCCTGCCTCAGCTCCCGTGCCAGGTGACGCTCCCGGCCACCCTCATACCTACTACCGTGCCTCTCCTCATCACCTGACCCATAAGTATGGGCGTTTGGTCTCCCCCACATCTCGTTCTTTCCCTCTTGTTATTCAATATGTAAATCTGACCAATTGTTTGGCACATTATTTCTCATCCTACAGATAGTCATCATACTTCAGCTCCTGATGAGTGGCAAAATAGCCACGAAACGTGTCGAGCTTTAGATGCTACAGTTATATTCAATCATGTCGTTTTAATACACTCTGTGTTGTTTTTATCCTAATAATTGAACCAATTTACATTATGTGCAATATTTTTATATATGAATTCAATTATCTTGATGTAGGAGCTGTGGGATTGATGTTTTTCATGTGCAATATTCTAATATATGTATTTACCATTTATGATGGAATATGAATTGTCAAGTGTGTACCCTTGCACCCTATGTAACGCATCAGGCCAATAGCCAATAAATCCACATTATCCAATTTTTATTGCTCTTTTTTTGCTTCCAAATTGCATGTTTCTCTTAAAGTCCCAAACCTTTTTCTATTGTATCCGATAGGGAGAGAGGATATTTTGATATAATTGTCCTAGGCATCATCCAAAGTCCCAACCCTTCCCCCATTCCATTGGTAGCTAACACTGTCTCTAATGTGTCTCTGAGAGACTCTCTCTGATAACCCTTTTCAAGGAAATGACTGGTCAGTACCTCAGCCCTGCTCAAAAACTCCTGGTGGTTGGAGTAATTTCTGTGAAGTCTGAGAAACTGGCTCTTTGGAACTGCCCTGAGCCAGGAGCTATGATGACAGCTTCCAACAGAAAGGAGGTAACGAATTGATCCTCTCTAACAGAAATCTTTAAATCCAAATAATGGATCTCTGATTGGCTACCCTCATATTTAAGCTGAATTCCTCTCTGATTGTGATTCAAAATTGTCGTAAAGTCCACCAGATCCCGGTATTGGCCATCCCATAGGACGAGGATGTCATCAATGTACCTTGCCCAAAGGACAATTTGAGGCACATCTTGAGAATGGATGACATCCTCCTCCCACCTGGCTATAAACAAGTTTGCCAAACTGGGGGCATATTTAGCCCCCATGGCAACTCCTGTATCTTGTTTATAGAACCGGCCATCAAACCAGAAGTAATTTGAGGCTGCAGCAAACCTCAAAAGGGACATGAGAAAGTCCACCTGCTTCTGGGGGAGACCTGAGTCCCTATCCAAATACCATTGCACAGCCCCAAAACCGAACTCATGTGGGATAATGGTATAGAGGGATGTGACATCCACTGTCACCATCCATGTACCATTTTTGGGGGAAATACTAGACAACAAATTGATGATATGTCTAGAGTCTTTAACGTACAAGGTTATTTTCCACACAAGCAGCTGCAAATAAAGATCAATATATCTGCCCACCTGGGACGTAATTGAATCAATTACACTAACAATGAGACATCCCGGGAGGGCAGACAGGATTCTTATGCAATTTAGGAAGATAATATATGGTCGGTGTACAGGGGAGCTCTAGGTATGAAAAATAGTTTTTCTTTTGCAGTAGGAATCCCCTCAAAAACTCTAAGATACCATGGGTCAGATTTGAACAAGAGTCTATCAAACCACTATCTATCTCTGGTATTCTCTGGGGCAACAAAATCCCAATAAACACTATCGAAGCTCTTAACCAAATAGTCGCACACTCTTATCGATTATGGACTTTACACAATAAAAAATTCAATCTTATTTCTAGATCCCCACCCCACGCTTCCTTTGTAGGAGACCCAAGATCCCCACAGAACGACAATGATATGGTGGACTTGTCATGGTGGATCAATCATAATTTGACCTCCCTTAAGAACTTTTTAGAAAATAACAATTTCTCCTCATTTGCATCTCTTAAATCAAAACATCAGATCCCAAATACAGAATTCTGTGGATATCTGCAGATTAGACATTTCTTCAACACATATTTCCAAACAACAAATCCCCCTCCCCCCTCATTTTTTGAAAATATCTGCCTTAAAACACCAAGGAATCCCGGACTCATATCAGAGATATATCATAACCTTCTCAATCACACTGAAATGACCAAACTCCCATACATGACCAAATGGGAACAGGAAACAAATCTCTTGCTTTCTTCTCACGACTGGGACATTTGTATTAGCAATCTACACAAATGCACGAGATCAATCACAGTCAAAGAGACAGCACTTAAATTATTTACCAGATGGTACTATACCCCAGTAAAATTAAATTCAATATACCCCATAACACCTAATACATGCTTCAGAGGCTGTAATTCCCTGGGCTCATTCTCACATATCTTCTGGGATTGTTCCAAAATTACATACATATGGAAACAGTTAGAAAATTTTGCCTCAGTGATCTCAAATAAAAACATAAAACTAACCCTACAGAATTGCCTCCTATATGCCCCTATCCCCTCTCTATCCACTTACAATATGAGATTGATTCATACAATCTGTGTCGCAATTCATTGGCTAATTGCTTTTCATTGGAAATCGCATTCCGTCCCCTTGGATCACCTCAAAATCAGAATTAATAACATTAATCTGATGGAAAAGATATTCCATACCACACAGAATTCCACACATTTATATAGGAAGAAATGGGATCCCTGGTTTAACCACTCTACCTCCTTTTTTAATACTCCCTGAAATTGGGTCTCTTATACATGATTATCTACGGTTCACTGCACTATTATGGCTCTAGCCCATCACTTTACCAAATGAAAACACAAACTATTGCAATATATATGCACGGTATTTTGTAAAAAAATTTTTGTATCTATGGTGATTTTCTATGTCTGTTTTGATATACATTGCATTTATTATATTATATCTATGCTTACTCCCTGTATTTTCTCTATGTACCAAATAAAAATCGTTTGTAAACAAAAAAAGCTTTGGCCACTAGTACCCCGAGATCCGTAGTGTATTAACTTTGAGGTCTGTTGGCAATAATGTATAAGTGTTGGTATCTCCAACTATATTATACATTTCAGCTAGATAGTCAATCCTGTCTAAAATAACAATCCCCCCCCCCCCCCCTTATCGGCTGGCCTCACAACCAGATATTTATTGTTACAGAGGGAATCAAGTCCATCCTGCAAGGTTTTATTCAACCTTGCCTTCTTAACCTCCATTGTCTCAACGTCTCTAAGTAAGACATCTCTAAACACTCTAAGAGATGGTGCCAGAGTACCTGGTGGATTAAAAAGGGAAGCATTGGCTAACCCAGAGTGGACATATTCACTTGCCTCAACATGATTGGTAGGTGAAATCCCAGCCGTGTAACGCTTTATATTTAATTTTCTAATGCATTTATGGATATCTATAAATGTATGAAATTTATCCAAACATTTTGGTGGCACAAATTTAAGGCCCTTATCTAAAATAAGTTTCTCAGATTTAGATAGCACCTTAGTGCTTAAATTAAAAATCCCTTGCCCCACTACATCCTTGGTCGCTTAAGCTGCTCTACTTCGCCTCCCCCCTCTGATTCCTCTGATATTTCTCCCTGTCTTTTTACACCTTGGGTGGGTTTGTGAAAACCCCAACTATTCTGTCCATTGGGCACTCCAAAACCCCGAAAATTGGGCGGTCTATTAAAATCTTTATGGGGGGATATAATCACTCCCTACCCCTTGTTCAAAAAAATTGAGAACCATCAAAAGTTGAATCATTCTCTGGACAATCCCTCTCCCTTAGGGGAAAAAAAGAATTTTAAACTGGGACATCTCAATTTGATTTGATTATAAGAAGTCACTTGATGGTCCCAATCACCATTATGGCTCTGTCTCCAACCATCCAAATAATTAATATGGGTACCCCTCCCCCTATGGTTATTCTGGCCCCAACCTCTCCCACGTGATGGTTGCCCTCTCTGTTTATATGGTGGGCCCTGATAATATGGACCTGACTCGTTACCCAAACTATAGCCAGATCTAGGATCCCTAAGGGGGTAACTTTGATTGGTCTGCGGGGGACCTCCTCTGAAAGCGCCATAACCCCCGAGGTGACTGATAGGGTGAATTACCCCCTATTTTAGGATTTGGTGGAAGCTGTTTAGAGGCGACAGGTTGTGCCTGCTGGTATCCCATATAACTTATTGGGCGTACTGTTGGGGCAGAGATTTCCATCTCACTAGAAGTCACTTGTTCCTCCAAAAGTTTCTTTTGACAATTAAATACAATACTACCCTGATATTGTAGGACTCAAGGTCCCTACTGTATTTTTTCTTATTTTTTACCCTTTGATCTTTATCCTCTTTTTTTAAGGGTTTTAAGAAGGCTTGAGGATTTATCTTTATATTCCTCCCTTCTTTACTGGGGTTAAGTTTGACCTTGATGAGTTTAATTTCCTCATCTAATTTAGCCAGTTTGGCAACCTTCCTCTCCACCAAAAAGTGAAGAAAGGCCACACCAGCCTGGTTAAAATACTTGAACCATTCCTCCAAGTCGGTATCACCCTTCTGGGGTGCTACATGCCATCTGAGACTCCTGGGGACCATAAGGTGTTTGATGTAGGTTTCCAGGTAGGCTATATGCCACTTGAAGTGATTTTCAGATATCATAAGTTTTCTAAGCCTAATGAAAAATCCTCCAAGGTCACCTTCCTCATCTTTATATGTCTCAAAAACACCATCAACATTGACCACCTGTGTGGCCCTAAATTTAAAAATATCCATATCAAGGATACATTGAATAAACTGGATCCCAGCTGTGGTAATGATATCAGAACAAAGAAATAGTAAAAAAAGAACCACACTGACCCTAAATATTAAAACTAAACACAAATAGGCTGCAGTAAAAGTGGGATAAACACAAAAACCATAAAGAACAATTAAAACTGTGCCACCAATAAGTCCACAAAGGTGTCAGGGCTGGCTTAGCCCTTCCTTCTCTTGGCTGGCTGCTCAGCTGTCGGCTTATTGCCAGCTCTCATCTCTCTCCACATTCACCCAGCTGTTCCTGATCCTATTCAGCTGACCTGCCTACATCACAAGAAACCATCTCCTGCAGTTCTGTTTAAAGACTGGCTTGCTGACACCCCTTCTGGCTCCTTACCCTGCTTGCTGTTGCTCCCCTTGGATCCCTAAATTCTGGCCTGGCTGATTACCCGATCTGGTTATTGAACTCTGGACTGGATGACTACTCGATCCGGTTACTGGACTCTGGCTATGCTTTGACTATGCGTACTCTATTTACCTTTATATTTTTTATTAATAAACAAGTGTGATTAAATTGTAGTTCTGTTTCGGTCTGGTTCGTGGTTTCTGACACAAGGTCCACCATAGACCAAAGAATGATGGTTTAAATGTTCAAAAATGAATAGTGAAGATGGCAAATAAAGCCTCTTATTATATCGGTGTCCTTATTAGGACTGAATGAACCACCACCGTGCTCCACAACATAAGTGAAAACCGCCAAACTGCTGAAAATATTAATTTACTTACAGGTCCACAGTAAAACAACTATGTTCTCTTTAAATGAACCTTCACAACTCAAGTTTTCCACAGCTAGTGTGATAGAATATTTCTGTGTTCAAATTAAATGAAACCAGTTCAAGGATTCTGAAAGTTGCATAAGTACCTCAATGATATATGCCTTCTAGCTACCATCAGCGAAGCAGGTAGCCCTCCATCTTATAAGTCATTAGCATAATGAGATTTAGAGATGACAGACTCTTATATTTTAACTCCAGAGATCCAGCACACCGTAGATTCATATTATACCGTCCTACTTCTGTATCAAACAAGTAATAGAGTATACACCCATAATGCACAGGAGAGTATTAATAGAAACCAGCCGTCTGTCTTTTTAATATCTCACCTTAATGATGGATGGAAGATATTCCGATGAGCAAACTGACTCACAGCATTGGATACAATGCATGCTCTAGAAAAAAAAGTTTCCTGTACTCTATTATAATATGCTAACCTGTTTACAGAGTTACAGAATAGATAAAGTAAAATGATAGCTGCAGTATAGAATCAAAAAAGATTGAGAGGAATAAGTCCCGAGACAAAGTTTTATCCTTTTTCCTGGCACAAATACCATTGATGACATGATAACTGATGATAACAACAGAATGGTTATGTAAGTAAAGAGGCTATTTTAATAAAGCAGCTGAAAACACATTCGTTCTGGGTTTACCTATACATCTTGCTATCTCTCACAAACAAAAAAAGCCTCATCCAATAAATTGTTGATATCAAGTTTTTTTTCCTGAGTCCTGTAATTAGGGCTGCACCAGTTTTCATTTTTCAGGCTAAGAACTATTTTTAGCAATAACCATTGATCTTGCCAGAAATGCAATAGAGATTAACAAAAAGATTTTTTTTTTTTTTATTGCCACATCAGTACCTTTATACCAGAGACTAAATTCAGCTTGCCATAATTGCACATCATCGTGGCTTATTTAATTTCATGAATTTTCACAAAAATTCCTTGTGGCCACATAAAAATTTCATATTATTTAATAAAATACAAACAAATAAGGTGAATGAGCTTTCTCATAGTGTATGCCATAACTATACCTATTCCCCTGGCATCCCCTACCTAAATTTTAATTTTTCTCCCCCACCTCCCCCCCCTCCATCCCCACAGGATCCCCTCATACACATGATTATAATATGATCTCCTCACTTCTCTCTCCAATTCTGTACCAGTAATGTTCGCCAGTTAACTAACAGGGTCCTGGAGGAGCAGGGAGGAAAAAGCAAAAGTATAAAACTAATAAAAAAAGAAGAAAAAAAAAAAAAACACACCAGACGTTCATAGGGAAAATCAATTTTCTGTGCAAAAGCTGCAGCCCATCCACCTATAGTAAAATACCCAACTTCCCCAGACTAGACCCCCATAAACTCATAAACTTCTTGTTATTACCCTGTCTAATGAAGAAAACCCTTTCATTAGCAATCGTCGTTTTTATGTTTGCCGTCCAAGTTTCAACTGATGGGCCTAGATGTGAATGCCATTGTTGAGCAATTAACTTCCTTGCTTGGAACAGACATCTAATCACTGGTGTTTTAGTAACGTTGGGAATTGTAAAATCCTCAGGAGTAGTCAGGAGACAAGTCCTAACCATTGATTTCAGTGTTAAATTAAAGACTCTGTTGATCTGGTCTATAACCTGCGTCCAGTACCTAAATAACTTCGGGCCCCTCCAGAACATATGGATAAAATCGCCAGACATGCCACATCTAGGACAATGGTCGTTGTTTCTCCAACCTAGTTTGAACATCTTCTTAGGGGTATGATACACCCGATAGAAAAAAAAAAGGTGGGAAGCTTTCTGGGAAGGGGAGATCGAAACTCTGGTGCCGTAGTCAATTATCCGATCCCAATCGGAATTAGACAGAGGACCTACATCGTTCTCCCATTTTTTCCTACTTTTAACCACTTTCAGACCGGACCATTTTGCTGGTAAATGACCAGAGGTCTTTTTACACTTTGGCACTGCGCTGCTTTAACTGGTAATTGCGCGGTCATGCAATGTTGTACCCAAACAAAATTTGCGTCCTTTTCTTCCCACAAATAGAGCTTTCTTTTGATGGTATTTGATTGCCTCTGCGATTTTTATTTTTTGCGATATAAACGTAAAAAGACCGCAAATTTTGAAAAAAAATGATATTTTCTACTTTTTGTTATTAGAAAAATCCAATAAACTCAATTTTAGTCATACATTTAGGCCAAAATGTATTCAGCCACATGTCTTTGGTAAAAAAAAAGTCAATAATTGTATATTTATTGGTTTGCGCAAAAGTTGTCACATCTACAAACTAAGGTACGTTTTCTGGAATTTACGCAGCTTTTAGTTTACGACTGCCTATCTCATTTCTTGAGGTGCTAAAATGACAGGGCAGTACAAAACCCCCCCAAATGACCCCATTTTGGAAAGTAGACCCCCTAAGGAAATTGATAAGAGGCATGTTGAGCCCATTGAATATTTTATTTTTTTGCCTCAAGCGATTGAATAATGACAAAAAAAAAATTTTTTTTTTTTTTTTACACAAAGTTGTCACTAAATGATATATTGCTCACACATGCTATGGGCGTATGTGAAATGACACCCCAAAATAAATTCTGCTGCTTCTCCTGAGTACGGGGATACCACATATGTGGGACTTTTTGGGAGCCTAGCCGCGTACAGGGCCCCGAAAACCAAGCACCGCCTTCAGGCTTTCTAAGGGCGTAAATTTTTGATTTCACGCCTCACTACCTATTACAGTTTTGAAGGCCATAAAATGCCAAGATGGCACAAAACCCCCACAAATGACCCCATTTTAGAAAGTAGACACCCCAAGCTATTTGCTGAGAGGCATGTTGAGTCCATGGAATATTTTATATTTTGCCACAAGTTGCGGGAAAATTACAAACTTTTTTTTTTTTTTTTTTTCACAAAGTTGTCACTAAATGATATATTGCTCATGCATGCCATGGGCATATGTGAAATGACACCCCAAAATAAATTCTGCTGCTTCTCCTGAGTACGGGGATACCACATATGTGGGACTTTTTGGGAGCCTAGCCGCGTACGGGGCCCCGAAAACCAAGCACCGCCTTCAGGCTTTCTAAGGGCGTAATTTTTTGAGTTCACTTCTCACTACCTATTACAGTTTTGAAGGCCATAAAATGCCAAGATGGCACAAAACCCCCACAAATGACCCCATTTTAGAAAGTAGACACCCCAAGCTATTTGCTGAGAGGCATGTTGAGTCCATGGAATATTTTATATTTTGCCACAAGTTGCGGGAAAATTACAAACTTTTTTTTTTTTTCACAAAGTTGTCACTAAATGATATATTGCTCACGCATGCCATGGGCATATGTGAAATGACACCCCAAAATAAATTCTGCTGCTTCTCCTGAGTACGGGGATACCACATATGTGGGACTTTTTGGGAGCCTAGCCGCGTACGGGGCCCCAAAAACCAAGCACCGCCTTCAGGCTTTCTAAGGGCGTTACAGTTTTGAAGGCCATAAAATGCCAAGATGGCACAAACCCCCCCCCCCAAATGACCCCATTTTAGAAAGTAGACACCCCTAAATTTAGGGGTACACTAGTGAGACTAGGTAATAAATGGCGGGTGCCCTGAAACTATAAAAAAATAACTAACCAACCAGCGTCACCTGTAACAGTTATATGGTGATCACTGGTGAAAGGGTTAACTAGGGGGCAATCAGGGGGCTTTATGCGGTAGTATATGGGGGTCCCTGGCGCTATAAAAAGCTGCGGCGAACCTAAATACCTACCTGCCTAACTAGCGTCACCTGTGACACTAATACAGCGATCAGAAAAACGATCGCTTATTAGGCTGGGTTCACACTGGAGCGATGCGGGAACGCCACGAATGCGCGGCGGGTTCCCGCATCGCATGCCTCCCGGCGGCAGTTCACACTGCCCTATGCGAACTGCTGGGAGTGTCAGTGAAATGTTAATGACACCCCCAGATCAGTTCGCATATCGCAGTGCGATCTGCAAACTTGGATCGCATGGTGTGAACACCCATGCGATCCGATTCTGCTGCGGACCAAAAAAAGGGTCCCGTGCGAGTTTGCGGCGGGTGCGGCGGGTGCGACACGAATTCAGCCATACTATCTGTATAGCTGAACTCGAATCGCACAGAGATCGGATGTGATTTGCACTGCAGTGCGGTGCGAATCACATCCGTTCTCATAAACCGCTGCAATGTGAACCCAGCCTTAGTGACACTGGCGACGGGGGGTGATCACGGGGTTAAACCTTTATTGGGGGGGTTAGGGGGGTACCTTAGAACTAAAGGGGGCTAACCCTAACTGCCCTAACAGTTATTAGTCACAAATGACACCTGCCGGGTGATCAGGGGGTTAAACCTTTATTAGGTAATAAATGGCGGGTGCCCTGAAACTATAAAAAAATAACTAACCAACCAGCGTCACCTGTAACAGTTATATGGTGATCACTGGTGAAAGGGTTAACTAGGGGGCAATCAGGGGGCTTTATGCGGTAGTATATGGGGGTCCCTAGCGCTATAAAAAGCTGCGGCGAACCTAAATACCTACCTGCCTAACTAGCGTCACCTGTGACACTAATACGGCGATCAGAAAAATGATCGCTTATTAGGCTGGGTTCACACTGGAGCGATGCGGAAACGCCGCGAATCCGCGGCGGGTTCCCGCATCGCATGCCTCCCGGCGGCAGTTCACACTGCCCTATGCGAACTGCTGGGAGTGTCAGTGAAATGTTACTGACACCCCCAGATCAGTTCGCATATCGCAGTGCGATCTGCAAACTCGGATCGCATGGTGTGAACACCCATGCGATCCGATTCTGCTGCGGGCCAAAAAAAGGGTCCCGTGCGAATTTGCGGCGGGTGCGGCGGGTGTGGCGGGTGCGGCGGGTGCGGCGAATGGCTGAACTCGAATCGCACAGAGATCGGATGTGATTTGCACTGCAGTGCGGTGCGA
Source organism: Lithobates pipiens (assembly GCF_037356315.1). NCBI lineage: Eukaryota > Metazoa > Chordata > Amphibia > Anura > Ranidae > Lithobates > Lithobates pipiens. The sequence continues at coordinate 288,876,851 of NW_027507748.1, read as the reverse complement.
ATCACATTCGTTCTCATAAACCGCTGCAATGTGAACCCAGCCTTAGTGACACTGGCGACGGGGGGTGATCACGGGGTTAAACCTTTATTGGGGGGGTTAGGGGGGTACATTAGAACTAAAGGGGGCTAACCCTAACTGCCCTAACAGTTATTACAGTCACAAATGACACCAATGCAAAAAAAAAAAAAAAAAAAAAAAAATGACATTGGTGTCACTGTGACTGGGGGGGCAGGGGTAATTGGGGGGGTGATCGGGGGGTAAAGGGGGGGTGTGAGTGTGCCTGGCATGTTCTACTGTGTGTGGGATGTGTTGGTGCAACTCACTGATCCGCTCTCCTCCGTGTCGGAACGAAAAATACCGACACGGAGGAGAGAATACATCACTTCCTCTCCTGTGTTTACATTACAGGAGAGGAAGTGATGTCACCGGGGATTTCCATTCGTCGGGAGCGATCGCGAGGGGGTGGCCATGAATGAATGGCCGTCCCCTCGTCCGGGATCGCTCCCGAACGAAAACCGACCGCCGCAGGCACCGGGCGGGGGCCCGATCGGGCCCCCGACCCGCGGGAGGCAAATCACGTACATGTACGTGCTTATGCCTGCCCGTGCCATTCTGCCGACGTACATCGGCGTGAGGCGGTCGGCAAGTGGTTAAGCAAGGCTTCATGATCAAACGTTTTATCCCCTAATCTAGCATACATATAAGAAATCAGTCCCTTGAGCGTGTCCTGGGACATAATCTATGACAACACAGGCATCTGAATCCATTGAACCTTCTGAGGTCCAAATTGTGACTGGACTGCATGCCTAACCTGGAGATATTTATAAAAAGCACGGTTCGACAATGAAAACTCCAATTTTAAGCTATTGAATGATTTGATTTCTCAACCCTGGAATATTTGAAGTTGGTTGAATGTACAAGTGTTGAGTTTCCATTGGTTCTTCCTTCTCCCCTACCCCCCTCTATGACAAGGCTAAGGGGAGTGCCCCTAACTGTGTTTAAAGTGTATGTTTTAAAATTAATAAACCCTTTTTGTGCTCTGCATGTTTAACCATCAACACCTGTGTGGCTTGTTTCGTGATTGAGGGGTTAAGGGCTGGTTATGGCGAATCTGCAGGCTTCGGGTGCGTTTGGAGGACAGGAGACACAGGTCTGGCGGAGATGTTCAGCAGGAGTATCCAAGATCCGTGACAAGTATATCTTCAGTGTGGGATCTAAAGCATTTTTTCTGACTGTTTGTCTCAGGAAACTTGGAATGAGCTTTGGTGATGTCACTATTTTGCTACTTATTGTTCTCCTTGCTGGAGACATTAGGAAGCAAAACCCTGTCTCTATCAAGAGGTACCACACAGAAACACAGTGCAGAAGAAGGTACATAATTTACTAATAGGGAAAAGATCAGCTGTGCCTAATAATGGCGTGTCCTTTTGTCTTCCGTCTACGTTTTATTTTCAGTTTCCAGACTTCAGTTCCTGTTTATTCCTATTACTTTACAAGGCATTTATTTTTATCTTACAATTTGTTTTATCAGAATTATTATTTTCCTTTAATTGATTTCCTGAAACACACCAGTTATTGGAGTAGGTATTAATGCAAAGCAACATTTATAGTTACAATACAAAAGAAAGAAAGTGTTAACAGCATTTCACAAGAAAGCCGTCAGAAAATCAGCATCCCAATTTTTCTTCCCCATTCCTTCATGTTTTTATGGTCACACTTTTAACAAATATCTACATTAAGCATTCGGTGAAAATTGAGTGTTCTTGTGATGCCACAGAAGATGCTTTTCTACTTCCTAGCTTGCTATGCAGTCATTAGTCAAAACTAACACCAGTGCCAAAAATACCACAACCTCTAAAGCAGATCATGTGCTTTATGAACATACAGCACAAAGAAAGCTGGAGCGGCAAGTGAGAAGCACAAAGTTTAAACTACTTACTATTCCCTCCATAGTCTCTTTCTCTATCTTAACTTTCAGATATTAAAGCTTCAATCCAGGCAGATAGGAAGAAAAATGTAGAGCTGGAAGGAAAGGTTGTTTTATGCCATGGAAAATGCATTTAGTGCATAATAAGGCCCTCTCTCCTTTTAACTCCTGAAAAAATATCTTTTGTTTTTAATTGATATATTTAAAGTAAAACTATAGGGAAAAGCTTTTGTTCCATTTTGGATTTCTTTTCAACATCTGTGTCCCATTGCAGAGATTTCTCCTCACTTTCTGTCTCATAGCCAAACAGAGGTAATCCCTGGTGACATAGGGGTCCCCAATTCCTTGGGGACCCCTATGACACCAGAACTAGTGTACCCATTGGAAGATTTCCCCTCTATTACTCTTCTGGGGACAACTTAATATTGAGGATTTTCTTGTACTCTCACTTTCAATGATAATGGTAAACAGAACCAATAGAGAGGGTGAATCTCCTTAATGGGGGTACAGACAGCAATAAAAACTGTCAGGCCGCGTACACACGGGCGGACTGTTCGCTCAACTTTGTCCGCTGAACAGTGTTTCAGCGGACAGTCCGCTCGTGTGTGGGCTTCAGCGGACAGTTTCAGCGGACAGTCTGACGAACAACGTTTTTCGGAATTTCCGTAAAACTGTCCGCTGAAACTTGGTTTGAGCGGACAGTCCGCTCGTGTGTAGGCTTGTTCGTCAAACTAAGTCTCGCGCATGCTCAGAAAGAATTTACACGCCGAAGGTTGCATTGCAGTGTATAGGACGTTGTTTTTCTAGTCCCGTCGTACGTGCCGTTCACGTCATCGCGCACGGTTTCAGCGGACTGTTCGTTCATCGTGTGTGGTCAAGTCCGCTCATGCTAATTTTGAGCGGACTGTTTGTCAAACTGTTTGACGAACAAAGTTGGGCGAACAGTCCGCCCGTGTGTACGCGGCCTCAGGTGTCCTCTCCACTCTATTCAAAACAAAAAAGTATATAGTTTTGCCTTTAGTTATACTTTAAATGTTTACACAGTCATAGGAATTCTATGTCTACGATGCGTCCACATGAAAAATGTCAGTGCTTGTAAAAGATTCATGTATCTGTGGTAGACAGGTACATGAATCTGGACCAAGCACCACATATGGAGGCTAGAACATCAATATCTATACTCCAGCCTCCGCTCAACTATACAATACACTATACAATTTTTTTTTTTTTCAAATAAAATCTTTATTAACGCCTACAACGGGCAAAATCAAGTCAATGCAATGCAAAAGAAAAAATACAACATACAAATTACAACTGAAATGTAGCCTCATTCATCTAGTATATGGCGGAACAGATCAGTGAAGTTGCTTAAAAAGTCACTCACTGGCCGGCTCCACCTCTTGATGATTCCTATGAGGGATGTGTAAGAAAAGACCTAGTGGCAGACCTAACATCACTCGTTTCCTTTTTTTCCTGTTTACCAAAAAATAAAACAAAAATAAATAAAACAAAATAAATAAAAAAGAGGGAAGGGGGTTTGTAAAACAGAGAAAGGGGGGGAAAAGAGGGAGAATAGAGCAGTTAAACAGTGAGAAAAAGAATAGGTACAGCAAAAAGGAAGGGGGGGTTGGGTATCTCTGGTTCCGGGTAGCCAAGGCGTGTAGGGCATAGCATTCATATGACTCCATTCAAGGAGAGATACCCCTTCTTCAGACAGGATGAACTGTTTCCAGGCTCTCCAAGTCATGGTATATTTGTCCTGTTGATGTTGCTCAAGCGCTAGCAAGTCCTCCATTCCACAAATGTCTACTACCTTACTCAGCCAATCAGCTGCCATTGGCGGTGTTTGTTTTTTCGGATAAAGTGCAATGCAGTAGTTTGCAGCGTTGAGGAGATGTCTTAGCCCTTGTACACACGGTCGGACATTCCGACAACAGTCCGAAAATGGTGTTGCATACACACGGTCGGACAAAGCTGTCGGAAAATCCAATCGTACATAACGTGATGACGTTATTTCATTACGACGGGACTAGGTTCAGGCTAGTAGCCAATAGCTTTGGTCTAGGAATTTGATCTGAGCACGCATGGCACTTTGTCTGATCGGAAATCTCTACACACAATCGGACAAAGTCCGATCGGATCATGTTGTCGGAAAGTTTAATAGCCCAGCTATAAAACTTTATCCGTCGGATATTCCGATGGAAACAGTCCGATGGAGCCCACACACAGTCGGATTATCCGACAACATGGTCCGATCTGACATTTTCCGTCGGAATGTCTGACCATGTGTACAAGGTTTTAGAATTGACTATTAGTAGCATTTGGCAGGAATATCCGAAGCCTGCCGTAAAAAAAAATGCCGGATCACCAGGAATCTTATACTCCGTAAATTTTTGGGTCACTTCCCGGACTGTCGTCCAGAAGTGAGTCAGTTTAGGACATGACCAAAATATATGGAGTAACGTACCTCTATCTTCCTGACATCTCCAGCAGCGGTCAGTAGTGCCAGGATAGTGTTGGTGCAAGAGGTGAGGAGTAAGATAGAGCAAATCTGAGTATGTTCTGAATTTGGGCCGGTGTAAATTTTCGTTGTAGGTCCTGTTCCCATTTATCCAAAAACAGCCGATGTGGTGGAGCTACTGGGCAGTTCAGCAAGGAGTATGTTTTGGATAAAACCTGTGTTATATTACCTTCCCCAGAGCAATATTCCTCAAACATCCTCAAAGGATGAGAGATATTCCCAGGGTTAGGTATAGTATCCAAAAAATGTAGTAGCTGAAGTGCTGGCCAGAAGTTCAGTTTAAAAAGGCCTTCCTCCCTCATTTTTTCCTCAATTGAGGGCCATCTTCCGTTCATTAGAAAGTGAGATGCCTGGGTTATACCTGAACCATGTAGGTTGCCGAACTTGTGTGGACACAGACCCGGAGAAAATTGTGGGTTCCTCAAAATGGGGAGCAATGGAGAATCCAATGAGGAGATGGAGTTTTGTTTAATAGCTACGGAGCCTATACGAAGCATCGTCCCTATTAAAGGTTGGTTTTTCAGTTCTTTTTGAAGATGTTCATAGCACCACAAGGCACTATACAATTATCTGTGGCTTTTTACCTTTAGATTTACCAAAACCATATAATATGAGTAGGGATGGGCGAATGGTTTGGTCCGAGCAAAAGTTTGGGCCGAACTTTGCTTGTTCGGATGTTCTGTGAACACCGAACAATACGCGGTGTTCGGCGCAAATTCGAAAGCCGCCAGAACACCAATAAAGTCTATGGGACACTAACATGAAAAATCAAAAGTGCCCGTTTTTTTGGGAGCAGTGATTTTTTTTTCAATGCTTAAAGTGAAACAATAAAAATTAAATATTCCTTTAAATATTGTGCCTGGGGGGTGTCTATATCATGCCTGTAAAGTGGCGCAAATTACATTTCTAAAGGAAAAATTGTCATTAAAACCTGAATGAATGAAAAATGAAAAGCTGTAATGAATTGTCGGGTCTCGGCACTATAGGTAAAACTCATTGAAAAATAGAGCATGGGATCCCCACCAGTCCATTACCAGGTCCTTTGGTATGAATATTAAGGGGAACCCCCGAACCAAAATTAAAAAAATTGTGTGGGGGTCCCCCTAAATTCCATACCAGGCCCTTCTGGTCTGATAGGAAAATTAAGGGGAACCCTGCGCCAAATAAAAAAAAAATGGCGCAGGGTACCCCCTAAAATCCATACCAGAATCTTCGGGTCTGGTATGGATTTTAAGGGGAACCCTGCGCCAAAATGAAAAGAAAATGGTGTAGGGGTCCCCCCTAATATCCATACCAGACTCTTATCTGAGTACGCAACCTGGCAGACCACAGGAAAAGAGGGGGGACAAGAGAGCACCCCTCCCTCCTGAACCTTACCAGGCCAATGCCCTCAACATGGGGAGGGTGCTTTGGGATAGCCCCCCAAAGCACCTTGTCCCCATGTTGATGGGGATAAGGGCCTCTTCCCCACAACCCTTGCCCGGTGGTTGTGGGAGTCTGCAGGCGGGGGTGCTTATTGGAATCTGGAAGCCTCCTTTAACAAGGGGACCCCCAGATCCCGGTCCCCCCTATGTGAAATGGTAACAAGGTAAAACCCCTACCATTTCACAAAAAAAGTGTCAATGTTAAAAACGACAAGACACAGCTTGGGGACAAGTCCTTAATTAAATAAAAAAAATAAAAATGTCCCACGATGTCCATTCATCTTCTTATATCGCTCCGCTGACGGACAGACCGAAAAAGAAAAAAAATCTGCCACGATCCTCCTCTATGGGAGGCTCCCGCTGTGTGACGCTTCTTTGCTGATGATATTTCTTATATAACTGAGTGCAGGGCCACCTGGTGATGTCCTGAGTGACCCCGCTCCCTCTGACACCATGAGGATTTTCCCATGGCGTTCCCGTGGCATCAGAGGGGGTGGGGCCACCCAGTTACATAAACAGATGACCCCACCCCCTCTGACACCAGAGGGAAGCCATGGCAAAGTCCCCGTGGTGTCACAGGGGGCAGGGTCACCCGGGACGTCACCTGGTGCCCCACCCTCATTTATATAAGAACTGTCATCAGCGAAGAAGCATCACATGGTGGGAGCCTCCCATAGAGGAGGATCGGTGGTGGATTATTTTTTTCTTTTTCGGTCCATCAGCGGAGCAATATAAGAAGATGAATGAACAGTGTAGTACATTTTTATGTTTTTATTTTTTAATAAAGGACTTGTCCCCAAGCGGTGTTTTGTAGTTTTTAACATTTTGACACTTTTTTCTGAAATGGTACGGGTACATCTTACCCTATTACCAATTCACACAGTGGTAGGCTGGGATCTGGGGGTCCCCTTGTTAAAGGGAGCTTCTAGATTCTGATAAGCACCTGCCCGCATACCTCCACAACCACCGGGCAAGGGTGGTGGGGATGGGGCCCTTGTTCCCATCAAAATGGAGACAAGGTGCTTTGGGGGCTACCTCAAAGCACCCACCCGATGTTGAGGGCATGTGGTCTGGTATGGTTCAGGAGGGGGGCGCTTTTTTGTCCTCCCTCTTTTCTTGCAGCCTGCCAGATTGCATGCTCGGATAAGGGTCTGGTATAGATCTTGGGGGACCCGTACACCATTTTTTATTTTATTTTTTTTGGTCCTGAGTTCCCTCTAATATTCATACCAGACCCAATGGGGGGGGGTCTCATACTCTTTTTTTTTTTTCAATGAGTTTCATCTATATTGCCGAGACCCGACAATTCATTACAACCACAATCCATTTTAAATTACAATTTTTCCTTTAGAAATATAATTTTGGTGTTCACTGGCCTGACTGCCCTGACGCGACATGGCTTTGAAACTGGTCTCCTATAACGTAAAGGGCCTGAACTCGGTCAGGAAGAGATGGCTGGCCTTGAGGGAGTTTAGGGCCTCCGGCGCAGATGTGATACTAGTCCAGGAGACGCACTTCCGGGCCGGGGGCTCCTTTAGATTTGCATCTAAACATTATCCGGTGTCTTATGTGGCATCGGACCCCTCAGGTAAAGCTGGAGTAGCAATTTTAATAAAAAACTCATGTCCTCTCCAGGTTAGGTCATCTCACGTGGATCCTCATGGTCGTTATATTATACTGCAGGGGTCCTATCTATCTAACCCTATGACGATCATGAACATCTACGCCCCCAATTCAGGCCAGGTGAAATTTCTCACAGATGCCTTGGCGCGTCTGCATAAGCTTTCTTCCCCCTTTACAGTTCTAGGGGGGGACTTTAATGCTGTGCTCTCTCCCGCCTGGGACAGACGATCTCTATTTAATCTCACTCCCCCCCCGGCCTCTCACACCCTGGCTACCTCCTTTAGGAAACTTATTCGTACACACCACTTGTTCGACGCTTGGCGGCTGAAACATCCCCTGGGTAGGCAATACTCATTTTACTCCCCTCCTCACAAGATGTTCTCTCGACTGGATTATTTTTTTATTACGGCCACCTTGATATCTCACGCAGTGTCGTCTGACCTAGGTGCGATAACCTGGTCGGACCATGCCCCCTTGACGCTAGATTTATGCCTCTCTGCTGCTTTCCCCAAGAAATGTCACTGGCGACTCAACGAGTCTCTGCTCAAGCATCCTGAAACCAATACTAAACTCGAGGCGGCCCTGTCCGAATATTTTCTCCTGAACAAAGGCTCCGTGCCCAGCGCGTCCACCCTCTGGGAAGCCCACAAGGCCTTCTTCCGGGGGCAATGTATTGCCCTTGGTTCTCGAAGGAAAAAAGATGCGGCTCTCTTGAAAACTTCCTTGCTACTAGAGCTTAACAGAGCAGAAAGGGCTCTGCTGCGCTCCCCTACGGTGGATCGGCTGCACACGGTCACTGGCCTGCGGAACCGTATAAAATCCCTAGACATGTCTCTCATAGACAAATCGATCCTGTGGGCTAAACAAAAGTTATATGAGTACTCGAATAAGCCCCACAGGATGCTGGTTTCTAGACTTAACCCTAGGCCTTATCACGCCTTCCCGGACCATGTCAGACTTCCTGACGGGTCCCCCACTTTCTGCCCCCAGACAATGACCCAGGTGTTTGGTGACTTCTATGCCAAACTCTATAATTGCCTAACCCCCCCACAACATCCTACTTTTGATATGGCTGCTTTTGAGGAGTTCATGTCGGACCTGAAGCTCCCCCAGTTGTCAGATTCGGATCTGCATATACTAAACGCACCCGTTACAGAGGAGGAGGTGGACAGCACCGTTAAGGCTCTCCCCTCCCAAAAAGCTCCAGGTCCGGATGACCTCCCATACTCCTATTACAAACACTTCCTCCCAATCCTGTCGCCTCATCTAGTGACCCTGTATAATTCGCTGCTTCTAGGTAAGTCCCCTCACCAACATTTTCTTCACTCCTTCATCACGGTTATACCTAAACAGGACAAAGACCCGACCCTACCAGACAACTACAGACCTATAGCCCTTTTAAATTCAGACTACAAACTATTTACAAAAATCCTTGCCAACCGTTTGTCCCAATTCCTGACGAAGCTCATAGACAGAGACCAGGTGGGCTTCGTTCCTACCAGACATGCGGGTGACAACACCCGGCGAACTATAGACCTAATTGACATGATGAACAGGGTTCGTCGCCCCGCCCTGATTCTCAGTCTGGATGCCCAAAAGGCGTTTGACCGGTTAAGCTGGCCATACATGTTCGCAACCCTCACTAGATTTGGCTTGCGGGGACCCTTTCTCTCTGCGCTACAATCCCTATACTCCAACCCCTCTTCCCAGGTTCGATTAGTGTCCTTCACCTCCCACTCATTCCCTATGACAAACGGGATGAGACAGGGTTGCCCCCTCTCCCCGCTCCTCTTTATACTCTGCCTAGAGCCCCTGGCAGAGGCTATCAGATCTCACCCTGATATCAAGGGGGTACCCATGCGGCAAAGGGAGTATAAATTATCCTTATTTGCGGATGACGTCCTCCTTACTCTAACCAGTCCCCACATTTCCCTCCCTTCCCTGCATGCCCTACTCACTCAATTTAGTTCCCTATTGGGCTATAAGGTCAACACGGCGAAGACGGAGGCCCTCCCCCTCCATGTTCCCCCGGAGGAACTTCTGCGTCTACAAAATACATTCCCCTACCGTTGGTGCACATCGTCCCTCAAATATCTTGGGGTGCAGCTGACGACTTCCTACTCCACCCTTTACCCGACCAATTACATCCCTCTGTTTAAGTCTATCAACAGTATGTTATCTCGATGGACCTCCCTTCCCCTGTCCTGGATAGGCCGAATTAAGGTGCTAAAAATGTCCATCATGCCAAAACTGTTATATTATTTTGAAACCTTGCCTGTCCCCATCCCGATGTCACAGATTAAGTTGCTTAAGCGCTGGTTCTTGAAATTTATTTGGAATGGCAGGGCCCATAGAGTGGCCGGTTCGGTGGTTTTTGCCCCCAAAGATCAGGGGGGCATGGGTGCACCGGACGTCTACAAATACTATCTGGCATCTCATTTGCGCCCGATAGTGTCTTGGTCTTGCCTGAGACCTCCGAATCGCTGGACGGAGATTGAGATGGGTTCCCTATATCCGACCCATCCTTGCTCCTTGGCGTGGTCGCCGGGGACAATGAGGGACCCTGGGCTTCTGGACCTCTGCCTGGGTCCCATGTTGTTCACGCTTAGACTGTGGCGTTCCTGCTCTTCCAAATTTGCATTGTCTTCACCCTGTCCCCCCCTCTCTAATGTGCTGTTTAATCCTTTAGTTCCTGACAGTCTATCGCATGTTCGTATGTTTCCCTGGGCTAAAGAGGGATTGTTCCAACTCCGCCACTTCGTTCACCCTGTCACGCGTAAACTTAAGCCCTTTTCGGCCCTCCAAACTGACAGTCAACTCCCAAACCACTTGCGGTATTCATACCTCCAGATAACTCACTACTTTTCAACTCTTTCCCCCTCTCTCTCCCTCTCCACACCGACGCCTTTTGAGCTGCTCTGCTCCCAGGGCCCCTACCAAGCAAAGCTTATCTCTAGTATTTACCATATACTCTAGCAGAGGTCCTCTCTCACTGCCCTATCCCACTCCTACATGGACAAATGGACGCAGCTCCTTAATCAACAAATCACTCTCCCGCAATGGTCCAGAATTTGGTCCTCCACCTCTAGAATTTCCAGATGTGTGGCACAGAGAGAGACAGCATATAAAGTCCTACTGTTCTGGTATAGGACCCCCGAGGTTATTCATCGGTATGATGCCTCTCTTTCTCCCATGTGCTGGAGGTGTGGGAGAACCAAGGGAACGCATTATCACATCTTTTGGCAATGCGCTCTAATTACTCCTTTCTGGTCCATGGTATCTCACATGCTCCAGCAAATTTTTGACACCCCCATTCCATTGGATCCTGTCCACCTTCTCCTAGGCCTTCCCTTCCCAGAGTTGGGGAAGGCAGCTAATAAATTAGCTTCCTATGTGCTGCTTGCTGCTAAAAGAGCTATCCCCTCTAATTGGCTGTCTACTCAGCCCCCAACCCAGACTCAGCTGATACAAACCGTCAGGGACATACGCAGGATGGAACATTTGACGGCTATGGTGGAGGATGGGATTGACCGGTTTGGCGTGATTTGGGCCCCCTGGGATGCCTCGATTTTTGGGCTCCCACAGGCGCCCTTGGTACCCCTAGCCACCCGGTCGGTGTCCGTCCCCTAGTGTTCCCTGACCTTCTGGCTCCCTGATGTTTTGTATCTGGTCAGTACTTTAAGTCTGTTTCTGCTGGCCCAACGGCCGTTTGAAGCTCACCTTGCCTCCTGAGGAAATTTATAGTGGTATGTAGCCCTCTTTTGTCAGGTATTAGTCACGTTATTGAAGCACCTGCTCAAGACCCCAACCCCTGCATTACGACATATGTTTTCTCTCAGCCTTTTTAATTTAATAATGTTTTACGTAATACTTTTCTGTTGTTTATTTCCTTTCTGCATTTTATTTTGCTTTGTTTTCTTTTAGTTATCTATTTTTATCCTTCCATTGCTACTGTCTGTCTGTAGTCACCATGAGGTTATATCAGTCTTTCCGATATGGTATGCTCCAGATTTTCTTTGAATATTGTCAGTTCTGTATCTTTTCATTTTCTGTTAAAAAATTCTCTCAATAAAAATTACAATTTAAAAAAAAAAAAGAAATATAATTTTGCTGTGGTACTGTTTTGTTTCACTTTAAGCATTAAAAAATCACTGCTCCTGAAAAAACTTCAATTTTTAAAAAATTTTTTGCATTGATACATGTCCCCTGGGGTAGGACCCAGGTCCCCAAATGCTTTTTATGACAATAACTTGCATATAAGCCTTTAAAATGAGCACTTTTGATTATTCATGTTCGTATCCCATAGACTTTAATAGTGTTCATGTGTTCTGCCAAATTTTTTGCCTGTTCGGTATGTTCTGTGCGAACTGAATTGGGGGGTGTTCGGCTCATCCCTAAATATGATGTCAAACCTAAAGAATTTAAATTTGTATGAAGGGTATTTTAAAGAGTGATAGTGCCTGAACAGTGTATGTATACAGAAAGAAGTTGAGATAGAGAACACTTGGGGCTGGGAATTTATTGAATTCCCTGTAGTGTTCTGCTTTTTTAATAATTACTGTTCATGCCTGTACAACATTCTCTAATTTGTTGCAAAAGCAGAACACTCCAGGGAATTCAATAAATCCCTACATACATTGTTCAGGTACTATCACCCTCTAAAATAGCCTGTGCCAGATTAAAAATCCCCCGCCACCAATTTCCTGCAGCAGATTCAGATAATCCTTAATAGTACACTGTTGTAAATGAATATACTAAATCCAAAAATATTTAACTCCAGTTCATAGGTACTTAACAACTGGGCACCTCCCCCGTGACCAGACCAATTTTCAGCTTTCACTGCTCTCACACTTTGAATGACAATTACTCATACATGTAATACTGTACCAAAATGATTTTTTTGTCCTTTTTTCATACAAATAAAGCTTTCTTTTGGTGGTATTTGATCACCTCTGGGTTTTTTTATTTTTTGCGCTATGGATGAAAAAGACCGAAACTTCAAAAAAATGCATTTTTCTTAGTTTCTGTGATAAAATTTTGCAAATTATAAATTCTTCTTCATAAATTTTGGCCACAATTTATACTTCTACATATCGTAAAAATAACTCAAATTAGTGGATATTATTTGGTATTTGTGAAAGTTAGAGAGTCTACAAGCTATGGTGCAAAAATTGATCACACCTGATGTACTGGTGGCCTATCTCATTTCTTGCGGCCCGAACAAGCCAGGAAAGTACAAATACCCCCCAAATGACCCCTTTTTTGAAAATAGACATTCCAAGGTATTTAGTAAGATGCATGGTGGGGTTTTTGATGTTGTCCCCTCCCGGCAATTGGAGTCCGCACTGTAGCCGTCTTTCGCCTATAGCGCGGATGCCTGGTGGTTAAGGACAGAGCCTCGTCTTGAGATTTGGTGTTTACTGGTTTAAAACAGGTTTTTTTGCTAGAAAGTTACTTGGGCCCTCCAAACATTATACAGTATATATTTTTTTCTAATACCCTAGAGAATAATGGTGGTCCTTGCAATACTTTTTATCACAACATATTTGCGTAGCAGTCTTACAAGTGTGCTTTTTTTGGAAAAAATACTTTTTTGAATTAAAAAATAAGACAAAACAGTGCGCATGCGCGGCGCTCCGTAATGGCCGCTTAAGCCAGGAGCTCCGCATCACCCCTGCCCCGCGATCGCCCACGGCACCACAGCACCGGTCAGAGCGGCTCCTTCCGACCCTCTCCGCTCCGGAGACCCCGGCGGGAACACCCGCAGATGTCCGGTCCGGCGGCCAGACAAGATCTGGGGCCGGATTTCAACAAGGCCAGAGGGAACGGGTGTACCAAGTTGGCCGCCATACAGAGCGCCTCACAGCCTCACACAGCCACAGGGGACAAGAAGCCAGATCAAAGGCAAGTGATCGTCCCTGCTACTCTGTCATACTCTCAGGTGACCCAGGGTGGACATCACTATCCCCAGACACCGTCCCCAGCCTCTACAGAATCGCTCCTAGGCCGCCACATTGAGGACAGCGCCCTATCTCCATCAGGGCCTTTGTTTCCCAACCTCCTAGCTACACCCTCTCCACACATGCCTGAACAAGATTCCTTCTCCCAGCAAGGAGACCTTTTCCTCAAACTGTCAGCCCTCCTGGAAAGGGGTCTAGCTAACACCGCAGCCCAGATCACTAGAGATATGAAATCTAATTTCGCCAATCTGGGATCCAGAATTGAAGCGATTGAAAGCAAACTGGACATTACTGTGTCGCGCACAAACCAAAATGCAGCACACATCCAGACCCTTCAGGAGCAACTGGACTTGGCCCTATCAAGGATCGACAACCTCGAAAACAGATCCAGGCGATATAACCTATGGAGCCGTGGCCTCCCTAAGACCTTTTCAGATGTTTCCATGATAGTCCAGGATCTCTTCAAGGACTTAATCCCGAATATCCCTTCACATCGTCTGGAGCTGGACAGGGCTCACAGAGCCCTTGGACCCCAGAGAAAGGACGCATCCCCTAGGGATATTATAGTGAAGCCACACTTCTATGCCGTGAAGGAGGAGGTTCTGAAGCAGTCGAGACTTCGTCAACAGGTCTTCTGCCATGGTCACCAGCTTCAAATCTTTGCTGACCTTTCCCCTACTACTATTCAGAAGAGATGAGCCCTGAAGCCGCTTCTCACAGTCCTCTCCAACCAGGAGATCAAATACCGGTGGGCCTTCCCCTTTGCAGTTAAATTCATCTACAAGGATCGAGAAATCGAGAGATGGAAGACCCCCCCTAACGAGACCCTCAAGATCTTCACTCTCCCTTTCTCTCATTTTGGTCACGCACTTGGGACGGGTCTCTCCGTGTTGGAAGGAGCTTTGAGCTCCTACTCTAACCTGCCCCCAAGCAGGACCTTTCTTGGATGCTTCATGTTGCTGTTTCATTTTTTTTCTCTTTTTCTTGTCATTTTTCCATTTTGGTCCTCTTCCCTCCGCCCTACCTGAAGCCCTTAGCACATCGCCTTTTTTCCACGCCCGGGTGAACTCCTGGGTCCCTGCACGCTAAGAGCTACCCTCATTCTGCCCCCAGATGAGGGGGGGAAAGACTAATTCATCATGACCTTCGGGCCCTCCCTTTGACAGCCCTGTCAGAAACGTCTTCATCTCTCACAGGGAAGCCGCGGAGGAGTTTTTGGCTCTGACTGTTTTGTATTCTCTTTAGCAGATCCCCCATAATTTCCACGAACTGTTGCTAGCCCACCGGGCAGTTTCCGCCCCCGAGATGGTCTAGGTTTTGACATCGTTTTTTTTTCACTGGTCAAACAATAGTTACTGCAAGTTTAGCCTGTCTGTTAACTGATTAAGCTTAACCTTCAATATATCCTTTTTATTTTTAGTGGTGTTCCAGGCATATTTTTTTCCTTTTACAATTGTTCTTATAAGTAAGGGATAGAGGTGATCCCTTTGCGCCTCCACCCTTCCCGCAACCCCCCCCAGACACTGCAGTCTGCAGTCCTTCTGTGTAGATGTCTTTTTGTCTGTGTCTGTTTTTCCCTTCACCTTTTTCTCCTTCTTCTTTTCCCTTCGGAGCCAGTCGTCAGATCGCACTTGGACCACAGCACCGATCCTGGACCGGATCGCCTTCCCTCCTCCAGCCAGTCCTCATGGTAAGAGGACTTCCTTGGGTAAGAGACACTTATTTGCATAGCTTGCCACATACGGGGTTCTATGATTTATTCAAATAATCCAAAGGGGGTCCTCCAAATTGCCACTCACAACGCTTAAGGACTGAACTCCCCCAGAAAAAGGAGATTAGCCTTTGAACACTACCGTTCCCTTAAACTCAATATAGTTCTACTACAAGAAATACACTTCCCTGTTCGGTACAGCCCTAAATTCCTCCACCCACACTACCCAAACTTCTACTTAGCTAACGCTGAGAACAAGACTCGAGGGGGGGCTATCCTCTTCGCTAAGACTTGCAAATTTGAACACTCCTCCACCTATAGCGACCCCGGGGGCAGGTTCTTATTGGTCAAGGGTTTGATCGAGGGCAACCTATATTCCATAGTTTCATACTATGCCCCCAACAAAGGACAACCTAAATTTTTTCAAGACCTTCTTAAAGCCTTGCTTCCCCTAACGGAGGGCAAGGTGATATTCGGAGGGGATTCAAATGTTGCCTTCAATCAGGGACTTGACAGGTCCAAACCCCTGAGTTCACAGCTTACACGCCCCACCAAAGCTAGCCTATCCATAGCAAGATTCCTCCATGCTCACAGCCTGATTGACATCTGGAGGGAGTTGAACCCAACCAAGCGAGATTTCACACACTATTCCCCTCCACACCATTCCTACGCTAGGGCAGCCCATAAAGTTGTGGTTAGAGGTAAAATCATAGGCATAGCCTCGCGCATCAAAAAAGAGCGTTCGATAGCCATCAAAAACCTCGAAACTAAATAAAACCCTGAAATCTCAGCACAAGAAGAATCCCTCTCGGGCTCTGGCGGACCAGGTGGACGCCTCTAGACTGGAACTAAACCTGGCCCTAACCGCTAAGACGGAGAAAGAAATCCGCTGGAGCAGCGCCAGATTTTATAACCAGAAGGATAAAATAGGCTCCATGCTAGCAGCCAAATTAACCCCTAGGACTCGTACTCACTATTTCCCCAAAATTAGGGTCTCGGGACAAACGCTCTCTGCCAACCCCATCAAAATACTTAAGTCATTCCAAGAATTTTATGCTAAACTTTACAGTTCGACCCAAAAAGATGACTGTAATGTATGCAATGCTCTCTTCCAAGATTTGCCCATACCTAGACTTTCGGCTGATCATAGAGATATAATGGAAGCAGAATTCTCAGCCGAGGAGATAAAGGGAGTCATAAAATCTCTCAAAACGGGATCGGCTCCGGGCCTTGATGGCCTCTCAGCAACATACTATAAGGCACTTGTGGAATCTCTGGCACCGTATATGGCAAAATTCTTTAACTCAATAACAAAAGGCTCCCCATTAGACCCCCAGCTTAATACCGCATACATTACGGTTATCCCAAAGCCGAACAAGAGCCCGGAAGACGTAGAGAATTATAGGCCCATATCCCTTATAAATAACGATCTTAAGATACTCACTAAAATCTTGGCCAACCGGCTAGCCTCCTTTATTGGTAGATATGTCCATAAAGACCAAGTTGGGTTTATTCCTGGAAGGCAAGGGCCGGATTTAACCCGAAGGGCCATAGACATAATTTCTGTTCTTCAATCCAACTGGGAAGGTGGACCCAAACAAGAGGGTATGCTTTTGTCCTTGGACCTACATAAGGCCTTCGACTCCATCGAATGGGCGTATATTTTTTCGCTCATGGAACATTGGGGATTCGGAAACAGATTCCTGGGTACACTTCATTCCCTATACTCGACTCCGACTGCGTAGATTTGATTATTGGGAAACTACTCCCAACCACACACCATAGCTCGAGGCACCAGACAGGGGTGCCCTTTATCCCCTCTAATCTTCGCCTTAGCTATCGAGACTCTAGCCATAGCCATCCGCACCAATCCTGACATCCAGGGGGTTTCATGCGGTACCCAAACACATAAGTGTGGTCTATTTGCAGACGACCTACTCCTTTTCCTTACCTCTCCCATCACTAAACTGCCTAATCTTTGTAGAACCCTGAATGACTTCTCCAAGGCCTCAGGCCTTACGGTCAATTACACCAAATCCCATGCCCTTAATATTTCACTTCCCATACCTACGGTTGCACTCCTTCAGAGCAATTTTGAATTCGCATGGAGGGACACATCCTTAGACTACCTAGGGATCAAACTCACTCGTAAAATTGAACAGTTATATTAAGCCAACTTTCCTCCTACCTACAAGAGGTTAGAAGCAGACTTACTAAATTGGGCAAAGAGCGATCATTCTTGGTTGGGTAAAATTCACTCCCTCAAGATGACTCTCCTTTCCAGGCTACTTTACTTATTCAGAGCGATCCCGATAAACATAAGGACTGATCACCTCAAATCCTTTCAGAAGAAGATGACCCGATTCATATGGGGGAAAGCGGGTCACAGGCTACCCTGCGACACACTCTTTAGATTATAGGTAGTAGTAGGTGTTGCGCTCCAGATAAACAGAGAGAAATAGCAATATAGCTAAATAAACTAGCTATAGTGCCTAAATGTCAGTAAATGGTATATGAATAAACTACGTGCCTTAATAGACTCAGACAGTGTGTATATCCCCTCAGGTGCAATACATCAAACTGTGCACTTACCCAGTGCTAACAGTATCCAATCAAGTGCTATGTGCAAAATCAATAATCAAAAAATCAAAAAAGGTTCAAATAGAAGTAAAACAGCGTGTAGCATAAATAAAAAAAATATAAAAATAAAAATAAAAATAAAAATAAAAAATAAAAAAATATATAGGTAGCAGACTAAAGTGAAATCCAAAAATGAGTGGATAAAAGTAGAAAAAATATTTTTTTAAAAGAGAAAATAAAGAATATAGTATTAAAATAAAAATATAAATATATAACAAAATAAAATAAACAATAAAAAAAATATAAAAATATACACAGAATGAAAAATAAAAATTTTCCATGGATAACCCAAGGGCAAAAAAAATTCTGAAGTAGTTACCCAATTCATTGTTCTTGATAATTAGCCACTATCAATAGTTGACAATGTGGGTTTTTGGCGACTTATGAATCTTTTGGAGCAGGGGTCAAGTCCTGGGAAAAAAAATGTGGGAATTCCCACCCAAGATCCACTCACCAAAAAAAATAACAATGATACTCTCATATGCACGAACACTTCAAATGTGGTATTTTTCATCCATTTTTCGTATTGTGTGTATGAAGCTTAACTGTTAGTACATAAAAAAAAACAATCCTCAATAAACATAAATATGGTAATTCTCTGAATACTCAGCATTCATTCAACTGTACTTCAATGCAAATGTGAACATCATGTTCTGATCTTTATTAGGGAATGTTATTTTGTATATAGAGTTTTTTTTTTGCATAACACAAGGTTAAAGAGAAAGGTCATAAATGAACTGCACATTATCTGGACAGAATGATTGGGGAGATAGTGATGTGTTCCTGCTTAGGAGATGTATGTTAGCTTGGGGGGCTGCAAACTCTGCAGGGCTCCAACACACACTCGCTGCTATTTCAACCCTTGACATATTTCCACATAAACTTCCCTCCTAGCATTAAACTTTGCCAGGTATTGTGCTCAGCTTACTACCCCAAACTGATGTTCCTCCCTCAGCTCACCTCTCTCCCTAATGTCCTGTGAACAGAATAGCTGTGCTCCTCCTCTGGGTTCTCTCATCATATGGCACTGAAGATAGAGGAGGGGGGATTCAGCGGGACACACAGAGCAAGTATGCAGGAGACTGGGGGGAGGAGAGAGGAGACAGAAAATCAGGAGGGGCAGGCGGGGAGGAGCGCATCACGAGAGGTCGGACTAAATACAATCTCTTAGCAGCAGGGACCTGATCTACCCATCAGCTAGCTGTGATTGACAGGTAGATCGAAGAGGAAGCTGTCATGGTGCCCTCTACTGGCAATGCCTGAATGGTCAGTCCACCCCTGGTGTGAGGCACTTACTATTGCGAGCTGTGTCGGCTGCTGCTGGTGTAGCACCTGCCACACAGCTCGCATACTTCAAAGTCTTGTTGTGGAAAAAGTACAGGAAACTCCGTTCCCTTGCGTTCCCGCAGGACTTGAGCCCTGTTTTGGAGCCAAAGTATGAAATTCCCAGCTGCCGTCATGTCACAGATGTCATGTTGCCACAATTACACAACACAGTGAAAATACACATTACCAACATGCTACAGTAGGACATAAAGGATATCAGTTTCATCAAGGACATTTGGAGCAGTAGTGTGAGTCCCGTGTCTGTAATTAGCTTAACTGCACAGTGGATTGATGCCAATTTTACTCTGCACCAAGTCATGCTGCACACAAAGAAATTTCAAGGCTCTCACACAGGCCAAGCTATAACAAGCATACTAGAAGAAATTCTTGACACTTGGGTGATTCCCAAAAGTTCTGCCCATGTGGTAGTCCCTGATAATGGCAGAAATATGGTAAAAGGTGTAGAAGATGCTGGTCTTCAGAGTCTTTCATGTGTGGCACATACACTGCAGCTGGCTGTCTCAGAGGGGCTTTTATCACAGCGCAGCAATACAGAGGCTGTGGGAGTTGGGCGCAAAATAGTTGGGCACTTTAAACATTCAAACCTGGCATATTCTTGGTTGCAAGATATTCAGATCCAGCTTCGTCAACCCATTAAAAGACTTCAACAAGATGTTCAGACTCGCTGGAACAGCACTTTTTATATGCTGCTGTCTCTGATAGAGCTAAAACGGGCCATTGGAGTATATGTGTCAGAACATGAGCTGCCTGCAACGATCACTACAAATCAGTGGAATCTCATGGAGAAGATGATCAACATCTTGGCTCCCTTTGAAGAGTTGACTCGGCATGTGAGTTGTTCAGATTCTTTTGCCTCGGGTGTAATTCCTGCAGTGACTGTGCTACAGTGATTATTATCTAAAGAAGTGGATGAGGACCACGGTGTGAAAATGATGAAGAACACATTGCTTGGTGCTTTGCAGAAACGGTTCTCTGACATGGAGCAAAATCCACAGGTAATTAATTATTGCTGGCTGCTATTTTGCATTGTTTTAATTTGAATATTGATGATATAATTTTGTTTTTTGGATGAAGGTGATATTTTACAGTGAGTGTTATCGCTTGCTTGCATTAAAAAAAAATGTTTGTAATGCAAGTGATAACAATGTAAATCTCATCTTCATAAAAAAACACAAAACAAAATCAATAATGAAAAACACTTACCTGCTCTGCCTCTGTGTAATGGTTTTGCAAAGAGCAGGCCGGACAACTGTTTTTGCTGTGTCCCCCGCCATCACCTTTCCTTCTAGAAGTGCCCCCGCAGCAATCTTCCACAGTTGTTGCTTTGCTTGCATGAAGTTGTCTAATGTCTTGTATTTTTCTTCTTCTAGATATAAAGAACGGTTCTTCTCAAATGCAGATGCTGGCAGGCAGACCAAAGAGATGTTCGTGCAAGAAATGCAAGAAATAGATTATGTACAGGTACTACAAGCACAGGCAGCTACACCTGAGGTGCTTGAGAAACCAGCTACCAAAAGGCCTCACACTGAGCAACAGCCAGGTACCAGTGTGACTGTGGACAGTGTTTTTCAAGAAATTCCTTATTCCTCTACATTTGAGAACAGTGCTCCCACAGCTGCTACCATACAACTAGAAGCATATCTTGGAGAGGTCACTGTGCCTCGTTCGGACAAACCTCTTGAGTATTTGGCAGTCAATAAACTGCGATTTCCCACTCTAGCCCAAATGGCACAAAAATATCTTTCAGCTCCTTGCAGTAGTGTGGAAAGTGAGAGATTGTTCAGTGCAGCGCCACACATTCTGACTGACACCAGAAATCGACTTCTAATTGAACATGCAGAGATTCTTCTGTTTCTTAAAAAAAACTTGCGACTTGCTTTTGAATTGGAAAAGTAATCTACCGCCTGTTACTGTCCAACTGTAAGGCATCATGCACAGTTGCACGCTTCAGCTCAAAGGAACTGCTCCACTTAGCATTTGAGCATTTTTTTAGCGTTTCCTCTGCCTGTTAACTCTCCTCCATGTTGGCCTTTAAAAGAAAAAAAAATGCCTTTTTAACTCCATGTCACAAACTCTTTCCTTAAGTGAAAAAGTGAATCACCTATGGTGTGCATATTGCACACTATAGGTGATTCAATGTGCAATACATGGGGGACACATAGCCTAATATGAAGTGGCATAGAGTTAACACTACAGGCAAACGAAAGGCTCAAAACAGGGAGCTGAAATGCCTGTAGGAGCAGCTACTTTGAGCTTTATTGTGCATGTGGCCTTACCACTGCTAAGTCCTTGCCTTGGCCTTGCCATCCTGGAATGAACCTAATTTTGGTCTGTGAAAAATGTTTTTTCACGAGTTTCATAAGAAGTTGAACTAGAAGCTAGCACTTTTTTTTATTATTTAAAAAATAATGTTAGTTTTGAGGACTGTTCAGTTGCTCCTCCTCAGGCCTAACATTATTTAACTGTATTGCAGTTGATGTGATGACGTCAACATGTGATTTTTTTTATTATACGCGGCGTCATCAACAATGATGATATTTCATGTTCTGTGTGACATTTGAGCTTTTCATTTTCAAGGCATAATGCCTGTACAATGCAGCTAAAAGCATCTGCTCCTCAAGGAGTTTGAGCTTTTTCCCTGCCTGTTAACGCCTCCCCTCCCCATGTCAGCCCATTGCACACTAGTTTCAGGAGTTTGTTTCAGGAGTTTAGTGGCAGGAAAGTTTACAAGCAGAAAAAAAATCCAAAGATTTCCATTTCGAATTTCTTTGGATTTTTGTTTTCTGCCTGCTGCCTGTAAGCTGCCCTGCCACTAAACTTCTGCAACCACATAGTGTTCCTTGGCCAATGGCTATGAATGAACACATAGGCTAACATGGAGGGGAAGAGGTAACAAGTAGAGAAAAAAAAAGCTCAAAAGAGCTAAAACACCTGGAGAAGCAGCTGCTTTGGGCTGTGCATGAGGCCTTACTGCAGCCTACATGCCAACCTAACACACATCCTTCCTTGCCATCCTGGAATGTTCTGTCTGTGAGATGTGTTTCTCTTACACATGTGTAAGAAGTTGAACTAGAAAAAAAACACATGTTGTGTTTTTTTGGGGGGTTTTTGAAATTTTATAATGTCTTGTGTTGTGAGTTGACTGAGGTACTGTACTGTTCTTGCTTCTCCTCATGCCTAAACATTGTGAACTTGTAATGCATATGTCATTGATGACATTTGACATTATGTTATAATAATGAACATAACATGTTCTGTGCAATTTGCGCTTTAACAGCTTTGTGGCCAGCAAATAAACATGTTTTTTTTCATAATGTCTTTTGACTGTGTTTCAATTCCTCATTTTATGGCGAAAATTTGTAATTTTTCATTATTTTGAAAGTAGATGGTCACATGACCAAAATCAGGTATTGGTCATTGGTATAGGCGAGAACATGATGTCAAGTATCGGTACTCGTACTCGGTGTCAAAAAAGTAGTATCGGTGCATCCCTACAAATTACATATTGTTTGCCTTTCATTTGCCTTCAATTTGGAAAAGCCATCAAAGAATCTGAACCATAGAAACTCTAGAAACAAAAAGTGGTATTGGGGTGTATTGGGGTGTAAAATGTCAATGTTTCTGCTTCCTCACATTCAGACTTTTACAACAAATCTAAATTAGTGGCTGAGAATCTTTTTTTACTAGATTCTGTATGGGATACAGCAAATATTTATGAGGTATATTTATTCTGTATTACAATCAGAGGGTTTTTCAGATCAGCACATACTAATAAGAGATGGTGGGTGAATGTATGCATGATATTAGGGAGTTTCTAGGACCCTAGAAGAAGGGAGTCATCCCAAGGTATTGTACCAAAATGAAATGAGAGAGCGCTGCAATAAACTATTGATGTGACCGAAATGTAAATATTTAAATAATAATGTTATATAACATGCTGTAACACTTTAAAGAGGAAGTAAACCCTAATGGGTTTACATCCTCTTTGTCTCCCTGCAAAGGTAAAGCATAATGGGCTACTATGCATCGCATAGTAGCCCATTATGTGTCACTTACCTGACACAGGAGCCAGTGATGTCACCAATGTCCCCTGTAGTACGAAGCGTCCATCTTCCATCCGGGTCATCTTCTTGGGAATCGCTGCTCTAGTCACTCCCACGCATGCGCACAGGAACCGCCACTAACGGCATATCACCTTTAGCAGCGGCATACTCCGTGTGCCTGCGCGCCGCTGTCTACGGTGCTTGCGCCGCAGACAGCGGTGCCTGTCTTTTTGTAAATATCTTCTAAGCCGTGTAGGTTTAGGAGATATTTCTTGGACCTACAGGTAAGCCTTAATCTAGGCATACCTGTAGGTCAAAGTGGTTTGTAAGGGTTAACAACCACTTTAATATCCCCAACAGTATTCAATAGCAGCATTATGCTTCAGGAGATTTTAGCCATATTAGTGCACTTGCAACAACAGTTGATTACTTTTTTTTTCAGGATAAGCTTTTAGGACAAATCTAAAAGTATCCTGGATAGTACCCAATTAGCTTAATTGTATACCCCACACTTTAGTAGTAGGGATGGGCTGAACACCCCCGGTTCGGTTTGCACCAGAATATACTGAACAGGCAAAACATTTGGCAGAACACACAAACACCATTAACGTCTATTAGACACGAACATGAATAATCAAAAGTGCTCATTTTAAAGTGCTCATTTTAAAGTCTTATATGCACGTTATTTTCATAAAAACTGTTTGGGGACCCGGGTCCTGCCATAGGGGACATGTATCAACGCAAACATTTAAAAAAAAAACTGATGTTTTTTTGGAAGCAGTGATTTTCTTTAATGCTTAAAGTGAAACAATAAAAATGAAATAGAAATAAGTTGGTCCACGCTATCCCAGAGACACATTACTGTTAAAGGTACCTCATCCCCTAATAATTCTATAAATATTGTATCCAAGAATAGGAAAAGGGGGGGGCAGGGGATTTTTTTACGGTACACTATATAAAGAAACAGAGATTTCTTAAAAAAGAATTCATAGCTTTAATATTGGAAATATGTTAAAATTATTTTGGAAAAACCAAAATAGCAAAAATATAATAACAAATACACTTTTTATACAAAAGATTACATGACACAAAGTATAGGGGATCCTGAAAATGTTAGTTGCTGAGAATGATCATGTGTCCTCCCGACATGTTTCGCGTTTTTGCTTCTTCAGGGGAGTATGCAACTAACATGAACATAAACACAAAAAAAGGTTTAAGAATACAGAAAATACATTTATGCCATATAATTGGATACACATAAATTTCAGAACATTAAGTATGAAATTGGTCTCAATTCGCTCAGTCCAAGGAGGTACTATGCTTACCCAGGTATAATCATTCCCGGCATCGCAACCCACAAGCCAATAGATGGTGAAATAGGTGGCAAGAATTGGGTGACAGGATCAAATGCTAAAAACAACCCAGCCCCACGCAGGGCATAGATGGAGGTAGACAAGCGCTACAAAGATCAAAAACAAAATCCAGAGATAAGTACCAAGTTTACAAATCCAGCACAGGTATTGAAAAATGTTAGTTTGTAACAGAAAGGGTAACTGATATCAATCCCTAAATTATAAGAGGGAATTGGGGCTGAAAATCAAGCCTCCATAGTAGAACATGAGATACTCATTATCAAGGGAATGAAACGATTGATTTTAATTACGCTTAATTGGTAGCTTGTAAAAAGTGGCTGCTGGGGGTATACTACCAATATACTGTTAAAGAAAGTGAAAGGAATAAAAATTATTTTTACCTGCAGTTAGAGTCAAAGATGGAAGAGTTAATTCCATATGATAATATTGGTGCAGTACAAATGCAACAGATTACAAAGAAAGAATCAATTGATTCAGTGTGGTATTTTGTAAATTACAGAGTGCAGCGGTATGCTGCCACTGCCAGGCTTGCTGAACCTACAAGCAAATAAAAAGAAGGATGAGTAGATATGGGTATAGAAAGATGAGAAACAGTGTTGTAACAGTATGAAGTTCAACTAAAAAAGTATATTTACCAAAAGGAAAAGTCAGCGTGGCGGTAGTATCTGTGCTGAACCTGCACTACAGATGAAGTGACAGCGCTGCCTTTTGTATCCCCCATCCATCGAGCCGGCGTCTGACGTCACCGGCTCGATGCGGACAGCCATAGGTGGAAGCAGTGAGCATGTGCAAAGTCTTCCAAGTCGGCATTTAAACTACCAACCCCATAATGCCTCAGTGCTGACACGAGGTTCATTTGGATACATGCTGATGGAGATAGGGCTATGCTAGCTCTCCGCCCTTAAAGGGGCGGGAAGACACAAGCCTGCATAGAGGGCAGATAAAACGACGATTGTCATGGCTTTTAACCCTTGAGGGGATTACATGCTCCCTTCCACCTCAAATCGGGAGCCGCCTGGGGATATGACCCAGCGGCGCCCTTGGGTGTCCATATGCCCTTGCATACTTGGAGCAAGGGAAGATAAAAAACAGAGGATCCGGTCCCAAATCACAAAATAGTAAGGCTTAGGAATGCGGTGTAGGGAAGGAGGGAAAAAGCAGAGCTCCTCAATGTGGGTGGGACTCATAGAGAGCAACAGAGATCCCCAAGTGTGCAAACCATGAAACCCACCTTGGGCCAAGCATAGCGAGACATTAAACGGTATATATTACCTGTACAGCGTTAATAGTAATTAGAAATGACATTTTTTGATGTACAGAGATATTTTTAAATATAACATAAACATATCAATAAAGAAAATAAAAATAAAAATAATAAAAATAAAATAAAAAAAAAAAACAAATAAATTGGGGAGAGGGTAGGAGGAATAGAGGGAAGGGGAAAAGATAAACAAAAAGGGGAAAAAGGGATATCGCTTCTCTCTCTTCATGCCAGGCTCCACGGGGGCTCACAGCTGAGGTAGGAGGGTTCATGAAACAAACAGAGATTAGCTATAGAAAAGGTCTGTAGCTTATATTTTCATTGAAACCAGGGTATTTTGTGGCTTTTAGGATAAAGATCCACTTGGCTTCAGTTTGTAAGAGAAGCTTGTCCACTGAGCCACCTCTTGAGTTTAGAGGTATATGGGCCAGGGCTGAAAATCGTATCCAGTTGGGGTCAAAGGCATGATGGGTGCCTATGTGCCTACTTATGGCTGTAATAATTTTTTTATTGAGAATGGGTTTGATGTGGTCTTTTATGCGGATAGAAAATAGTCTTTTAGTTTTACCTACGTAAAATCCTCCACAACGGCATTGGGCCAAATACACAACGCCTGGAGTGGAGCATGTAACGTGGAATTTCGAAACAAACAGGTTGCCATTTGGCAGTCTGATCTTTCGAGAATTATATATATAGGGACACATGTCACATTGCCCGCATGAATAAGTGCCTGGATATTTAGGTTTAGTTTCACCTGAGGAGTCCTGAAAGTGACTTCTAACTAAGCTGTCCTTGAGTGATTGAGGTCTCATATAGGTGATTGATGGTACATCGTTTATGTACTGATTAACAATAGAGTCGGCTTTTAGAAGAGGCCAGAACTTATTAATTATAGCACGGAAAGAATGATGTTGGTTAGAGTATTTGGTAATGATACGTACTTTATTATCAAAATTTTTTTGTTTATTAGAGAAGAGAAGGGAAGTCCTATCTTTATTTTTTACTCTATTATATGATTTTTTCAAAGATACATGACTGTATCCACGTGCTCTGAGTCTATTATATAAGTCATTGGCTGCAATCTTAAAGTCAGAGTCAGTACTGCAATTACGTTTGGCCCTTAAATACTGGCTATAAGGGATGCTCTTAAGGAGAGGTTTTGGATGAAAGCTTGTCGCATGCAAGACCGTATTGCCTGCAGTGGGCTTTCTGTATAAGGCAGAATATACATGTCCAGTGGCATCAATTTTAATAGTTAAGTCCAAAAATTCAATAGAGTTTTGACTGTAATTCAACGTAAACTTTAAATTGAATGGATTCACAGAAAGTAAATTGAAAAAGAGCAACAAATCTGATTCTGATCCAGACCAAAAAAATAAAATATCATCAATGTACCTGTACCAGGCTGTGATGTTACTTAGAAAAGGGACGAGGTCTTCACGTGCGAAGGTATCTTTTTCCCACCCCCCCAGGTACAGGTTGGCATACGATGGGGCACATTTAGTCCCCATCGCAACCCCCTGCACCTGGAGGTAGTGGGATTGGTTAAATTGAAATACGTTGTGCTTCAAAATAAAATCCAATAGCTTCATAACAAATTCGTTGTAAGCAAAGAAGTTTGAGCCTCTTTCTTGCAAATAGGAGCGTATTATTTGTAAACCTTTGGTATGTGGTATAGCGTTATTCCAAAATAATTTTAACATATTTCCAATATTAAAGCTATGAATTCTTTTTTAAGAAATCTCTGTTTCTTTATATAGTGTACCGTAAAAAAATCCCCTGCCCCCCCCCTTTTCCTATTCTTGGATACAATATTAATAAAAATGAAATATTCTTTTAAATATTGTGCCTGGGGGGTGTCTATAGTATGCCTGTAAAGTGGCATGTTTTTCCCGTGTTTAGAACAGTACCACAGCAAAATGACATTTCTAAAGAAGAAATTGTCATTTAAAACTGATCACGGCTGTAATGAATTGTCGGGTCTTGGCAATATAGATAAAATTCACTGAGAAAAAGAGCATGGGATCCCCCAGTCCATTACCAGGGCCCTTTGGGTTTGGTATGAATATTAAGGGGAACCCTGAACCAAATGAAAGAAAAATGGCACAGGGGTCCCCCTCCAAATCCATGCCAGACCCTTATCCGAGCACGCAACTTGACAGGTCACAGGAAAAGAGGAGGGATGAGAGCGCCCCCCCTCCTGAACCGTACCAGGCCACATGCCCTTCAACACAACCCCAAAGCACCTTGTCCCCATGTTGATGGGGACAAGGGCCTCATGCCCACAACCCTTGCCCGGTGGTTGTGGGGCTATGAGGGCGGGGGGCTTATTGCAATCTGGAAGCCCCCTTTAAAAAGGGGACCCCCCAGATTCCACCCCCTCTGACACCACGGGAAAGCTATAGGGAAGTCCCCGTGGCGTCAGAGGGGGTGAGGTCACTGGGTGGCCCGCCCTCAGTTATATGTGAACTGTCACAAGCACAGAAGCGTCACATTGAGGCAGATTGTCCGGAGGACGAATCGAGGAAGAAGAAGGCAGAGGAAGAAGCAGGGGAAGAAGAAGATGGAGGCAGAAGCAGGGGAAGAAGAAGATGGAGGCAGAAGGAGAAAACTGAAGGAAGGCCAAAAGAAGATGGAGGAAGTAGCGGGGGAAAGAAGACATTATATAATAAAGGAATTGTCAAAAACCGGCTATTGTCTTTTTTAACATTTTGATACTTTTTTTTTAAATGGTAGGTGTACATCGTACCCCATTACCAATTCACACAGGGGGGAGGCCGGTATCTGGGGGTCCTGTTGTTAAAGAGGGCTTCAAGATTCTTATAAGCCCCCTGCCCGCATACCCCCACAACCCTTGCCCGGTGAGGCCCTTGTCCCCATCAACATGGGGGCAAGATGCTTTGGGGGCTCCCCACATTGAGGGCATGTGGCCTGGTACGGTTCAGGAGGGGGGCGCTCTCTCATCCCCCCTCTTTTCCTGTGGCCTTCCAGGTTGCCTGCTTGGATAAGGGCCTGGTTTTTAGGGGGACCCTCATACGATTTTTTTATAAATTTTGCTTCGGGGTTCCCCTTAATATTCATACCAGACCCAAAGGGCCTGGTAATGGACAGAGGGGATCCCATGCTCTTTTTTTCAATGATTTTGATCTACATTGCCGAGACCTGACAATTCATTATAGCTGCAATCAGTTTTAAATGTCAATTTTGCTGTGGTATTGTTCTAAACACGAGAAAAATGCGCCACTTCACAGGCATACTATAGATACCCCCCAGGCACAATATTTAACCAGTTCCCGACCAGCGCACGCAGATGTACCTCGGCAGAATGGCACGGACAGGCATTCGGCATATTGGCATACAGGTACATCCAATCTTTAATGCCTCCCTTTAATGCCTCCGCTCGCGTGCCGTCGGGACCCCTGTGAGTTCGGTCGCAGGTCCCGCAGACTCAATCGCCGTAGGCATACCCGCGATCATCTCACGGGGCGGCTTAATGAAGAAATGCCATAGTAAACAGCATTTCCCCATTCTGCCTAGCAACTAGTGATGCTGATCTCTGCTCCATGTGATTGGAGCAGAGTTCAGTGTTCACTAAATGAAAGCCCACCCCCCCACAGTTAGTAACACACCCCTAGGAACACTTAACCCCTACACTGCCACCCACTGGTTAACCCCTTCACTTCCGGTGTCATTTACACAGGAATCACTGCATTTATATAGCAGTGATTGCTGTATAAATGACAATGGTCCCAAAAATGTGTCAAAAATGTCCGATGTGTCTGCCATAATGTCGCAATCACAATAAAAATGATCGCCGCCATTACTAGTAAAAAAAAAAAAAAATATATTAATAATAATGCCATAAAACTACCCCCTATTTTGTAAACGCTATAACTGTTGCGCAAACCAATCAATAATCGCTTATTGCGATTTTTTATATCAAAAATATGTAGAAGAATACGTATCAGCCTAAACTGAGGGAAAAAATGTTTTTTTTATATATTTTTGGGGGATATTTATTATAACAAAAAGTAAAAAAAAAATGTGTTTTTTTTTTAAATTGTCACTCTATTTTTGTTTATAGTGCAAAAAATAAAAAATGCAGGGGTGATCAAATATCATCGAAAGAAAAAAAGGACGTCAATTTTGTTTTGGAGCACGACCACGCAATTGTCAGTTAAAGCGACGCAGTGCCGAATCGCAAAAAGTGGTCTGGTCTTTGACCAGCAAAATGGTCCGGTCTGTAAGTGGTTAAAGAAATATTTAATTTCTATTGTTTCACTTTAAGCATTAAAAAATTTGCTCCTGAAAAAAGTTGTTTAAAAAAAAAAAATTGTCCCCTGGGGCAGGACCTGGGTCCCCAAACACTTTTTATGACAATATCTTGCATAGAAGCCATTAAAATGAACACTTTTTTTTTTTTTAACGGTGTTCTGGCGGCTTTCAAATTTGCCCCAAACACCGTATATTGTTCGGTGTTCGCAGAACATCCGAACAACAAAAGGTCGGGCCGAACTGTTCGCCCATCCCTATTCAGTGGCATAACTAGAACCTTCAGGGCCCCAATGGCCCGGACAGGGCCCTTTCCTCCAAGCCTGGTGGCAGAACAACAGGGCCTGGTCGCAATTCAGTGGCTGCATATAAAGGAACCGATTTCTACATTTCCTCCTGCTTCTCCTCCTCCCTCTGGCAGGCATTCAGCAGCTGTGGGAGGAAAATGGAGAGATCAGTTCCTCTATATCAGTGTTTCTCAATCTTTTTCTAGTCACGGCACTCTTGAAGAATACCCCTAGGTGAATGGGCTTGCACTGCAACCACGCTGCGACTGTGTGCATTGCATGCAGTTGCAGAATAGTGATGATGCCTTTAAGGTGTTAAAACAGGTGGTCAGGAGGCAAAATATTGCCTCTTTACAGGCTGTCAAATGCCTCTGAAAAGCTATCTGTGTATATATCTCTTTTCAGGGGAACAACTTTTTTTGCTGGTACTATGAACAAGCAAGGAAAAAAAATCAGTTCTGATTGTACACATATAGGGGGTCAGGATTAAACATGCATACATACATACATGTAAACACACACACACACATAAATACACATATATAAAACACACACACACAATACAGACACACATATACTGTGTATATACACACACATACAAATACACATGTGCAGCGACCCCTATACTTCTGCCACTGCCACACTTGCATCATTGCATCAGCCAATATTACAATTCCAGTGTTGTGAACAACCTGTCTACCCCATTAGATCTTTCCTCACATGTCACTGTGCTAACTAAAGATGGATGCATAGAACAGGCAGCACCACAGCAAATACAGATGACAAATCTTTTGTATTAATAGACCTGTGAATACATAAAACAGCAATTTTGCACCATATACAGTATACAAGGCTATCCAGCTACTCATTGCTTCTGTGATCAGTAGTTTAAAAGATATCAGTTATTACCTGCTTGCCGGCTGTCAAATGATGGCCAGGCGGCCCCGCTCTTGTGGCAGGAGGGTGTCATATGACATCCTCCCATTTAAACAGGGAATGTGCGCGATCGTGAGCGTGCATCCCTTTTCCTTCAGTGGCGGTGTGTCACGGAGACACCGCTCGCCACTGAGGGGGATGAACAGCCATTGGATATGGCTGTTTACCACATGATCGCCCGTGAAGAAGTCACGGCCGATCACAGATGGTTCCACCCCCACTGTGCACGGAGCATGCGCGCACGTCGGTGGTGGCGTGTTCCCATTGGCCGGCTGTTTACCCACATGATCGGCTGTGATCCTTTCACAGCCGATCACTAAATGTTCTGTCACAGTCCATCAGAGTACCTGAGTACCTGTCACAGTCCATCAGAGTACCTGTCACAGTCTATATGAGTACCTGAGTACCTGTCACAGTTCATCTGAATACCCAAGTACCTGAATGCCTGTCAGTCCATCTGAGTACCTGTCACAGTCCATCTGAGTACCTGTCACAGTCCATATGAGTACCTGTCACAATCCATATGAATATCAGAGTACCTGTCACCAGGCCATCAGAGTACCTGTAACCAGCCCATCAGAGTACCCGGGTACCTATTTGCAGCCCATGCCTCATATAATATATAATGGGGTATTTGCTTTCCAAAATGGGGTAATTTTGTGGGTAATTCCGCTGTCCTGGTGCTCCAGGACCTTCAAAAATGTGATAAGTAGGAATGAAATGAGATGTGTAATTTATTTAAAACTCTGTATGTGGCCAGGCTGTGTAAAAGTCTCACACATGTGGTATCGCCATACTCGGGAAGAGTAGCAGAATGTGTTTTGGGGTGTAATTTTTGCTATATACATGCTATGTGTTAGAAATATCTTATAAATGGACAATCCAAAGACATGCAGGTAGGTTAATTGGCTTCTGTCCAAAATTGGCCCTAGTATATGAATGGGGACCTAGGATTGTGGGCTCCTTGAGGGTAGGGACTGGTGTGAGTGTGCAGTGTACAGGGATGGGGACAGTTGTAGACACTCACTCAGGTTGAACTGGATGGACTGGTGTCTTTATTCAACCTTACTAACTATGAAACTTTATGTAAAAAAAAAAATGCGTTTTCATTTTTTTTCTACATTTTCCAAAAACTTCTGGAAAATAATGAACTGTTCAAAAGACTCATTATGCCTCGTAGACTATACGTTGGGGTGTTTTTTTTCTAAAATAAGGGTCATTTTGTGGGCAATTGTCCTCCTGCTCCAGGGCCTTCAAAAGTGTAATAGGTGGTTGTGAAATGAGATGTGTCATTTATGCTCGTAGAATGCCTGAAGGTGCTACTTCAATGTCGGTGCTTTGTATGTGGCCAGGCTGTGTAAAAGTCTCACACATGTGATATCGCCATACTCGGGAAGAGTAGTAGAATGTATTTTGGGATGTAATTTGTTGTATGCATATGCTGTGTATGAGAAATAACCTGATAATTTGCCAATTTTGTATAAAAAATAAAAAAAATCTTAATTTTGCAAAGAGTTGTGGGAAAAAATTACTTAACTATAACTTAAAAATACTCACCATGCTACTTACATAATACCTTGGAATGTCTACTTTCTAAAAAGGGGTCATTTGGGGGGGGGGGGGGGTGGTATTTGTACTTTCCTGACTTGTTGGTGTCTCAAGAAATTAGATACACCTGATGTAATGAAGGCCTGATCAGATGTGATCAATTTTCAGTGATTGGCACCATAGTTTGACTCTATAACTTTCACAAAGACCAAATACTATACACTAATCTGAGTTATTGTTTACCAAAGATATGTAGCAGTATAAATTTTGGCCAAAATGTATGAAGAAAAATTATTAATTAGCAAAATTGTATGACAGAAACAAAGAAAAAGGCACAACATTTATGTTTTTTTATTTTTTATTTATAGCACAAAAAAAAACCCTGTAATTATATATCACCAAAAGAAAGCTCTATTTGTGTGGAAAAAAAGGACGCAAGTTTCATATGGGTACAGTGTTGCATGACTGAGTAATTGTCATTCAAACTGTGAGAGTGCTGAAAGATGAAAATTTGTCTGAACAGGAAGGTGGTGTAAGTGCACTGTATTGAGGTGGTTAAAAATGCAAACTGTATAAAAGATATGGTTTTACGTTTTTATTAGGGAAACTTTTTTTATTAGGGAAACAGTCCACTTTTCTCCAGCTCTTGACTACAGATCATTGATATGCTTTGAATTACTAATAAAGTATATTTTTAATCTGCTTATCCTAGAGGTGGTAAATTACTTTTCAAGAGCCAAGCAGGATTGTACATATGTTGTCCACAAAATTGGCAATGTTTTGTATCCAATTGTTTTGTGGAAGTAGTGTTTCAGTTTATACCATGTTGTTACTTAAAAATAAATAAAAAATATTGCGCTTTAGCCATGTAAGGCAAAGCATCAGGTTTATTTCAATGGAGACATTCTAATCAGTTTATACTTGCCTTCCTCTTAGCCCTTGTACACATGGTCGGAGATTCCGTCGGAATGTGTCCGATCGGAGCGTTTTGTCTGTGTGTGGTCTGCATCGGACTGTTTCCGTCTGAATATCCGTCGGACCAACTTTTCAAACTTGCCGGAAATATTTTTTCCGACAAAATGCTCCGATCGGACATACTCCGATCATGTGTAGCCTACTCCGACAGACAAGGTGCCACACATGCTCACAATCAAATTCCGACACGGAAGCGCTCGCTCAGGTAAAACTACTGCTCGTAATCGATATAGCACATTTGTCACACTGCAATGTTAAAAATTCTTTCATGAAGCGCATTCTCTTGTTGGTTACAATGCTGCAAGAAGGAACTTCTTTAGATGCTCATAGTCGCACACACTTCTTCCGAACGTATTTCCTGACTCTTTTTTACTCATTTCAGCAATACCATTTTTGAATTCGTCACATCTACACAATTTTATATTTTGTTTATTCTTTTTTGGCTGCATTTTTTTTTCCTAAACATCTCCTTTTTTGATAGTTTGCTCATCTTTCAATTTTTTGGGGTGTGTTTTGTGTGTAAACTTACCACAACAACATTATTATATTTTTTATATTTTCTTTTTTAAACTACAGGAGGTTGTTTAGTGTTGGTACCCCTTGTTATTCATTTCACTTTGTATTTTTGAAATGTACCTGCCTGCTCACAAATAAACTGGCCTTTTGGAAAGAAAAAAACATACGCAAGTATTTCTTCAAACAAAAAAACCTTTATTTAGGTCTCAATAAACTAAAAAGAGGAAGGCAGCGCTGGAGAAACTTGTTACTTTGGTGCAGCCTTTGGCCCCCAGGGCAGACATGAACTAATTAGAAAAAGAAAAATTGGTGGCCTGAGGAGTACATATCTCTGGGAGAGAAGTCTGGTCCAGAATTCCTAGAGATCAGGAAAATCAGATGCCATCTATGTCCCCGGATGTGGTTCTTCAAGAGGCTACATCTTCTGGCAGACCAGACTGAACCCAGGCCATCACTCTCTCGTCTTCCTTAGGCACTTCCCACCAGGCATCCTTCGAGGCTGTGGCTGGGCTCCTGTAGTTGTGGCAGGAGGAGGAGAAGGAGGGCATTGGTCGACCTCCTGGCTGCCACTTTCCACAGCCTCCCCCCAACTGAGGTATTCTTGTGTATGAAAATGGGACATAGTTTTAGTTTTTTGCTCATCAATCACACAATTTTTAGCTCATGACTTTTGCAAATTGAATGTTACCAAATAGAACAGACTATCATTCTAAGCCCAGCATTTTTCATTCTCGTCCCAATCATTTTTGGTCACTACTGTCTATTGATATGTAAACCACTTTGTTAACCTCCCTGGCGGTACGATTATTTCGGATTTTAGGTGCTAAAAGTGGTACCATTATTTTACATGAAAATTTTGCGTTTTATATTGTAGTCCTGTAATTCTTAGGAATAACTCTCTTAAATCTGTCCAAACCAGAGTCTAGCAGACATCCCGGGTATAATAAAGTTTGAAAAATGAAATCATAAATTATAATATAATAAATAATTATAAATAATTATACCAAATAATAATATAACAATAATACAAATTATTCAATAATGCAATCAAATCAAAAACACTGAAATTTGCTCAGTTGCAGAATTGTCACTGTTGAAATGGATATTTTGATTATAGGCAACTCCTATCCTCATATTGATTAGTGGTTCCAAATTAATAACTACTGCAGTAGGGAACAGACACAAAAGATACGCTCAGCATCTTTCCAAATAACCGTTCTCCTTTATTATGACGCATTTGAAGGCTTTTATACACATGATTACGTAGGTATCACATTAATATTACAATTGTACGTTTATGGTAACAAGGGGCGTTACATAGGCAGGCTTATTCTAATCAGAACTCGAAAGAATGCAAAACATGTACTGAAAACATTATTAGTGCCGTGTGCACAGTGAGGGCATTGTGCAATACATATAAAATAGAATACAATTATATACAGAACCTACAAATTTCCATTACAGTCTCCTCTCTTTTGATCAATATTTTGATCACTAACCATACCTGCTATCACCTTTAACCTGGAACCTCCACACGCTTAGGTGGAGGTAATCCTGGCCAAAGAGGCAAAAACTCCATTGTGGAGAAAATAATAGCTGAGCAGCTTTTTCACTGTGAAAAACAAATGATTGATAAGACATATTTACAGAGTACTGGCTGTACACTCCTGTGGCCAGAATGGCCTTCTAGCTTAATTGCTGGTATGCTGACTTATCAGGATATGTAAACACAGACAATTCTACATAAAATGGAAGAGGTACAAAAGACAAATATGACTTCAACATGGCTAAACTACTTTTCAAATATATATATTCCTTACAATTAAAGTAATTGAATCAAAAAGTACCCTAGACTGTGATCGCAAGAGGGAAACAAATCAAACACAGAGATTTCTTTCATTTAGTCATTTTTGCAGTGTCTGGTGTGGATCCAGGTGACTTTTCCTTCAAGTTTTGCAAAACTGTACATGAAATAGATACTGTATTGAGTCTCCAAACATTTCCTTATATATAAATGTCTCTTAACAATCCACAAGTCACCTGGCTTTAGTTTTAGATCCTTCCAAACTTTTAGGATCTGGAATTGGGGAGAAAACACATAAATGAGTTTGTCAAAAACCTTAAAAAATCAGCAACATTCTCTGTGAGATCCGAATGGAGGACTTCAGCTGCTGAGACAAAATATAAGCAAGTGAGTAACACACTCCCAAACCAAATCCCATAGGGAGAGAGTCCAACATCCCCTTACGGGCTTGATAAAATATAATAAAACATTCAGGCAAAAGTTTTCTAGTTTCTTACTCTACTTTGTCCGCTACATTGTAGACAGTAGGGGGTGTAAAAAATAAAACCTCAAAACTTCTAATAAGGACTCTCCTATAAAAATGATTTCCTCTGTTACTCTCTGTAGATTCTGCACTCTGTACTTAAAAACTACTTCTGATAATACTTTTTTACTGTGGCCGTTGCAGTAGCATTTGCCACTGGACATCCATAAAACATGTCCATACAAACAAAATACATACTCGTAAGATCCTGACTCGGGCATCTGGATATATCTTTTTGTTATCTCTGGAAGGGATGTTTAGCTTTTGGTAACACCTTTGGTAACAGGTAAAACAAGAAGTGGTATGTTATAAAAACAACTGTGGAGAACCCTGGCTCTATCCCACGCTCATTTACTAAGGCAGCCATAACTACTTGTGACTGATGACACGGTCCATGTGTCAAGCTGAAGGGAAAAGAGTGTCTGGCAGACATAAATGATCACCCTTTCCAAAGTCTTGTTTCGTAAGAAGTTGCCCTCTGTGGACCACTTGTGCTTCTCGTTCTGGGGTCCTTAAAGTTGAATTATTAATCCCAGCTATACTGGGCCAGAACTAGGGTGGAATCTGTGAGGTGCACAGACCCAGCAAGTGTCCAGGGCTGTAAATGCAGCATCTTTAGAGTCGCCTGGTCTGCTTCCATATGTGAGTTTTACTGTTAGTATGGCTACCTCAGCAAGAACCTGGAAGGCTGAAAACAGCCAATCAAATTAACTTAGCATGCTTGATTGGTTTACCCGCCGAAGTAAAAACAAACTTCTAGCCCTTCAAATGGAACCAAAAGCTCTCTATATCTTGACTATCTATATAAATATATACTCTTTTTATAGCTCACAGGCTTTTCTAAAACATGGAGCTCTGCTTCTTGAGATGGGGAAAAAGGATCCAATGACTCTGAATACAGGGAATCCTTCTGGGTGATAAACTTCATCCTCAGTATAAAACCAGGAATAACAATACAAAAAAGTAAATACTCGGGTCTCCAGGGAGTGTGTCCTGCACTGGGCTCACAGCAGCTGATTCCTATGTCATCAATTTAACACATGTGGTTTTTCTTTGTCTCCAGCCTCCTCCAATAGAGGCAATAAGGTGGCTGGATCCAAATGTACGCATTTTTCATTGTTAGATTTGTACTTAAACACACAAAACAAATTCATATTTTGAACCTTTCATTAGACAAACACTTAGCTATATATTTGCTGTGCAGAATGTCGGACTATTAAAAATTAAATATTCAACCAAAATAATATCTGTAACTTTGTCTAATAG
The DNA here is from genome assembly GCF_037356315.1 of Lithobates pipiens. Lineage (NCBI taxonomy): Eukaryota > Metazoa > Chordata > Amphibia > Anura > Ranidae > Lithobates > Lithobates pipiens. The sequence continues at coordinate 288,838,894 of NW_027507748.1, read as the reverse complement.
CAACTTTGCATAAAGCTACAGCTCTGATACATCGGGATGAAGCCTTCATTACTGGGTCCAGCTTGCATAAATATAACAATAGCTTTTTCCTATCATGCTGTTTGTGTAAGAACTCCAGTTTCATGTTTCAAAAAGACAACTTTTTCCTGGCAATATTATAATAAATAAGAATACCCTGCAGTCATGCAGAGATTTCCATAAACCCTAAGTATTCTTCTACTTATACCCACTGCATTATAAGGAAAAGGGACACATCATTTCACAATCCACACATTCTGCTTTGGATTTCAAAAATAAAAATACATAAAAACAAAAGGACCAACAATAAGTATGAAGGACCAGAAAGCACTCGGCCATCAAAAACTATAAACCAACTGGCTGCAGGCAGCAGCTATCCTAACAGGATGTATGGACTTGATGTGATGGGTCTGTTATATTTACATGTTATCATTACTCTCACATCATGGACCGCACATCAAGTTATTATCAGACTTTAAGATTTCATTTCTGTAGAAAAACTTCCTTATGTATCCCATTCATCTTGGCTTTGTTAAACATTTTTGCAGCTGTATTCAAATTAACAACTTCATCTTAATTTTTTCTTTCCACTCAATAAATATAAAATCTTAATCTTAATCTAAACTAATTCCATTTTTACCAATTTCCCCATTAACCTGGATTTCATTTCCAACCAAAGGTTGTCTAAACCAGTTTCAATATATCTATATTTATTAATAAAATTGTTAAACTCATATTAGAAATTAATACTCATATGATCATTTCAATATCACACACTAATATATATGCACAGATAAATGTCCTTAACCACTTGACCACTGGGCACTTAAACACCCTTAATAACCAGACCAATTTTCAGCTTTCGGTGCTCTCGCATTTTGAATGACAATTACTCAGTCATGCAACACTGGACCTATATGAAATTTTTGTCCTTTTTTTCACACAAATAGAGCTTTCTTTTGGTGGTATTTAATCACCGCTGGGTTTTTTTTTTTTTGTGCTATAAAAGTAGTAATTTTTTCTTCATAAATTTTGGCCAAAATTCATACTACTACATATCTTTGGTAAAAATAAGTACAAATTGGTGGATATTATTTGGTCTTTGTGAAAGTTATAGAGTCCACAAGCTATGGTGCCAATATCTGAAAATTGATCACACCTGAAGGACTGACGGCCTATTTCAATTCTTGAGACCCTAACATGCCAGAAAAGTACAAATACCCCCCAAATGACCCCTTTTTGGAAAGAAGACATTCCAAGGTATTTAGTAAGAGGCATGATGAGTTTTTTGAAGTTGTCATTTTTTCCCACAATTCTTTGCAAAATCAAGATTCTTTTTACTTTTTTTTTTTTTTTCACAAAATTGTCATATTATCAGTTTATTTCTCACACACAGCATATGCATACCACAAATTACACCCCAAAACACATTCTTCTATTACTCCCGAGTATGGTGATACCACATGTGTGAGACTTTTACACAGCGTGGCCACATACAGAGGCCCAACATGCATGGAGCGCCATCAGGTGTTCTGGAGCACCCAGGACAATTCTGACATTTCTCTCCTACATGTAAAAATCATAATTTATTTGCTAGAAAATTACATAGAACTCCAAAACATTATATATGTTTTTTTAGCAAACACCCTGGAGAATACAATGGTGGTCTTTGCAACTTTTTATCTCGCACGGTATTTGCGCAGTAATTTTTCGAATGCTTTTTTTTGGAAAAAAAACTGTTTTGTGCTTAAAAAAAAAAAAACACAGTAAAGTTAGCCCAATTTTTGCATAATGTGAAAGATGAAGTTACGCTGAGTAAATAGATACCTAATATGTCACTCTTCAAAATTGCACACGCTCGTGGAATGGCGGCAAACGTCGCTACTTAAAAATCCCCATAGGCGACGATTTACATTTTTTTTACTGGTTATATGTTTTGAGTTACAGAGGAGGTCTAGGGCTAGAATTATTGCTCTCGCTCTAACGTTCGCAGCGATACCTCACATGTGTGGTTTGAACACCGTTTTCATATGTGGGCGGGACTTACGCATGCGTTCGCTTCTGCATGCGAGCACATGGGGACAGGGGCGCTTTAAAAAAAACATTTTTTTTTATTGTTCATTTTACTTTATTTATTTTAGTTTGACATTTTTTTCCCCAAAAATAATTTTTTGGATCACTTTTATTCCTATTACAAGGAATGTAAACATCCCTTGTAATAGGAATATGGCATGACAGGTCCTCTTTACAGTGAGATGTGGGGTCAATAAGACCCACATCTCACCTCTAAGCTGGGAAGCCTGAAAAAAAAAAGATTCTGGCTTTGATCGTATTAGCGATTCGGTAGAAGCCCCGGAGGGCGGAGGGCGGCGGGAGATGTCTATGGCTGGGTATTGCAGGGTATCACCGACTATGGCTGGGTATCTCAGAGCATGGTGTTGCAGAGTACTGCGTTGCAGAGCATTGCAGGGTATTGGCGGGTGTTGCAGAGCATTGCAGAGTGTTGCAGGGTATTGGCGGGTGTTGCAGAGCATTGCAGAGTGTTGCAGGGTATCGGCGGGGGTTGCAGAGCATTGCAGAGTGTTGCAGGGTATCGGCGGGGGTTGCAGAGCATTGCAGAGTGTTGCAGGGTATCGGCGGGGGTTGCAGAGCATTGCAGAGTGTTGCAGGGTATTGGCGGGTGTTGCAGAGTGTTGCAGGGTATTGCAGAGCGTTGCGGAGTGTTGCAGGGCATTGCGGAGTGTTGCAGGGCATTGCGGAGTGTTGCAGGGCATTGCGGAGTGTTGCAGGGCATTGCAGAGTGTTGCAGGGCATTGCAGAGTATTTGCAGGGAATTGCAGAGTAATGCAGAGTATTTGCAGGGAATTGCAGAGTAATGCAGAGTATTTGCAGGGAATTGCAGAGTAATGCAGAGTATTTGCAGGGAATTGCAGAGTAATGCAGAGTATTTGCAGGGAATTGCAGAGTAATGCAGAGTATTTGCAGGGAATTGCAGAGTAATGCAGAGTATTTGCAGGGATTTGAGGGGTTAATTTTCGGTGAGCAGCGATGTGGGCACTGCAGATGCAGCCCACATCGCTGCTGACACCGATCTCTTCCCCCTCCGCTGTACCGATCGGTACAGAGAGGGGGAGGGAGGAACCGGCGTCATAACATGACGCCGGCTTGTTTACAAGTGATCACTCCGTCATTTGACGGAGCGATCACGTGGTAAACGGCCGCGATGAGCGGCCGTTTACCGTGATTCGTGATGCGCCGGGTCCACTGGACCCAGCGGTCACGGATGCTCTCGTGTGCGCGCCCCAGGGGGCGCGCGAGAGCAGAATTCTAGGAGGCCGTTAATTAACGGCCTCTTAGAGTTAAACAACCGCCCTGATGCCGTTAATCGGCAATGGGCGGTTGTTAAGTGGTTAAAGGGGGACATATTACTTAATTTTACTCAATTTCTTTTTTTTTCTGTTTCCACTATCAAAAGATATTCAATTAGTGTAAGACATGGTTAAATGTAACCTTGATTTTACCATGTTTGGAAAACAGATTCAAAAATAATTGTGATCACATTGTTTATCATTAGATTCGTTAACCCGGCACATTTTGTTATAAATGTTTTGTCTAAAAAACTGAAATTGGCATGGTGTCCTCCCAGCTTATCACCAATCTCTCATGTCAGCCACATTCTTTCAGGAGAGCACAAAGGAGGGGGTCACATTTGCGTGCATGACACAAGCGAGCGAACTAAAGGTTCCAGCATTCACAAACATACACAAGTATCGCTCTAAAATCGCTTACATTATTCCCATTTGTACACAACACATGCATTTCATTCTCTCTTTTCTTTTAACGCTTTTTAATACTTTCTTGCTTAAATTTCTGCTTTCTTTATTTTGTTCTGATATCCTTTGCATCCAATGTATTGTAATACCATACTTCACATACTGTACATTCTATGATCAGACGGGCAGCCATAGTGCTCATCCCATCTTCCCTCTCTGACAACATATAAAGCATTCTGTTTTAACTCTCATTACTGTTTCTTGACTTTACTAGTTGTAGTGCCTGACCCCAAATTCATCCCACAACTTAACATCAAAAAGTCCCTTTCTGTCTAGTGTTAATGTCACTCTTGATCCATCCTGCTCACATAAATAGCTGTTTCTCTAGCTGTATACTCTGCATGATTCTTTGTCCCTGTGGACTTTGGTGGTAACCCAGTTACCCTTTGTGGATCCCTGTCCACTTTAACCATTAATCTAGGGGCTCAGTATAGGCGGAACCGCACCTTCGGTTCATATATAGCGCTCCTCTTGCGCTGGGCATTTTTGAGGGTCTCTTACCCATCATTCCCTTACTTAATTTAATGCCCATAATGACTGGCCAGTCTTCTCTACATGTGCCTATACCCTCTTGCCTCTAAACTACTTTATGTAGCAGATGTACTACATTATACTCTGTGAACAGCACTATTCTTCTCTTTCTCTATAACACTCTGATGGACAGTAGACAGTGACAACATAACATATAACCACTAATCAATACAGTTTGATTAAGGGGAGTAAAATGGGTACCCTTTGTCCCGAAAATGCCTTACCGATCAAGGAAGTCTGATAACTCAAATGTAAGCAAAAGGCTTACCTCAGCCGGCTGATTATCAGAAATTCCCGGATCGTCTCAAGCTCCTCGTTTCGGATACTCAGGGTCACCTGATAACCCCTCCTGGCTGGCTCGCCACCTGAAATGGATATTTTGATGATAGGCAACTCCTATCCTCATATTGATTAGTGGTTCCAAATTAATAACTACTGCAGTAGGGAACAGACACAAAAGATACGCTCAGCATCTTTCCAAATAACCGTTCTCCTTTATTATGACGCATTTGAAGGCTTTTATACACATGATTACGTAGGTATCACATTAATATTACAATTGTACGTTTATGGTAACAAGGGGCGTTACATAGGCAGGCTTATTCTAATCAGAACTCGAAAGAATGCAAAACATGTACTGAAAACATTATTAGTGCCGTGTGCACAGTGAGGGCATTGTGCAATACATATAAAATAGAATACAATTATATACAGAACCTACAAATTTCCATTACACTGTCATTACTTTTCAGTATTTGATGACGGATCTCCCCACAAATCGCTATGCCTCAATTCTGCGAGTGATTCCAATTTATTATCGCTGTTTTCTAGCTGGTCTAAAATCATTTTTGATGTAAAGGGACAGTTTTGGTTTCTATGGACAATCTCCAGTTTCCAGGCATAAAGAACAGTTTTTATAATATAAAACTGCATACAGGACACTGGGCAGACCACTAGGGACAAAGGGGATGTGAAATATTTACATACAGCAATGTAGTCTGTAAGATTACATTATACTGTATGTAATGTGTGTGTTTCACTTTTTGAATTTGGCGCCGATCTCCGTCCCCTTGCGTCGCAACGCTCGCAGGGAACGGAGATCGGCTCCGTGATAGATTGAGTGAGACACAGCTCGCTCGTACAGCGGGGAGACAATGCTGGATCCGAGGGAGAGGTAAGTAAACCTCCTCCTGGATCCAGCGATGCAGTCCCGAGTCTGGCTTGGGGTTACCGCTTTTGGTATAAAAATTCCACCCCGAGCCAGACTCGGGACTGCATCGACGGTCAGGGGTGTTAAATCACAACTTACTGATCAATAAAAACATCTAGTTAACATCATTAAATGTAACACAAGAAATATGTTCAACAATGCAATACCTGTCTCAAGCTGGGCCCCACCACATGTTGCTGCCTGGAAGGCCCAGGTTGGACGTTGGAAGCCTCAGCTGGGGGTGAAGGAAGCCTTGAAGGAAGACTGGAGAGTGGTGGCCTGGGTACCCCCTTGTCTACCAGAAAATGCAGCCTCTGGAAGTAAACCATCCTGGGGTAATAAACGGCATATGGATCTCCTGATCTCAAGGACTCCAGGTGCTTCTTTCTCTCCCTGAGATATGTACTCTTCATTACACCAATTTTCCTAGTCACATAGGCCATGTCTGCCATGGGGACCATGATCCGCACCAAAGAAAGAAGTTTCTCCAGCGCTGTGTTCCTCTTTCTTCTTCAGTCGTAATAAAACTGGTTATTGATCTGCCACTGGCAGGGCATCTCCCTGTACAGTTCCAGGAATAGACCCATAAAATTGGGGTTTTTAAATGGATCCATCTTTTCTGCAAGACACAACACAAGACAAACCCTAAAATACTAATAATGTCATGAAAAACCCTCCTAATCTTGTCCCAACATGGGCCTAGATAGAAGCAGTCTAGTCTAGTGATGTACCAAGTTCAACATTTTACCTTCGTTTGCACGATCGTCGCATCAGCTCCTCACTTTGTTCCCAGATCGTACGGACGACACACGCATGTTGCGTTTTATATACAGTAGGCATGCGTGAAACTCCGCCCGCCCCTGACATTCTTTGTAGACTATTCCCTGCCCCTTCGCTTTCGGTGCAGTGGGGGGAGGACATGGCAGAGAGAATGCAGGTGCGCAATCACAGTTCCACTAATGAGGAGGAAGGTGAGGAAAGCCCGGAGCCTGAAACGTCCCGATCCAGGAAGAGAAGATTTAAGCCCTCAAATATGTCTTTTGGAGAGATGTTGGAGATGGTCGACATATTGAACAGGACCAACTATGATGGGAAGTATCCCAAACCCAAATATCAGAAAGGCCAAGATCATGACTAAAGTTGTGAAGAGTCTTCATAAGAATTTTGGGGTATGCCGATCCAAGGATCAACTGAGAAAACGCTGGTCAGACCTGAAACTGAGGGAGCATGATCAGTACAGAAGGTGCATACTGCTCCATGTGCTTTGATTTCATGTTGTGCATTTTAAAATGGCCACTTTCAAGTTCATGGTTTCATTCGTTTGTAAGAAACATCGTTCTGCAGGTAAGTATTCCAGCTTAACAAAGTGTCCACAATAATGTTCTCACCTTGGAGCTCGGCCAAAAAAAACAATTGTACAACACTTCCAAGCAATGTTTCATATTCCTAATTCTGCCCTTTGTGTGCTAATTATTCTTTTTTTACATTCTCATAGGGGAGAGAAGACTCGGCAAGTATGAGGACACCAGGGACCACACCCCTCCCAAAGAAGGCGAAATTCAAAAACCAGAAGCAGAGGAGCAGGAGGAGGAGGAGGAGGAAGGAGAGATCGTTGAAGTTGTACAAATTGTCATCACAACAGGTGAGTGTCGGAGAATACAGCTTCCGGTAAGCTCATCAATGTATATCACCATATTTTTAATACATGGTGTGTTTTTTTGCTTTGTTTTGTAGGTGATGTGGAAGAAGAATCACATTTTACCAGTGAAAGTGCCCAGATCCTGATTGGGGAGATAATGTGGTGCAATCGGGATTTAGAAAATATACAGCAAAACATCAATGATGTTAAAAATAAAATGAAGAACATCACTGATGTTTTGGGGAGAGTGTGAAACAGCCCAAACTAGCTAGGGTTTTATTTTTTGGATTTTAAACCACAACTTTTGTATTTTTAGAAAATCCAAATTTGGAAGATGCACAGAGTGTGTAAACATACGCTATCTCCCATCATGGGGGATCAATGTACGTGTTTTGTGGAAAGTGGCTGAGATGAAGGGCTTGCAGCCCCAAAACATGTACATTGATCCCCTATGATGGGAGATAGCACATGTTGACACAATGTATGCATCTTCCAAATTTGAATTTTCCAGGGGTGACACCCCATGTGATAAAGGCAATATCAGCCCAGTTTGTACATACTCATGTCTGATATTGTCTTCACTTTTCAAAGTTGAACTTTGTAAGTTCTGTATGTTACGCTTTGATACATGACTGTTTACACAAAAACACAAAGTGTAAACCTGAAAGACTGTTTTTGATACACACAATTTGTTGGTTTGTTGTAAAACCCTTTTCTAAACGCACATGTGAATGTGCTTGGATTGAAAAGTTACATTATCAACAATGTGTGGCTTCCTTTTTCATTGCGCAAAATATGTATTTGGAGTAAAATTTTTGTTTGCGGTGAGAATGGGTGTTATTTACTAAAGGTAACTCCACTTTGCACTCCCAGTGCAGTTTCAGGTGTACTTTTGCAGTGCACTTGTAGTGCATAGTGGAAGTGCCTTTAGTAAAAAAAAACACATGATGTGTTAATTTTGACAATCATGCCATTTTCCTGCCATGGCGCTGAAAATGAGCACGATTTTGGTAAGTAATGCACTACATACATTAGTTACCAAAAACAAGGTGTGTGTATAACAGACACACAACATAATAAGCTTATCTGAAGAAGAGACTGTCCCCTCATCTCGCTCAGAACTTGGGTTTGCACTGTTGGTGAAAAAGTCACAACAAGAAAAAACATAAATTTACATAGGAGGCACCTAAAAGCAAGCCAAGCAGTAAATGAAGGAGTTTCAAAGAAAAATGTATTCTGAAAATGCCGCTCAGACATTGTCTGGCATATCAATGGCCCCCCTACCCACAAAGTAGTCCATGTATTGGGTCTAACCTCATGGGCGCTTTGGGGGGGCAAGCCAGGATGAGCAGGTTCAAGGCCCGTGAGGTTCTCATTTTCCAGCTAGTCTGCTTCTTGAGACCGCATAGTTCGCAGAATGTCTTTTTAGAAAATTGTGAAGAACACAGCAGGCCAGCACTATGTGATTTAGTTTGTATTCCGCTATGTGGATAGGCATTAAAAAAAGGCGTAACCGGCTGGCCAGTATTCTAAAGGTGTTCTCCACCACTCTTCGGACTCTGGACAGGCGGAAATTAAAAATCCTCTGGTCTGGGGTGAGGGTCCTCATCGGGAAAATCCACATCAGATGGTTCGCAAGGGCAAACGCCTCATCTGCGACGAAGAAGAACGGAAGTCCTTCCTGATTCTCCTCTGGGGGTGGCAAGCCCAGGCTGCCACTCTGGAGACGCCAGTAGAACTCCGTCCGTGCGAACACTCCACCATCTGACATACATCCATTTTGCCCCACGTCCACATACAAAAACTCATAGGTTGCAGACACCACCGCTAACATCACGATACTATGAAACCCCTTATAATTATAATAGTACGACCCCGAGTTGGGTGGTGGGACGATGCGGACGTGCTTCCCATCAATTGCTCCTCCACAATTGGGAAAGTCCCAACGACTGTCAAAGTGGGAGGCCACAGTCTGCCATTCCTGTGGCGTTGAAGGACACTGGAGTGAAACAAGACCAAAAATGAGTAATTTAAAAAATCAACATTGCAAGCAGATTAGACACAAAATTTTTTGGCGAAGATTAGTATAACATTTTGGGAACTAAAGTTGGGAACTAGAGTATTTAAAGCCTAAAGTATAAGGTCCCCTTATCAGAGTCATCACCCCCCCCCCCCCCATATGATGGGCCCTTGCTAAAAAATGAGGGAGGAGGGATGTTTTGGACAGGTAACCCTCTCCACTTGATTGAGAGGTGAATGCCTAAATAATGTGTGGTACTTTGGAAAGCCCCTCCTTACTATTGGCAGCCCACCGGACAGGTAATAAGTGTCATAATACCAAAAGAAAACAAAATGGAAGCACATTTTCACATTCTGCTATTACATATCAAGATAATAATAGGGGAAAAAAAATATAGCGTTTGAAAGTATTGAGGCAGGCCCTTGCACTACATGCTTTGGAGAATTCATCCATAAATGTGAGCATCAAAAAGGTAGATATAGTGTGTATTTGGTTTGGTAAAGTCAGCAGATAGAGGATTGCTATCAGCTGAGCTAGCAGTTGGGGGGAGGGGGGTTCCTAATGAGTTTGGCACAACCAAAAAAAATGTCACTCTGCATGAATTGAAGCACACACATCACACTTGTAGACATTTTAAGTATTAAAAACCATAGAACCTACTTTCCATGCACTTTTCATGCAGAAAAAAATGCACTGGACTGCATGTGGTGTGAATTGGACCTGGTTCGTAAAGTTAAATCTAGGGCATTACCAGTATATAACTATAATACAAGTGTGCAAATCTCCTTTGACACAGTAATAGAAGAATTAAATATATTAATTGGTTTAAGAAGAAAAAGAATAATGTGACAGCAGATGAGTGACAAGCTCTAAAGAAGCTGCAGGCTAGAAAAAAAAATCTATATATAAAGGTGGGAATGTGATCATACTGTCTTAAACATACTATGTAAGTGAAATACATTGTCAGTTAAACAATGCAATGAATCATTTTCTCAAAACCCCTTTTCTGTCCTCGTTAAATAAAAAATCAGGATGAGCATGTATTGAAGGCATAATCATGTAGGTTGAGCTTGAATTAAAGAGAGCATACAAATGCAAGGTTTTCTTAATGTACATAAAATGGCCATCTTCCTGCCATACAGGGTGATAGTGTCAGAGACTCACTTACCAAGTAAAACTGATGAAAAATGTAAACCTCTTGCAAAAAATATACTTTCATTTGTTGAAATTCATTTAGTGTCATTTTTTTTCTAATGAACTCTAAATTTTTGAAAGAATTCAAATTTGAATCTGTCGAAAAATGATTGGCAGATTCAAATTATGTATTAGGGCTAGTTTATACTTGCTACAAAACAAGGCTACGGACACGCTTTGTTAAAGCCTCAGTCAATGTTCCTGTCACTAAATAAAATGATTAGCTTACAGTGCTGTTTACACCTACTTTTGCTTAGTGCTTGGGGCTTCGGTGGGGCTTTGTGGGGCTTCGATGACGCTTCGGTGGGGCTTTGTGGGGCTTTGATGATGCTTCGGTGGGGCTTCAAGCGAGCTTTGCCATAGACTTCTATGAAGGCTTTGAAGAAGCTTTGAAGCACCATTGAAGCTACATGGAGTATAATTTTTGAAGCAAAGCAAAAGCAGGTGCGAACACGACTATAAGCTAACCATTTTATTTAAATGATAAGGAACCACTATGGTGAATAAGGAAACTCCATTTTTTGTTGCCAACATCCCAGTATATTGTATAATTAAAGAAAGAAAGTACTGTGGGACTTTAAGAGCAAACACTTGAAAACAAAAATATTTTTTGAAGCATAGAAAAATGTATTATTTATAAGTTAAAAAAATTTAGTGGTGTGGAACAGCACCATACGTAAAACAGTACATAATATACATATAGTATGAGAGAGACACTTCTCCTAGAATTTCGGGGGTGAATCCTTTCTTCAGGGTCATGGAGGAGATGATGGTTGTAAATAGTACTATATTTATCAGATAAAATGTTTGCCTGATGTTCTGAGGTTCTCCTGGGAGATTAACGCTGATGCACGATATTAAGGACTAACATTCCTAAAGTTCCAGCTCTATGTTGGATCTCTTGAGTTGGCTGCAGAGACTTACCTTGGGGATCCTTGTGAGGGACCTTTTGAGCCTAGATTTGATCACCTTTTCCTTTCTGGATATGTGTCTCTTTACCTGTTCAGCTTCCCCTTAACTCCACCTTAATTTCAAACCATCATCTCCTCCATGACCCTGAAGAAGGGATTCACCCTGAAATTCCTGAAACACTTTGGGCTATAAGAGATGTGTCTCTCTAATACTATATGTATATTGATTATGTACTGTTTTATGGTTGGTGCTTTTCCACACTACTACACTTTACACAGTACCGGAGGGGGGGGGGGGGGGGATACTTTCTTTAACCATTTTATTTCATGACAGTTGCTTTGACTAGCGTTCAGAGAGCTTTGACAAAGCCTGTCCAAAGTCTTGTTGAAGCCAAAGCAAGTGTAAATAAGCCCTTAAGAATAGCTGGTTGTTAAATAGTGGGCCGGTTCCCAGCCACTGTGTCCTTAACAACCAATGACTCATCAGCTGTCAGCAGGCTTCCCCGCTAACAGCTCAATGTAAACAGAATTGCCGGCAAGTAAAAATTCAGAAAATAAAACAGGTCCTTCAGGTATAATATAGATTTTAAGGGGAACGTTTAAAAAAAATTATGTGGGGTCCCCCCAAAATCCATGCCAGACCACATCACCTCAACATGGGGGAACATATAAAGTAAAAGTTAATAAGAACACAATACCAGTTTTTGAAAAGTCCTTTATTAAAAAAATAAAAAATGTCCCCCGATGTACATTTATGGTGGGGGGGAGGGGGAGATGTTTTGGACAGGTAACCCTTTCCACTTCTTTGAGAGCTGAATGCATAAATAATGTATGTTACTTTGGCCAGCCCCTTCTTACTTACACTATTGGCAGCCCACTGGACAGGTAAAGAAATGTCATAATACAAAAATATTAATACACACTGTCCAAATTGAAGCAAAATTTTACATTCTGCAATTACCTATCAAGATAATAATAGGAGAACAACACATTAAACAATACCATTTGAAAGTATTCAGGCAGGCCCTTGCACTACATGCTTTGGTGAATTCATCCATAAATCTAACCATAAAAGAGGTAGGTATTGTTGTGCTTTTTAAGGACAGTTTCCCGCACAGTATTTATTAAGTAATTTTTAAATGAAGATATTTTTAAGATACAAAATCAATCTATATGACAGTCTATACATGTGAAACTTATTCACGAAGACAAGTGATCATAGAAAATAGTTACATTTATTGGTTGACAAAAAAACAAATGTTTACATGAAATTAAAATACAGATTGCATTACATGAACATCTTGACAATTAATGGAAACACCCATAAAATGGGAATGTAGTACCTTGGGCTTAATATCACCATGATAACTTCTCGGTAGAATCAATAACCTTTTGATAATTGACAATTAAACAGAATGTCTGTATTTCACACATCCAACCGTTACTATACTACTGGTAAGTGGTGAACAATGTGAAATAAATTTGACGTTCGTTTGTCAATAAAAGTGGCAATTATGCAAAAAGAAATGTACAATGAAAATTTTTAATTTAGAGAAAAAAAAATCTAAAAGGTGGTTATTGATTCAGGAGAATCATTATCAATAGTAGAATATTCAATACATCAATATTTGAGAGAACATACAAGACATAATCAACATGGCATATTTACCCATTGCAAAATGGCTACTAGTCTGGATTGTTCCAAGGAGCAGGGATCTTCATGAATGTAAAAATATGTATTCATGCATGAGTGTCAGTCTGTCTGGGAGTGTGTGTATCTCCCAGTGTCCCTTATCAGGGTGGGTCCCTGAGCTTCCTCTCATGGCATCTTTCTTGCTTCTTAAATATCCTCTTAATTAATAACATCATAAAATTATACTAAGTTCTGCCCAAAAGGTATGTGTTCCCTCCTCATTGGCAGGCAAAACTTAATAATTAACCTTTCCCAGGAGCCTAGTAATAGCCCCTTCAACCACCAGGGATCTCACATGTGTTTGGTATTTATCTCTTTAAGTTAATGTATTTTATATTTATAATGTGTATTATTTGTATCTTAGTGAAAAGAATACATATACATTATATATATATATATATATATATATATACACACATATATATAAAAAGGCCAGTATGGTGGCCTGGAATTATGGGAGGAGCCCGGAGGGGTATTTAACCAGCCCGTTCGGCTGTCTTCCTTATCGGTTCCTGTGCACGATATCTGTTATGTCAGAGATCTAGGGCCGACTATTTGAGACCAAACATTGTGAGTTCAGTGTTCGTGAGTTCCCGCGTTCGTCAGTCCCGATCGTGTGTCCGTGTTGTCAGTCGTCTTGTCTTCGTAAGCGTTCGTGTGTTTTCCTTGTCCGAGTGTCGCAATACTCAAAAAATTGCCATTGTCGTACAACGCATCTGGGCCGGCTGTCGCAGGTAGGGCTTCGACTCCCATTTTTTCATTTCATGTTTTACTATGTCACTAAACACGATATCCTGAACTCACGAACCACTCACATTACATTTCATGAACTTATTTTTCAATCATGTCACCCGTACTCGTTACCTCAAATGTCACTACTCCTTTTCTTCTCGAGAGAAGTTGTTATCACTCGTTCATGACATATCGGTCATGCCACATCAGGCAGCTCATTTCGTAGACATTTCATTTCAATAGAACGACTCCCTAATCATTTCTAAAAAGTATTCGAATCGTTCGAATCATTTCTAAAGTCACATGCGGCTGCTCGTCATGTCAAACTTTAAGCAGTCCGAGTCATTTCAAATTCATTTCGAATCGTTTCAAATCGTTACGAGTCATTTCAAATCATTTCAAATCATTTAGAATCATTTCAAATCATTTCATATCATTTCGAATCATTTCATGTCATTTCGAATCATTTCAAATAATTTCATATCATTTCGAATCATTTCATTCATTTCTGTCACTTACCACGCTCCGATTCGAATCTTGTCGCATCCCCGATGCACCGATTCGCTTCGGTGTGCCCCAGTTTTCGGCCTCATTTCAGTACATGCTCCAGAGACGGAGTCATTTGCAGGTTCAGGCACAGTCCCTGATTCTCGTCTTTGTCATGGCATTTCATTTCTTGTCACGTATTAGGCCCCGATACGAATCCAGTCGCATTTCAGGTATGCACCGATTCGCCTCGGTGCGCCCAGCTGTCGGCCTCATTTCTGTACATGCTCCAGAGACGGATTCTTTGTTAAAACCATCGGTCCAGTCGTTGATTCTTGTCTCTGTCATGGCATATCATTTCTGTCACTTATTACGCTCCGATTCGAATCCTGTCGCATTTATTGATGCACCGATTTGTTCCGGTGTGCCCAGCTGTTTTCGCCTCATTTCAGTACATGCTCCAGAGACAGGATTCATTTTGTCATTCGTGGGCTCACCCTCTGATTTTTGTCTTTGTCATGGGTATCATTTCATCTCACCTATCACGCTCCGGTATGAATAGTCACACCTGTGTACCAAATTCGTCCCGGCGTGCCCTAGGACAGGCCTCATTTCAGTACATGCTCCAGAGTCCGTTTCGTGCTCGGTCGCAAGATTACGGCATGGCGATCCGGACCTCTGTCATGGCAGATTCACGCATTTCACTGTCACGTACTGCTTCCGGGTTTGAATCCAGTTGTTTCTTCAATGTTACGATTCCTGCCGGGGGCCTTGCTCATCGGCCTCATTTCACTAAATTGCCTCATTTCAATACATGCTCCAGAGTCCGGTTCGCTGTCAGTTGCAGCTGCTTCACGACCAAGTCGCACCTCTGTCATGGCAGACGTTTCATTAAAAGGCAACATTTCATTTGTTTGTTTGTCTCATTTCATTTCATTTAATTTCATTTCAAAATCTCAACACCCCAATGAAATCACTATTTTAGCTAGCTATCTGTGATCAGGTATAGAACTCTCAACAAACTTTGCCTTCATATTCTCAGGTCAGTCGAGTTTCAGTAGGTCCACCCTGCACCTGTTTGGACGGTGCCTCCTTAGGTAAGAAAAAAAAAATGGAGAAGGTGCACATGAGCGGGAGTGTCCTTCTCATTAAGTCTTGTAATCCATGTCACCCTTGTGTAGGTTCCGCTCAGAGAAAACCCAACCCCGAGGACAAGTAGGCTCACCTAGGCCTGGACTACGTCACCATGTCCCTGGCCGGCAGTAAAGATCTCACAGCCCCATTATCTCCATCTCCAGTTTTAGAGAGGGGCAGCCTGCGGTCCCCCAGAGCATGGACCATTCCCAGACTGACAACTGAGGTGTACCCTTTCTGGCTCTTCAAGCTCCTCTTTCCTCCTCCAGCTGCGGCAGGAGCTAGTACCCAGCAGGCCTCACTGGGTTCTATCGCCTTCTCGATTTCACAATTTCATACCCTGGTATCTTCCCTGGCGACCTCAGTTTCAGAGGTCCAGAATCAGGTGGCCCTCCTCGAGACCCGCCCGCCCGTTTCTCCTCCAGTACCAGCAGCCCAGGCAGTGACTATCCCACTCACAGGTACCACCAGGTGTACTTCAGTTGTGTACCCTTCTCATCTGGTACCGGCCAACGTCAGGAAGGACATCTTAGAGGGCAAGGATGTCAATATGGCTTCTCTACTCATCTCCATCCACGATCTTGGACACATGAGGGGATGTGTCGGTGGTCTTCAAGGCCAAAGACCCCAGGCTGGACAGAAAGCTTTCGGTCACCGAATTTACGTTGGCCATCGGCATGTTGAGGGATGTTATCTGCTCAGCCTCCCCCAGCAGAAGAGAGGAGCTGGATTGGTACCTCCACGCAATAGTAGATCTGGGTTACAAATACGGCGGTCCGCTAAAACGGCCGCCAGGCTCTTCCAATTCCAGACGCCTACTGACTGGAGCGTCATGGATACTGAGCTGTTCTGCCGCCACTTCGCGGGCCTACGGTCTCCCCTCTGCGCAATTTGCCAGTTGGCTACCCATACTGCCACCTGGTGCGCTAACTCAGTGGCAGCCCGGCCCTCAGATAATCCTTCTACTTCGGGTACTGCTCAGGGCCAACAAGCGCCTGCACGCCTGCCGCAGATAGATAAGTTTGGGCGCCCGGTCAAGACCATAGGAGGTGCAGCAATCTGCAACAACTATAATTACGGGTCATGTAATTTTAGTCAATGCCGGCTGCTCCACATATGTACTCTATGTCAAAGGGCTCATCCCAGGCTTATGTGCGAAGTCAAACAGCTTAAGAAGTCATGACTGAGCCGGGTCGATGTCTCATGGCTCAGCATCTACCTTGCGGCTCATCCCACTCCCTCATCCATCTCCCTCACTGTCCGTCTACCTTGTTCAGGGCTTCACCCAAGGCTTTCACACTGGACTTATCTCTCTCCCTCACCTCACGTACGAGTGCCGGAACCTACGGTCAGCCGCCAACGATGAACGAGCCATTGATCAACTCCTACAGACAGAGTTAGACCGGGACTTTATCATAGGCCCTTTCACCCAGCCCCCCTTCAACACCTGGAGAGTCAGCCCTATTGGGCTTGTCAAGGGCAAGTTCTCAAATAAACTGAGATTGGTGTACGATTTCTCAGCGCCTCATTCCTCTTCTATCCCCAGTCTAAATTCCCTCATCCCCTCTGAGGAGTTATCTCTTAAGTATGCCTCCGTAGACACGGCCATCCAGGCCATTCTCAAGACAGGCATGGGCACCTGGCTCTCCAAGGCCGATATCTCGGATGCTTTCAAGCTCCTTCCCATCCATCCATCTCTCTGGTACTGGCATGGCATCAAGTGGAGGGAGCTGTACTATTTTGCCACCAAACTGACCTTTGGGTCTAAAAGCAGCCCCTGGCTCTTTGACACTTTCGCGCAGTCACTCACGTGGATCTTGCTGCACGTAGCCCGGTGTCAGGGAGTCATACACTATCTGGATGACTTCCTGCTGATCGAGCCACCCGGCTCACCGCCAGGAGACCTGGATAAATTAAGGGTGGTTTTCAGGAACCTCAATGTCCCCATTGCCGAGCACAAGGTGGATGGTCCAGCGCAGTCCATCACCTTTCTCGGGGTTAACCTAGACACCAACACAATGCAGGCCAGCCTCCCCCCGGATAAACTGGCCCGCATCAGGGCTGTCCTGAGGGACTTCACCCGTGCCAGAACTTGCACCAAGAGACAGCTGCAATCCCTTCTCGGCATGTTGAACTTCGCCATGCGCATCATCCCTCAGGGTCGCTCCTTTGTGTCACACCTACTGGTCTTACTGTCCCTCACACAGGATCCGGAGCAAGTCCTCAGCCTTGATCCCGTGGCAATAGCGGACCTCTCTATGTGGGAGGAATTCCTGTCATCTTGGAATGGCGTGTCCCTGTTCATTCCCTCCATATCTTCCCTTTCACCCCAGGTGGTGACCGACGCGGCGGCCTCCACAGGCTTTGCGGCAATTTTTGGCCACCTCTGGCTCGCAGCTCCCTGGCCTCCCCAGATACTGGCGATACCTGGCTTCTCCGAAACATCCTCCCTGTTTGAATTATATCCCATCGTAGCAGCAGCATACACTTGGGGCCGCAGCTGGTGGGCCAAACTGTGGCCTTTTCAACAGATAATTTAGCCACTGCAGAGGTCATTAATAAAGGCAGGTCCAGGTCTCTAGTGATGATGTCCTTCCCTACGTCGGTTGGTTCAGCTCTCGTTATTATTTCAGTTCAACATCCACTGTTCCTTTATCCCCAGTAAGTCCAATCGGGCAGCGGACGCCCTCTCCCGCTTTAATTTTGTCTAATTTTTCGATCAGGTGCCTGAAGCCGAACCGACATCAGCAGCTATCCCGGACTGGTCTCAGCTGACCCTGGACTAGCCCCACACCTCCTAGCGGCAACCCAGCTCATCGATCTTTCCCTCTCACGTAATACCGTCAAGGCCTACCAAACGGCCTGGAGGGCCTTCAACGGCTTCATGGCACATCACAGCACAGAGACGTCCCGTGTCAAACAAGTCCTGGCCTTCATCTCCTATTGCCACTCGGAGCTTGCATTATCCTACAATATGATCCGGCTGTATCTGGCCGGTGTCCAACATTTCACATCCCTCCAGGACCCTGCTGAACCTTCTTTATTTTCTTACCACGCCGTTCGGGCTGTCATGCACGGCGTCCAGAAGCGCCAGCCAGTGGCCAGCACCAGACGTCTGCCTATCACAGGAGATATTTTCAGAAACATGTCGGATATCCTGGCCACATCACCTTTCGGTCTTCGTCCTAGTGTCATCTTACAAGCAGCCATACATCTGGCCTTCTACGGCTTCTTACGGCCAGGCGAGTTTACCTGTAACAACCCCGCAGAACGCATGCTTTGCAAACGCCACCTGGTCCGTTACGAAGACCATTTCATTTTACACTTAGCAGTCTCCAAAACGCAGCAGGTTGGCTCTGGTACGGACATCCATTTCTATAAGACCGACAACCGCTGGTGCCCGGTCTCCACTCTCACCCGCTTGTTGACCCTTCTGGCCGATCAACCAGACACGAGCCCACTTCTGCCATTTCATACTAAACTTCTAAACGCTGCCCGGTTCATGGAACACGTCAGGATACTCCTACGTATCCTTCAGCTCAACCCTACTCACTACTCCGGACATTTGTTCCGTATCGGTGCAGCCTCAACAGCCTCCCGCCAAGGGGTCCCGGACCATGTCATCAAGAAGTTGGGCAGATGGAAGTCCACCTGTTTTGCCCGTTACATACCCAATCCACAAGTGGAGATGGCCCAAGCCTTCTTCAAACTCACCCAGTAACTAAACTAAAGTCAAATAAAGCACAATCCCTACCTGAATGTTTTTGTCCCCTTATTTTGGTATACCGTACGTTAGACCAGAGCACACTTTCAGGTCCATTTCAAGTAGTGAGTTTATGTTAACCCTGTTTGTCATCCTTATCCGTACCGGCCAGAGGGCTCTGAACCATAAATAAGAAGGCCAGTATGGTGGCCTGGAATTATGGGAGGAGCCCGGAGGGGTATTTAACCAGCCCGTTCGGCTGTCTTCCTTGCTGGTTCCTGTGCGTGATACCCACCCTCCCATTCCCTTTTTAGGGCATTTCTCAAGCATTATACTCCTCATGAGAGTACTCATTTCACTTAATTTCATGTTCATTTCATTTAATCCTCATTTCTTAATCTAGGGTATGCCCCCTTATTTTGGTATACCGTACGTTAGACCAGGGCACACTTTCAGGTCCATTTCAAGTAGTGAGTTTATGTTAACCCTGTTTGTCATCGTTATCCGTACCGGCCAGAGGGCTCTGAACCATAAATATATAAATATATATATATATATATATATATATATATATATATATATATATATATATATATCCGGTATTCAGGGATGTTAGTAACCGACATAATAGAAATTATGCTTAACATAATTATTATATAAAATGGTATTTTTTATTTAGTCCATTTAGAAAGAACACGGGTTATATATATATCAATCAATATCACATACAATTATTTATATGGATAACTGGATAATTATGATATATCCAATATCCAATTAATATTTGTCTAAATATAGGTTAAATTCTTATACAGTTATAATCACGATTATATGTTGTTCAAAATACTAATTTGTTGCTAAAACACTTCTACTTATAATCACACTTTCATATATATTTTCCTTATAACAAAGTTCTTTAGATAATTAGATGCAAAAATTATAATATCTCTTTTGTGACCTACAAATATCACATATAATTTGAATGACTTATAAAAGATATGGTTGGCTCTGGTATATTTTCCTTGATTCTTATAACATCCATTGCAACATAACATATTATATGTCCATATCATATGTAGATACATGTATTTGTCATTTCACTTTGGTTTCTGTAACTGTTCTCATCCTGGTGTATTATTAACTGAAGTCTCCTGCCATTGTCTTATGAGAAGCTGAGACAATACTGGCTACTTTGCTTAGAGAGCCATCTTACTTTCTGAAACAATGGGATATTTGTTCTAGCCATTCAGGTTAAAAGACTGTTAGTCACAGGTAAATTCTATGTATGACCAAACCTAGCCATATATTTGCACTGCTTTCCTTGTCCATTCGACAAGAGCAGATAAATGTTTTTATGGTGTCTGTGACAAAAGACCCTATTGTTCAGGCAAATCTTTGTCCCAACATCTGCTTGTAAAAACCTTAAATAGTTGATATATTTGAGACTTGTAAAAGAGAAAATAAGCTTTTCAAGAGCAATAGTTCACTTCATTTTTGAGGCCTACTATAATATCACATCTCTGCCAGTAAATATTAAATGTATTTTTTTTATTAATGAATTCACAACAGTATAGTGTGTATGGGATTGGCAAAGTCAGCAAAGGATTGGTATTGGTTGACTTAGCGGTTGGGGGGGAGGGAGGGTTCCAAATGAGTTTGCCCCCCCCCCACAAAAAAATGCCTCTTGCACTATGCATGAATTTAAAGGACAAAAATAACATTTGTACACATTTTAGGGGGTGTTTAGTGTAAAGCACTACAATGGAGCTGCCAAAATATATTGTTAAGTGACTAGGCTAGGTGTGTATGGGCCCAGGATAGCATGCTGGGGAGGTTAGTGAAGGCAAATATGCATGAAGGACAAAAAAGAGCATTAAAAGCTTTGAGCATGCATGAGGACAAAGATGTCATTCACAGCATATTACAATCATGGCATTTAAGGAATAATGAAATAAATACAATACATTAGCAAACATTAAATACATGTGATGTTAAAGGATAAAAATTACCTTAATATATTCCTTCTGCAGGACCTGTATGATGGCAGAACAGGTCTCTGGAATAATGACTCCCAGAGCCTGGGGGGGAGATGCCTGTAGAGAACTTGATGTCCTGCAGACTTCTACCCGTCGCCAAGTACCGCAAGGTGGCGACTAGCCTTTGTTTCCGAGTGATAGCTTTAGCACGTGCAGGTGTCCTGCTTGGTAATATAGGGGGACAGCAAAGGCAGCAGATGGTGAAAAATGGGGTCCCTCATCCAGAGATAATTCTTGAAGTCATCAGGATTATTCTTGGGTCAAAGTAATAGCACTAACTCTATGATGAGTACGTAAATGCAACATGGCTTCAAAAACAGTTGGCTAGTCAGAACAAACTAACAGAACGCACTAAAAATCTGAAATGCATGAGAAGAGTGAGCTGAAAATCAGAAAAGAGTGGACAAGAACTCACTGAAAAAACAAATACAAACTGACTATACACACTGAAAAACAGATACAAACCCACAAGCATAAACTGAAGAGCAGTAATGAACTGAAAAGCATGAGGCTGAAAAGCATGAATCGTCTCTCAAACTTTTACTAACACAAGATTAGCAGAAGGAGACCAAAGGGTGGCACACTAGCTATCGAACTTCCTTTTTCTAGTGCTGTCATACGTGTTGTAAGTCAGCGCATTTTTGCCAATCGTAATTTAATTTGTGCGATCGTGTCTATGCAAGACAAGTTTGAGCCAACATCCATTGGAAAAATCCACGGTTTGAATGTCGGAAATTCCGATCGTCTGTTCGAGCATTAGATTGTGGATTACTGTAGATTTAGAGATTTTAGTGTTGAGGTGAACTTCTACTTTTAATCAGAGCATGCATATGATTCCAAAAGGATCTTATCTGAGGATTACTCAAATCCTAAACCACTTCAATCCAAGCAGTAAACACAGTGAATGGCAGGCACCCTTTTAAACTGTATTCATGTCCTAAAATTGAGACAAATATACCAGTGAAGTAATGTGTATTACAAAATGTTTAAATGGTTAAACTGTCACAAATTAGACATATTTATTTTGCATGTGAAAACATATTGTATAATACATAAAACAAGTAATTTTCCTAAATATCACTTATTTTTTATTTTTTTGTAGCAATATGTCTGTTTAAAATTGCTTTTGGAATACTTTAACCACTTGCCGTCCACCCACCATCAAATGATGGCTGGATGGTGCAGCTCTAGTAGTGGTTGGATGTCATATGATGGCCTCCCAGAATGGGCACTCAGTGCACCGGTCACGGCTGTGCGGTGCTGCTAGGACACGGAGTGACCCCGATCTCTGCAAAGATGGTTAAAGAATAATGCACTAGAGTTCTGATTAAGAAAAAAGGGGCATGCACAGGTATTGAAAGTGTTTCACAGTCAGGTGCTGAGTATGTGTGAAATGTGTTAATCTGTCACAGAAATTTAACAAAGGATAACAAAAGATTGGCTACAGGGCTCAAAATTTCAAGTCCTGTGCTACTAGCCAGGTCTTAGGGGGTTACTCACCACGAGATGCCCCACCCAACTCCTACCATGCCCCACCCTTAATTCCACCTATAAACATGTCCTTATAAAATCTCATAAAATTGCACTTACATGTTTTATGCAGAATTATGTTACAAAAAAATATTAGCAACAACTTTATCAGTGTCCAACAAATGCAGCTTCACCTGTGCCCAACAAATGCAGCCTCACCTGTGCCCAACAAATGCAGCCTCACCTGTGCCCAACAAATGCTGTTTCACTCAAGCAGGCGAAGAGAGAGGAAGAGGATTGTTGGCTGGATCATCAGAGTGCCGGGAACATTGCTGTAACAGCTTTCATTTAAATTTCTGAGCGTTCCTGGCACATACAGCCCCACCTCCTGGCCCAGGTACTTTGATATAAGTCACATGTCCCAGCATTGCATGGGTGTTCTGTCTTTAAAAGTACCCAGGCCAGGAAGCGGGGCTGTATGTGGTGGCGAGCGCAGGGAACACTCCGCAATTCAAATGAAAGCTGTAACAGCGATGTTCCCCGCTCTCTGATGATCCAGCAGGCGCTCCTCTTCCCCTGGGCACTCTCTGGAAGAAGGGCTGCCATCCAAAGCAGCCCCAACCGTGCCAGCAATCATTTTACACTCGTGAAATGCGAGTGGAAATTTTTAGGGCTGGGCTACTGCATTTATAGAAAAGTTGAATCTGTAAACTGAACATTTCAGTTGCAGAAAACGCATGCATTCTTCATTGCAATCTATCAGGTGGGTATAATATCCAAATTATAAATTGTGCCAATAACTAAAAACAGATACTCTGTAAACTGGATGAACACACTGAGTAGGCATGTGCAGTCGACACAGCCTGGACACCATTAACACCTGCCAGAATAATAAAAAAAAAATGTTCCTTTAGTTGTTGCTGGGCTTTGTCAAATGGATACCTTCATCTTCAGGGTTCCCCCAGGGCCTTATGCACCCCAAGTTCATGCTTTCAGTACACCACTACCTCCTCCTAGACATGTGCAGAATGGGAAAATGTGTTTCCTTTGTTTCAAATAGATTTTTTATGCTATTCATTTTGATTGAATGATCACTTCAGAATTCGTTTAGCTTTGTTCATTATTTTTCTACCGAAGTCTAAATTTTCAGAATGATTCACATAGTTAGTAAGGTTGAATAAAGACACCAATCCATCCAGTTCAACCTGAGTGAGTGTGGGTACGTGTCCACAATTGTCCCTATCCAGGGGTCAAGTCCTGGGGAAAAAAGTGTGGGAACTCTCACCCAAGATCCACTCCCCCACCAAAAGAAAAAAATGATACGCTCATATGCGCAAATACTTCAAAAGTGGTATTTTCCATCCAATTTTTGTATTGTGTGTATGAAGCTTAACAGTACATAAAAAAACAAACAATCCTCAATAAACATGAATATGGTAATTATCTGAATAATCAGCATTCATTCAATTGTGCTTCCATGCAAATGTGAACATCATGTTCTGATCTTTATTGGGGAATTTTATTTTGTATATAGAGTATTTATGTGGTGAGTTTACACTTTTCATTGAATAGAGTTTGAATAACACAGGGTTAAACGGAAAGGTCATAAATGAACTGCACATTATCTGGACAGAATGCTTGGGGAGAAAGTAATGTGTTCCTGCTTAGGAGATGTATGTTAGCTTGGGGGGCTGCAAACTCTGCAGGGCTCCAACACACACTCGCTGCTATTCCAACCCTTCACATATTTTCCACATAAACTTCCCTCCTGGCATTAAACTTTGCCAGGTATTGTGCTCAGCTTACCACCCCAAACTGATGTTCCTCCCTCAGCTCACCTCTCTCCCTGCATGTCCTGTGAGCAGAATAGCTGTGTTCCTCCTTTGGGTTCTCTCATCATATGGCACTGAAGATAGAGGAGGGGGGATTCAGCGGGACACACAGAGTGAGTATGCAGGAGACTGGGGGTGGGGGGAGGATGAGGAGACAGAAAATCAGAAGGGGCTGGCGGGGAGGAGCGCATCACAAGAGGTCTGACTAAATACAATCTTTTAGCAGCAGGGACCTGATCTACCCGTCAGCTAGCTGTGATTGACAGGTAGATCGAAGCGGAAGCTGTCATGGGGCCCCCTACTGGCAATGCCTGAATGGTTAGGTGTGCGGCACTTACTATTGTGAGCTGTGTCGGCGGCTGCTGGTGTAGCACCTGCCACACAGCTTGCAATCTTCAAAGTCTTGCAGGACCTGGCTGCTAACGGGAACTAAGTTCCTGTTATGGAAAAAGTACAGGAACTCCGTTCCCATAGGACTTGAGCCCTGTCCCTATACAACTGTCAATTTACCCAGCACACCTCACACACTCATTGGTCTCCACATCCAAGGAGCCCACAATCCAAGGTCCCCAACTCACATTCATATACTAGGGCCAATTTTCCTACCAGCATGTCTTTTGAGTGTTGGAGGAAACCCACACAGGCACAGGGAGAACATGCAAACTCCAGGCAAGTAGTGCTGTGGTTGGGATTCAAACCAGCAACCCTTTTTACTGCTAGGTGAGAGTGCTACCCACTACACTACTGTGCTGCCCTAATTCAGATAGCTCGAAAAATGATCACCCATTTTTAATTCTGTGTGAGGAAAAACTGGTTGTTCAGGAGCGGGCAAAGAAGCATTGCATTCTTAACTCATCAGCTGTCAATGTTTTTTTTTTGTTTTTAAATGTAATGCTGTTCTAAATAAACAATGCTAAAAATACAAAACTAATTCTGAAATTCCAAAAAAGAAAAGAATTGGTCCATTGACACAATATTGGAACAATTCTTTTTCAAAAATTTTGGAATGAATTTTTGTATTTTAGACATTCCTTTTGCATATTCAGAAATCAAAATAGCTGGCTGTTAAGTAGTGGGTGGCCGCTGGCGTCTTTATCAACCATGACTCATCTGCTGTCTGTAAGAAAAGAAAAAAACAAAAAACCCACAACACACATCATGGGGTCCCCTTCAAGCCATGCCAGGCCCTTTAGATCTTGTATGAATTTTAAGGGGAATCCTACACCAATTTTTTTTTAAAAAATGGTGTGCCCCCCCAAATACATAACAGCCCCCTATCCAATGTTCAGCCTGGCAGGCCAGGAAAGGGGGAGGATGAGTGCGTGCACCCTTTTCCTGAACTATACCAGGCCACATGCCCTCAACATGGTGGGGCCCCCAGATCCTGGCCCCTCATGTGAATGAGTAGGGGTACATAGTACCCCTACTCACTCAATTAAAGAGTGTAAAAAGTGAGTAAAAACACAATAGTTTTTGACAACTTCTTTGTTAAAAAACAAATAAACAAATAAATGCCCCCTGAAGTAGAGCCAACATCAATCACGAAGAACACCGTCTGCTAGACCAAAAAAAAAAAAAGAGCTCTGCACCAGATGAAGGCTTCTGCTGTGTGACAGCTCTTAACCACTTCCCGCCCGACCTATAGCTGAATGATGGCCGTGCAGTGGTTGCGCTATCCTGACTGGGCAACATATGATGTCCAGCAGGACAAGCTCTAGCACGCGCCTGCGGGGAGGCGCAGCATGGCGATCGAGGACAGCGTGGACACAGCGCTTCTCCGATCATGGTAAACAGCCAATGAAATTGGCTGTTTACCACATGATCGGCTGTGTCCAAATCACAGCCGATCACATGTAACAGGAGAATTGAAGGCGCACAGCAAGGGGATTGGGGAAGGTGGATGTCCCTTGGACACAGCACTCCCCCAATCAGGGTAAACAACCAATGAATTTGGCTGTTTACCACGTGACCAGATATTTCCAATCAAAGCATCTCACTAATGTAAACCCTCATGGGACTTGTAGTTCTGCAACAGCTGGAGGTCCGCTAATTGCATATCCCTTGTGTATGGTCTGTACTATATTATTGTGCACAACACGGCCCCTTCCATAAAGTGGACCTGTCACAACTTCATCTGGATCTGTCAGTCACACAGCCCATCTGTCACAGGCCCCCTACCACCTGTACCACCATCAGTACCTCCACACAAGCCTGCTACCATTACCACCACCCTTACCGCCACACAGGCCTGCCTCACATGCCCACTAACCGCACCACCATCTGTACGGCCTCCAGTAACGCAATTGGTACGGCCACCCATACCGCCATTGGTACCGCCACACAGGCCCACAACCACTAACACCAGCAGTACCATTACACAGGTCTGCCAATAAGTACTGCCATAATGTATCAAAGGGTTTACACACCTGAGGAGGCATATGCCATTCTTACCATGTCAGATAATGAGAGCAGTGGGGTACTCCCATCATCTGATTCTGGTTCGGAATACGACCCATCAGTGGAGGATAGTGGATCAGAGTCTGAGTCAGTGGAGGAAACCGTCCCTCCTAAAAGAATAAGGAGATCAGTACCAAGATCAGAAGACCTGCCCACCACCAGCAGCGCCAGACCCCAGGAAGAGGAGCCCATTACAAGTACTGGAATTACACTCCCAACCCGAAGAATCCAGCCCCAGTTCTACCTTCCCAATGCACTGGCAAACCCCTTATGGTTGTCTGCCAACTCAGGATCTGCTATAACCCCCCCTTTCACGCACAGCCAGGTGTGCAGCCCAACACTACAATTTTTTTTTTCCAATTAAATTGTTTTTATACATTTTTCTCACAAGATTTGCTGTAGAATATGGTGGACCAAACCACTCTATATGCATTCCAATTTATTGCTACCAACCCCAATTCATCCTACTCCCACTTGTTCCAGTGGTGACGTCTAACACTGGAAGAATGTAAATTGTTTTTGGGCCTTACATTCAATATGGGGCTTACAAAAAAGAACAAACTTCATGCTTTATTGGTCCCAACCCCATCCACCACATGTCGATATATTCTGCTGTCATGTCCAGAACACAATATGACATGATTATGCGTTTTCTACACTTCAATGATATTTCGCAGTGCCCTCCCTGAGATCATCCCAAACATGACAAATGGTACAAGATTATCCTTCCCTTTCCCAGAAATCTACAGAAGTTTTTATCCCAGACCAAAATATGTGTGGACAAGTCCCTTACACATTTTACTGGGCGACTGCATTTAAGCAGTATATACCAAGTAAGAGAGCCAGGTATGGGTTGAAATTAAATAAATTGTGTGATCGAACCACTGGATATGTATTCCCATTCCGTATTTATGAAGGCAAAGACTTCCAGCTCCAGCCCCGTGATTGCCCCACATATATTGAAACCAATGGGAAGCTGGCACACCCCCTTTTTGAAAAAGCATACCCCTTACAGCATATGTTGACAACTATTATACCAGCCTGCCCCTTTTTTCATCACCTTTACAGTAAAGAAACCCTGGAAGGGCTTCCCACAAAATCTGTTAACAAAAACCTTGTAAAACAGAGAATCGGCATTCATGAGAAATGAGGAGGTGTTGGCCACGAATTGGAGGGACAAGAAAGATATCCACATCCTCTCTACCATCCACAATGACACCTTGGTGAAGATCCAGAGAAGACGCGGTGCCGTTGTAAATCCTGAATGTGTCCACGACTACAATATGTAAATGGGGGATGAATTTAAATGATCAGATGCTACAACCATATTTGTCAACCAGAAAGTCCCATTATTGGTATAAAAAAAAGTTGCATTTCACCTGTTTCATATGGCCCTGTTTAATTTGCTTGTCTGCTACCAAAAAGCAACTCAGAACCAACAAATCACCTACCTCAAGCATATTAAAAACATCGTCACTGCCCTGATTTACTAACAAGGTCCCACCCCAGGAAGCATTCGCTCTGATAGTGTGAGCCAACTCCACGAGCCAATATTTTCCCTATAACATTCCGCCCACAGAATCTGGAAGGAAACGGCAAAACAAATGCCATTTATGCAGCAGAGGAGGAGCTAGAAGAGATATCAGCTATTATTGTCCCCAGTGTCCCTCTCAACTTGGCCTGTGCATCGCAGATTGTTTAAAAAATTATCACACATCCATCAGATATTAGTTCCCCTTATTATTAACAGACTGTCATTTCCCCATTTCAAATACCTGTGTGGATAATTTGCCTGCTACCATATTTCTACCCTCCATGTTAATTAACTGACCCTGGCCTGTTTACAGACAATGTCTTTGCCTGCCGATTTAAACCACATTTCTGATTTCCATGTGCACCAACCTCAGCCTGTTGAAATGATGCCTCTGCCTGCCATTTTTAACCTCGGCCTGTTAAACAACTCTGTTTTTGCCTGCCACTTGGCCTGATCTTTTGCCCTTCTACTTTAGTACACAGGGGTCTCACCTATGTATGGGGCTTCAGAATAGCGTTCCGATTAGAGAAAAACAGATTTTCATTTTCTGTGCTCCCAGAACAGGGTCTGGTTGCCCGGAGGCTTCAAAGAGATTTGGATGAGAGAAGCCTCTACCCTTGTGCCCCTGGCCCTAAGCTTGCTAGTCCTTCCTGTTGCCTGGACCAATATTTTGGCTGTGCTGACCCTATTGCTGCCTGCAATGACCAAGGACATTATGGACCATGTTTCTTCCTGCTGCTAGGACCAATACTTTGGGCGTGTTGACTATATATATCTGTCTTCTGCCCCTACTGAATATGGACAGTATATCTGCCTGGATACCTCTACCTGCTACCTGGACCAATGCTTTGGCTGTGCTCTCCTCTGTGGACCACTGCATTTCTAAAACCACAGGTAATATTTTGTTATTTGGTATGTACCTGCTATCAGTGGTGGCTGGTGAAGTTTTAGAATGGGAGGGGGGGTGTACAAGACCATGCCCCTCCATGTTTGCCCCCTCCCACTTCTCATAAGCCACACCCCCTATATAATCCACATCATATACCAGGCTGCACAGTATACACAGGGCTCTGCACATCATATACCAAGCTATACATTATACACAGAGATATGCACATCATATACCGGGCTATACATTATACACAGAGCTCTGCACATCATATACCAGGCTGCACATTATACACAGAGCTCTGCACATCGTATACCAGGCTACACATTATACACAGAGCTCTGCACATCATATACCAGGCTGCACATCATACACAGAGCTCTACACATCATATACCAGGCTGCCCATCATACACAGAGGTCTGCACATCATAAACCAGGCTGCACATCATATAAAATGAATTTAGTTGATAAGCACGGGGGGGGGGGGGGGGGGTTTCTGCCATCTGCCCACCGAAAAACATTTATGGGTAACAGCTCTTAAAGACAAACTTCAGATTGCTCCTCTGCCTCTCCTTGGAGTAGTTCTGCAAACATTTTTTACTTGTTTTTGAGTTTTCGGATCAACAATACAGAAAGCAGATCTGTGCATCATTACACTAGGATTGTGGGGAACTGAAGTGACACCCCCTCAGAGGGGGGGGGGGGTGCTGCCATCCAACAACCTCCAAAAAAAAAAAGAATGAAGTTGATAAGGGAGAGGGGGTGGGGTTCTGGTGCTGCCATCCTACCACCCAAAAAAAGGAAGAGTGTCGATGAGCATGGGGGGGGGGGGGTGGTGCTGCTGTCAAACCAATGAAAAAAAATGAAGTCTGTGCCGTCGAACATCAACATCAGCTTCCTCATGCTGGACTGAGCAGACGAGTGCAGACATCACTTCCTTGAATCTGAGTCTATGCACTCGCCCGGCCAGTTCATCACGCCACAGAGTGAGTTTTTTTGGGGCAAATGTAGCGTCTCATCTGCAATCTCATGATTGCATCGACATGGCGCTTTCCACATTGCACTGCGCCCAGCGCCAGGACGGTGCACATAAGCACATTTAAATATATATATATTTTTTTTGCAAAAGGAACATGTTCAAATAAATTTTTTTTAAACATTTTTTCCCCTGACTGCTGGGGCCCGGGCGCCCTCTATGGATGGGCCGTCACTGCCTACTATGTGTTAGAAATAAGGGTCTTCAAATATGTGATCGGTAGTCAGAAAATTATATGTGTAATTTATGCTGCTAGAGATGCTATTTGGATATTGGGCCTCTGTATGTGGCCAGGCTGTGTAAAAGTCTCAAACATGTGGCATTGCCATACTCAGGATTAGTGGAATGTATTTTGGGGTGTAGTTGAAATTATGCATATGTTGTGTGAGAAAAATAACCTGTTAATATGACAAGTTTGTGAAAAAAAAATCTTAATTTTTCCAAGAATTGTGGGAAAAAATACAACTTCAAAAAAACTCACCATGCTTCTTTGTAAATACCTTGGACTGTCTACCTTCCAAAAAGGGGTAATTTGCTGGTCATTTGCACTTTCCTGGCTTGGTAGGGTCTCAAGAAATGACAGTACACCAGGTGTGATTAGATGTGATCAATTTTCAGTGATTGGCACCATATCTTGTAGACCAGGGGTGTCCAACGAGTGGCCCGGGGGCCACATTTGGCCCGTAGAGCCCTCTGATGTGGCCCGTGACCTCCTGCTCTGGGATGGTGGGTTGCCAACCCGCCATCCCAGAGAATCAGTGTTCTGAATAAATCCACTGGTAGAGCTTCTGTTAAAAAAAAAAAGCCACCTGTAGAGGAAGCAAATGGCTGCAGAGCCGTAAAGCTGATGCTTCCTGTATAGCGCCAACTCCTATCACAGGTGGAGTGATACCAAATGCGATCTGCCTGGGACAACAGACGGCGATACCGTAATGGAAAATGGTTATTAAAGGTAAGTTTATTACTTAAATCACAGTGTATATATAAGCATATCGGTTCTGAGGTGGTTACTGGGCTGCTTTCAAACTGTTCAGCAGGTGCAACGCAGAACACCTGCGGTTACCTGCACTGAGCCATAGACTTCTGTTATTACCTGCAAGTTTAATGCGCTTTCAGAAAGTGCACCACACCTGCAGGATATAATAGAAGTATATGGCAAAGTACAGCTAACTTGCAGGAAAAGCCACAGATGCACTTGTCATATGACGTCCTTGATTTTGTGCAGCAATAGTCCATGAGACTCGCCTGATCACCGATCCGTGCAAGGGGTCGATCCCGACCCCTTATCACGTGATCAGCTGTCAGCCAATGACAGCTGATCATGTGATAGAACGGAGCCGGTAATAGGCTATTATTCCTCCTCGCGCTGACAGCGCGAGGAGAAAAAAAAAAGCCGATCACCGGCGGCCGTGATCGGGACATCAGTCCCGATCACGGCCATCAATACAAGGGACCACCTGCCACCTGCCAGTGCCCACCTGCCTCCCGCAGTGCCATCCTGAAGTAAAAGTAAAAGCAAAAGTAAGTGCCCCCCGTCAGTGCCCATAGTGCCCACAGTGCCACCCACAGTGCCACCCACAGTGCCACCCCACAGTGCCACCCACAGTGCCACCCACAGTGCCCACAATCTGCCTCAAAGGTGCTGCACCCCAGTGCCGCCCATCAGTGCCCAGCAGTGCCGCCCATCAGTGCCCAGCAGTGCCGCCCATCAGTGCCCAGCAGTGCCACCTATCAGAGCCACCTATCAGTGCCACCTATCAGTGCCCATCAGTCCCATCTATCTGTGGTACCTATCAGTGCCCATCCGTGCCACCCATCCGTGCCACTTATCCGTGCCACCCATCCGTGCCATCTTATCTGTGCCCATCTTTGCCCATCAGTGCCGCCTTATCTGTGCCTATTAGTGCCGCCTTAACTATGCCTATCAGTGCCCACCAGTGCAGCCTATCAGTGCCCACCAATGCAGCCTATCAGTGCCCACCAATGCAGCCCATCAGTGCCCACCAGTGCAGCCTATCAGTACCGCCTAATCAGCGCACTTCAATGAAGGAGAAAAATTACCCGTTTGCAAAATTTTATAACAAACTATTAAAACATGATTTTTTTTTTTTGCATCTTTTTTTGTTTGTTTAGCAAAAAATAAAACTCCGAGCTGTAACTAAATACCACCAAAAGAAAGCTCTATTTGTGGGAAAAAAATGATAAAAATGTCATTTGGGTACAGTGTTGTATGCCCGCGCAATTGTCATTCAAAGTGCATCAGCGCTGAAAGCTGAAAATTGGTCTGGGACTGAGGGGGGTTTAAGTGCCCAGTAAGCAAGTGGTTAAACAAAGTGCAATATAATTTATATTTTTTATAGATTATTTGATATATGTTATTTGGTTAATTTAATATTAACTTTTGATAATTAGGCACTTGGCACTTTGTTTGTGGTTTGATTACTGAAGATTGAGTCACTAGACACTATTTATTGTATTATTCCTATTTTTTGTGTGGCTGGCCTATTCGGAATGTTTGCAGCTGTTTTCTTTTTCCTTTTTTCGGTTTAAATTTAAATTTTATTTTCATTTTTTGATTTATATTATACAGTAATTGGTGCATTTTTTAATAGCACTGATTGCTTTATAAATGTGAATGGTCCCAAAATAGTGTCAAAAGTGTCCGATCTGTCCCCTGCAATGTCGGTTATGATAAAAATTGCAGATTGCCGCCATTAGTAGTAAAAAATAAATAAATAAATAATAAAAATTACAAATCAAACTTTTGCGCAAACCAATCAATATACGCTTATTGGGATTTTTTTTTAACCAAAAATAGGTAGGAGAATACATATCGGCCTAAACTGAGGAACACTTTTTTTTTTTAATCGGATATTTATTATAGCAAAAAGTAATTAATAAATATTGTGTGTGTGTGTGTTTTTTTTTCAAAATTGACGCTCTTTTTTTGTTCATAGTGCAAAAAATAAAAACGCAGGGGTGATCAAATACCACCAAAAGAAAGCTCTTTTTTCTGGGGAAAAAAATGGGTACACCGTCACATGACCACGCAATTGTCATTCAAAGTGTGACAGCGCTGAAAGCTGAAAATTGGCCTGGACAGAAAGGTGATGAAAATGCCCTGTATGGAAGTGGTTAATTGGATATCCTCCTTGTAGACTGCACCTATGGCATATTAAATACGCAGGATATAAGTCAGACTCCTTCCCTAACCAACATGAAACAAGGCAAGGATGCCCCCTCTCCATCCCTTTTTGCCCTAGCTATTGAACCCCTAGCCCACTTGATAAAATCTAATCCTGACATTAAGGGACTTGAACTGGGTGGTCACCACCATAAGCTTTGTCTATTTGAAGACAATATTCTCCTCTTTCTCACATCCCCGCTGACCTCTGCCCCCAACCTCCTAGCCACCCTAGACCAATTTTCTGCTCTGTCTGACTTAGTAATCAACCCACAGAAATCCAGAGCCCTAACCAGATATTTGTCCCCATCAACCCTATCACATCTCTCACAGGTCCTCTCGTTTCCTTGGTCACCGCACTCTATCCCCTATCTTGGATTCAAATTAACAGCTGAACCTGCTGATTTATATTTAGTAAACTACCCTCCTATGCTAACTCATTTAACTGGTCTCTTGGTCCGTTCTGCCCCTGGCATGGATGGGTCACATCAATGTAGTCAAAATGGCAATATTGCCAAAAATCTTATACCTGTTTCGGCTATTACCAATTCCTGTCCCTCCACGTTTCCTGAGAATATTACAACGCTGTGCGCTCACCTATGTTTGGGGCAGAACTTTGACCATGGATAGCTAAAACAATTTTAAATATACAAAGGTGGCCTAGGGCTCCCAAAGTTCTCAAAATACTATCAAGCAGCACATCTGGCTCAACTCCCACATCCCATGAAAATCCTTGATGGGTTGTGATCCCCTTTCAGTGGCTAATTTGCTGTAGCTTCACCCAACCGTCCGCAAGTCATTACGGAGCCCTGTCACTTGTCACTATCTATCCTTATGGGACAGACTCAAATCTAAATTCTTTTTTTCTTGTCTCCTCATAACCCACTCCTATCCTATATTCAGAACCCAGCCTTTTTCCTGGCATGGTCTCCCCCTCTCATCATTTCATAACCAGTCTTCAGCCAACCTTATCCACGTGTATAAGTTCATTTATCTATCCATTATGTAGTTAAGTTGGAGAGAGACTTAGGTCTCCAACTAGACCCTGAGGACTGGTCTGAGATTTGGACAGCCACCAAGTCTGCCTCACAGAACATAGTAGCCCTAAAACAGAATTACAAAGTCTTAATGAGATGGTATCTAGTCCTTGCCCATATTGACAAATTCCTCCCATCTTACTCCCCCACCTACTTTCGAGGCTGCTCAGACAGTGGCATACATCTACATATATGGTGGAGCTACCCAACAGTCCAGTTGTTTTTGACAGAGATATTCCACATCATATCAAACTTGTTTAGCTGCACTGTCGACCCTGATCTAGCCATGGCTATACTCAACCGAAAGCCACTGGCAGTGACTAAACAGCAATTCAAACTACTCTTACAGGTTTCCACTGCAGGGAAACAAACTATAGCCAAAGCATGGAAATCCCCACACCTTAGCATTGCGGAAACTAAAAACAGAATTACCAGAGCAATGATCCATACCAAGATTGAAGCAATTCTGGTTGATAAGGTAAAGCAATATGAAAACCTATGGACACCTTGGGTGGACCATTACCTCCCTGTTGATTTTGAAAGTACACTGCTGTGAAACCACTCTATCCTTTAATAAAATGTTTGAACAAGAAAAAAAATACAGTATCAGTTTTGAGTTTCCCTTCATTCAGAAAAGTTGAGAAAGAGATTGCCTAATTTACCAGTGAGGGGTGTATTGAGAGATACAAGTTACTTAGTCATAAGTCATATTAAACACTGTGGCACTCATAAATCAAATAAATCACTGTGGCTATTGGTGCATTAAAAACCTTTACTTGTTATAGCACTGAGGTTCATTATTCCCATTGGACAAGTGGGAAAATAATCACTGTGACAATAAATGTTGTTAATTGTTATGATATTGAGTGACACTGATAGCCAGTCATTGCTTTTTATCATGTTAGTGGCAGTAAAGCTCATGGCACACAGCTCCAGTGAAATACACTTTTTGATGTGTCATTTAGGAGTTTCAGTCATTGGGCAAAATTAATCAGTTCTGTCACAGAACAATCTGTTCAAGACAGATGCAGCAAAACAAATTATGAGATACATACACATTAATCTATAGTTAATCTGTTTACGTGTTTTGAGGGCAATGGTAAATCTGTCACAGATCTTTATAAAATGGTTGCAATTGGTTGGCCAGTTTTTCAAATACAGAGGTCGCAAAAGCTAGTTGCAAATCCTTTGCTAAATGGTAGGAATGCTGATTTTTACTAGCTGTGTACTTACATCCATTGATAATGTATTTAATACCTGTTCCTCTCTGTAGAGCAGGATCAATCACTGTGCTGCTATTGATAAGTTATGATTTTGGCAATGGTGGACATTGATTATTGTGTGGCAATGAGCATACAAAAATACTGTAAAGAGATATAATTATTGTACTAATGAAGTTCATTAATCAAAGCTGGCCTGATACATGAAGAAACATTTTGTGCCTGCTCCTCCCCCATTTCTGTACAATAATGTATTTTGCCTTTAAGAACAGATGGTAGTGAGTCATTTTGTCTATAAAGTGTGATCGTGCTGCTACAAACTGAGTGATAAATGATGAAATATATGTGATATATAGTGTGAATAAATCATAAAAGTGCCGATTGCAAATACCCAAAGTTCAAATGCAATAAAGTGTAATGAAAAACAGAACATATGATGCATAAATTGATATGATATTAATCAAAGTCTTTGTATGCAAAGAAAGTGCAGTTCAAGCTTCACTGTGGAATCATAAATGCTGTTTTTTATACTTATAATAAATGTGAGTATAATGTTTGAAGCTAGGGTGGTGAGGCGTATTCCACTTAACAATTGGCACTGCACTATTGGAAGCAAAAAAAATTGTTAACTTGAAAAGTGAAGAGGTGATCCAGTATAGTGCTCCAGAATCATCCAGTGTGAAATGGACACTCACTGAAAAAGATGGCTGCCATTACAGCAGCAAACACGCACTCAGTGTAGATCCGCCATCTTGTGGGGAAGGCTGTTCAGCAACTCATACCATCCAGATGTAGCTTCTGTAGTAAATAAAGCTCACCGGGAGCCAGATGAAGTCTCCATAGTGTAGTATTTATTAGATTTGTATGGTAAAAGCCAGAATAAAATGAATCATAAAAACATACGACAATGGGTGCTACTGCCGACCCAGTATCAGACAGTGGCCTGTAGTCAGCACTAGTGTCTCCTACTGACGCGTTTCATCCAATAAGATATTATCAAGGGCTCCTCTAGTGTCAGATGTCAAACTCGTTTATATAGCCTCTCCAAGCTGCTCAAATCACGGTGTCTTCTTCGAGAAATTGCAAACAGAAAGTGATCCGGGATAAGTTTATATTGCTCATCCTATCATAGGACTGTGCGGTTAAATTTGTATTTTTCACTATATTGGTTCTTTATTGTTGATTTTCATTTAAGATTGGACTTATATGTGTGTGTGTGTGTGTGTTTGTGTGTGTGTGTGTGTGTGTGTATATATATATATATATATATATATATATATATATATATATATATATATATATATATTATAGTGTGTTTATATATTATTTTTATTTTTCACTTTGGTTATAACATGTTAACATATAACAGCATTCTGAATGTAAGATTCAGCATGATTGAGGTCTCACATTTGAGGTACAGCAGTAAATTCACACGCTGTATAAATTATACAAAGATGGAGATAATGAATGTGCATGCTTTTTCAGTATTTAGAGCACAAATTGAACATTCTATTACATTTATCATAGTATTTAGATCACAGAATTCATCACTTATATAACCATAAATCAATACATTAAAAATATTTTCTAGGTCGCTCAAATTTCTAGGAGAAGATGCGTATAGCAACCACGCAGACACCATTTTTTTTTAGCTAATTTTAAAATTATTGTTATTTTTATTGAAAAAAAAAACAAAAAAAACCCATTACAAACATGTCTATACTTACCTGCTCTGTTGCAGAGAATATTAAGAAAGCAGCCTAGATCTTCTTGCCAGCTCCCTCTTCTGTTCCCTTGGCTCCTCCCTCCTGTCAAGTGCCCCAACTGCAACTGACACATTTTGTTCAATAGGACGTTATCAAGAGGTCCTCTGGTGTCAGGCGCCAAACTAGTTTATAGATATAGCCCCTAAAAACTGTTCAAATTACGGTGTCTCCTTAGAGAAATTGCAAACAGTAAGTGATCTGTTGGTGATTTTGCTGGGATACATTTATATTGCTGATCCTATCATAGGACTGTGCATTTAAATTTATATTTTTCACTATGTTGATTTTCAATCAAGATTGGACTTATATATTTTTCCATTTAGCACTTTTTTTCACTTTAACAGTTTTTTAGACTTTATTTCAATGTGCTGTCTATTTATAACACAGTATTCACATTTCATCGCTGTTCATTTACTTTTGGCACTACACACTTTTTCTTAAAAAATCCAATATTGCAAATGTCAGCTAAGCATCTCCATCAACATACCAGGGGATTTATTTATGCTCTCTGCAATTGTTGCAGTTGGATAGTGATGTTTGATGTATAGGTTACTTTCTCATTTCAAAATTCATATTTAGTTTGGATTGCATTTTATTTCATTGCATATTCACACCAGTATCTATATCCTAAAAAAATGGAATGCTATTGTGGTAGAGAGATCTACTTAGAAGACACTTTGTTTCTACTTTTGTGAAATCTGGATGATCTATAGATACAGGAACAGCATAACAATGTAATACATAAGGTAACATATAACAGCATTCTGAATGTATGAGCTGTTATGAAATGTAAGATGCAGCAAGATTGGGGTCTCACATTTGAGGGCAGCAGTAAATTCTTATACTGTATAAATTATACAAAGATGGAGATAATGGATGTACATGCTTTTTCAGTATTTAGAGCACAAATGGAACATATCTATCACATGTTTATTATAGTATTTAGATTCCAAATTCAACACTTGTATAACCATAAATCAATACATTTAAATTATTTTCCAGGTCACTCAAACTTCTAGGTGAAGACTGTACCCAAAGCAACCACTTGGACACCTATTTTTTACCTAATTTTAAAGTGATTGTAAAGTCTTTTTTTTTTTCCAATAAAAATAAACATGTCCATACTTACCTGCTCTGTTGCCCTAAATTTGCACAAAGCAGCCTAGATTCTCCTCTTTTTGGGTCCCTCTTCTGTGCTCCTGGCCCCTCCCTCTGTCGCATGCCTCCACAGCAAGCACCTGAGCCGAGTTACAGCTCCCTGTGTTCATTTAGACACGGAGATGTGGCCTGACCCCGTCCCATCTCTCTCCTGATTGGCTGGCTCACTGACTTTGATAACTGTGGGAGCCAATGGCGCCACTGCTGTCTCTCAGCCATTTAGGAGGGAGAATCTTGGACGGTTGAGACACTCGTGGACATCACTTGACAGAGATGGGGTAAGTATTGGGGGGAGGGGGGGGCTGCTACACACAGAAGGCTTTTTATCTTAATGCATAGAATGCATTAAGATAAAAAAAAAAAAACTTCTGCCATTACAGCTCCTTTAAATATGAAAAATGTGTAATGTTTATTGATTGCTCTTAATGTATGTAGTGCAACTCCTGTATGTGCTGAATATATATGTACATGTAGGAACATAGTCAGGAACATGCTGTGTACTGGGTCTTAAGTACGGTCCCTGATCTATTTCAGGGGGGTTCCCAATATATTCTTTAAAACATACTTCTGGCAGTTGCTTCAATTGAAATCTAAAATTAAAGGCACCTACACAATGCTGATGTTATTATACATCTGTAATATCTGCAAATATTGTAGGCCCTATCTTTTTATAGAACACGGGCTGCATTCACACCTGAGCGTAGTGTCTTTGAGCGTTTGTATATTCGAGGTTAGCCAATTCT
This sequence comes from Lithobates pipiens, assembly GCF_037356315.1. NCBI lineage: Eukaryota > Metazoa > Chordata > Amphibia > Anura > Ranidae > Lithobates > Lithobates pipiens. The sequence goes on along the minus strand of NW_027507748.1, from coordinate 288,799,426 downwards.
TTGCATGTTTAAACAGCATTTTTTTCTCTTTGACATTTTTTTTATTAGCCAATAGATAAAATATCATCTGTTTCATCATTTTTTGCTATGTTTTTAATCCATTTTCTGGGTCAAATCTCCTCTTCTTCTAGGTATTCATTGCTCTTTCTGGACTGTGCTATGTTGTGTGGTGTTTTGTGCTCTACAAACATGAGTGATGATGAGATGTGTGTTTTGTGGCAGCATCCGCTGTCATGTCATATTTCCTTCAAGTGGAGGGTTAGAAGAAGAGGCCATGGAATTATTAGAACCATCTGGTAATCGCCATTTAAGAAACTAGATGTCAATTCTGGGTCATGTACAGTGACCTACGTGCTAATGAAGATACATTTTTTGAGTACACCAGGATGTCCATAAAAAGGTAAGTCTAACTTCTATTACTTTTGCGTTATGATTGTTGTTATTGCTTTTTTATCATGTCTAATAATCCTCTCTTCTTTTTCAGCACAGTTTTGACAAGTTGCTGAGTTTACTCAGTTCCCATTTGCAGTGAATGGATACATACTGTACTTCCGAAATAGTATACCTCCTGTTGAACAACTAATCATCACACTGAGGTAAAGGAATCTGCTTTCTTTCAATGCATATTCTTAAATGAAATACCAAACACACATTTTTAGATTAATAAAAACATTTTATTTTTATAAAACAAAAATATAATATTGATGTATGAAAGGGCATTCTTGCAAGTCCAATCAGTTAACTTTTGAATGAGCTGTAATGTGGTTAGCGGAAAAGCCTATGGATATAGCGTATCTAGAATTCTTCAAAGCTTTTGACACAGTACCCCATCAACACTTAATTTGTAGTGATAAATAGCATATGTTTAGAATGGTATGGATTTTTTAATGTTGTACCACAAGGGGCTTTCTGGTTAACTGGTTCATAAGCGACATAGAGGTTGCTATAAATGGCTCAAACAAATTTTTTGTGTTACTTTAAAAAAAATATATATATTGTGGCAGCACGCAGGTAAAATCACCTGGTTGTATCCAGGATGGGAAATATGTGTGTCCTAGGTTCAGGCTTTATGCAGACTTTTACAATTAGAGGGGAAGAGTTAATGAGCCCAGCTGTAGTAAGTGGGCTCATTAAGGCCTCTACAAAAAACCCCAGCATGCATAGGGAGATGCTCCATCCTGGAACCAGTTTTGTGTTGTATAGACTGGGGAGTGTGTCACCTGTACTGTGCGGTGAGTTAACGCCTGTGTGGCAAAACCTTTACAACAAAGGCAGGGACTGGTACAGCACAAGGCTGTACCCAGTTGTTAGACAGGGAGTCTACGTGTGTAGTTAGAGGTCAAGCTGACCAGGATTTATTTTCTTGTTTTATTTTGTTTGGCTGTTATATGTATCACTGCATGGAGCATAAATAAACCGTATCTTTTGTTTTTTGAACCTACACCGCTGTCTGCTGTGCCTGACTTTGCGTTGTGAACCCATCCAGGGGGTCACACACACCCGCTGCCGAGCTAACCCCTCACAATATATACATATATAATTTATATTATTTTTTTGTAGGTACCTAGCAACCGGACAATCACTGGTTAGTCTACACTATGCTTTCTAGTGAGAAAATCAACTGTCAGATATATAATCCGGGATACATGTGCTTCAATTTATGATGTTTTGAAAGCTGTTGTTTTTAAAAAAAAAAAACAACAACAATAGAAGAATCGTCAGCAATCTCTGAGTTTTTCCTACAACACTGCAATTTTCCTAATTGTCTTGGCGTGATTGATGGGAAGCACATCAGGAATCGCTACTCCAATTAACAGAAGTTATTTTTTTCATTTATTTTAAAGGCAGTGGCTGATGGTATTTTTTTTTTTTTAAATGTTAATATCGGGGCCTATGGCAGCAACTCAGATTCTAGCATTTTAAGCCACTCATTATTTGGCCAGCTGTTATGTATGAATTAGTTGGACCTTCCAGAAAATAGACCTCTCCCTGCAACAAATGGCCCTTCTCTACAGAGTCTATTTGTGGGGGAATGAAGAATTTTCTTTAAGTTATCACCTGCTACGGCTATATTTCAGGCACAATCTAATTGTGCAGAAGCAAGTTTTCAAGTCTGGGGCTGCATGAGTGCTTCTGGCACTGGAGAGCTACAGTTCATTGAGGGAACCATGAATGCCAACATGTTCTGTGACATACTGAAGCAGAGCATGAACCCCTCCCTTCGGAGACTGGGCCGCAAGGGCATTATTCCAATATAACAATCCCCAAACGCACCTCCAAGATGACCACTGCCTTGCTAAAGAAGCTGAGGGTAAAGGTGATGGACTGGTCAAGCATGCCTCCAGACGTAAACCGTATTGAGCATCTGTGGGGCATCCTCATATGGAAGGTGGAGGAGCACAAGGTCTCTAACATCCACCAGCTCCGTGATGTTGTCATGGAGGAGTGGAAGAGGCAACCTGTGAAGCTCTGGTGAACTCCGTGCCCAAGAGGGTTAAGGCAGTGCTGAAAAATGGTGACCACACAAAATATTGACACTTTAAGCCCAATTTGGACATTTTCACTTAGGGGTGTTTTGTTGCCAGCGGTTTAGACATTAATGGCTCAGTGTTGAGTTATTTTGAGGTGAACGCAAATTGACATTGTTATACAAGCTGTACACTCACTACTTTGTACATTGTAGCGAAGTGTAATTTCTTCAGTGTTGTCACATGAAAAATTTACAAAAGAGTGAGGGGTGTACTCACTTTTGTGAAATACTGTAAATACATGTACACTCATTTGCTTTTCCTTTCTTTTCATTATATATTTCATAATCAACAAAGGCTGATTTTCTCTTATATTCACCGCCACCTTTAGGAGAAGACTAGGCATAACATGTTATGAAAAACAGAAGTTTAAGTTCCGCCCAAGAGACGGTCCCTTAGACAACCCCCCAGCCTGCCATGCAGCCTCAGTTTTATTTTGCCTAGTGAAGGAGAAGGACCTAGGAACCCTGCAGGCCCATCGGTCTTTTTTTTTTTTTTCTGCAGAAGATTTGCTTTTGCGCAAGACTAAAGATCCTGTGATCTGCCATCAACAGCCGGCTGGGTGACAGGCTGGATACCCTTATCCTTGCAGTCTCCCCAGCCTGGCCAGCGAGTGTGTGCAGGTAAGAGCTACGTGCTGGGTCGGCCATTATGTACCTCAGCTCCAGAGGTTGTCCGTGAGCTTTAATGCTCCAGGGCACACATATGACTGAGCTACTGATGTTTGCGTCAGTGTGCCGTGGCCAGCAGCCACCCCATACTGATCGGAGAGTGGGTCTGTGATGGAATGTCTCCCAGCTCTTCAGGCCTGGTAAGTACAGCTCTCCCTGCCTCGGTGGGGCTAAGCAGCTGGGCATTCCTTGGGAGGTCGATTCAGGGTCCCTCACCTCCCTCTCTTCTCTCCCTGTCCCTGTCTTCCCTCCCCCTCCCTGTGGGGGATGCTGAATGTGGCTGCTGAGCAGTGTGTGTGTGTCATGTGCTGGGGCTCTCCAGGGGGGCTCTCACCTGGGGGGACTGCGCTGGCTGGCTGTGCCCTGATGTGTGTGTTTCTCTCCCTGGGGGTGTCTGGTGAGGCTGTGTCTGTGATTCCTGCAGCGCTGTTCACCACCATTTCTCTGTCACTGTCCCTCATAGTATTCAGTGTTCAGCGGCCATCTTAGGTGAAGGCAAGGAGCAGCATGCTCTCCTGTAGCTTGGCGGCCATTTTCCCTGTGTTTTTGTCCTTTATACTGGACGCTCGGCTGCTATTTTCTTGAAGCCTGAGCACGTTTTTGGTCAGTCTCTAGGAGCAGCATGCTTTCCTGTAGCTCAGTGGCCATTTTCCCTGTGTTTGTCCTTTATGCTGGACCCTCAGTGGACATTTTCTTGGAGCCCGAACACGCTGTAGATCAGTTCCAGCGCCATAAGCAGCAGCTCTGGATGACAGTGTGATCTCCTATGCATCTGGGAGCTGGCAAGGGACACAGGCACTATTAGCTGGACAGTGCAGAACCACTCAGGTTGGTGAGTCCTGCGGGAAAGAGCCCCTCAGCCAGCAGCAGTTAGAAGGGTGGGACCATCACTGTCCTAAGTCCCCATCAGCAGACAGGGTAGGGTCAGCATGGCTTCAGAAACTGGTGTTTCTTCCCCCAAAATCCAGGCAATTGCAACTGGCTTACCTGCAGAATGTGCAGTGCCTCTGGACGCTTTGTCAGCGGTCCTCAATTCATTCGTTGCCAAGATGGAGGCGGTGCATGGCCACAAAGGTGCTAAAAAGCGGCCCCTCCCCTCGTCCTCTGGGGAGAGCTCTGATGCAGACTCGGGCCCTGCTGAGGCTGGTGACCCCTGCTCTGTTTCAGATGACGCTGACCAGGACCATTCGGACAGTGAGGATGAGTCCCCGTACAGGTCCGAGCACGACAAAGCGCTTGTTGGAGCACTTATCACAGCTGTGCGTTATACCCTGAAGATTCAGGAGCCAGCAGATCCCTCTGCTGATGTAGCGGCCCCTTTTGGGTCCTGTAAGCCAGCCCATTCACCTAAGGTGTTCCCGTATCTGACTTATTTTGATAAGTTAATTTACATGGAATGGGGTTGACTGCAATGGACCTTTTCGGTCCCCAAGTATATGGCGGTGCACTAACCCTTTGAGGAGAGCCTTCTAAAAAAATGGTCGGCTCCTCCGGTCGTGAACACCCCAGTATCCAGGTTAAACAAAGTAACCACAATCCCGGTAGAGGGGACTCCTGCATTTAAGGACCCCACAGACAGAAAGGCTGAGGCAGTGGCTCGTTCCTTGTTTAGGGTTGTGGGGTCAACCATGCGACCAGTATGGCATCCGCACTTGTGTCGCAGACACTGAGTGGGCAAAACTGTTGCACCCCAAACTGGGAGAACAACAAGCTTCTCCTGTCTGCGTGGAACTAGCAGACCAACTAGTGCAAGGCCTTAAGAACGTGTGTGACGCGGCTCTGAATACTCTTCCTGACAGATCTTTCCTTGCTTGGCGACCGACTCTTTGGAGCCTCTTTGGATGACATTATTAAAAATGCCACAGGTGGTAAGAGTACTCTACTCTCAGGAAGGCTATTGAGCCACTCCGTAGGCAAGGGCCCTCATTTTCCACCACACAAAAGACTTTTTAGTCCACCCGGAGCTTCGACCAAGTGTCCCCAGCCCGACAGGGCGACCACTGAAGGACCAAAGCATCCCTGGAACCGCAAGTCTAACAAGCCTGCAAGAAAAAGTGCTACCGCATGAAGGTTTGCCTCCACCCGCAACTCGGATGGGGGGGGTCACCTTTGAGAGTTAGCAGCCTGGTGGACCTCTCGACTGTCCAACCAATGGGTCTGTGATCTGATTTCTTCAGGCTACAAGATAGAGTTCTTCTCTTGGCCGCAAAACAGATTCTTCCCCTCCAGCTTACCCGTACTCCCGGGTCGCCAGGAGGCCCTTTTGGGGGCGGTAAGGGACCTGCTGAGTCGGGGGTGATAGTACCTGTTCTGGACTTGGAACGTTTACAGGGGTTCTACTCAAACCTGTTTGTAGTCCCCAAGAAGAAAGGGGTACGTCCAATCTTGGATCTAAAAACCCTCAATTACTTTATGAAAGAACAGAGGTTCAGAATGGAATCGGTTTGCTCTGTAGTCACTGCACTCCATCAAGGGGACTCCCTGGCATCCTTAGACATCCAGGATGCATAGCTGCACATACCCATATGCCTCTGGCATCAGAGGTTTCTGCGATTTGAAGGCGGGGAAGCCCACTACCGGTTTGTGGCTCTCCCTTTTGGTCTGGCATCAGCCCCCCGAGCCTTTACCAAGGTATTGGCTCCTGTTTTGGCGTTGCTACGGCAATGCAGGATCACTATCGTGGGATACCTAGACAATCTCCTCCTGAGAGCATCTTCTGCCTCAGAGTTAGAGGAGAATGTAGCGATCACCATGCAGACCCTGCAGGAATTTGGGTGGCTGTTGAACCTAAAGAAGTTGGTGATTGTACCGACTCAGCATTTGGAGTACCTAGGCTTGCTGCTGGACTCCATGGAAACGAGAGTGTTTTCTCCCTTCAGACAAGTTGCAGACTCTCAGAGCCGCAGTGAAACTGCTGACGAACCGCAAGTGATCATTGTTACGCTTCTGCATGCGAGTTCTGGGACTCATGGTGGTCTCCTTCGAGGCAGTACCGTATGCCCAGTTCCACACTAGATTCCTGCAGAAGGAGATTTTGACAAAATGGGACAAATCTCCAATGTCCCTGGATCGGCAGATTTAGGTGAGCCAGTTAGTCAGGGACTCCCTGATCTGGTGCCTGAGGTCCCCGACACTTCAGTCCGGGAAGTCGTTCCTACCTCTGAAATGGACAGTGATCACAATAGACGCCAGCCTATCAGGCTGGGGTGGAATAATGGGAGTTCAGTCGACCCAGGGCCTCTGGTCGGCGGAGGAATCCAAGTTGCCGATCAATCTGCTTGAACTGAGAGCGATCAGGCTATGCCTCTCCGCATACGTCAATCACCAAGGAGGAACAAGAAGCTCGGCCGCCACACGGGAGGTCGCTCACGTACTTTGGTGGGCAGAGCGACATGTACCGGCCCTGTCGGCCATTTACATCCCAAGAGTGGAGAACTGGCAGATGCTTGACCCAGGAGAATGGGCATTGCATCCGGAGGTGTTCAGGCTACTGTGCCTGCGGTGGGGCACACCAGACGTGGATCTTCTGGCCTCCCATCTCAACCGAAAGGTGCAGAGATTTGTGTCCAGGACAAGAGATCTCTGGGCAGATGCGTCAGACACTGGTGGCTCCGTGGGATCAGTACCGGCTGATCTATGCCTTCTCTCTGCTGAAGCGGTCCTGCACTTGTGCAATCACAATTTAAAGCCACATACAGGTTTTTTTATCTGCTAGCAATTTTATTTTTCGTTTTCAGCACTGTTTGTATTTTAAACTCTATCTGTACATTGGAGACTCAGTGGAGTCCTTTTTACAGCATCTGACTTTATGCAATAAAGAAAAAAATTTTTTGGTGTTAAAACATATTACACGATTTGGAGCACTTTTTTTTTGCATGTGCCTTCATGCTGGCAAATATTTGGGAAGTTTGCAGTGACTGATCACCTGAGCTGCGGAGTCTGCAGATAGGAGACACCCGTTTTTCCACATCTGGTCGCCTGGAGCTGGAATTTGTGACATTGTACGTGCTGACTGACCTCCCTTAAACAGGGGGTCACTGATGATCTGGTAAGCCCCCATCTTATTAATGGTGATTAAAGGTGACAGGTCCCACATGGTGAAGTATATTATTTGTATTCAAACAAGTCACACTATCCGTTGAATTTTTTTTTTTATATTTCTATGGACATTTATTTATGATTTATGGACTCACATATGAATTAATTTGTATTAATTTTTTATTGCACATTTTAAATGTTAATATTGATTTAGTTTTGATGCCACTGTATTTTGGTTTTGGATTGTCACCATTTTTTGCACATTTCACTTGTGCGATTATTTAATCATTATTTATTGAACAAGCGCTGCACTTTATTTTTTTCTTTAATAAAGGAACACAATTGCTTAGGCCCATTTCACCCTGCCGCGACTTAAACGTCACGCAATTTTGCCACAATTTCAGAGAATGCCTGTCTAAACTTGAGTTCTATGGACCTCAACTCACATCAAAGTCAGGCCAAAGTAGTACAGGGAGGACTACTTTGAAGTCAGTGCAACTTGAGGTCTCACAGATATGAATGGTACTCAATGGAAATCGTGGAATATGACTTGTCGTGCGACTTTGCAGTCTGAAGTCACAGGACAAGTCGCACAAGTGTTTTAAGGGCCTTAGTGGTAGACACTATTTTGACTATAATTTAGAACTTGCATAAATGACAATTAAAGTGCAGTTCACTAAGCAGAGCAGAACTGCCCTCAGGTAATAAAGGTAAACAAATATATCTATATAAGCAGCTCTATATCAATAGCAGAATAATCAATACGAGAATAGGTAAATCAATATTTAGCAACACAACTGTACTCTAAACGTGTCTACAAGATTAGCAGCTTCCTAGTGATTTTTCAGTGCACTAGAAGAAATGAGGTACTCCTCTAAATGGCAACAGACTGGGCCCTGTAAGGATTTTTCTCTAATTAGGGGAAGGTGCATTTAGCCTCCCCTCCCCCACCACCAGGGCCATCTTCAACATTAATTGGACCCTGGGCAAACATTTTCTTGCACTCCCCTTAATTCTGAGACCTACAAACAATAGCAGGTGATTACCACTCACTGACTAGTTGCACATCATTTATGCTTGCCGATTGGTTGTTAGAGGTTACAGCACATTACTGCTCACTGATTTGTTGCTAGAGATTACAGCACATCACTACAACTCACTGGCTGCTAGGGTTTACAGCACATCGCTATAACTCAGTGATTGGTTGCTAGAGATTACAGCAGATCACTACTGTTCACTGATTGGTTGCTACAGGTTACCGCTCATCATTACCACTTACTGAGCAGTGGAGCAATCCAAAATAATTGAGCAAGTAATGTGGCACATTAATACACATGCTACAGGAGAGGCTCAGAGACTGCAGACATGCTACAGGAGATGGTCAGAGACTGCAGTTCCTATGGATGGCAGTAGATAATGGCCGACTGGCCCTCTCACCAGATCAACAGTTCCTCTGATCAGGAGTCGGCTCGCTCTGGGTTGCCTGTCGCAACTCAATCTCTCTGATGGTGTTCCCTCAGCACTGTCCTCTGCCTCTGGAGTCCTGGGTGCACTTCCCTGAAAGCTTTCCTGGGCTCCTGGCTCTCTCATTCTGCTAGGCATGCTGTGGGCTGCAGTTTCCTCACTTAGGGTTTCAATGGGACCGCCAGTCCTCAGGACTATATGTCCCACAATCCTCTTCTCTGCATTTTTTTTTACTGTATTTCTCCCCTGGCCAAAGGGAATGAGGGGGAAAAACAAAGCAGGTGGCTGTGCTGACACAGACACAGCCAGCCGCTCCAATCTCATGCTGTTCTTCTCTCCCCCCTGACAGGAGGAGGGAGGGGGAATGGGAAGGAAATAGAGTCTTCTTTTCGTTGCTGACAGTGGTGGCGGTGGCACAGTCTCTCTCCCTCCTCATTCGCTCCTGTCATTTGCCGGCACAGAGCAAGCGGGATGGGTATCCATGGGACCCGCTAAAAGGTCCCTGTGAGCGTGAGGCCTTAGGTGACTGCCCAATTAGCATAATTAAAGAGATGCATCTGCTTAAACGGTAAACGGACATACTGGGCCCCTGCTCTGAGCCACTCCGCATGGCAGTGTGAACCCAGCCTGAAACTCTGTCTATTTTCAGTATATACAAAACCAGATGTATTGGAAGTATTTTTGTAAAACATTGTGTTGAGTTTTATTTGTACTCAGACTCAATCTGTGGATAGTATAGGAAAGGAACAAAGAGCAACAAGAGAACATTGACCTGAGGTGTGCCGGGGTCACGTGGGCAGTATGCCTAAAAGGGGGCAAAAATAAACACAGTAGGATGAAAGCTTAACAAACAGATTATTGCACACTGAATTAATGTTCAATCCGCCAAATTGACAAACACTTGTGACATCTCAAAAAGTGGCTCTGGGACATACCCAGAGAAACAAGATGACCTCCACCTACCCAAATTCTAAATAATAAGGGCCGGGACCCCTTGGCGCAAAGCCGCGGAAGCTGCTCCTATCCTGAATGAATGGCTAAAGAATGCTTAAGGTCCACACCCCGATTGGCCAAAAGGGGACTGCAATGAAGTATGCATTGAGCTGCGCAGAGGGGAGCACACAAGGAAAATGCCACAGAGGACCATCCCTGGGTTTATCAGACGTAACGCTGATGAGCTGGTCTAACACCAAAGCCGGGCACCACGCCTTGCCGGTCTCCAAGAACCTGATGTCAGTGCCGCTTCTGCTTGCTGCGTCTTCTGAGCATGCAGATTTAACCAGAAGAGGCTGGGGTGCCTAACCAGTTGACAGGGTGCGCAGAAAATAAAGAAAGGCCTGTCTGGGTCTTCCTAAACAGAAAAGCTGAGTCCCAGCCAGATACGACCTGATAGTGCAATAGGCTAATTTGAGTTGAGAGTGGCAAAAAACAGAAAAACTAATAGGTACTGGAAGTTGTAACTGTCAGGACTAGGAAACCTTGACTGTAAAGCCTGGAAAACATTACAAAGAGTGACATAAGCCTTCCTGGCATTCCAAAAATAAAGATCTAATCGAACAAGGCAGCTGTGTCAGCCCAATGGGAACCTAAATGCTGGAATAGAGGAGAAGGCGTGGCGCAGTCCTCTGCATGCTAGATCTGGACCTACCGCTACTGGCATAGGCACAGAGGCAGTTCTGGAATACACTAACCACTGAGCCAGTAGAAGCTGCATAAGGCTGACTTTCCATCAGTTCTACTTAATTATGCAACTCCTGGCAGGACGTATCTAGGGAATTGAGGGTAGTGTAGGTTTAGGACAGAGAAGAAACCACAGTCCGCAGGGTAACTTGCTCTGCACTTGCAACTAACACACCAGAGAACAGCAAACTAAAAACTGGGCTTCCAGAGCCAAAACCGGGTAAGCAATGCCCCTGCGTTGTAATTCTGCCATCAGATCAAAAGGTTGCGGGTAGCTATGTGTTAACAATGGGGCCTTGGGACGGTCTAGATTCTGAAAGAGGGTGAGCTACATGCTCCAAACCCCTAGCCAGATAATAATAGGCAAACTAACGTAAGCTCAGGCCTAGAAACCTGAAAACGTGTCCGTGTACTGAAGACAGTAAATGGTAACCTGAAATAAATGAAACAGAAAATGAGATGTAATGAAGCTGCATGAAGGAACATAACTGAACGAGAACGTGAGTAGTGTGAGCTAACAAGATGTGAGCTGCCTGAGAGCCGAGGCTGCATGAGAAACGCCGGTTGCATGAGAACGTGAATGGTATGGCCAACGTGAGAAACATGGGAAAGACATGAGAAACACGGGAATGTGAGTTGCTCGAGAAACAGAAGATTGCCTGAACGTGTAACATTGCATGAGAAACTTAAAATTGCATGAGAAATGTAAATTGCACAAGAACATAATTGCATGTGAAATGTAAATTGTATGAGAATCTAAAATTGCACGAGAAATGTAAATAGTATGACAAGGTAAGATTGCATGAGAAACGTAATTGCGTGAGAAACGTAAAATTGCCCGAACACGTAAGATTGCATGAGAAACTTAAAATTGTATGAGAAACTTAATTGCATCAGAAATGTAAAATTGCATGAGAAAGGTAAATTAGCACGAGAAATGTAAGCTGCATAAGAACAGATGAGGAGACTTGGCCCTGGAAAAGCCAATTAAAATTGATCACTTCAATCTAATAAACCCATAGACGTGATGGGTAACCTGCAGTGGGAGAATGTAGACAGCCCTACTGTGTGAAAACAACCAGAGAACATAAACAGCCAACCAACCCATGAAATAACACCCCTTGGTATTTGACAAGTATGAGGATGTGGATGCAAAAAGACAAGACCAATAGCGCATGAACTTGACCCTAATGATGTGGGAAAATGTGAGAAACATGGGAAGACGTGAGAAACATAGGAAAACGTGACAAACATGGGAAGACGTGAGTAACAAGGAAAGACGTAACAAGGAAAGACGCGAGTAACGGGAAAAATCTGAGAAGCGTAAATTGCATGAGAAATGTAAGTTGCATGAGAAAACGTTTGTTTGTATGAAATTCGTAAGCTGTGCTAAAACAGGTGGAGACGTGCCATTGAACAAGCCAATTTAAAACGATCGCCTCAATCTGTAAAACCCATAGACGTGGCCAAAGGCATGAGCGTGAACCAAATGACAACACCACCCTAATGTATACAGTAAACAAGCCCAAGCAACCTGCAGCACCAAGACAGGAAATTAAAAACAAACACTCAGGGCTGAGGTACCCACAGAACATGGTGGATAGTAGTAAAGGTGTAATGGTGAACGTGCGTGTATGACATGTGGTGTACGGCCAAGAAGATTGTGGGACGACAATCAATTAAAAACAAAACTTCAGCCCGTTTGGATCTGTAGTTGTGACAGATCCTAGATGTGAGCCCTAGCTGACAGAAATGCAGTGAACAAAAGGCTATGCCATGAAAAGGCTTATATCATGAAAAGCTACCACACATGAAAAACTACAACACATTTACATGACATGCCATGATACATGAAATGCTACAAAGGAAAATGCTACAGAGGAAAAGCTACAAATGAGAAATGACAGGCTAACTGAAATAAATGTTACTAGAACCACACAGCCCTCCAAGGATACATGAGAATATGATGGGATGACAGGCGATGAGAAAGTGTCATGTCATCTCCACTGCCTGTTGTGACCCCTGAAGACCCACACTATTGTGCGTGCATAGCACATGGGGTCAGGGCACTAGCAGCATGCCCCCATGCAGGTGAATGGCCGCATACAGCAGGCATTCTTCTATATAGTCATCACTTATGTAGATTGTTGCTTCTAAACCCCAACCCCCCCCCCAATTCACACCTATGTATAATGCATGATTACAGGGCATACAGTTCCATTCGCTCCTGACAGAAACAAACCGATCAACAATCAAAAGCCGCCAACCACATACAGGAAGTGGATTTCATGCGACAGTTAGGATATAATTGTAATGCAGATGAAAGTTGACAAACACACCTCTGTGTCTACCAGCTGATGTTACAATCTGATCGAAAACAGTTGTGTTCAGGCAGTAACAGGCACTTAAAGAGGAGTTTCCACAAAAATTAAAAATAAAAGTCAGCAGCTGCAAATACTGCAGCTGCTGACTTTTAATAATCGGACACTTACCTGTTCCAGGGTCCAGCGATGCAGGGGGATCGAAGCCCCACTCGCCCCCCCTCTGCTCGGCGGTGCCGGCATTGCAACTGTGGGCACCCGGCTGTGGCTTCACAGCCAGGCACCCACTGCACATGCGCTAGCGGCGCCACGCGCCGTGATTGGCTGCGCAGTCATCTGGGACCTATCATGTGTCCCAGATGACTGACAGGAGGGAGGGAGCAGAGCCCTTCCTGTGCCGAGGGGAAGTGATGTCACCAGCCCAGCCACTGAAGGAGGAAGACTACGAGGGACCACCTAGCAACAGGCATTTAGAGGTGAGTTAAAAAAAAAATCCAAAAGTTTTTATTTTTTTTAGGAATTTTAATGTTTTTTTTTTCCTGTGGAACACCACTTTAACTGGGAACCACCACTTCTGCAGCACCTATACTTCCCCCATTCACTGGCCAACCCAGAATTCAGGTGCAAACAGTTGATTTTATATCACTTGATTTTTATTCACTGTTTTTCATTGAAGATCTCTATAGATCTATAGTGGTCCAAAGCAGTTTGTTTGCTGGTCAATTCATCACCACTAATCCCCAGTTGAACCTTGACAGAGATTGAAAACCTATTAGTTTTCAAATTAAAGACCTTCCTGGGCCATTCCCTCATCATGGACATTACTAAAAAAAAGTGAGTTGAGGTCATATTGGTCCACTGACCTTTGTTCTCTGCTCCAATGACCAGGGCTAGATATGAGCAGATCTTGTGGCTCATGCATTTTAATGACAATGAACTCTGTCGTCCTCGGGGTGACCCTGTATACGATCGGCTTCACAAAATTCGGCCCCTTGTAAACCATTTCAACTAAAAGTTTTCATCCTTCTTTATTCCTGAACAAGTTGTCTGCATTGATGAGTCCCTGATTAAATTTTCTGTCTGCTTGTCTTTCAAGCAGTATCTCCTCAGCAAGCATGCCAGATTTTGGGTCACGTTGTATAAGCTCTGTGACAGGGCAACAGGCTATACATATAGTTTTATGGCTTACGAGGGAAGAAATAGTCACATTGAATCCGAGAACTGCCCAGACAACATAGGGAGCGCTGGCAAGATTGTTTGGGACCCCTATTCGGAAAGTTGGATGGTTTTTCATTGTTTTTAATGCAACATTTATACGGATGCAGCAAACTATGATGCTTCCCGGCAATACTTTATGGTCAGTACTAGGGATGAGCCGAACACCCCCTGGTTCGGTTCACACCAGAACTTTTGAAACGGACTGAAAATTCATGCAAACTTTATAACCCCATTGAAGTCTATAGGACTCGAACGTTCGAAATAAAAAGTGCTAATTTTAATGGCTAATATGCAAGATATTGTCCTAAAAAGGGTTTGGGGACCTGGCTCCTGCCCCAGGGGACATGGATCAATGCCTAAAATGATTTTAAAAATGGCAGTTTTTTCGGGAGCACTGATTTTAATGACGATTAAAGTGAAAAAAAAAGTGATATCGTGCCTGGGGGGTGTCTATAGTATGCCTGTGAAGTGGCATGTGTTTCCGGTGTTTAGAACAGTCCCTGCACAAAATGACATTTAACAGAAAAAAAGTAATTTAAAACTGCTTGCGGTTTTAATGTAATATCTGGTTCCGGCAATACGGATGAAAATCATTGAGAAAAATGGCATAGGTAACCCCCCCCTGCCCATTACCAGCCCCTTTGGGTCTTGTACGGATATTAAGGGGAACCCCGTACCCATATTAAAAAAAGGAAAGGCATGGGGCCCCCAGGCCCTATATACTCAGAACAGGAGTATACAGGCGGTGCAAACAAGACAGGGACTGTGTAGGTTTGTTGTGTTAAGTAAAATCTGTTTGTAATTTTGAACTGGTACATTTTTAAAGTGTAGTTCCAGTCAGAAAATCTATTTTTAAGCTTTTAGGAAAACATAGGGAAGGGCTTTCACCCCTGTATAATTTGTTTTCCGTTCGTCTTTTTTCCTCTCACTTCCTGTTGTCTCCTTCCATTTGCAATTAAGAGACGTTTGTAAGTTGGATGTTTGAAAGTAGGGGCCTGCTAACATGCTCTGCAGAAATGGCGGAAAAAGGTGTTGGTGTTGCCACAACACTGTAAGCTCTCAAAGTGACTCTTGGTGGGTACTGGAGCGCCCTGCTGTGAACGATTATATCAAGAATTGTAATTACATGCCATTGTTGTACAGTGGTAGAAAAATTGGGCCTTTGGTGGTTGTGGTGGTGGTGCTGGTGCCACAACACTATAAGTCCTCACAGTTACTCACGGTGGGCACAGGAACGGGCCCTACTGTGAAATATTATATCAAGAATTGTAATTACATGCCCCTGTTAAGCAGGGGCTGAAAAATTGGGCCTTAGGCAATGCTTTCTGGTGCCACAACACTGCAACCTCTCCCATATACTCTATTTGTAGTGCAGGAATGAGCCCTGCTGCAAAGCATTGCATCAAAAATTGTAATTACACACCCCTGTTAAAAAGGGGCTGAAAAATTGGGCTGGTGGCATCACCCAGAACCAAAAATGTTCTTCCAAGATATCAGCAGAGGAGGAAGAGGATAGACAGTCAACATAACAGGACAGTCACTCATTATCAGCATAGGCAGTCTTGAAGGGATGTGACATTTAAAAAAAACTTATTTGGTTACATCAGCTTCAGGTGCTTGGTAGCTGGTGGTGATCCAAGACAGATTCATCTTCATGAAGGTCAGCCGATCAACCAAGTCGGTGGACAGGTGCACCCTGTGATCGGTTACAAAGCCACCAGCAGCACTGAAGGTGTGTTCCGAAAGAACGCTGGATGCAGGACAGGCCAGTAGCTCAATTGCATACTGTGCAAGCTCTGGCCAGTGATCCATCCTCAAGACCCAGTAAGCCAGAGGATTTTCGCTGGGAAAGGTGTCCAAGTTTGACCTTGCCCATAGGTATTCCTGCACTGTAAATCAGACGCTGGCATTGGTTGCTGGAACCGATCATACCTTGGGGCTGCGGACTAAAAAATTGTCTGAACGCATCGGTCAGATGGCCACCTTCTCCACCGCTCCTTCTGACCAAAGCCTCAGCAACACGTTGTCCAGGACTAGGAGTTTGTAACCTCTCAGTCTCTGGGAACACGTTGCACAGACCTTTCTGCAAGGCCTCCCGGAGATGTCTCATCCTCTGCTCCCTCTGCGATGGCAAGATAAGGTCGGCAACCTTACCCTTGTACCGTGGATCAAGGAGAGTGGCCAGCCAGTAATGTTCCCTCTCCTTGATCCGAAGAATACGAGGATCCTTCCGCAGGCTTTGCAGGATCAGGGAGGCCATGCAGCGTAGGTTAGCTGAGGCATTCGCTCCGGAGTCCTCTGGGTCACTAAGGACAACATGATCCGCAGCCACCTCCTCCCAGCCATGTACAAGTCCACGGGTTTCTTGGGTCTGTAAATCATCCCTACAAGACTGCTGATGCTGAGTGCCAGGCTCCACCTCCATGTTGACACAATCCTCCTCCTCCTCCTCCTCTTCCTGTGTGATGGGTGGGACAGCAGGAACACTGTCTGGATAAAGGGGGCCTTGAGAGGCAAGGAAGTCCTCCTCTTCCTGCCTCTGTTCTGCCTCAAGTGCCCTGTAAATTATTCCACGCAGTGTATGCTCCAACAGGTGGACAAGAGGTACAGTGTCACTGATGCATGCACTGTCACTGCTCACCATCCTTATGGCCTCCTCAAATGGTAACAGGACAGTGCATGCATCCCTGATCATGCCCCACTGGTGTGGTGAGAAAAAAAACGAACTCCCCTGACCGTGTCCTGGTGCCGCAGTCACACAGGTACTCATTGATGACCACCTGCTGCATGTGCAGCCGCTGCAGCATGGCCAACGTTGAGTTTCACCTGGTGGGCATGTCATATAAGGCGGTTCTTGGGCAGGTTCAACTCCTTTTGGAGCTCAGTCAGCCGAGCACTGGCATTAAATGATTGGCGGAAATGCACACAGACTTTCCTGGCCTGCTTCAGGACATCCTGTAATCCCAGGTACCTGCCCAAGAACCGCTGCACCACCAGGTTAAGGATGTGAGCCACACAGGGCACATGGGTCAGTTGTCCCTGTCAGAGGGCGGAGAGGAGGTTGGTGCCATTGTTGCAAACCACCATTCCTGGCTTAAGCTGGCGTGGCATCAACCACCTCTCGGCCTGCCCCTGCAGAGCTGACAAAATATCTTCCCCAGTGTGGCTCCTGTACCCCAAACAAACCAGCGCATGCATGGCATGGCATCGTTTTGCCTGAGTAATTGCATAGCCCCTTGAACGCCTATGGAGCACTGCTGGTTCCGAGGACAGAGCACTGGAAGAGGCCATGGAGGAAGAAGAAGAGGGGGGGGGGAGAGAGGTGTGTCACAACCAGTAGTAGCATTTTGGAGGCGTGGTGGCGGAACAACATCCAACACTACTGCACCTTGCATCCTTCACAGCTGCCAGAAGAGTGACCCAATGGGCCGTGAAAGACAGGTAACGTCCCTGTCCATGCCTGCTGGACCATGAGTCGGTGGTAATATGCACCTTACTGCTGACTGACCTGTCCAGCGAGGCAAGGAAATTGCCTTCCACATGCTGGTAGAGAGCCGGAATCGTCTTCCATGAGAAAAAGTGGCGTTTGGGGACCTGCCACTGGGGAACCGCACATGGCACAAACTCACGGAAGGAGTTCGAGTCTACCAACTGAAAAGGCAGCAGTTGAAGTGCTAGCAGTTTAGCTACGGTCCAGCAGCTGGGGCAGGGAAATTTGCCTGCTACAATCGGACGTTGGTGTACTGCTAGCAGAGTGCCCGCAAGCACTTAGCTGTAACACACCTAATTCCTCTCAGTGCAGGTTTCAAAAAGGACTGAAGGTCTAGTGGGGTTGGAGATCCCAGC
Source organism: Lithobates pipiens (assembly GCF_037356315.1). NCBI lineage: Eukaryota > Metazoa > Chordata > Amphibia > Anura > Ranidae > Lithobates > Lithobates pipiens. Next base: position 288,781,660 of record NW_027507748.1, on the reverse strand, counting down.
TGATGAGGAGCAAGGAGAGGTCCGCTTTGTTCTTTGGTGTGGGTCTTTGAGGTACGCTTGCCAATGAGCTGCATGGCAGGTCACCATATGTCTGGTCAAGCATGTGGTGCCCAATCGGCTGATGTTTTGGCCACACGAGATACGCTTGAGACATATGTTGGAAATAGCAGCGGTGCAATCCGATGTACTCGTCTCAAAAAAGGCCCACACCAAAGAACTTTTAGAATAACACGCGGAGGCAGCGCCCTGCACAGGCGGAGCTCTGCAGTGTGATTCAGTCGGTGTGCTGCCCCTAAGCTGGCCCCTGGAGGGCATCCTGCCTTGTTGGAGATGTCCCTCCTTCTCCTCCTCCTCTCTCCTACCAGGCATCCATGTGGAGTCAGTGACCTCATCATCCCCTCCCTCTTCTTCACTGGAGCAAACCTGGAAGTATACTGAAGCTTGTGGAACATGACTGCCAGATTGCTGTCCTTCTTGAGCATCCCCTCTCTACTGCCTTCCTCTAGCTGAGTATCATCATCAGAGCCTACAAAACACTGGGCATCCTCCTGGAGCATGTACCCAACACTGTGCTCAAACAGTTCGGGGGACTCCTCAGGAGGACATGGTGGGTCTAGGGAAGGAGTGACTGATGATGACATTGAGATGAGGGAAGAGGATGCGTTGGCAGGTACTTTGCTAGTACCCTGAGCCTGGGTGAGAGAGGATGAGGAGGATGAAGAAGGCTTGGTCATACACTCTACCAAGTCTTCCGCATGATGCGGCTCAACATGTCCAGCTGACGAAAATAAGCATGTCCCATGGCCACTTGCTGATGACGATGCACCGCGTCCACGACCAGCACTGTTGTCTCTAGACACAGAGCGTGCTTGCCCTCTTTTATTGGCTCGTGCCTGTCTGCCTCTCCTTGTTGGCCTTCCAGACATGGTAATGGCCTGCAGGGAGATGGGAAAACCAGCAATTGGGTAGTGTAATTTGTGCTGGAGGCACACAACACCCACTAACTCCTGCAGATACCTGTATGATAGAACACCAGCAATAAAGGGTAGATACAGGGGTATACTGTGCTGGAGGCACACAACACCCACCAACTCCTGCAGATGGCTGTATTAGAGAACACCAGCAATAAAGGGTAGATACAGGTGTATATTGTGCTGTGCTGGAGGCACACAGCACCCACTAACTCCTGCAGATGCCTTTATTATAGAACACCAGCAATAATGGGTAGATACAGGTGTATACTGTGCTGGAAGCACACAACACCCACTAACTCCTGCAGATGGCTGTATTTGAAAACACCAGCAATAAACGTAGATACAGGTGTGTAAGTATTAACAGGGAAAAGGGAATTGGGGAGAAAAATAAAAAATATGAAAAAAAGAACCTTCACAGAAAAATTGTGGGTTCAGTTGGACTTTTTAGGCATAAAAGAAGTTGTGAACACAACCAATATATTCAAAAAGGGATTATTTCTATTTATTATTGAGACAAAAGTAGAAACAATGAATAAAATTTTTTTTTTCCTTTTTACAAAAAAAGAAATATTTCCTCCTTATAACTACACATTTAAGACCTAATTGACATCCTATCAAAGGTAGTAAAATTCACTTCAAATTTCCAAAAGGGAAAAAAACAAAATACATATCTATATGAATATAGAATCAAGGATATCAACCATATAGTCAACAGTTACATATATTCTGGTGCTCTACATGTTTTGCGTCTGGAAATGACGCTTCTTCAGGAGCTGATAACAGTGTTCTATATTATAAGGAGAAAAAATAAATAAATAAAAAGAAAACATATATGTATAAAATACTAAAAACATATACAAGCATAAATATAAACTACATATATCCAAATATACATAACATATTTCATTATACCACCTATCAAAAATGCTGAGGTGTTCCATAAAATTTTGGGGAGGAAAAAAAAAGGGGGGGGAGGGAGGGAGGGACAGGGTGCCATGGGTACGTGCTGTGCACCGTCCTATGCGAACCTGTACCTGGGGGGGTGGGAGCGAGAAATTTTTTCAAATGAATCAATATTTACCGATTGTGTGATGTCGTGGATGCATTATATCGACGATATCTTTATAATATGGACGGGAACACCTAGGAGTCTGATAGACTTCATCGAATCCCTTAATATTAACACATACAATTTAAAGTTCACCTTGAATATGGATCTTCAAAAAATAACGTTCCTAGATTTAACAATTTTTAAAGACAAGAATAATTGTCTGGCCACCAAATTGTATTGCAAGGAAACTGCAGGAAATACCTTACTCCATGCAGCAAGTGCTCACCCTAGCTCATTGGTAAGAAACATCCCCTATGCACAATATGTCAGAAAATGTAGAAACTGTACTCACGATAACGATTTTCACAGAGAGGCAGATCTCCTCCGTACACGCTTGCTAGCTAGAGGGTATAGTAAATCTCAACTACGAAGGGCGTACAATCATGCATACAGAAAACCTAGGAACACCTTACTATATTCAAAGAAAAAATGTAACTCTGAAATACAAACTAACATAAGATTGGTAACACGTTTTTCATCCCAACATGAAGAGGTCCGCAATATTCTCATAAATCATTGGCATATCCTACACCAAGGCTATGCTAAACGCTTATGTGCTATACAAAGTGTCAGGACAAATTGGATCCTTCCTTAACCACTTGTCGACCAGCGCACGACGATGTACATCGACAGAATGGCACGGGCAGGCAAATAGGTGTACATGTACGTCCCTTTAAATTTGCCGCCCTGCCATCAGGAGCTCCAGCGCTGGTCGGGACCCCCGTGAGTCCGGTCGCGGGACCCGCAGACTCGATCGCCACGGGCATCCCCGCGATTGTCTCACGGAGCGGCCGAATGGAGAAGTGCCGTTGTAAACAACATTTCTCCATTCTGCCTAGCAACTAGTGATGCTGATCTCTGCTCCATGTGATTGGAGCAGAGATCAGTGTTCACTAAATGAAAGCCCAACCCCCCCACAGTTAGTAACACACCCCTAGGAACACTTAACCCCTACACTGCCACCCACTGGTTAACCCCTTCCCTGCCAGTGTCATTTACACAGGAATCACTGCATTTATATAGCAGTGATTACTGTATAAATGACAATGGTCCCAAAAATGTGTCAAAAATGTCCGATGGGTCCCCCACAATGTCGCAGTCACAATAAAAATCGCTGATCGCCGCCATTACTAGTAAAAAAATAATAATAAAAAATTATTAATAAAAATGCTATAAAACTATCCTTATTTTGTAAACGCTATAACTTTTGCGCAAACCAATCAATAATCGCTTTTTTTTTACCAAAAATATGTAGAAGAATACGTATCGGCCTAAACTGAGGGAAAAAAATGTTTTTTTATATATTTTTGGGGGATATTTATTATAACAAAAAGTTAAAAATAATGTTTTTTTTTTTCAAAATTGTCGCTCTATTTTTGTTTATAGCGCAAAAAATAAAAACCGCAGGGGTGATCAAATACCACCAAAAGAAAGCTCTATTTGTGGGAAAAAAAGGACGTCAATTTTGTTTGGGAGCCACGTCACACGACCGCGCAATTGTCAATTAAAGCGACGCAGTGTTGAATCGCAAAAAGTGGTCTGGTCTTTGACCAGCAAATTGGTCCGGTCTGAAAGTGGTTAAATTCCAGAAAGAGATTGTTACAGCCCTTCTGTTTCCAGGTGGCCTCTCATGCAGTAAGCTGGCTGCATGAGAGGCATTTTCCGTATGTCCTCCATGGTACCTCTACCCAATGATCACACCAAAGTAGATGTTGTACTTGTGGAAAATGTGCATGTAGGCGTGAAATCCGCTATTATTATCCCTCCTGTCCTGGCCATCCTGGTTTCTGCATTGCTGAATGTTTCCACTGCTACCAGACACACTAGCGGAATATTAGCATAGGGTACAGCACGGCACAGTCTAGGGTACACTTTCACAGGGCCTCCAAAGATGCCACCATATTTTGAGAGTCCCAAACCTGGAACCATTACAGTTAGTTACAAATAAAAGTGTAAAAAATAAATGAAAAAAGTTGAAAAATAAATAAAAACGATATAAAATAAAAAAGCCCAAAATAGTTTCCTTTCATTGTTCTTCTCTCTCTAGCCTCTCTCTATTGTTCTCTCTCTATTGTTCTGCTTTGTTTTACTGTATTTTTTAACTGCAATGTTTTATTGTTACTATCTTTTATCATGTTTGTTTTTCAGGTGTGTAATTCTTTTATACTTTACTTTTTACTGTGTTTTATTGTTAACCATTATTTTAATTCCAGGTATGCCATTCAGCTGCAGCTCAGATTAATTTATCTTGACAGCTTTTGCTCTCACGATATGTAAACCAGCGACTCCAGCACTGTAGTAGGTGTTTTCACCACCACAGTTAAAAAAAAAAAAACATATATGCTGAAAAATGGGGGCAGGGGTGGAGGGGCGATTTTCCCCTAACATTAGAGGTGGATTGTCCCCATTCTTTGAAATATATTGTTTATTCTTTTTTTTGGCACAGATTGCTGTTTTATTGAGTTAATATTTTATTGTTACCATTGTTTGCTTTTCAGGTATGCCATTCAGCTGCAGCACTGATTTATTTATCTTGACAGCAACAGTGTTTGCTCTCACGATACATAAATCAGCGACTCCAGTGGTGTAGGAGGCGATTTCACCACCACAGTTAAAAAAAAAAAAAAAACGGTGCATACATGCCAATCTCTAGAAATGGGTGGATGCAGAGTGGTATTCTAATAGTGGGTATACCCACCAATCAATCTCTTTTTTCATTCAGCCCACAGGCTTTAAAATACAGGGATACCACATGTGTGGGACTTTTTCGGAGCCTAGTCGCATATAGGACCCCGGAAACTAATCACTGCCTTCAGGATTTCTAAGGGTGTAAAATGGTGACTTTACTTCTCACTACCTTTCACAGTTTTGGAGTCCCTGAAATGTCAAGATAGCACAATTCCCCCCCCCCCCCAAATTACCCCATTTTGGAAAGTAGACATGCTGAGTATTTTGCAGCTCTCATTTGTTTTTAAAAATGAAGAAAGAAAAAGGAAAATGTATTTTCTTTTTCTTTTTTTCAATTTTCAAAACTTTGTAACAAAAAGTGAGATCTGCAGAATACTCAACATGCCTCTCAGCAAATAGCTTGGGGTGTCTACTTTCCAAAATTGTGTCATGTTAAGGGGGATTTGTGCTATCTTGGCATTTCATGGCCTCCGAAACTGTGATAGGTAATGAGGAGTGAAATCACGATTTTGTGTCCTTAGAAAGCCTGAAGGCAGTAATTGGATTTTGGGGTCCTGTACAAGGCTAGACTCCCAAAAAGTCTCATACATGTGGTATCCCCATGCTCAGGAGAAGCAGCAAAATGTATTTTTGGGTGTATTCACATATACGCATGGCATTATCATATCATTTCAGTGACAACTTTATGTACTTTTCTTTTTGTCTTTTTTTTTTGTCATTTTTCAATCACTTGTGACCAAAAAAAAAAATATTAAATGTTCCCAACATGCTTCTCAGCAAATTCCTTGGGCTGTCTACTTTCCAAAATTACATCATGGGGGGGGGGGGGGGGGTTGTACTGCCCTACCATTATAGCACCTTAATAAATTAGATAGGCAGTCATAAACTAAAAGCTGCGTAAATTCCAGAAAATGTACCCTAGTTTGTAGACGCTACAACTTTTAACCAAATCAAACCAATAAATATACGTTTTATTGAATTTTGTACCTAACACATGTAGCTGAATGCATTTTTGGCCTAAATGTATGACTAAATTGAGTTTATTGCATTTTTTTATAACAAAACATAGAAAATATATATTTTTTTAAAATTTTCAGGCTTTTTTTTGTTTCTTTTGTAAAAAAAAAAAAAAAAGCAGAGGTGATCAAATACCACAAAAAAACTATTTTTGTGGGAAAAAAGGGATGCAAATTTTGTTTGGGTACAGCATTACATGACTGCGCAATTACCAGTTAAAGCAGTACAGTGCCAAATTGTAAAAAGTGCTCTGCTCGGGAAAGGGGTAAAATCTCTCGGGGGTGAAGTGGTTAAAATCACTGCCCCTGAAAACTTTTTTTTTATTTGCATTGATACATGCCCCACAGGGCAGTACCTGCACCCCCATACCTCTTTTATGGACAATTACTTGCATATAAGCCCTCACAAAGGGCACTTTCGATTTTTCCTGTTCAGCTTCCATAGACTTTAATGGGGTTCATCGTTCGGGTTCGAAATTTTACCCTGTTCGGGAGTTCTGCTGTGAACCGAACAGGAGGGTGTTCGGCCTAGCTCTAGTTTCTATTATAACAACAGAGACATTTAATGGATAATGTTCAGGGATGGAGTATCTTACCTGGTAACTCAGATGTCCTAGGCCATGAGCTATGGAGCTTATAAAGAATGCCCATCAAGTCTACTGCCCTATTAGTAACTATGCCTTCTCTCAACTTAAAACCTATCATTGTCCCACCCTAAAACTGTCACAAATAAAATCCTAGCCTAAATAGCCATCCAGGGGTTAATTTAAATGTTGACCACACTGGAATTTTCTTGTAGAAGGCATTATATTTATTTACTTTTAGCCTTTTTCTTCAGTCATCAGAGATTACCAGCAGGACTTGAGTCCCACTAGCAAATAACAGCATAAAAGTGTTAAGTAGTGACATTTTAAAAGATTAATTTTTTTCAGCAGCTATGAAATAGTATAAAACAAACATTCTCTTTTTGATTTAAATAATTTTTCTACTCTGATACTCTTACTAAAGCCTGACCAGATGTATTTATATCACTAAGATATAGGCAGATGTGTTATATTATAAACAGTTCTAGGGTTAAAAAATTAAATACAATATATATTTGTTTATAATTAAATGTTTAGGTGGTTCTGCATAGACTAACTCCCTAGCACCGTCTATAGGAAATTGGAAGGTCCTCGGTGAGCAGTGTACACACAAAATATTGCTGCATCTTTGATCATAGCCTTGAAATCTTTGACATCTGGCAACAAATAAGCTCCTAGTGGTCCTTGATATTCAGTTTGGTAAGCATGGCTCTATATGTTCAGTTTATCAATTGAATTTAGCTTAGTGTGCGCTTTCAAAGATAACTACTTGGCATGCTGTAAGAAAACAGCTTGTGCTAATTGTTGACTCTTCAAATACAAAATTATCCATTCACAGGAAAAGAAAACGGAAAAAAATATCCTAAGAAATAGCAGCTGCTGAAAACAACTCTCATACAGTTCAGATATCCAGATAAGATTCAAAGTTAGCAGTCTGCTGCCTATACATTTTGCAATGTTAATAGACCTCTTCCTTTTCTCATCTTTTAAAGTAATAGAAAGTAAGAAACAAATAAGGCAACAAATAAAACACTTGAAGATGAAAATAGAAATGTTTAGTTCCCAACGATCCTCTACCTTCTGGGGGATTTTATGAATACATGAATATAAAGTTTTCCTTTTTTTCCTTATGTAGAGGATGAGATTGAGCACTTTTAATCTTCATGCAGGGATACCCTTATTCATTTGCTATAGCTGTGTAATTTATAACTGAAAGTCTAATGAAAACTCTCTCTTTTTTTTGGTGTTAATCGCCCTATTTCTTACAAGGTGATGGAAACACAATTCAGTTAAAGCCTGACTTATTCTCTACTCTATGCACTCATTTCAATGAGAAATGCATATCTTTAGAACACTGATTATAAACAAGAGTGATATTTATAAACAGGTGCACAGTCAATTTACACCCTCAATGAACAAACTAATGAAGGATTAAAGAACTGAAGGCAGTTTTTTTTGTTTCCAATAATTGCCCTGCTATGCAGAAGGCAGCACGCATTAAGGGAGAAGAGATATGGATCAGAGTTTATCCACATATTAAGAGCAGCAAATTTTACCCCAGGTTATTGTAGATTGGATGTGCAGTGAAAGATGAAATTATAAGCAAAAATTTGAAAAAATGTTGACATTGTTTTTTTCTCATTGTAAATGCACAATGCAAGTAGCATTTCTGTCAAATTAGTAAAAAGCTGAACATACCCATATCTTTTCAGTGGAAAGACCCCATTTTAGAGTGTCTCAAAAGGCAATTTAAATGTTTTATTCCTTTGAATAACATGCTTGGCGAATACCTTAGGCTGTAGATTTAATTATAGAACCTTATGATGCTTGGCAACAGCATTAGTGGCATCATATTATGGCATCACATAAACTGCATGTCTCATTATTTACATACAGCAGCATCAACTCAATATGATTCCCACCCCTAAAGAGGTTTGTAGTAGGCAGTTTTTGCCCAAAAAACTGATTTTATTTTTTGTACATCACCACCTGTTAAATGCCACCAATAGATGAATGGACTCAGGCAATTAAAGACAGGAAGTCCTCCTCTATATACAGTACCCCCACCTCCCCAGAGTAACATCAGTTTTTTACCAGGTTTGAAGGTGTTGGTGATTTTTTATTTTTTTTATTATTTTTATTACATTTTTCACATTTAAAAAAAATCTTACATACTTTGCAAAACACTTTGCAAATCATTCATAATAATACACAACATTTTCAGAGTTTACATAAATACATAAAAAGAGATTTACATTAGGTACTTGACTGGATCGATCCTTAACATGCATTTGAATTCAAGAAAAAAAATATATATATCTACACCACGGTTTATCCTCTTAGTTCTCCTGGGCCATCTAAATTACAAAAAAGGGAGGGGGAGGGGGAAGTAAAAGGGAAGGAGGGGGACATTTTCAAAATCAATATCCCCACATAACCCGTGTCTATTTATCTTTTACTTTCAAGGAGAGAGAGTCTAACCTCTCTACCTCAGTGTTATCCACCTTCATGTTGTGAAGAGAAAAAAAAAGGGGGGGGAGGTTATCTACCCCCCTATAACCTACATTACCCCCTCATGAATCCTATTATTTAACCATACTATTTTCTTCTTACCCATGATTATTTTTCCTACTTTCAAAGTGTATAAAAGGGGAATTCCTCTCCCTCTATCCCCACTACCGTCCTCCTTTGATTTATATAGAAAGCGAGGGGAAAAAAGGGGTACATTTTTCCTTTCCCCTCCTTCCCCCTCTTCCCCTCTCCCTCCCTTCTTCCTTTATCCCCCTCTCCTTCCTAGGGCATGGGTTATGGAGAGAGAATGTCAGGGGAGAGGCCCCTGGGTGCTCCCTCCGCTCCCCATAATTCCCAAATAAGTCGGGGACTGTTTAAATTCTAACCATTTCTTCCAAGTATCCTGAAATATAATTCCTGCTCCCTTTTGAAGGCATATTAATTCTTCCATAGTCTTAATTCTATCTATTTCTCTAAACCAATCCTTTATGCTTGGTATTTCCTTTATTTTCTAGTGTTTCAGGATTAATACTTTCGCTGCATTCAGCATAAATAAAGTAAGTGCTGCTCTATACTTTTTCCTAGAACCCCCAATCGCGTGGAACAAGCATTTCCAGGGATCCAATTCTATTTCGGTCCCATCAATCTTTTCAATTAAGCCCAAGACTTCTTTCCAATATAGCTGGATTGAGTTACACTGTCACCATATATGAGCATGGGTTCCCTCCTTCCCACATTCTCTCCAGCATAAAGGTGATAGATCATGGTTCATGTTATGCATTTTAGATGGAACATAGTACCATTTAGTCATTAATTTATAATTAATTTATTTTATCCTTGTGTCCATTAAGGTAGAGTGGAAATAGTCCATGACTTTTCCTTTCAGCGTTTCCGAAATTGGTTAATTCAGTTCTACTTCCCGCCTCCCCAAGGGACACATTGATCCATCATCCGTAAAAGTTATCAACATCCTATATATTTTAGAAATCCCCTGTCTATTTACCCCCCTTGGTCAATCAATCTTTCCCAGGGATTTAAGCTGTCAACTGAACGGAGGGGTTTGGAAAGGGATTCTACAAAATGTCGGAGTTGTCTGTATCACCACCCATCCCATGATGTTCTACCATATTTCTCTCGTAGCTCTGCTAGTGAACACAAGGTATTTACTTTTAGCATGTCTCCTAGCCTCAATCGGTCCATATGGGTCCATTTGAAATACAATTTATTTTCTTTCCCCGGGGAAAAGTAATTATTTCCTGTCAATGGCATCAAAGGGCTATTATTTTGTCCTATTGTGCCTTTGAATACCGCATCCCATGCACTTAATGTTACTGTAACTGGGGACATTTCTTTGGGGAGACCTCTATACTTCATTGGGATTCAGATGATCTGACCCAGTGCAACCTTACTCATATTGTCTTCCAGTGATACCCATTTTTTATATGGGACATTATAGACCCAATCCAGAATTCTCCTCAATACTGCTGCTGTATGATATTTCTGAAAATCTGAGAGGAACATCCCCCCCCCCCCCCATTATCCTTAGGTCTACTCATTATTTTATAGGAAATATGGCTACCTCTTCTATTCCATGCAAATTTCTGGATCAAGGATCTAATAATTTTAAAATAGACCCCTGGTATATTAATCGGAAGGCTTTGAAAAATGTATAGAGCTTTTAGGAGGATCATCATTTTAATTACACTTCTCCTACCAAACCAAGACAATCTATGTGCAGGGTATCCTTTCAGATCTTGTTTAATTTTATTAAGGAGAGATAAATAGTTATCCTGGTATAAGTCTGCTATTGATGCCGATAGATACACTCCCAAGTATTTTAGTCCTTTTTCTTTCCACACAAAGGGGAAAAGAGCTCTAAGTTCTCTTCTCTCCTTTGGGGGGACACAGACATTCAATATCTCAGTTTTTTCCCTATTGATCTTAAAATTCGAAACCGCCCCATGTTCATCCAACTCCTGCAGGATCCTAGGAAGTGATTTCTTAGGATTTGTTATATAAAGCATAATATCGTCTGCAAATGCAGATATCTTATGCTCTTGCCCTGAAACCACTATTCCTTAAATTTCATAGTTCGCTCTTATGGATACCAAAAGGGGTTCCAAGGAGAACACAAAAAGTAAGGGAGAAAGTGGGCATCCCTGGCGCGTCCCATTGTAAAGCCTAAACGCGTCTGACAAAGTTCCATTCACCTGAATCTGAGCTGTGGGGTTGGAATATAGAGCCTCTATCCACCTAAGCATTCATGGGACAAGGCCAAATTTATATAGTGTCTGCAGCATATATTCCCAATCTATCCTATCGAAGGCCTTTTCGGCATCTACTGATAGGAAAAGAGAAGATTTCTTTCCCTTTTTTGTTTCATGCATTAAGAGGGTTGTCCTCAGTATATTGCCCCTTGCTTCTCTACCTGGTACAAAACCTACCTGATCCCTTTCTATGCAATCTGGCATACACTGTTTCAATCTTTCGGCCAAGATCATTGCATACATTTTTACATCCTCACTAATCAGGGAAATTGGTCTGAAGCTGGAACATAGTGTTGGATCTTTCCCTTCCTTTGCCAAGATATGTAAGGTAGCTCTGGGGGCCTATATAACTATCTTCATTCCTCCCCCAATGGAGTTCATATACAGGTGAAAGTAGGGTGTCAGAGATCCTGTAAACTTTTTACAATATAATGACGCATCTGGCCCTGGACTTTTCTCACTTTTCCTTTGCTGTTTTTAATTGCCTTCTCTATTTCCTCCTTAGAAATATCACTATCAAGCTAGCTTACTTGAGTCTTCTTCTGTTATACTTATACTTATAGTTCTAGCTTCCGAAGATACTGTTCAATTTTATTCCTTCTATTTTGTTTATCCTCGGAGTCTTGGCTATCACTCACTTTGTATAATAACTGATAATATTCTGATTTTTTTTTACGGATATCTCTAGTTGAATGTTTCATCACTCCCTTTTTATCTTTAATTTTTGCAATATAATTAAAATTTATTCTAGGTTTGATTACCCCTGCCAGAATTCTCCCAGATACATTACTGAATTCCTATTGTCTTTTAGCAGACTTCAAAATAAACCGCCTGGTATCCTGTTCCAGCAAATCCCTCAATGCTTCCTGCTTTCCTATTAATTTGACCATTATTTTATGGTCATTTAACCCTTTATGTAGCTGTTCCAACTCCTGGATTTCCTGCAGGATCAGTTGTTTTTGCTCTGTCCATATTTTCCTTCTCTTAGCTGCTTCTGCTATCAATCTCCCTCTTATATATACCTTATGGGTCTCCCACAGTACAGTTGGTGCAATATTCTCTACATTATTTTCTTTAAAAAATAGATTCAGATCTATTTCTAGGGCCTCAAATATATTATGGTCATATAGGAGAGATTTGTCTAACATTCATGATCTGCCTATCCGGTATGTTCTCTAAATCCAGAGTGTCCATAACCGGGGCATGATCCGAGAGGGTTATTGATTTCACTTCCACTTTCCTTAACCCTTCTAAAAGTAAATTCTTGAATAGGAGCGGTGTACCTGAGAATAATAAGTAAAGTCCTTCCCCCTAGGATGCACAATTCTCCATACCTCCACTAGTTGCTGCTGATGTAGTTTTTGTTTAATTACCTTAAAATATTTCCCTTCTGAGTATAGAGATGGAGGTTGGGCATCCAGAGTAGGATCAAATACAAATACAAAGTTAAGATCCCCTGCCATAATCACCCCTCCCTCCTTAAAACTTTCCAATTTATTCAATACTTTTCCAAAAAAGGGACAAGGGTGAGAATTAGGGCAGTAGATATTAACTAATGTATATGTTTTATTAAACATGGAACAGAATCTGATTCCATAGCTTTTAGAACAAAGGGGGTATTTCTATCAAATCCTATAGTTATTCAGCTGGACCTCTGGTTGGGAGAGTATCCATGGAACCAGGTTGGGTAATTTTTTGAGTCCAGACCAATGCTATGTGACCATTTAAGGTGAGTCTCCTGCAAAAAAACAATATTTGATGACCATCAATTCCTACGAAATTTGATACCTCTTACTAGGGCTATTTAGCCCTCTAACATCGTATGTAACAGTCTTCAGAGGGGCCATTTTTCACAGGAGTTAGATGTATATATCCAGGGACATACAGCCTCAGTGTCAAAAATAAGCAAAAGGGAAACGTTTTCCCCAGGATCGAACCAGTCAATGTACCAAACAATGACCAACATAATAAAACATATTCTTCCCCTTCCCCTTCCCATTTCCCCCCCCCCTCCCTATCCCTTTACACATCCCTCCTCCCTTCCTCCCTCCCCTCCATACATTGAATATCAATGTTATAATCCACCAGGCTAGCACCTATTACCAGACCCCAGCCCTGGTTGGACCTCCCTTGGGGGGCTGTAAATGCCCGCATGGGCCCCTGAGCCTCACCCCCTTTCGGGGGTGGTCTCTGGCACTGCCCGGCCTTCAGCGCTCTCCCCTCCCGAAGCGAGCCTACTTATTTTATCCCTACCCAAGGTTCTATTGCTTATTTCCTAATTTTTCTACCTTATTCGTGCCCAGGAACCTATTATTTATTTTACATTTTTCCTTATTTTCACCTATTTTGCCTGAGGCCGCGTACACACGCGGGGACTGTTCGCCCAACTTTGTCCGCTGAACAGTGTTTCGGTGGACAGTCCGCCCGTGTGTGGGCTTTCAGCGGACAGTTTCAGCGAACAGTTTGCTGAACAAGGTTTTTCGGAATTTCCGAAGAACTGTCCGCTGAAACTTGGTTTCAGCGAACAGTCCCCTCGTGTGTAGGCTTGTTCGTCAAACTAAGTTCCGCGCATGCTCAGAAAGGATTTACACGCCAAAAGTTGTAATGCAGTGTATAGGACGTTGTATTTTCCGTCCCGTCGTACGTGCCGTTCACGTCATCGCGCACGGTTTCAGCAAACTGTTCGTTCGTCGTGTGTGGGCAAGTCCGTCCATGCTAATTTTGAGCGGACTGTTTGCTGAAACTGTTTGACGGACAAAGTTGAGCGAACAGTCCCTGCGTGTGTACGCGGCCTAAGTGTAGTAGGGATATAGCAATAACACCAGAGAAGGATAGAGAGAAGTGGGAGAATGTAAATAGAAAAAAAAGGGGGCTGCAGGTGGGTATGACACCCTAAAAAGGAAAGAAAATGGTAATGATATTAGATGTGTCTATGAGAGAAGGATGGATTTCATGGCAGAAGTAATTACCAATAAAGTGTTAGGTATGATTTAAAGTGGCAATGTGGGGCAAGGGTGTCAGATCCAGTGGGATCAATTGATAAGAAACATATCTAATAGAAGGTTGGCTTTGGCAAACATATATATTCAACGAGAGCATGCTCATTTAGTATTCTTACAATATTTGACCTATCGGGAGTGTGACTTGTTTCCATGTTTAAGCAAGAGTATGTATGGCTGCTATAAATAGGTGTGTGAGAATTTTATTAAATTTAGGAAGCCAGGAATCCGTGTCTATTCCCATTAAGGCCAGTTAGGGCCTCGTTTTTATTATTACTCCAGTAAACAATGAAGTCAGGGAGAATACATTAAGCCAAACGCTAGTAACAACAGGGCAATGACACCAAATATATGAGATTGATCCTATGGCTCCACAGAGTCTTCGGCATAGAGGGGACTGGCTAGGAAAAATGGTAGCTAATCTATCCGGTGTTAAGTACCACTTCTGGAGGAGTTTTTTTTTAGATAATTTCCAATGAGATAGGCACTTGGACTGTTTAAGACTTAGTCGAGTAGCAAACTACCATTGGGATGAAGAAGCTGTGAATTGAAACGAAAGTTCCCAGGACGCCATGGAGGCGACTTTCTGTTCAGAGGAAGGGTGGGAAAGGAGGTGGTGATATTACCAGGTGGTGATGTGGTGGAGTGTTTGAGCAGTTCTTCTGGTAGCGAAGAGTTTTCTATCCATAGTAAATGGTGCAGGGCATGTAGCACTTAAAGGTATTTGTAGAATCAGGAGTCCTTTATTGAATAGTTGTTAAATAATTCCTATAGGGACAGCAGAACAGAGCTAGAGTATAGCTGTGCCGAGGAGGTTATTCCAGCATTATCCCAATCTGTCAGGGAAAGATTTTTGTGGGTTTTAAGCCATGCTGCACCTAGTGTTTAGGATCGAAGTCAAAGGCATCAGTTTCAATTTGAGTCCAAGGAAGGTGCAATTGTGAGTTCTTACAGGCTCTAAGTTGGGTCAATATTGTGGCCTTCTAGTACCAGACAATGTTAGGTTTACCCATTCCTGTGTGTTTAATAGGTAGGTGAAGAACAGTAGATCCTTGGTTTTCTGGAAATCCAGAAAAAGGTTTGAATGACGCTCTGTAGTGTTTTGAGGTAGGCTGGCAGGAGTGGAAGAGAGAGAATACGGAAAGCCTATAGGACATGTGGTAGTAGGAACATTTTAGCCAATTAATCCAGTTTAGAGTTTTGAACATACAGAGAGGAGCTTAGGAAAGAGTGTGGAGTAGTTGATATGTAGAATCCTGGAGCTGGGGGAAGTAAGTTGCATACCTAGATATTGCAAGGAGGAAAATGGAGCCCATAAGAAAATAGAGATGCATGAGACTGGTGTTTAATGGGAGCATCTAGGCCAATGAAAAACATATGAGATTTAGAATAATTGATTACATTTTTACAGAGAGATTAGTCCAAAATGATCAAGGAATTTGCATAGTGGCGGTAGAAATTGTTCCGGATTGGTTAGGAAGAGTAGGACATCATCCGAAAATAAACCTATCTTGTGTATAACTGAATTTATGGTTAGGCCAAATATTGAAGGATGTGCTCTGATATGTTCCGCAAGAGGCTCCATAAAGAGTAAAAAAAATGATTGGGGAGAGGGGACACCCCTGTAAGGTACCATTGGTTATAGAAAAGGAGAAAGATAAAAATCCTGATGTCCATAACCTTGCACTAGGTTGTGTGTAGAGAGTATGGATAACAGATAGGATCTGTCTGGAAAAGCTTAACTTGGACAAAACAGCATTCATATCAGTGACGTCCGGTCCATTAGGGGAGCCCAGGAGCCATCCCCTCTCTCCGTGTCACCCCCTATATGCAATAGATAAATTCATGCATAGCATGAATCTAGCAATGGCCATGGGGGCCACCCCCTATTCATGCGTCCGGCCCCTTTTCATAAATCACAGCGGTTGAGGTTTTTTTTTTTTAGCTCTTGATTAGAGCCAGAAGCTCTAAAAGAGCTTCAAAATAGGGTGAGCTTGGGTCACAGAGAATGCACTCCAATGTTACAGGTGTGTTACAAGAGTGAATAAATATTCACTGTTAAAACACTGATCCTCAATCCAGCCAAACAGAAGTGAGTGTAAGACCCGTTTTCCGATTGGCCCGAAAAGAGAAGACTCCTGATTGGCCACGAAGCCATGGTTGCCATCGCCGTGATGACCCATGGAGAACAGGAGAATGGGAGGCTGTCTCCACTGAGCAGGGGTAGCCATACTGTTTGCCAGCCCCCCAAAAAAAATGACCACTGGCCTACACTAATTCATATGGAGCCAATGCACTTGGTCGAATGCTTTATCAGCATCAAGTGAGATTAGTAGGGCAGGTATTTTGTGGTGTTATAAAAATAAAAAACCACCCAGCGCTTAACAATGGAGAAATCTGCACAGTAAGATTATGCGTAGGTAATATTGTCCTTGATATAGTGGGTGTTTGTCCATGCCACCTTAAATATATAACAGAATGTTTAGGTGCCAGCCATGCCCAGAGTGTATCCGGAGTACTCAGTGAGAAATGCAAAGATGAAAACAGGGAGGCACACCTAAGTGTAGTATTAGATGAATATTTAATTGCGCAAAGTAATGCACTTATAAATAAGACAAAATCAAAGGCATAGCTGTGGTTTTGAAGGTCCTCCTGGAGGGGTACCAGCTATCCAGTTTCCCAGCGTTCAGAGATGTCAGAGCCTGTCCCGGACAGAAAACAAGGCTACGCGCTCAGAGCATACAGCTTCTTCTACTGACCAGTGAGCGCGTAGCCTTGTTTCCTAACCCCCAAAACCAAGTTCCCCCCACCGGGTGACGTCATTTCCCTCCGTGTGGTCCACACCAAGCAGCCTGGATCCACTTCCCTTCCTGTCCTGAATTCAGCGTCCTGCACAGGTTCTGACATCTCTGAGCGCTGAAAAACTGGATAGCTGGCACCCCTCGAGGAGGACCTTCAAAACCACAGATATGACTTTGATTTAATTTTATTTGTAAGGGCATTACTTTGCACAATTAAATATTTATCTAATACTACACTTAGGTGCGCCTCCTTTTTTTCCTCTTTGCATTTTGTGGTGTTCTGCCTATTGTATCAAGTTGATAAACCGGCTAGTGTCTTTAGAAGTTTGTCTGCCCAAGACAAAATCAACTTGATCTGGGTGTACTAGGATAGGGGTCAATTTAGCAAGACGGTTGGCTATTAGCTTGGCATATAGTTTGGTATCAGTGTTTAAGAGGGAGATGGGATGCAATTGGGCTGGGGAGTTTGTAGATTTACCTGGTTTAGGGATGGTAACTATAATAGATTCTAAGAATTTGAAGGGGCAAGAATCTTTCTCAGCTATATTATTTGGAGAAATATTGAGATGTGGTACTAGTTGGTATGTGAAAGATTTGTAATTAAGGATGAGCCGAACACCCCCCGCAGTTCGGTTCGCACCAGAACCTGCGAACAGACCTAAACTTCGTGTGAACTTTCGAATCCTATTAAAGTCTATGGGACTCGAACGTTCAAAATCGAAAGTCCTTATTTTAAAGGCTAATATGCAAGTTACTGTCCTAAAAAGTGTTTGGGGACCTGAGTCCTGCCCCAGATTCCAGATTCTGATAAGCCCCCTGCAGACCCCCACAACCACCGGCCATGGTTGCGGGGATGAGGCCCTTGTCTTCATCAACATGCGGACATGGTGCTTTGGGGGGGCCCCAAAGCTTCCTCCCAATGTTGAGGGCATGTGGCCTGGTACGGTTCAGGAGGGGGGGCACTCTCTAGTCCCCCCTCTTTTCCTGTGGCCTGCCAGGTTGCGTGCTCGGATAAAGGGTCTGGTATGGATTTTTAGGGGGAACCCCATGTCATTTTTTTTTATTTGACGCCAGGTTCCCCTTAATATCCATACCAGACCTGAAGGGCCTGGTAATTGAATTTGGGGGAACCCCACGCTTTTGTTTTTTATCAATGACTTTCAATGAGTGTTCTCTGTATTACGGGAGTAATTTATTATAGCCGCAAGTGATTTTAAATGACTTTTTTTCCTGCAGAAATTACACTTTGTGCAGGGAAACATGCGCCCCATTTACAGGCATACTATAGACACCCCTCAGGTACGAAATTTAAAGGAATATTACACTTTTATTGTTTCACTTTAATCATTATTAAAATCACTGCTCCCGAAAAAACTGACGTTTTTAAAACTTTTTTTTGCATTGATACATGTCCCCTGGGGCAGGACCCAGGTCCCCAAACACATTTTAGGACAGTAACTTGCATATAAAGCTGCGTACACACGACCAGACTTTTCGAGGGACTAGGTCCGACGGTCTTTCCGACGGACTTTTGGTGGAGTTCCGACGGACTTTCCGAATGAACGGACTTGGCCACACACAATCACACCAAAGTCTGATGGATTTGAACATTATGACGTATGACTAGATTAAGGAAGTTCATAGCCAGGAGCCAATAACTGCCCTAGCGTCGATTTTTGTCCATCGGACTAGCATACACACGAACGGATTTCTCGGTCCGGCGGAGTTCCGGTGGGAAAGTTTAAAACATGTTCTAATTCTAAAGTCCGCTGGATTTTTGGCAAGCAAAGGTCCAATTTAGCCCACACACGATCGAATTGTCCGACGGACTCGTTCCGTCGGACCTTTGCTGTCAAAAAGTCTGGTCGTGTGTGTACATGGCATTAGCCTTTAAAATGAGCACTTTAGATTTCTCCCATAGACTTGTACAGGGTGTTCCGCGGCTTTTCGAATTTGCCACGAACACCCCAAATTGTTCACTGTTCACCGAACAGGCAATGTTCCAGTAGAACATGAGTTCGACTCGAACTCGAAGCTCATCCCTACTTGTAATATTCATTTAACAAACCATCAGGGCCTGGGGATTTATGTAGAGGAAAGAACTGATAGCTTTGCTAACTTCTATTTCAGAGAAGGGAGTGGAAATATTTTGAAGATGCTCAGTAGTTAAGGTGGGAGTTGGATAAGGGGTCAGAAGAGTGAGCATCATTCTAGTCTTTTAAGTTATAAAGAGCAGAATAGTTGTGGAACTGTTCTGCGATATCGGATGGATTGATATGTTTATGGACTGATTGATCTACTAGAAAGGGATTTTTGAAGCAGCCTGTGGAAAGGATAATAAAAGCATAATAAAACAGCCTAGACGGTCAGTTTCCACGCTATGAAGCTGAAAAGCAACTGTATCTTTGACTGTGATCATAACACTTTTTTTTTTACTTCTGCATTAGCAAAGAAGATGTGTGGAAATTTCATATGGATACAAAGAGAACTGGGTCTTCTGGGTGCAATTAATGTCACATTTAGAGGTTAATGTTTCTTTCCATAATAGGGATCTTTTAAAGAACTATTAAGTCCTTTAACGTTAACCACTTGCCGATCGCCTCACAACAATGTACGTTGGCAGAATGGCACGGGCAGGCAAAGTAACATAACGGTATGTTACATGCCTCCTGCAGGCGGGGGGCGCATTGTGCTACCCCCCAGTTTCTGAGGCCGTCGGCATCGTTGCGGGAGCGATCCGTGCTGAGGGAGAGGCCACTGATTCATGGCCACCCCCTCGCGATTGCTCCCGGTGAATGAAAAGCTTCCTCTGCTGCTGTAATGTAAACAGCGGCAGAGGAAGTGATGTCATCTCTCCTCCTAGAGCCTTTTCGTTCCGGCTCCCGTGGCGAGAAGACTTTCAAGGTGAGTTGCACCAACACAACACTTACAGCAGAACACGCGGGCACATATTTCACCCCTCAATCACCCCCCAATCGCCCCCCCCCCCCGATCACCCCCTGCACCCCCTGTCACAGTGACGCCAATAGCAGTTTTTTTGTTTGTTTTTTTACTAATTACTGCATTGGTGCATTGTGACTGCAATAACTGTTCGGGCAGTTAGGGTTAGCCCCCTTTAGGTCTAGGGTAACCCCTACCCCCCCAATAAAGGTTTAACCCCGTGACCACCCCCCATCACCAGTGTCACTAAGCAATCGTTTTTCTGAATCGTTTCGCTGTATTAGTGTCAGAGGTGATGCTAGTTAGGGAGGTAAGTATTTAGGTTCGCCACTGATTTTTATAGAATCAGGTACCCCCTATATACTACCTAACAAAGGTTTTAACTCCCTGATTGCCCCCTAGTTAATCCTTGCACCAGTGATCACCGTATAACTGTTACGGGTGATGCTGGTTAGTTAGTTCGTTTTTTATAGTGTCAGGGCATCTGCTGTTTATCCCCTAATAAAGGTTTAACCCCCTGATCCTCTGGCGGGTGATATAAGTTAGGTTTTAGGGTCTGCGTCGCCCCAGGCAGCGTCAGGTTAGTGCCAGTACCACTAACACCCACGCACGTAGCATACACCTCCCTCAGTGGTATAGTATCTGAACGGATCGATATCTGATCTGATCAGATCTATACTAGCATCCCCAGAAGTTTAGGGCTCCCAAAAACGCAGTGTTAGCGGGATCAACCCAGATACCTGCTAGCACCTGTGTTTTGCCCCTCTGTCCAGCCCAGCCCACCCAAGTGCAGTATCGATCGATCACTGTCACTTACAAAACACTAAACACATAACTGCAGCATTCGCAGGGTCAGGCCTGATCCCTGCAATCGCTAATAGTTTTTTTGGTTGTGTTTTGATACAGTCACTAACAGTCAGGAGCTTTTTTACCTGTGAGTCTCACTAGTGTACCACTAAATTTAGAGCCCAAAATGGCAAATCAAAGGTACACTAGTGAAGAGTGCAAGTGGGGAAAATACTGCACTAAACAACAAAAAATATATATAGCAACAAATATGTGAATATATAAAAATATGTGAAATAACACGATAAAGCTTCTGACACTCAAACAAAGTCCAAACAGAGAAACAAAAATTAAAGTGTAGCACTAAAATAAAATGAAAACTAAGTGATAAGTCCTTGGCAGTGTGTAAAAAGGACAACAGCAATGACCATTAATCAGAGGGTAAATGTCCACATGTAGGAGTCCACTCAAGAGACTGTATCTTTTATCACCGGCTTGCAATCCAAATAACCTCTAGTTAAAGGGCCAATATACACAGATAAGAGGATGGGTACTCTTACCGTAACTGATGGACATATACACCATGAGACAATGCGTCATACAGGCTTGAGAGGCTAAATAGCCAATGGTGGTCGGTGCCTGACTTGATGATATCACCCAGACTGGGGCTCGGATCCACGTCCTTGTCAGTAGGAGTACATGATTCCAGGCAGATAGCTCCAAAGTGGATATACAACCAAAACCAATCCCTCAAAAGATGATCCAAGGGTGTCCGCCAGATGCTGAACATAAAGGGGAAAAAGTATGGAGACACTCCACATAGCATAGATCAACCAATGAAAGTTTATTAAAATTAAAATACCATACAGAAAAAATGGTGAGGCAAAAATCACGGGATATTAAAAAGCAATATGGGATGCAGAAAGTGCTGGCCAGAAGCGTTTTGACTTCTAAGTCTTCTACTGGGGCATATCCTGATCTCCCCATGTTGCTATTATATATAGACTGAACAGTAATTGCAAAATTGGAAAGATCCATCCCATCATGGTGGACCCGGAAGTAGCCTAAACTCATCCAATCCAGAATACATAATGACCTTAACATACATAATCAACAAATCAATCCCACCTCAATAGAAAATATGAAATTCCATAAAAATGTGACCAAAAACAAACAGTATCAGTATATAGAGGCCAGGATGCAAAACACAGGAACATGGCCGTTCCGTTTGCACTCCACACCTCGTAATGAGCGGTGGAAGTGCCGAAAAACGTCATCTCCGACGTTCTATGAACCATGACCATTCTGTTAGCACTCACAACCTCGTAATGAGCGCTGGAAGTGACGATAAACGCTCAAACTCATACACCACCACACCAAGCCTCACTGTGAACAGCATAAAACAACACACGTCACTTCCGCTGGCACTAGGGTTATAAGGGCATCAAGGGCAGTGTGTATCAACGCAGCTTCCATCCGACCATCAGAGGTCATGGCGTCCGAGGTCAATGTGACCGCCCAACCACGGTCACTTTGCGTCACTAAAACAGTGACGCAGCAGTGTCGGAGAAAGAGAGGAAAATGCCATAGATCATATGCAAAAGCAATATAGAAAACAATAAAAATATAAAAACAAAAATACTGAGAGTACATCAGGTAACTAATAACCCAAAAAATGTGTAACAATATCAGGTCCATAGGAAGGGCATAAATGCATTACTCTCACCATAGACCCCATACTCCTATAGCTAAAGCATAATAATAGGATGTAGCACCATCTTGGGGGATTAAATAACATTACGCTACCACTAAGACACACAATAATGTCTAATACGCTCGCATGGAGGTGATCAAAGAAATCAATGATCAGATCCCGGTGCAACCATATAGCAATAAGAAGAATCACCAAATACAATATGGGGCCACATAAAAATAGATACATAACCCCAGAAGAGGACCAAAAACCATCCCATAGTGGACACTAATAAAACAGGGGTGTTTCGAAATACCCGATGCCCATGGAAAGAAGGTGCCACTCACGCCCGATCAATGAAACAATTGATATCCCAATCAATATTCATACCATGGGGTGAGTAGCACCTTAACTCCTAAATTGAATAGGTCTCAAGCTGCGAAACACCCCTAAGGTTGGACTCACCCCTCCAATGTGGGACGAATTTGTCAATAACCTGGAACAAAGTCCCTGTCGGGTCTTTATCATGGTGCTCCAGGCAGTGACAGGGGACACTATGCTTGACACAACCTTTTTTTATCTTCGCTTTGTGTTCGTTAACTCTAACGGAGAAAGTCCTTATAGTGCATCAAACATATTGCCTCTTGCAAGGACAAGTGATGAAGAAAACAATATACGTCATGGCACACGTGGTGAAATGCTTCATATTGTAAATTTTGGATGTTACGGTGGAGACAAATGTTTCTAATTTGTGTCTAAAAACATTATGCAAGCACATGTTACATTTCCTGCAAAGAAAATTACCTTGGTCACGTCACAAGAAACCATCTCCTGCATTCCTGTCTAAAGACTGGCATGCTGACATCCCTTCTGGCTGCTTGCTGTTTCTCTACTTGGATCCCTGACTTCTGGCCTGGCTGATTACCCTATTTGGTTACTGAACTCTGGCCTGGCTGACTACTCGATCCAGTTACTGGACTCTGGCTATGCTTTGACTACGCTTACTCTATTTACCTTTTTATTTTTTATTAATAAACAAGTGTGATTTAATTGTACTTCTGTCTTGGTCTGGTTTCTGACAGAACACCAGCAATTGTATTCAGGTAAGCTTTAGGTGCACACTGTGTAAAGGACACTAAAACAAAATACTGCAGCTCCCTGCCTGTATTTATATGAAAACATCAGCAATTGTATTCAGATAAGCTTTAGGTGCACACTGTGCAAAGGATACAGTACACTAAGTGAAAATACTGCAGCTCCCTGCATGTCAGTATATTATGAAGAGAATAACAGGAATGGATCTAGCTAAACTGAATACAGTGTATAAATATATATATATATATATATATATATATATATATATACACAACACCTAGGATACATATATATCCTCTACACACTGTCATTGAAGCTGACTCGCCTGCCTACTCTAACTTAAATTAAATGACACTGTCTCTCTCTCTGTCTGTCTTTAACCACCACTGCAACACAGTACACAAGGCCGCCATGCAGGCGGCTTTATATAGTGTGGGGCGTGTACTAAACCCCCTGAGGTATAATTGGCCAAAGCCACCCTGACTTTGGCAAATTATGGCTCTCCGTTTTTTCTGCGCTGTGATTGGCCAAAGTATGCAGTGAATTATGGGCCTTCGTGCACCACTCAAATTTCACACGAATGGCCCATAATGTACGAAATTCATCGAATGGCCGAACAGATGATGTTCAAGTTGAACATGGGTTCAACTCTGGAACTCAAAGCTCATCCCTATCCAAAAATCAGACGTTCTGTTGACATACAGCACAATTTATATAGTCTGCAAATCAGGATTTGTTCAGATTGAAAAGTCTGAATGGACTGTCAAAAAGACCATGCTAATGGTACGATTTTCAGACAATCGGTCGCCAAACCATAATTTACGTCTGAAATTTGCATTGTGTGTATGGGCCTTTAAGCTGGATACACAATATATAACTTTTGTTGTTCGATTTCCTTTAGATTTACCTTCAACTATGTAGTACAAGGGCCTGCCTGATTGCATACAAAGTGAAAGTGTTTAGGTTTCACCTCCTCTTATATGATTTTGGTAAATCTAAAGGAACACATCTAAAGAAAATTGTATAGTGCGTATCCAATTTAAGATTGGGATGCCATCAAAGTTCAATTGCGTGTAAAGGTAGGCATCCCAATACTTTTGGCAATATAATGTATATACTGCATATATATATACAGTGGTGTGAAAAAGTGTTTGCCCCCTTCCTCATTACCTGTTCCTTTGCATGTTTGTCACACTTAAGTGTTTCGGAACATCAAACCAATTTAAACAATAGTCAAGGACAACACAAGTAAACACAAAATGCAATTTGTAAATGAAGGTGTTTATTATTAAAGGTGAAAAAAAATCCAAACCATCATGGCCCTGTGTGAAAAAGTGATTGCCCCCTAAACCTAATAACTGGCTGGGCCACCCTTAGCAGCAACAACTGCAACCAAGCGTTTGCGATAACGTGCAATGAGGCTTTTACAGCGTCCTGGAGGAATTTTGGCCCACTCATCTTTGCAGAATTGTCCTAATTCAGTTACATTAGAGGGTTTTCAAACATGAACAGCCTTTTTAAGGTCATACCACAACATCTCAATAGGATTCAGGTCAGGACTTTGGCTAGGCCACTCCAAAGTCTTCATTTTGTTTTTCTTCAGCCATTCGGTGGTGGACTTGCTGGTGTGTTTAGGATCATTGTCCTGCTGCAGAACCCAAGTTCGTTTCAGCTTGAGTACACGAACAGATGGTTGGACATTCTCCTTCAGGATCTCTTGGTAGACAGCAGAATTCATAGTTCCTTTTATCACGGCAAGTCTTCCAGGTCCTGAAGCAGCAAAACAGCCCCAGACCATCACACTACCACCACCATATTTTACTGTTGGTATAATGTTCTTTTTATGAAATGCAGTGTTCCTTCTACGCCAGATACACTTGGACACACACCTTCCAAAGAGTTCCACTTTTGTCTCATCGGTCCACAGAATGTTGTCCCAAAAGTCTTGGGGATCATCAAGATGTGTTGTGGAGAAATTGAGACGAGCTTTGATGTTCTTTTTGCTCAGCAGTGGTTTTCTCCTTGGAACTCTGCCATGCAGGCCATTTTTGCCCAGTCTTTTCCTGATGGTGGAGGCATGAACGCTGACCTTAACTGAGGCAAGTGAGGCCTGCAATTCCTTGGACGTTGTTGTGGGGTCTTTTGTGACCTCTTGGATGAGTCGTCGCTGCGCTCTTGGGGTAATTTTGGGCGGCCGGCCACTCCTGGGAAGGTTCACCACTGTTCCATGTCTTCGCCATTTGTGGATAATGGCTCTCACTGTGGTTCGCTGGATTCCCAAAGCTTTGGAAATGGCTTTATAACCCTTTCCAGACTGATAGATCTCAATTACTTTCTTTCTCAATTGTTCCTGAATTTCTTTGGGTCTCGGCATGATGTGTAGCTTTTAAGGATCTTCTGGTGGACCTTACTGTGTCAAGCAGCTTCTATTTAAGTGATGCCTTGATTGTGAACAGGTGTGGCAATAATCAGGCCTGGGTGTGGCTAGAGAAATTGAACTCAGGTGTGGACAACCACAGTTATAGTATGTTTTAACAAGGGGGGCAATCACTTTTTCACACATGGCCATGATGGTTTGGATTTTTTTTCACCTTTAATAATAAACACCTTCATTTACAAATTGCATTTTGTGTTTACTTGTGTTGTCCTTGACTATTGTTTAAATTGGTTTGATGTTCCGAAACACTTAAGTGTGACAAACATGCAAAGGAACAGGAAATGAGGAAGGGGGCAAACACTTTTTCACACCACTGTATATATATATATATATATATATATATATATATATATATATACTTGCACACATGCATATATACATAATACATATATACATAATTGTATTGTAACTGTACTGTCCCTCTTCACTTTTTAAAGCGCTGATCAAATTCATAAAATACACATTTATGAGACATGTAGAATCCTTTAAATATAGTTTCATCTTTGTAATTCACAGTTTTTATATTCTTCTGATCTTGCCATTCACAAAGTTCTTGAGATTCTTTCAAATTTTCCTCCTAATGACTTCTTTTTCTTTCAAAGCGCACTTGTATATACATTGATTTCTTATCTGAAGACATTCTTTTTTCAGTTGCAGAAATAAAATATACAAGGAAGCTCTTGTCCTCTTTATCTTGAGAGCAGATTTTTTTTTTTGCTGAGAGAAGTTGCAGAGAAATCACTTTTTCTTTAATGAAGTGCATTTGCTGCTAATCTCTACATGGCTCTAAAAAATAACATTGTTAATCTCATCATTCTTTTTATTGTGGCTATATTTGCTATATTCAGATAAAGATCTTAACATTCTATGCAGAAATGGGATGGCATTTTTTTTGCACAGCGAATAATAAGATGTGCTGCCTCTGCATTCACTTAGCTAATGATGTCTTCAAGAAAAGCTTAAGTTCTAATTAGCATTGTCTCTTGTAAATAACTGAACTATACTTATTTAGATGCTAATCATGTTGAAACAAGAAGCAAAATTCATAGTCTAAATAGGATATTGGCCTATTTAAAATAGAAGTATTCTGTTCCCCTCAGTGCATGTGTTTCATATTCCAGGCATATATATATATATATATATATATATATATATATATATATATATATATATATATATATATACTGAGCAAAATTATAAATTCAACAATTTTTTGTTTCCCCCTATTTATCATGAGCTGAATGCAAAGATCTATGACTTTTTCTATGTACACAAAGGGCCTATTGCTCTCAAATATTGTTCACAAATCTGTCTTAATCTGTGTTAGTGAGCACTTCTACTTTGTCGAGATAATCCATCAACCTCACAGGTGGGGCATATCCAGATGCTGATTAGACAGGCACTTGGTCTACCTTGGTCTACCTCATAAGGCAGTTCCTATATGGAGATAAAACCCCATTATATGGTAAGCCTGAAATCTCACATAATAAGAATTAGGCCGCGTACACACGGGCGGACTGTTCGCCCAACCTTGTCCGCTGAACAGTGTTTGGGCGGACAGTCCGCTCGTGTGTGGGCTTTCAGCGGACAGTTTCAGCGGACAGTTGGACGGACAAAGTCTTTCGGAAATTCCGAAAAACTGTCCGCTGAAACTGTGTTTGAGCGAACAGTCCGCCCGTGTGTGGGCTTGTCCGCTGTACTTTCGAAATGAGCGGACTGTTCCCGCTCGGAAAGTCCGCCCATTTCGAGCGCGTGTACAGGTAGGCGGGGCCCGCGAAGGAGACGTCGCGGGCTCCGCCGCCTGGAATGGGCTTAAAGGGGAACCCCAACGCCGAAAAAAATCGGCGTGGGGGTTCCCCCCAAGTCCACACCAGACCCTTGTCCGAGCACGCTACCCGGCCGGCCAGGAAAGGGGGGCGAGCGAGCGCGCCCCCCCTCCTGAGCCGTACCAGGCCGCGTGCCCTCAACATGGGGGGTGCCTTGGGGAAGGGGGGGCCGCGCGGCCCCCCCACCCCAAAGCACCTTGTCCCCATGTTGATGAGGACAAAGGCCTCTTCCCGACAACCCTGGCCGTTGGTTGTCGGGGTCTGCGGGCGGGGGGCTTATCGGAATCCGGGAGCCCCCTTTAAGAAGGGGGCCCCCGGATACCGGCCCCCCACCCTATGTGAATGAGTATGGGGTACAATGTACCCCTACCCATTCACCTGTGAACTAAAGTACAATAAAAAACACAACACAGAGAAAAAATATTTTATTGCACAGCTCCGGGGGTCTTCCGTCTTCGGGGGTCTTCTCGCCGGACTCCTCCGCTATGTGTGTGTAGCTCTTTTGCTAGCGGAGGAGTCCGGCTTTCTTCCTCCCCGCCGCCGGCCTCTTCTCCCGACTTCGGGGGTCTTGTCCCCCTCTTCGGTTCTTCTGCCGGGCCACCGCGCCTTCTTATAGCTCTTTTACAGGCGGTGGCCCGGTCTTCTGTCGCCGTCTTCCGTTCTTCTGTCGCCGCCTTCGGTTCTTCTGCCGGGCCACCGCGCCTTCTTGTAGCTCTTTTACAGGCGGTGGCCCGGTCTTCTGTCGCCGCCGCCGCCTTCCGTTCTTGTTCTTCTTCTTGTTCTTCTTCTTCTCCTGGAGATGTTGACTCGACGAGCTCTCCGGCCGGAATGCCAGGGACACGCTCCGCTGCCACTTATATAGTGACAATGGGGCGGTGTCACATGGTATATGTCACATGGGTTGGTCACATGGGTTGATGTCACATGGGGACTATGACATCGTAAGGGGGCGGGGTCACCATGTGACCAACCCATGTGACATATACCATGTGACACCGCCCCATTGTCACTATATAAGTGACCGCACAGCGCGGCTCTGGCATTCCGGCCGGAGAGATCGTCGAGTCAACATCTCCAGGAGAAGAAGAAGAACAAGAAGAAGAACAAGAACGGAAGGCGGCGGCGGCGGCGACGACAGCGGCGACAGAAGACCGGGCCACCGCCTGTAAAAGAGCTACAAGAAGGCGCGGTGGCCCGGCAGAAGAACCGAAGGCGGCGACAGAAGAACGGAAGACGGCGACAGAAGACCGGGCCACCGCCTGTAAAAGAGCTATAAGAAGGCGCGGTGGCCCGGCAGAAGAACCGAAGAGGGGGACAAGACCCCCGAAGTCGGGAGAAGAGGCCGGCGGCGGGGAGGAAGAAAGCCGGACTCCTCCGCTAGCAAAAGAGCTACACACACATAGCGGAGGAGTCCGGCGAGAAGACCCCCGAAGACGGAAGACCCCCGGAGCTGTGCAATAAAATATTTTTTCTCTGTGTTGTGTTTTTTATTGTACTTTAGTTCACAGGTGAATGGGTAGGGGTACATTGTACCCCATACTCATTCACATAGGGTGGGGGGCCGGTATCCGGGGGCCCCCTTCTTAAAGGGGGCTCCCGGATTCCGATAAGCCCCCCGCCCGCAGACCCCGACAACCAACGGCCAGGGTTGTCGGGAAGAGGCCCTTGTCCTCATCAACATGGGGACAAGGTGCTTTGGGGTGGGGGGGCCGCGCGGCCCCCCCTTCCCCAAGGCACCCCCCATGTTGAGGGCACGCGGCCTGGTACGGCTCAGGGGGGGGGGCGCGCTCGCTCGCCCCCCTTTCCTGGCCGGCCGGGTAGCGTGCTCGGACAAGGGTCTGGTGTGGACTTGGGGGGAACCCCCACGCCGATTTTTTTCGCCGTTGGGGTTCCCCTTTAAGCCCATTCCAGGCGGCGGAGCCCGCGACGTCTCCTTCGCGGGCCCCGCCTACCTGTACACGCGCTCGAAATGGGCGGATTTGCCTCCGCCTTACGTGGGCGAGTCCGTTCATTTCAAAAGTTGAGCGAACTGTTTGCCCAACCTTGTTCGTCAAACAGTCCGCTCGTGTGTGGGCAAGTCCGCTCATGCAAATTTTGAGCGGACTGTTTGATGAAACTGTTTGCCGAACAAGGTTGGGCGAACAGTCCGCCCGTGTGTACGCGGCCTTAGGGAAAAAAAGAACAAGAGCTATTACAGCCAAAAGAATATACCTCTATAAAACTTGCCAAAGAGCACAAAAACACCCCACGATGGAGGGGGAGAGAAAGAGAGATGCTGCACAGGGGTCCCAATGTTCTCAGGCTACATTGGCACTACTCCAAAAGAGGGGGGCAGGTAGAAAAAATCCAACCTCCTATAATATCACCGCTAAAAAGCAAACAAATAGTAATAATCACTCTGCCTAACAATACCCCAAAAGGGGACCAGTTATTGTGCATAAAGCAAGTATATATTAAGGTAGCCAAATGACACTTACCATTCATGTACCTCCACTCCAAGATATACATCGCTCACCAAACCTGACATATTGCACTGACTAAATAGTCAGTTTGGTGCCAAAACCAGCATGTGAGTGAATCACCATCATGTGCGTCAGCTGGGGCAGTATTCAAAAGTAAATGATAATTGCCATTAGAAAGATGTGCCATCTGAACGAACACCAAGGTGCACGCGCTTGCCCCATCATTAATTTAAAATGATACTGAAACCTCACACGTTCACAGACGGACCAAATCAACCCTGCATCACAGGCACAGACACCCGCAGACACAAACCAACCCGGAACCAATGCCAACCCACCACACAGTGCCCATTGGTATGCACCAGCATACCCACACACATAGAAGGGGAAGGAAGGAGATAACCTGGTCAGATCACTCTCCAGTGAGTATTACCTTAGCAGACTCTTCTCACCACTCACCAACTTTCCTTTGGTGGATGAATACTCACAGGAGGACCCCTACAGCACCATTTTGAAGGACCATCTGGAACAGTTCTTCATCAACAACAAGGGTCTCTAACCCAGCAACAGTTTGGGCAGCTCACAAGGCTTACATATCTACGGCTAAGAAAAAGAGATTGCAGTGCATTGATAACCACATTAAAGAAATTAACGATCTTGATTCCTTAACCACTTGCCTACTTGGCACTTAAACCCCCCTTCTGCCCAGACCAATTTTCAGCTTTCAGTGTTCTTACACTTTGAATGACAATTACTCAGTCATGTAACACTGTACCCAATTTTTTTCCTTTTTTCCCACAAATAGAGCTTTCTTTTGGTGGTATTTGATCACCTCTGGGTTTTTTACTTTTTGCGCTATAAATGAAAAAAGACCAAAAATTTTGAAAAAAACGAATTTTTCTTTGTTTCTGTGATAAAATTTTGCAAATTATAAATTTTTCTTCATAATTTTTTGCCAAAATTTATACTGCTACATATCTTTGGTAAAAATAACCCAAACTAGTGGATATTATTTGGTCTTTGTGAAAGTTAGAGAGTCTACAAGCTGTGGTGCAAATCATACAAAATTGATCACACCTGATGTACTGGTGGCCTCATTTCTTGCGACCCGAACAAGCCAGGAAAGTACAAATACCAGATAACAGATAACAGATGGCACGTGGCACTGATGTCAGATGGCACTAATATGTGGCACTGATGACATGTGACACTGATATGGCACTGATGACAGATGGCACTATGTGGCACTGATGACACATGGCACTGATGACAGATGGCACTATGTGGCACTGATGACACGTGGCACTGATGACAGATGGCACTTATACGTGGCACTGATGACAGATGGCACTTATACGTGGCACTGGGGACAGATGGCACTTATACATGGCACTGGGGACAGATGACACTTATATGTGGCACTGGGGACAGATGGCACTGATGACAGGTGGCACTGGGGACAGATGGCACTGATGACAGGTGGCACTGGGGGCAGATGGCACTGACAGGTGGCACTGGGGGCAGATGGCACTGACAGGTGGCACTGGGGGCAGATGGCACTGACAGGTGGCACTGGGGGCAGATGGCACTGACAGGTGGCACTGGGGGCAGATGGCAGTGGGGATAGGTGGTAGTGGCGACAGATGGGCACTTTATTTTCGGATTTTTTTTTTTACACTAACCACAGCAGCGGTTCATCTCTCCCTCCTCACATGCTGTCTGTGTGAGGAGGGGAGCCGGCAATGAGAGATGATCTCATATGTTTACATATGAGATCACCTCTCATTGGACACGCCGATCGTGCTGTAAACAGCCGCTGTGATTGGCCGTTTACAGCGATCTGTGACTGGCTGTGTCCGAGGGCCACGGCCAGCACAGAACTTCCCTGGTGCGTGCCCGCCGTGGCGCGCAGAGGGGAAGTAAACAGGAGGACATACAGGGATGCCCTGCCGGCAGTTAGCGTCTGCGCTGTAGCCATCTTTTGGCTATAGCGCAGGTGAAAGTGGTTAAACAAGCAAAAAGCAACCGATCACTTAAAAACCAAACTGGGCCAACTCCGTTTAGAATTTTGATCCAAGTTATTGGATCAATTTGAATATAAACACAAATGCTTTAAATCTACCCTATATTCCAATGGTAATAAAGCGGGGAAACTCCTATCCAAACAAATCAAGGGGTCATGCACTAAATCATCCATCCCCTTTCTTTACCACCCGATCACTAAAGAAAAACTGAACCCCCAAGATATAGTTAATGCATTTTTCCGCATATTATAGCGCTTTTTATAATTTGAAAGAGGACCCTGACACCAAGCAACCCACACCTTCTGACAGAACATCTTTTCTACAATCTATTAATTTACCAACTCTGTCCACTCCCCAACTTGAAACCTTAAACTCCCCATTCACAACTCGGGAAATAACTAAAGCTATCAAACTCCTTCCTACTAACAAATCACCAGAGCCTGATGGTTTTGTTGCTGAATACTACAAACAATTTACATCTGTTTTAATGGATCCTCTTAAGTCAGTATTCAATGCGGCTGAAATCTCTTCCTCTTTCCCTGATGATATGTTAAAAGCTTTAACTATTGCACTGCCTAAACCTGGTAAGGAAGCCTCTTCCCCTCAAAATTTCTGCCCCATATTGCTGTTGAACCACGATCTGAAACTTTTTTCCAAGGTAATAGCGAGCAGGATAATCTGTAGACAATACAAGGCGTATAATCAATATCCTTCAGTACACCACCCACAGAAAATGCCTTCTTTGCTTCTAGCTCTGGATGCAGAGAAGGTATTTGATAGAATACACTGGTCATACCTACAGCAGACATTACAAAAATTTAAATTTCAAGGTTATATTTTATCCGCTATAATAGCTCTCTTCTCCAACCCCTCAGCTCAGGTTTATTGTTCAGCAATGATCTCCTCTAGTTTCCCTATATCAAATGTTACCCTTCAGGGATGTCCCCTATCCCTACTAATATTCAACCTCCTTAGGGAACCATTAGCCCACAAGATTTGCTCCCACTCAAACATTGTAGGAATCAAAATAGGCACTAAGGAACATAAAATTAATCTATTTGCGAATGACATAATTCTTATGCTGTCAGACCCACAATCCTCTCTAAATGCTGTATACTCAACCTTACAGGAGTTTAGCTCCATTTCCTATGATACGGTCAACTAGTCCAAATCCCACATCCTAAAGCCCCATACACACTATCAGTTTTTCTGCAGAGTTTTTCCTTCAGGTTTACCAAAACCATGTAGTGCAAGGGCCTGCCTGATTGCATACAAATTGAAACTCCTAAGGTTTGAACTCATATTATATGGTTTTGGTAAATCTGAAGGAAAAACTCAGCAGAAAAACTGATAGTGTGTATGGGGCTTAAGACTTATTATTCCCCCTACTATCCAATTTATCCTCTTTGTCCATTTCCCATTTCTCTGGGGGGACAAATCTATAAAATACCTTGGAGTACAGCTCACAGACAACCTTAAGTCTTTATTTCAAGAAAACTTCATTCCCTCCCTCCAATCAGAATTAGCACACCTTGCCAAATTCCAACTCTCAATGATGGGAAGACTTGCGTCCTTCAAGATGCTTAAACTCCTACAGCTAGTATACCTCTTCCATTCTACCTATTCCTATACCCACATCCTATTTTTGAAAGCTACAGATAGTGTTAAACCACTTTATCTGGCAGGGGAAAAAGCATGATGCTCACACATTAAGCTCATCGAACATAAAGCGGCTGGAGGAATGGGTCTTCCCGACCTCAGGGATTACTATCTAGCCACATTATTAGCACAATTATAGGTATGGTTTGTGCTACACACACAGACTCTGTGGTGAAACTTAGAAAACCTGCAAGTCCCAGGTAGGAACCGCCATAGTTGGATTATTTATTTTATTTATTTCAGGAACCTATATAGCACTGTCAATTTATGCAGCACTTTACATATGCATTGTACAGTCACATCAGTCCCTACCCTCAAGGAGCTTACACTCTAAGGTCTCTAACTTACATTCATATATACTAGGGACAATTTAGTCAGGATCCAATTAACCTACCAGCATATCTTTGGAGTGTGGGAGGAAACCAGAGTAAATCCACACAGGGAAAACATGCAAACTCCAGGCAGCTAGTGTCGTGGTTGAGATTAGAACCAGCAACCCTTCTTACTGCTAGGTGAAAGTGCAATCCACTACACCACTGTGCAGATAATCAGCACACTTCACAAACACAAGAAAGACACACTCCTATCCCCTACTGTATTAGCTTCTATGTCGGCCTTCCAACATCTGACCCTCAAATCACCCCATAGGGGCTTCCTAACCCCAATCCTCATTCCACTAAATACTATTTCCCTTCTAACGCCTGGCATCAGTATTTCAGCATAGACAATGAGGGGCATCAACCTAGCTTCGGACCTTTACACATCCGGAGTACCTAAATCTTTCCCAGTACTTCAAAAAGAGTTCAATCTTCCTGCCAATGAGTATTATGAATACCTTAGAATCACCCATTGCCTAATCCACTTATCTGCAATATTCAAAAATGTTCCTAGCCAAATATGGAAATATTGGTTTGAGGAGAGCCCACACATTAAAGGTATATCACTTTTTTTTTTACCAAACTCTAAAAAACAAAACATTATTTACTAACTCAATCCCAGATCAAATGGAAGATTGAACGGGGATCACATTTCATAGAGCTACCTTAAATGCGCCATATAAAGCAAATAAATCAGCCAACTTATGAGAACTATCATATAAGATTGCTATCAGACTCCTCCACATCGCCTTTTTTTTTTTTTTTTAATGTATGTTTATTGAAAATTTTGCAAGACGTAAAGAGTACACAGCTGATACAAACAAACAATGTTGTCATCACAGACTCAACACAGGAGTCAACCTCGTGCGAGTTTCAAGTTATTAAGGCACATATAGATAACAATAAGGGGGAAGGGGGAGGCACACCACGGATCTGAATACAGTAACTGCATAATGAAAGAAAAGAAAAGAAAAAGAAAAGAAGATATTCGTAGGTAGGAAGAAGTATAAATTCTGAGGCCTAACCTCAACGAGTCATCCTAGAAGACATATGGCAGAGTGTCAATGTATGGATTCTGGGTTAAATGGGGAATTATCCCATATCTTAGAAAATTGGGGTAGGGAGTCCTGAACCAGTGCCATCATATGTTCCATCCTGCGAATTTGCGCAATGGCAGAGATTATTTGGAATTGCGCCGGGGGCGCAGGGGACAGCCATTGGACAGGTGTCACTCTCTTGGCAGCTAAAAGAATAAATGCCATCAGTTTCTTAGCATGTTTAGTTATACCCGGGACTGGAAGGCCCAATAGGTAGTGTGTAGGATTCAACAGGATATCTATCTCCAATACTGATTGGAGCAGAGCTTGAACCGAGGACCAGAAAGGTATAATTAGTGGGCAATCCCCAAAAATTTGATAATGTGTACCCACGACTCGCAGACACCTCCAGCATAATCGAGATAATGAGGGGTCGTATTTATACAACACTTCAGGGGTTTTATACCAAAACATCAAAACCTTATAGGCCGTCTCTCTCTGCTCCACGCACCTGGAAGCTTTAGAAATGGAAGTCCAGATCTCCTGCCACTAAGAAAGGGATAAAGGGTTAGGTAAAATCCTGGCCCACCTCCGCATATAGAGGTGGGATTCTAACGTAGGTGGTGATGTGTCGTGGAGAATCTTATATATAGAGGATATGAGGCCTTTCTGATGAGGGCCATGGGTGCACAGGACCTCAAATGCATTAGGTTTTTCAAAGGTCATGGTAGATGGTATGGTATGGAAATAATGTTTGAATTGGAGGTAAGAAAAGAAGAGCTGTTTTGGTATGTCATATTTGTTTTGAAGCTCCGTGAAGGATAATAGTTTGTGGGTCACCGGGTGAACTAAGTGGCGGAGTTGAAATATGCCCACTTTAAACCATGGAAACATATTCACCGAGGAAAGGCTATCTGGTAGGTCAGGGTTGAAAATAACGTTCAAAAGGGGTGGGCATGGAGAAGAGAGAGAGAACCTCCTGTGACATTTTTTTCCAAATGGATAGGGTAAACAGCATCGGTCCAAGGCTTATGTGTTTAAGTTGTGCTATGAAATCAGACCACAACAAGGAGCAGGGATGAACAGGACTGGTAATGCTCATCTCTAGCTCCGACCATCTACTGGTAGCCATATATGATGACCAGGAGATGGTTGCCGAGAGGTGTGTTGCATAATAGTATTTTATAATATCAGGTGCCCCCAATCCTCCTTGGGAGCTTGGGACAAAAACTACTGTGTGAGCAACTCTATGTGATTTGTTCCCCCAGATGAGTTTAGTGAATGCCCATTGGATATTCCTGAGTTGTGGCATAGGGAGGGCAATTGGCAAGGTTTCAAAAAGATATAGGAATTTTGGGAGTATTGCCATTTTGAGAACATTAATCCTACCCAGGAGGGAGAAAGGACAATCCATCCACCTGCGGAGTAAGCTGTGTGTTTCCGAAATTAGGCAGACAAAGTTAGCTTGATATAAGGAGTGATACGACACCATTAAATGGATGCCAAGGTATTTAAGTGACACAGGACACCAATGATAGGGGAAATTGTGTTGTAGGGAAGTAAGAAGCGGAGGAGGTATATGGATAGGAAGAGCTTCTGTCTTGGTTGTGTTGACTTTATACCCCAAGAGTTTACTAAATGTATCTAAAACGACATAAAGATTGGGGAGATGTGTGGTTTCGTCAAAGTGAGGAGTATATCATCTGCAAAAAGAGACAATTTATATTCCTTCTGTCTCAAGGAGACCCCGCTAACGTCCGGATTCTCCCAAATGGCTGTAGCTAGGGGTTCAAGGCATAGTATAAACAACAGGGGAGAGAGAAGACATCCCTGTCTAGCGCCATTGCTATGTGTGAACAGTGGAGAGATAAAAGATGCCAATTGTGCCTGGGATGTGGGAAGAGAATATAAGGCTTGTAGGGCCGATATAAAGGGGCCTGAAAAACCAAAGCGTGTAAGCGTGGCAAACATGTAAGGCCAACCAAGTCTATCAAACGCTTTTTGTGTGTCTAAGCTAAGGATAAGAGCAAGGCGGGATGTTTTGTCGAGTAGGTCTATGAGGTCAATGGTGCACCTGGTATTGTCTCCTGCTCGCCTACCTAGGACAAAACCCACCTGGTCGCTATGGATCAAGGTAGGAATCAAAGAGCAAAGTCTATTGGCCAAGATTTTGGTAAAAATCTTATATTCAGAATTAAGTAGAGCTATGGGTCTGTAGTTGTCTGGCAAAGATGGGGACTTGCCTGGTTTTCGGGTTTACAGTGTTATGGGCATGTAGAAACTGGGGGTGAGGTTTAGTAAATGTGGACTCAGGATCGGGAGGAAAGTTTTATAATAGAGATATGGTAAACCATTGGGGCCCAGGGATTTGTGGGAGGGTAATTCTTTTACAACTGCCGCTAGCTCTTCTGATGTAATGGAAGCGTTAAGGGTATCTACTTGGGACGATGACAATTTAGGCAGCTTTAATGGAGCGCAAAAAGAGTTAAATTCCCCCTGAGTGAATAGATGTTTGGGATCGGAGCCTAGACAGTTATACAGTTTCTTATAGAACGCCCCAAAAACTTTAGACATTGTCAGAGGGCAGTGAGTTGGGGTACCATCTACCTGAAGAAGGAGTTCAGGATAAGAGTGGAACGGGCGAGGTTTTAGCCTGTTCACCAGCATCCTGTGGGGTTTGTTAGCGAATTCATAAAACCTCTGTTTTGCCCACATTAGGGCCTTGGAGCATTTTTGCATATCTAGGGACTTTAACCTTTCACGTAAGGAGGTAACTGTGCGCAGCCGTGTCACCGTAGGAGAGGCCAGTAGCAAAGCTTCTGCTGTTTGCAATTGTGAAATAACGTTCAGTCTCTGAGCTGCCGAGTCCCACTTAAGGCGAGAGCCGGCTGAGATACACAAGCCTCTAAAGAACGCCTTATAGGCCTCCTAAAGGGTGGACACGTCCGGCACAGAGCCTTCGTTCAATTAAAAAAATTTGGTTAAATTATGGGACAGTTGAGTTTCAGTGACGGGATTACGTAGGAGGAAGACATTAAGTCTCCAGTGGCAGGTTTTAGGCGTGGAGACGGTAAGTGTAAGATCAAGATGGACAGAGGCATGATCTGACCACGTTATGGGGTTTAATTCTGAAGCCACTGCAGATGTCAGTAAAGGGGCTGTTACAAAGAGGAAATCCAGTCTGGAGTACATTTTGTGTGGGGGGGGGGGGGGGAGAAGAAAGTAAATTGTCTGTGGGTAGGGTGTTTGATTCTCCAGATATCCAATAAGTTGTGGGACCTAATGAGTTTGCGGAATGCGGTGGATTGACGTTCTGTTTTAGATGAAGGGGTAGAAGAGAATAGTGTTTGTCTGTCTCGTCTCGGGGACATGGTCATATTAAAATCACCCCCCAATAATCATAAAGGGCTGGGCATATTTGCCCAGGCTTTCAAGGACTTCAGTGAGAAATTGAATTTGACCTGAATTGGGAGCATAAACATTGATCAAAGTAAGAGAACGGGAGAGATAGTTGCAGTCCAGGAGAATGTATCTACCCTTAGCGTCAACAAATGAGGATTTTAGCCGCAACGGACAGGATTTTTTAAACAGGATTGCGACCCCTGCTTTACCAGAGGGGTCGGAAGCCACGAAGGAGGTTGGAAAATGCTTAGCAGCGAAAATTAAGAGAGCCCCCTGGGCGGAAATGGGTCTTCTGGACTAGGACTACGTCTGCAGCTGAGGATTTGAACTCCTTCAAAGCTAACCAACGCTTGTGGATAGAGTTCAAACCCTTAACATTGTAGGTAAGGACCCGTAAAGCCATTGTTATAAAGTGGCTTTAGCTCAAGGTAACCATAATAAACAAATACTGGCCATATATACCCGTATAAACCAGATAAGCAAAGAGTTCCATGGTGCATCCTAGGGAGGAAAAGCATATAATAGCATACAACATCAACAATAAGACCAGAAAATGAAGAAGAATGTGAACAAAACGGACCAAATATGGAATATAGGCCAAAAAAAGGCCTATAAAAAAGAAAAATAAACAAAAAACCGATGAAATATGGCCTGGAGGGTAAAAAACACCCAGGAGTCCACAGCTGTGGCCGTGGAACAAATTGGTGGTACACAAGGGGCTCTAGCTCATATGGAGTGACCCCCGCCACCTTCCGGTGGTGGTTGAAGGTAGCAGAAAAAATATACTATAGTCCAAAAAAAAGGGTAACCCATGGGTATGGGTGTAAACACCCCAAATTAGGGGAAACATGGTGACATAATGGCTGAAGCCGGATCTAGTCAGGTGTAGGAGTTGAGTTCCCCTCAAGGTGGAAGTCTAGGGAACGGACTTCATTGGGGAGTGGAGAAGGATTTCTGTGACTTCCCACAAGCAGGAGTCCAAATCCGGCCCGGAATGGATGTGGGTTTAGGTGTCATCGGGAGCGGCGTGGGATCCTCATCTGGTAGCGGCGGAAGACCAAGATTGTGGATGAATGCTTCACTTTCCTGTAGGTCTCTCCTGGAATACTGGATCCCGTCTTTAGTGGCCGACAGGCGGAAGGGAAAACCCCAGCGGTATGGGAATTGGTGATTCTGCAGGTGCATGGTCACAGGGCGGAAGCTGCGGTGTTTAGCAAGGGTAATTGGAGATAAGTCACTGAAGATCTGTATTTTAGCCCCCTTGAATTCTAGCTGAGATTTATTGCGGGTAGCCACGGTCAAAGCTTCTTTGCAATCGTAGTAATGGAAGCGTACTATGATGTCCAAGGGGTTAGCTCCTCCAGGGGGCTTCAGAGCCAGAGATCTGTGAGCTCTATCTAGTCTCCAGTCTATGTCTAGAATCCAAGGGGCTACGACGTTAAAGAGGCTGAGTAGGTACGGTCTGATCTCCCCTTCACTGACAGCCTCAGGGACTCCTCTGATACGCAAGTTTTCACGGCGTTCCCTGTTTTCCAAGTCTTCCTGTTGGGACTGGAGCTGGGAGACAGATTGTTTCAAACCCGCGTTGTCTTCCTCTAAGGCATGCACGTATTGTATCAAGTCATCAAATTTAGTTTCTAGGACATCAGTACGTTCACCTATTTGAGCAAGCTCCCCCCGCAGTTGGTGTGCAAGTTTTCCCATCTCCTTGGAGACATTGCTGGTCAGAGCCTGCAGAAGGGCCTGTAGTTTGTTGTCTAGTACATCTACTGTTACAGGTGTAGACATTGTGCCTGATGGGTCGTCGGTCAGGGTGTCAGGTCACCTGAGACCAGGTGACAGATGCACTCCATAGGAGTCGGAAGTGCAGAGCTAGGTAGTGGACCTTAGGACTGACTGCTGCGGATTGTACCCAGGGAGATTCAGGACACAGGTCTACAGGATCACTAACACAGATTCCAATGGGAGCTGGAGCATAGATTCCCCAGGGCACGGAGTCTAAGAGCCAGCGGGTGTTCGCCAGAGCCTCCAGTAGTGAGGCTGGACTTCACTGCAGTCTGGCTTCAGGTCGCGACCCCTAGGGTCTCACAGCTCACACTCACAGTAGAATACAGGAGAAGGAAGCAGCAGGCCGGAACGACAAGGACAGCAAGGGGACACGGCAGAGGTCAGGGCAACTAGAAGACAGGAACAACAGAGTACACCCCAAAGGTTCAGGGTCACAGGCAGACAGGGAAGGTCGGAGACATGCAAAAGGTCAAGGTTGCAAGCAGACAGGAATCGTAGGGAACACGCCAAGGTTGGTAACAGAGACAAAAATAGAGCACACGGCAAGCAGGAAGCCAAACACACAATGATACACAATGGTTGATCAGCGCCGCTGCCTTGCAGTGCACAGGTTAATATAGGGTTCCCTGATAGGACCTGGGGTGGAGCCATGCTTAGAGGAGAGGTTATAAAAACCACCAGGTGGAAGTGGCTGGCCTCTTAGTCAGAACACATGAGGGGAGATAAGCAAACAGAGGAACATCACTGCATAACCATGACACAGGGTCTGTGGAGTAGCTCGTATGATTGTTTGGGAGGGCACCTGTGAGGATGCGGAGGTACCTGAAGACAGGGATGGGGATGCAGGCCTGCTCAGAAAGCGGTCTCGAGTCTGTGAGGGGAAATCTGGGGACTGAGACTGAGAAGGGTGCTTTGGCCAGTATTTCACCATGAGATGCTGGGACTAGGTATTAGTTAGATACATACATATGTTGCCCCTCGTTGCGAAAGTGGTTGTTATGCGTTGTGGAGGGGCATAGGAAGGCGGCAAGGGTCAACGTAGCATGGTTACATGGCCGCCATCTTGGGGGGCCCAATGTGTGGCCTCAGTGGTGGTGACTGCAACATGCGAATCACAAGAAAACAAGGGGGGGGGGTGGTGGCAGATAGGCAGTGGTGCAGGCAGACTCCAGGAGCTAGAGCACTGTCTATCAGGGAAACCTGAGAAGCAGGAGGAGAGGGCTGAGGAAGGCCTTTGGGGTAGGGGGGTGTCCTGGGAGTCCCAAGATGGCCGCCAGCTAGGTCTAAGTCTCAATCCCAGAGGGGTGTGGTGGCTGTGGGGTTGTATGTGTCTCTCTCAGGGGTGATCGCTCCCTATTGCAGCGGGGCCCCCTATCCCTCCCCAAGTTGTAGGGGTTACTGAGGCTGGAGGGTTCTGGAAAGGGAGCCTTGTGATCGGCCTAGGGTGTACTAAGATGGCCGCCGGCACTCACCTGGGATCCCTGAGCCTTGATCGCCGCTTCATCTGCTGATGAATGGTCACAGTCTTTCGGTCCCAAGCTGGGGGTACCCTCCGGCGTTTGTAGAGGGCAAATGCTGTGTTGGTGGCTGTTGCTCCAGCGTCCGGGAGTCTTGGAGCGGAGGTAGGCCACAAGATGGCGGCGATGGGTCTCCTGCTATGGCGGCGGCCGCGAGCCGGCCCGGAGTGAGCAGAGGCGATGCGGCCGAGCAAGAATGGCCGTAGCAGTTAGCGGGTGGCTCCAATAGCTAGGGTGGGTGGGTTGGGGTCTTTCTAGAGGGACCCCGATCGCGGATGGAGGTGGATGGAAACTAGCATCAGCGGAGCTCCTCTCACTTGCGTCCATCTTCCTTGGCTTCTGGCCACGCCCCCCGATCCACATCGCCTTCATGTTGGAGAGAGTGTGGCTCCCACGGCTCACTCTTACACATTCTGTGGTCTTGCAGATTCCTTTCTCAATATTGGTCTGATGTTTTCAATCTCATCCAGAGTGTCACTCAC
The DNA here is from genome assembly GCF_037356315.1 of Lithobates pipiens. NCBI lineage: Eukaryota > Metazoa > Chordata > Amphibia > Anura > Ranidae > Lithobates > Lithobates pipiens. The sequence goes on along the minus strand of NW_027507748.1, from coordinate 288,739,184 downwards.
ATCCAGATAAATCCCTCTCCAGAACTTGCCATTTTAAACTTACAAACTAAGAAATTCCCCTACTCACTCAGATGTATAATTATACATACACTATTAGCGGCTAAATTGATTATCACACGTAACTGGCTTTTTAAATTGAGTCCTTCTTACTCAGATACACAGTACTTATGAATGTATGTTTGCACCAAGCAAAGGCCGACTATTCTCAAAACAAGCAGAGTGGTCCCAATGGTCCATCTGGTACAATTAAGTGTTTTCTAAGTCTAGATAATACTAACTACTTAATCCCTGCACCTCCGTTGCATTAATTTAGTAAGTTGCACCGGTCTTTGTATGCAGCCTACACTGTTTTAGCAGTAATGGCAACATATGTTACACCTATGTTTAGTTCATTGATGTTTGTGTTATCTTATTGCTCATATCTGGCAATAAATATTTATACCTACAAATTTAATCTTACCTATTATAGCTGGTATATCTACGATTAACCGTGTCGCCCCCCCCCCCCATCACAGTTTGCGCCGAGGGGAGCAGAGGAACACATCTCAATCTTGGCCAAGTTTCGATAGTGTTCATATCAATTCTTTATAACTGTTAGTTAAACTTGACATGAGCTGCCATTAAAGCGTAGTTCCACCCATAAAATTGACTTTGCAGTATTCAGCAGCAATAAACCTAAGTAACAACATTTGAGTTTTTTTTTTTACTTAATCTTTCCTGACTGTTGCTAAGGGGTGCCTTGTAATCTGCCTCTTCCTCTACCTGACGCCTGATGTTATTTTCCATGGCTCTCGTTTCGCGGCGAATTTTGACTGTTCGCCATCCGCCCGATCGGCAGACTATTGCCGCTGTTCGCCCGGCGGACTTCCGTGTTTACTGTGTAAAAGAACTTTGACCTATGATGACACATCCATCATGGGGTACAGGACAGCCAATTGAGATATTACAGCACATGGACACTTGGACATTCCCCCTAACTTATAAATAGACCCGATCCGGCGGCCATTTTACATTCTTTCGTATGTCACTATAGGGAGAGGTTGCTGTGTGCAGCAGGGAGAGACTTCAGTGACCCAAATCGCTAGCTATTAGGTCCACAAAAGTTCTTTTCAGGACTGGTATGGTATAGGTGTTAGGTGTAGTTCAGGATATAGGTTTGAGGCACTGCTGTGCTAGTGATTGTTGCAGCAGCCTGTCTTTTGTCAGTGTAGAGAGAGGGACAGGACGCTGTGTGCAGCAGGGACAGTCAGTTTAATCATTAGCTGTCACTATTAGGTCCACAAAAGTCCTTTTCAGGACTGGTAAGGTAAAGTAGTACAGGATATAGTTTTGAGTGCTATTCAAGTTATTGTTCCAGCAGCCTGTGTTTTGTAAGTTTAAATAGGGACAGGCCGGAAGCTGTGTGTGGCAGTGAGGAACAGTTTAATCAGTAGCTATTACTATTAGGTCAACAAAAGGCTCTTTTCAGGACTGGTATGGTAATAGGCTTGTACACGTATAATATTCTTTCTTCCAAATATAGAAAGAATATTATACTTGACTGCTGCCCTTCTGCTGCAGTAGTCCTTTATGAGTATAGGGACTGAGGTACAGTCTGCTAATCATTCACAACCTACTAGTTCCACAAAGGTCCTTATAAGGACTGGTAAGGTATAGGGTACTACAGTACATAGGGTTGAGTGAGGTACAGTCTGCTATTCCTTAAGGACTAGCATAGGTCCACAATATATAGGGTTGAGGTGCACTACTGCTGACTGTTGCCCTTCTGCTGCAGTAGTCCTTTATCAGTATAGGGACTGAGGTACAGTCTGCTAATCATTCACAACCTACTAGTTCCACAAAGGTCCTTATAAGGACTGGTAAGGTAGAGGGTACTACAGTACACAGGGTTGAGTGAGGTACAGTCTGCTATTCCTTAAGGACTGGTATAGGTCCACAATATATAGGGTTGAGGTGCACTAGTGCTGACTGCTGCCCTATACTGCAGCAGTCCTTTATCAGTATAGGGACTGAGGTACAGTCTGCTAATCATTCACAACCTACTAGTTCCCCAAAGGTCCTTATAAGGACTGGTAAGGTATAGGGTACTACAGTACATAGAGTTGAGTGAGATACAGTCTGATATTCCTTAAGGACTGGTATAGGTCCACAATATATAGGGTTGAGGTGCACTACTGCTGACTGCTGCCCTTCTGCTGCATTAGTCCTTTATCAGTATAGGGACTGAGGTACAGTCTGCTAATCATTCACAACCTACTAGTTCCACAAAGGTCCTTATAAGGACTGGTAAGGTATAGGGTAATACAGTACATAGGGTTGAGTGAGGTACAGTCTGCCACTCCTTAAGGACTGGTATAGGTCCACAATATAAAGGGTTGAGGTGCACTACTGCTGACTGCTGCCCTTCTGCTGCAGTAGTCCTTTATCAGTATAGGGACTGAGGTACAGTCTGCTAATCATTCACAACCTACTAGTTCCATAAAGGTCCTTATAAGGACTGGTAAGGTATAGGGTACTACAGTACATAGGGTTGAGTGAGGTACAGTCTGCTATTCCTTAAGGACTAGCATAGGTCCACAATATATAGGGTTGAGGTGCACTACTGCTGACTGTTGCCCTTCTGCTGCAGTAGTCCTTTATCAGTATAGGGACTGAGGTACAGTCTGCTAATCATTCACAACCTACTAGTTCCACAAAGGTCCTTATAAGGACTGGTAAGGTAGAGGGTACTACAGTACACAGGGTTGAGTGAGGTACAGTCTGCTATTCCTTAAGGACTGGTATAGGTCCACAATATATAGGGTTGAGGTGCACTACTGCTGACTGCTGCCCTATACTGCAGCAGTCCTTTATCAGTATAGGGACTGAGGTACAGTCTGCTAATCATTCACAACCTACTAGTTCCCCAAAGGTCCTTATAAGGACTGGTAAGGTATAGGGTACAACAGTACATAGAGTTGAGTGAGATACAGTCTGATATTCCTTAAGGACTGGTATAGGTCCACAATATATAGGGTTGAGGTGCACTACTGCTGACTGCTGCCCTTCTGCTGCATTAGTCCTTTATCAGTATAGGGACTGAGGTACAGTCTGCTAATCATTCACAACCTACTAGTTCCACAAAGGTCCTTATAAGGACTGGTAAGGTATAGGGTACTACAGTACATAGGGTTGAGTGAGGTACAGTCTGCCACTCCTTAAGGACTGGTATAGGTCCACAATATAAAGGGTTGAGGTGCACTACTGCTGACTGCTGCCCTTCTGCTGCAGTAGTCCTTTATCAGTATAGGGACTGAGGTACAGTCTGCTAATCATTCACAACCTACTAGTTCCATAAAGGTCCTTATAAGGACTGGTAAGGTATAGGGTACTACAGTACATAGGGTTGAGTGAGGTACAGTCTGCTATTCCTTAAGGACTAGCATAGGTCCACAATATATAGGGTTGAGGTGCACTACTGCTGACTGTTGCCCTTCTGCTGCAGTAGTCCTTTATCAGTATAGGGACTGAGGTACAGTCTGCTAATCATTCACAACCTACTAGTTCCACAAAGGTCCTTATAAGGACTGGTAAGGTAGAGGGTACTACAGTACACAGGGTTGAGTGAGGTACAGTCTGCTATTCCTTAAGGACTGGTATAGGTCCACAATATATAGGGTTGAGGTGCACTAGTGCTGACTGCTGCCCTATACTGCAGCAGTCCTTTATCAGTATAGGGACTGAGGTACAGTCTGCTAATCATTCACAACCTACTAGTTCCCCAAAGGTCCTTATAAGGACTGGTAAGGTATAGGGTACTACAGTACATAGAGTTGAGTGAGATACAGTCTGATATTCCTTAAGGACTGGTATAGGTCCACAATATATAGGGTTGAGGTGCACTACTGCTGACTGCTGCCCTTCTGCTGCATTAGTCCTTTATCAGTATAGGGACTGAGGTACAGTCTGCTAATCATTCACAACCTACTAGTTCCACAAAGGTCCTTATAAGGACTGGTAAGGTATAGGGTACTACAGTACATAGGGTTGAGTGAGGTACAGTCTGCCACTCCTTAAGGACTGGTATAGGTCCACAATATAAAGGGTTGAGGTGCACTACTGCTGACTGCTGCCCTTCTGCTGCAGTAGTCCTTTATCAGTATAGGGACTGAGGTACAGTCTGCTAATCATTCACAACCTACTAGTTCCATAAAGGTCCTTATAAGGACTGGTAAGGTATAGGGTACTACAGTACATAGGGTTGAGTGAGGTACAGTCTGCTATTCCTTAAAGACTAGTATAGGTCCACAATATATAGGGTTGAGGTGCACTACTGCTGACTGCTGCCCTTCTGCTGCAGTAGTCCTTTATCAGTATAGGGACTGAGGTACAGTCTGCTAATCATTCACAACCTACTAGTTCCACAAAGGTCCTTATAAGGACTGGTAAGGTATAGGGTACTACAGTACATAGGGTTGAGTGAGGTACAGTCTGCTATTCCTTAAGGACTGGTATAGGTCCACAATATATAGGGTTGAGGTGCACTACTGCTGACTGCTGTCCTTCTGCTGCAGTAGTCCTTTATCAGTATAGGGACTGAGGTACAGTCTGCTAATAATTCACAACCTACTAGTTCCACAAAGGTCCTTATAAGGACTGGTAAGGTATAGGGTACTACAGTACATAGGGTTGAGTGAGGTACAGTCTGCTATTCCTTAAGGACTGGTATAGGTCCACAATATATAGGGTTGAGGTGCACTACTGGTGACTGCTGTCCTTCTGCTGCAGCAGTCCTTTATCAGTATAGGGACTGAGGTACAGTCTGCTAATCATTCACAACCTACTAGTTCCACAAAGGTCCTTATAAGGACTGGTAAGGTATAGGGTACTACAGTACATAGGGTTGAGTGAGATACAGTCTGCTATTCCTTAAGGACTGGTATAGGTCCACAATATAAAGGGTTGAGGTGCACTACTGCTGACTGCTGCCCTTATGCTGCAGTAGTCCTTTATCAGTATAGGGACTAAGGTACAGTCTGCTAATCATTCACAACCTTCTAGTTCCACAAAGGTCCTTATAAGGACTGGTAAGGTATAGGGTACTACAGTACATAGGGTTGAGTGAGGTACAGTCTGCTATTCCTTAAGGACTGGTATAGGTCCACAATATATAGGGTTGAGGTGCACTACTGCTAACTGCTGCCCTTCTGCTGCAGCAGTCCTTTATCAGTATAGGGACTGAGGTACAGTCTGCTAATCATTCACAACCTACTAGTTCCACAAAGGTCCTTATAAGGACTGGTAAGGTATAGGGTACTACAGTACATAGGGTTTGAGTGAGGTACAGTCTGCTATTCCTTAAGGACTGGTATAGGTCCACAATATAAAGGGTTGAGGTGCACTGCTGGTGACTGCTGCCCTTCTGCTGCAGCAGTCCTTTATCAGTATAGGGACTGAGGTACAGTCTGCTAATCATTCACAACCTTCTAGTTCCACAAAGGTCCTTATAAGGACTGGTAAGGTATAGGGTACTACAGTACATAGGGTTGAGTGAGGTACAGTCTGCTATTCCTTAAGGACTGGTATAGGTCCACAATATATAGGGTTGAGGTGCACTACTGCTGACTGCTGCCCTTCTGCTGCAGTAGTCCTTTATCAATATAGGGACTAAGGTACAGTCTGCTAATCATTCACAACCTACTAGTTCCACAAAGGTCCTTATAAGGACTGGTAAGGTATAGGGTACTACAGTACATAGGGTTGAGTGAGGTACAGTCTGCTATTCCTTAACCACTTGAGATCCGCGCTATAGTAAAAAGACGTCTACAGCGCGGATCTCAATTTCCGGGACTACGTCTATTGACGTCGTCCCCTTTAAGAGTTCCCCGCGCGCTCCCGGGAGCGCGCATCGGGGAAAATCTGTGTTAGACGTGTCCGCTGGACACAGCCAATCACAGATCGCTGTAAACGGCCAATCACAGCGGCCGTTTACAGCGCGATCGCCTCCTCCAATGGGTGATGATCTCAAATGTAAACAAATGAGATCATCACCCATTGCCGAACGTGTCTCCTCACACAGCGATAGCGTGTGAGGAGACCGAAGGTTTTTGTGAGTGTGTGAAGTGACAGTAAACTTATAAAAACCCGACCTGTGCCCAGATCTACCCTGCCAGTGCCCAGATCTACCCTGCCAGTGCCCAGATCTACCCTGCCAGTGCCCACCTGTGCCCACCTGTGCCCACCTGTGCCCACCTGTGCCCACCTGTGCCCACCTGTGCCCACCTGTGCACCGCCAGTGCCCACCTGTGCACCGCCAGTGCTCCATCTGTGCACCACCAGTGCCCGCCAGTGCCCCGCCAGTGCCCGCCAGTGCCCGCCAGTGCCCGCCAGTGCCAGCCAGTGCCAGCCAGTGCCAATCGGTGCCCATCTATACCAATCGGTGCCCATCTGTGCCTCAGCAGTGCCCATCTGTGCCGCCTAAGCAGTGCCCATCTGTGCCGCCTCAGCAGTGCCCATCTGTGCCGCCTAAGCAGTGCCCATCTGTGCCGCCTAAGCAGTGCCCATCTGTGCCCATCTGCTGCCTTATCAGTGCACATCCGTGCAATAAATCAGTGCACATCTGTGCCGACCTATCAGTGCCCATCTGCCGACTCAGCAGTGCCCATCTGTGCCGACTCAGCAGTGCCCATCTCTGCCGCCTCAGCAGTGCCCATCTGCCGCCTCAGCAGTGCCCATCTGCCGCCTCAGCAGTGCCCATCTGCCGCCTCAGCAGTGCACATCCGTGCAATAAATCAGTGCACATCCGTGCAATAAATCAGTGCACATCTGTGCCGACCCATCAGTGCCCATCTGCCGCCTCAGCAGTGCCCATCTGTGCCGCCTCAGCAGTGCCCATCTGTGCCGCCTCAGCAGTGCCCATCTGCCGCCTCATCAGTGCCCATCTGCCGCCTCATCAGTGCACATCCGTGCAACAAATCTGCACATCTGTGCAATAAATCAGTGCACATCTGTGCCGACCCATCAGTGTCCATTTGTGCCACCTCAAAAGCGCCCATTTGTGCCACCTCAAAAACGCCCATCTGTGCCACCTCATCAGTGCCCATCAGTGCTACAATGGCTAAACGCGTCTTTTCCGCTGAGGAGGCGTACCAAATTATTTCCGCGGCCGACGAGAGCAACGGGGAGCTCTCCTCTTCCGATTCCTTTTCGGATTCGGATTCTGAAGACGTAACTTATGAGCCAGTCCTCAGCAGTGAAACACTGACTGATGAATCCGAGGAGGAAGATATCCGGCCCATCAAGCGAAGGCGTTCTAGTGAGGCAATGCCGTCCACCAGCACCGCAGTGCCGTCCACCAGCACCGCAATGCCGTCCACCAGCACCGCAGTGCCCCAGCAAGAAAGGCCAAGTACCAGTGGGGTGTCATCTCAGCCCCAAAGGGTTAGGAGCCATGCTGGCCTTCCCTATGCCTTTCAGAACCCCTTGTGGCTTCCTCCTAATTCAGGAGAGGCCAATGTTCCCCCTTTCACCGCCCAGCCAGGAGTCCAGGTGGACACGGAGAATTTTAGCCCCATCGATTTTTTTCATTTAATTTTTACGGAGGACATATTGGCGTCAATTGTGGCCCAGTGCAACCTGTATGCACAACAATTTATTTTTCAAAATCCGACCTCCTATTATGCCCGTCCCTACGAATGGAGAGACCTAACGGTGGAGGAGTTCAAGCTTTTTTTAGGCCTCACATTTAATATGGGACTCAACAAAAAAAAACAATTACGTACCTACTGGTCAACCCACCCCCTCCACCACTCACCGCTCTTCTCCGCGGTAATGCCCAGAACCAGGTATCAGATGATCCTGAGGTTCTTACATTTCAGTGACAATTCCCAATGCCTTCCACGAAATGATCCAAATTATGACCGCCTTTACAAAATTCGACCAATACTAAATTATTTTTCTGAAATATTCCCCAAATTGTTTACCCCGGACCAACACATATGTGTGGATGAGTCCCTTATTAAATTTAGTGGCAGGCTTAGGATGAAGCAATTTATGCCCAGCAAAAGGGCCCGCTATGGGGTGAAGATCTACAAATTATGTGACCGAGCCACAGGGTACACATATTCCTTCAAGGTGTACGAAGGGAAGGACACCCAGCTACAGCCCCCTAATTGTCCGGATTATTTGGGATCCAGCGGAAAAATTGTTTGGGACCTCATATACCCCCTACTGGATAAAGGCTACCACCTCTATGTAGACAACTTCTACACATCTCTGCCCCTGTTCCACAACCTTCACCGGAAGAAGACGCCAGCATGTGGCACTGTAAAAAAGAACCGGAAGGGCTTTCCTCAAAGTCTGGTGAACAAGAAGCTGCGGAAAGGAGAAACCGCAAGTCTAAGAAACAAGGAGGTTCTGGCAGTGAAGTGGAGGGACAGAAGAGATGTGTACATGTTATCTTCTATCCACAACGATACCTTCGTAGAAATCCCCAGAAGGAATGGCCCCGTAAAGAAACCCAAATGTATTTCAGAGTATAATTTGTTCATGGGAGGAGTCGACTTCAACGACCAAATGATGGAACCATATCTGGTCTCAAGACGGACATATCATTGGTACAAAAAAGTAGTAATTTATTTTTTTCAATTGGCCATTTACAATTCATATGTAATTTACCGCAACGCCACCCAAAACCCCAAACGTTTCTTTGGCTACCAGGAGGAAGTTTTCACAGCCCTTATTTTCCCAAACGGCCCACCAGAAAATATCAGATCAGACGTTGTTAGTCGACTCTCCGAGCGCCACTTTCCGGATAAAATTCCCCCCACACCAGCAGGCAAAAGACGCCAAAAAAGATGTAAGGTGTGTACCAAAGCAGGAGTCAGAAGAGACACATGTTATTATTGTGCACAATGTCCTTCCCAACCAGGCCTCTGTATAGGCGACTGTTTTCGGCGTTACCATACTTCAATACATTTTTAGTGAAGTATGGTAAACATAATCCTCAGTTCCTGCCTTCATACACCTTCACACCCCTTATGCCACTGCCTGCTCTGTAACGGACCCTGGCTTGTTATTTGACCACTCTTATGCCTGCCGATTCTGTACATACCGCTGCCTGATCTAGAACTGACCCTGGACTGTTATTCGACCACGCTTCTGCCTAACGATTCTGTACATACCTCTGCCTCATCTGGAACTGACCCTGGACTGTTATTCGACCATGCTTCTGTCTAACGATTCTGTATATATCTCTGCCTGATCTGGAACTGACCTTGGACTGTTTGACCACGATATTTGCCTGCCTCTTGGACTGATCTTGTATTCTGCAACTGGACTAGTGGGATTCAACACGGGGTCTCACATATGTGAGGGGCTCCAGTATAGTTTTTCTGGAAGAAGAAAACAATTTTCTTTGTTTTCTTATTCCTAGATTAGGGTCTGGAGACTCGGAGGCTTCAAAGAGATTTGGGAGGGAGAAGCCTCTACCCCTATCCCCATTCTGTCCTGAACGAGGCTCTACTTTTGTCTGCTGCCTGTAGGACTTACTGCCATCATGCCGCACTGACCACACCACAAGGACCTGCCTACTACCAGGACCAATATTTTTGGCACTGCTGACATCTCTGCACTAACCCTGGACTGTAATATGGACAGTATCCCTGCCTGCTGCCTGAAAAACTGTGTTCGCTGTTGCTGACCAAGTCCCTGCCTGCTGCCTGGACCAGTGATATCCTCCTGTGGACAACTGCGCTTCTAAAACCACAGGTAATCTTTTCTTTACCCTTTGCTCAGCATAATGTATTTGGGGGTGTAATTCTTGGTATGTGCAGGCTATGTGTCCCTGGAACGCCGACGGTGTTTCTTGCATGTTGCGCCTCTGTATTTGGTCAGGCTGTGTAAAAGTCTCACACATGTGGTATCGTTATACTCAGGAGGAGTAGTAGAACGTATTTTGGGGTGTTATTTTTGCTATGTAAATGCTATGCGTTGGAAATATCTTATAAACGGACAACTTTGTGTAAAAAAAAATGCGTTTTCATTTTTTTCCACATTTTCCGAAAACTTCTGGAAAAAATGAACCATTGAAAAGACTCATTATGCCTCATAGATTATACGTTGGGGTGTTAGCTTTCCAAAATGGGGTCATTTTCTGGACGTTTCCATTGCCCTGGTGTTCCAGGGCCTTCAAAACTGTAATAGGTGGTTGAGAAATTAAATGTGTAATTTATGCTCCTAGAATGCCTGAAGGTGCTACTTCAAAATTAGGCCTCTGTATGTGGTCAGGCTGTGTAAAAGTCTCACACATTTGGTATCGTTATACTCAGGAGGAGTAGTAGAACGTATTTTGGGGTGTTATTTTTGCTATGTAAATGCTATGCGTTGGAAATATCTTATAAACGGACAACTTTGTGTAAAAAAAAATGCGTTTTCATTTTTTTCCACATTTTCCGAAAACTTCTGGAAAAAAATGAACCATTGAAAAGACTCATTATGCCTCATAGATTATACATTGGGGTGTTAGCTTTCCAAAATGGGGTCATTTTCTGGACGTTTCCATTGCCCTGGTGTTCCAGGGCCTTCAAAACTGTAATAGGTGGTTGAGAAATGAAATGTGTAATTTATGCTCCTAGAATGCCTGAAGGTGCTACTTCAAAATTAGGCCTCTGTATGTGGTCAGGCTGTGTAAAAGTCTCACACATTTGGTATCGTTATACTCAGGAGGAGTAGTAGAACGTATTTTGGGGTGTTATTTTTGCTATGTAAATGCTATGCGTTGGAAATATCTTATAAACGGATAACTTTGTGTAAAAAAAAATGCGTTTTCATTTTTTCCACATTTTCCGAAAACTTCTGGAAAAAAATGAACCATTGAAAAGACTCATTATGCCTCATAGATTATACGTTGGGGTGTTAGCTTTCCAAAATGGGGTCATTTTCTGGACGTTTCCATTGCCCTGGTGTTCCAGGGCCTTCAAAACTGTAATAGGTGATTGAGAAATGAAATGTGTAATTTATGCTCTTAGAATGCCTGAAGGTGCTTCTTCAAAATTAGGCCTCTGTATGTGGTCAGGCTGTGTAAAAGTCTCACACATTTGGTATCGTTATATTCAGGAGGAGTAGTAGAACGTATTTTGGGGTGTTATTTTTGCTATGTAAATGCTATGCGTTGGAAATATCTTATAAACGGACAACTTTGTGTAAAAAAAAATGCGTTTTCATTTTTTTCCACATTTTCCGAAAACTTCTGGAAAAAAATGAACCATTGAAAAGACTCATTATGCCTCATAGATTATACGTTGGGGTGTTAGCTTTCCAAAATGGGGTCATTTTCTGGACGTTTCCATTGCCCTGGTGTTCCAGGGCCTTCAAAACTGTAATAGGTGGTTGAGAAATGAAATGTGTAATTTATGCTCCTAGAATGCCTGAAGGTGCTACTTCAAAATTAGGCCTCTGTATGTGGTCAGGCTGTGTAAAAGTCTCACACATGTGGTATCGTTATACTCAGTAGGAGTAGCAGAATGTATTTTGGGGTGTTATTTGTGGTATGCACATTCCGTGTGGGAGAAATAAGCTATTACAATGAAAATTTTGTGAAAAAAAAAAAAAAATCGTAATTTTGCAAAGAATTATGGGAAAAAATGACAACTTAAAATAACTAACCATGCCTCTTACTAAATACATTGGAATGTCTACTTTCCAAAAAGGGGTCATTTGGGGGGCTTTTGTACTTTCCTGGCTTGTTAGGGTCTCAAGAATGGAGATAGGCCTTAGTACATCAGATGTGATCTTTTTTTGCAAATCTTTATGATTTGCACCATAGCTTGTAGACTCTATAAATTTCACACAGATCATATAATATGCAAAAATTTGGGTTATTTTTACCAAAGATGTGTAGTAGTATAAATTGTGGCCAAAATTTATGAAGAAAAATTGCTAATTTGCTAAATTTTGTCACAGAAACGAAGAAAAATTCATTTTTTTTCAAAATTTTCGGTCTTTTTTCATTTATAGCGCAGAAAATAAAAAACCGAGAGGTGATCAAATACCACCAAAAGAAAGCTCTATTGGTATGAAGAAAAGGACAAAAAAATCATTTGGTTACAGTGTTGCATGACTGAGTAATTGTCATTCAAAATGTGAGAGCACTGAAAGCTGAAAATTGGTCTGGGACTGAGGGGGGTTTAAGTGCCCAGTAAGCAAGTGGTTAAGGACTGGTATAGGTCCACAATATAAAGGGTTGAGGTGCACTACTGCTGACTGCTGCTCTATACTGCAGCAGTCCTTTATCAGTATAGGGACTGAGGAACAGTTTGCTAATCATTCACAACCTACTAGTTCCACAAAGGTCCTTATAAGGACTGGTAAGGTATAGGGTACTACAGTACATAGGGTTGAGTGAGGTACAGTCTGCTATTCCTTAAGGACTGGTATAGGTCCACAATATATAGGCTTGAGGTGCACTACTGCTGACTGCTGCCCTTCTGCTGCAGTAGTCCTTTATCAGTATAGGGACTGAGGTACAGTCTGCTAATCATTCACAACCTACTAGTTCCACAAAGGTCCTTATAAGGACTGGTAAGGTATAGGGTACTACAGTACATAGAGTTGAGTGAGGTACAGTCTGCTATTCCTTAAGGACTGGTATAGGTCCACAATATATAGGGTTGAGGTGCACTACTGGTGACTGCTGCCCTTCTGCTGCAGCAGTCCTTTATCAGTATAGGGACTGAGGTACAGTCTGCTAATCATTCACAACCTACTAGTTCCATAAAGGTCCTTATAAGGACTGGTAAGGTATAGGGTACTACAGTACATAGGGTTGAGTGAGGTACAGTCTGCTATTCCTTAAGGACTAGTGTAGGTCCACAATATATAGGGCTGAGGTGCACTACTGCTGACTGCTGCCCTTCTGCTGCAGTAGTCCTTTATCAGTATAGGGACTGAGGTACAGTCTGCTAATCATTCACAACCTACTAGTTCCACAAAGGTCCTTATAAGGACTGGTAAGGTATAGGGTACTACAGTACATAGGGTTGAGTGAGGTACAGTCTGCTATTCCTTAAGGACTGGTATAGGTCCACAATATATAGGGTTGAGGTGCACTACTGCTGACTGCTGCCCTTCTGCTGCAGTAGTCCTTTATCAGTATAGGGACTGAGGTACAGTCTGCTAATCATTCACAACCTACTAGTTCCACAAAGGTCCTTATAAGGACTGGTAAGGTATAGGGTACTACAGTACATAGGGTTGAGTGAGGTACAGTCTGCTATTCCTTAAGGACTGGTATACGTCCACAATATATAGGGTTGAGGTGCACTACTGGTGACTGCTGCCCTTCTGCTGCAGCAGTCCTTTATCAATATAGGGACTGAGGTGCAGTCTGCTAATCATTCACAACCTACTAGTTCCACAAAGGTCCTTATAAGGACTGGTAAGGTATAGGGTACTACAGTACATAGGGTTGAGTGAGATACAGTCTGCTATTCCTTAAGGACTGGTATAGGTCCACAATATATAGGGTTGAGGTGCACTACTGCTGACTGCTGCCCTTCTGCTGCAGTAGTCCTTTATCAGTATAGGGACTGAGGTACAGTCTGCTAATCATTCACAACCTACTAGTTCCACAAAGGTCCTTATAAGGACTGGTAAGGTATAGGGTACTACAGTACATAGGGTTGAGTGAGGTACAGTCTGCTATTCCTTAAGGACTGGTAGAGGTCCACAATATAAAGGGTTGAGGTGCACTACTGCTGACTGCTGCTCTATACTGCAGCAGTCCTTTATCAGTATAGGGACTGAGGAACAGTTTGCTAATCATTCACAACCTACTAGTTCCACAAAGGTCCTTATAAGGACTGGTAAGGTATAGGGTACTACAGTACATAGGGTTGAGTGAGGTACAGTCTGCTATTCCTTAAGGACTGGTATAGGTCCACAATATATAGGCTTGAGGTGCACTACTGCTGACTGCTGCCCTTCTGCTGCAGTAGTCCTTTATCAGTATAGGGACTGAGGTACAGTCTGCTAATCATTCACAACCTACTAGTTCCACAAAGGTCCTTATAAGAACTAGTAAGGTATAGGGTACTACAGTACATAGGGTTGAGTGAGGTACAGTCTGCTATTCCTTAAGGACTGGTATAGGTCCACAATATATAGGGCTGAGGTGCACTACTGGTGACTGCTGCCCTTCTGCTGCAGCAGTCCTTTATCAGTATAGGGACTGAGGTACAGTCTGCTAATCATTCACAACCTTCTAGTTCCACAAAGGTCCTTATAAGGACTGGTAAGGTATAGGGTACTACAGTACATAGGGTTGAGTGAGGTACAGTCTGCTATTCCTTAAGGACTGGTATAGGTCCACAATATATAGGGTTGAGGTGCACTACTAGTGACTGCTGCCCTTCTGCTGCAGCAGTCCTTTATCAGTATAGGGACTGAGGTACAGTCTGCTAATCATTCACAACCTACTAGTTCCACAAAGGTCCTTATAAGAACTAGTAAGGTATAGGGTACTACAGTACATAGGGTTGAGTGAGGTACAGTCTGCTATTCCTTAAGGACTGGTATAGGTCCACAATATATAGGGTTGAGGTGCACTACTAGTGACTGCTGCCCTTCTGCTGCAGCAGTCCTTTATCAGTATAGGGACTGAGGTACAGTCTGCTAATCATTCACAACCTTCTAGTTCCACAAAGGTCCTTATAAGGACTGGTAAGGTATAGGGTACTACAGTACATAGGGTTGAGTGAGGTACAGTCTGCTATTCCTTAAGGACTGGTATAGGTCCACAATATATAGGGTTGAGGTGCACTACTGCTGACTGCTGCCCTATTCTGCAGCAGTCCTTTATCAGTATAGGGACTGAGAGTTTTGTCACAGGGTCATTTAAAAAATGACAGGCAGAGGAAGAGGCAGGCCCTTCTGCAGGGGTGGTAGTGGTAGGGCAGGAGCAACAGGCTTGATCCAAAGTGGGAAGTTGCAGAAGGTGCGTTCAATTACTTTAAAGGACGCTTCAGACTTGGTTGAGTGGCTCACTCAGCCTTACTCTTCTGCACCCTCCTCATCCTCTCGATCTGCACCCTCTTCTTCACTTTCTGCTATGTGCACCCCCAAAGACACTACCACCAACAACACCACCACCACATACCTTCCGCTTGAGTCACAGGAATTATTTTCCGATCCATATCAAGACATTTCTGATGCGCAGCCACTCTTGGCATTGGATCAGGAAGAGGAGGTAGCAACAACCGCCACTCAGCAGTCTGACGACAGTACCCGGATCAGCCCAAGGAGGAGGTTGGTCCCCGGTGTTGCTGCCTACTCCGAGTTCTCTACTTATAGCGGTGGGGAAGGTGGCGTCGATGATGATGTGTCTAGTGATGTCACGTGGGTACCCACAAGAGAGGAAGAGGAGGGGAGTTCAGAGGGAGATATGGACCAGCAGATAGGGAGGAGAAGCAGGAATAACTTACATTGCACAGGAGGGACAAAGCAGACTGCTAATGTATCAGGAGCGAGTCATCGACCATGTACGGTCACATCTGGCGCTCCCAGGACGCCGGCACATAGCTCCGCAGTGTGGGCTTTTTTTTTAACGTGTCCACTGCTGACAATAGTGTTGCCATCTGCAATCTTTGCAGTCAATGCATTAGTCGCGGTAAGCCCAACACTCACCTAGGGACGACCGCCTTAAGAAGGCACATGAGCAGTCATCCCCGAGCCCAGTGGGAGCAACGGAACACACAAAGCCACACTCCAGGCTGTCACCGTCCAGCCTCGTCTTCTACTTCTCCTTCTCCTCTCTCCTCACAATTGTCCTCCACTCCAACTTCCATCAAGCTCACGTTTTTCTGCAAAAAGGCAGGCTTCCGTGGGCCTAATATTCGAGCGTAAAAAAATGATTACGCCGGATAACCCTGTTGCCCAACGGTCGACGGCTGGCTTGTCAGAACTGATAGCCCGCCAACTACTGCCATATAAACTGGTGGACTCGGAGGCCTTTCGAAAATTCGTGGCCATTGGAACACCACAATGGAAGGTCCCAGGAAGGAAGTATTTCTCAGAGAAGGGCATCCCAGAGCTATATGGCCATGTTCAGCGGCAAGTGAATGTATCTCTGGCACACAGTGTCGGTGCCAAGATACATCTGGCCACAGACACGTGGTCTAGCAAACACGGGCAGGGAAGGTATATCACTTTTACTGCCCACTGGGTGAACCTTCTGACGGCCGTCAAGCATGTAACCCGTGGCACCCGTGTAGATTTGGTTTTACCGCCACGGATTGCATGCAGGCCTGGCTCTTCTTCTCCTCCTCCTACTCCATCCTCCTCCCTCTCCTCCTCGGCTGACTCCTCCTTTTCCGCTGCTAGCGTCTCTTTCGCTGCGCCGCCCAAGCTCCCCAGAACGTATTCGACATGCCAGGTGAGACGTTGCCATGCCGTGCTGCGTCTGTTGTGCCTGGAAGCCAAGAGCTACACTGGCCCGGCACTCCTTTCAGCTTTGCGTTCACAGGCAGATCAGTGGCTAACACCGCTCAAATTGACAGTTGGTAAAGTGGTGTGTGACAATAGTGCCAATCTGCTTAGCGCATTGAAACAGGGCAAAATGATGCACGTGCCATGCATGGCACACATCTTAAACTTGGTCGTGCAGCGATTCGTTGTCAAATACCCTGGGGTCCAGGACATCTTGCGGCAGGCAAGGAAAATCTCGGCCCATTTCAGAAGATCTTACACGGCCATGGCTAGCCTTGCTGACATTCACAATCTGCCGGTCAGACGTCTTATTTGCGATTGCCCGACGCGATGGAACTCAACCTTCTATATGCTTGATAGGCTGCTCCAGCAGAAACGTGCAGTTAATGTCTACCTGTATGAACTCTGCCGCAGAACAGGTTCTGGGGATCTGGGGTTTTTTTCACCGCGCAAGTGGCTGCTCATGTGCGATGCATGCAGACTTCTGCGGCCATTTGAGGAGATCACTAAACTGGTCAGTCGCAGCCATGGCGCCATCAGTGACATGGTACCTTATGCCTTCTTTATGGAGTGTGCATTGCATCGTGTCATTGATCAAGCTGTGGAGGAGCAGGAGCGGGAAGATGAGGAAGTCGCAATGCTGGATGAATTCCCAGGGGGGGCTACTCTATCTGAGACAAGTGAACAACAGGAGTCTGAAGAGGAGTCAGAGGAGGATGGTGCCCGGGGTGGATGAGGAGGAGCAAGAAGAGCATGCTTTAAACCTTTCTGGGATCCCTGTTGTTGTGCGTGGATGGGGAGAGGAGAATGAAGAGGACGACATTATCCTGGATGATGAGCAGGAGCCAGGCCACCACACCGCTTCCAGTTTAGTGCAAATGGAGGCCTTCATGCTCCAGTGTTTTAATAGGGACCCCCGTATAAAAAGCATAAGGGTCAAGGACCAGTACTGGGTGGCAACGTGCTTAGACCCCCGGTACAAACACAAAATGGCGGAAATGTTACCGCCGTCACAGAGGGCTTTCAGAATGGAGCACTTCCAGGCCTTGCTTCGAGAAATTCTGCATTCTGCTTTTGCGTGCGCTGGCAGAGGAGCAATTCCCACTCCCAGAGAAGGAGTTGCGGGTACCAATCCAACAGCGCCTGCAAGAAGAGGCCGGTTTGAAGATGTGTTGGTGACTTCAGATATGAGGTCATTCTTTCAGGCGACCCATCGACAGGTGTCATCCGGATCCAGCATCAGGGAATGCCTAGACCGTCAGCTGTCCGACTACATCGGGTTAACGGCCAATGTTGACGCTCTGAGGAGTGATGAACCCCTGGACTACTGGGTGGGCAGGCTTGACCTCTGGCCAGAGCTTGCCCAATTTGCAATTGAACTGTTGGCTTGCCCCTCGTCCAGTGTCCTGTCCGAAAGGACATTCAGCGCAGCAGGGGAGATCGTGACCGATAAGCGTACTCGCCTAGCTCACGACAGTGTTAACTACCTCACATTTCTAAAAATGAATGAGGCATGGATCTCGGAGGAATTCAACACATGTGACCAGTAGACCATGTATATGTCTATAAACAATTTTTTTAATCGAGCACACAGACCTTCTTTCTTTATTTGGCTCACTTCCTTGTTCAAAAAAAAGCACACCGTACTATATGCCTGTACCCTCCTGTTTGAAGAGGTTGAGGGTGTCATATTTCTACTGGGGCTGCTTATTATGAGGGGCTCCCACCATCCCTGTGCTGTGCTGACTTCCTCCTGGGGCTGTACCTCTGCTGTGCATATTATGAGGGGCTCCCACCATCCCTGTGCTATGCTCATTATGAGGGGCTCCCACCATCCCTGTGCTGTGCTGACTTCCTCCTGGGGCTGTACCTCTGCTGTGCATATTATGAGGGGCTCCCACCATCCCTGTGCTATGCTTATTATGAGGGGCTCCCACCATCCCTGTGCTGTGCTGACTTCCTCCTGGGGCCGCTTATTATGAGGGGCTCCCACCATCCCTGTGCTATGCTGACATCTTCCTGGGGCTGCTTATTATGAGGGGCTCCCACCATCCCTGTGCTGTGCTGACTTCCTCCTGGGGCTGTACCTCTGCTGTGCATATTATGAGGGGCTCCCACCATCCCTGTGCTATGCTCATTATGAGGGGCTCCCACTATCCCTGTGCTATGTTCATTATGAGGGGCTCCCACCATCCCTGTGCTGTGCTGACTTCCTCCTGGGGCTGCTTATTATAAGGGGCTCCCACCATCCCTGTGCTGTGCTGACTTCCTCCTGGGGCTGCTTATTATGAGGGGATCCCACCATCCCTGTGCTGTGCTGACTTCCTCCTGGGGCCTTACCTCTGCTGTGCATATTATGAGGGGCTCCCACCATCCCTGTGCTATGCTCATTATGAGGGGCTCCCACCATCCCTGTGCTATGTTGACTTCCTCATGGGGCTGCTTACGGTGCAGGTGTCAGTGCTGTATATCACGGTGCTGGTGTCAGTGCTGTATATCACGGTGCTGGTGTGAGTGCTTTATGTCACGCTGCTGATGTCAGTGCTCTCTATCACGGTGCTGGTGTCAGATCACCCTATCACGGTGCTGGTGTCATTGCTGTATGTCACGCTGCTGATATCAGTGCTGTATATCACGGTGCTGGTGTCAGTGCTGTATATCACGGTGCTGGTTTTAGTGCTCTATGTCACGCTGCTGATGTCAGTGCTCTCTATCACAGTGCTGGTGTCAGATCACTCTATCACGGTGCAGGTGTCATTGCTGTATGTCACGCTGCTGATGTCAGTGCTCTCTATCACGGTGCTGGTGTCAGATCACTCTATCACGGTGCAGGTGTCATTGCTGTATGTCACGCTGCTGGTGATCATCTCCTGCACCCTCTTCTTTGCCTAGCCTGACCTTCCTTCTCCTCCATTGCCTTCATGCGCTCCACAGTCCTGAATTGTCACAACAATTTCACATATAAAAAAATAATGCTTGTAGTTGTCGATCCCAGATTCACTTCATACATGTGTTATGTCATTGGCCATGTGGTGGGACTATGTTTGCACAGCTAGTAATTATTTTGTGGCTGCAAATTTGACCTGTAGGTTTGCAAAGTTCCCCTCCCATTGAAGTCAATGGGGCCAGCCGCAAACGTTACGGTTCGCAAACTATCGGCTGCGTTCGCGGTCCGCATTCACGAAACGTCCCGTCAGAAGTTCGTCCATCACTACTTGCTAGTGCTCCTGGGAGGTGTGTATCATCATTTCCCAGGAGTCAGTAGGCAGCGACGAGGGCTGGAATTGCGTTATTTCAAAACCGGAAGTGATGCAGGATAAGGTGGATTTCGTTGTATCTCTGTTTAGTTTATCTTCGTTGCCATCACAATGGGACAGACACTTCTGATCATGACGCCCGTAGTGATAACAACGTCAGAAATGTACAGCGCTGTGAGCCGTACATTCTGTGCATGCGCTAGAATAGGCTGTGCATGCTGGTCGCTCAGCTGCACCGTGTCCCGGAAGACAGTGCTTGTGGGCTTCACATGCCCACAAGCAATATGTAAAATGCAAGCAAAGAAGAATATGTTATCTTACAATATGAAATTTTCAATCGAGCAGCGATAAATAAGAGTATTAAACAAACAATATTCATGCTAAAAAAATAAAACAAAAATAAACAGTTGGGACTTCGCTTTAACATGATCTCTTTTATATTGCCTGATGTATGACACATTTTATCTATTTCTGTTCTTTCTTATGTTCTTTTATGAAAAACCTCAATAAAAACATGGAAATGATAAATAAAAGGTGCAGTTTATTCACACAGCACAATGCCACAGACGTCGCAAGTTTTGAGGGAGCGTGCAATTGGCATGCTGACTGCAGGAATGTCCACCAGAGCTGTTGCTCTTAAACTAAATGTCCATTTCTCTACCATAAGCCATCTCCAAAGGCGTTTCAGAGAATTTGGCAGCACATCCAACCGGCCTCAAAACCGCAGACCACGATTCTGTGTAACCACACTTCTGGTAGAACCTGACAAGCATTGTAAGGCCCCTTGTATAGCCTCGGTTCAAAGACCACTGAGGTTGCAACAGCAACCCCGATAGCACAGTGAGGTAGAAGTGCCTGTGATCCTCTCTCTTTGTAGGTAGGTAGGAGAAGCAGATGGCAGCCACAGTAGAGGATGCTGGTTTTCAGTAGATACAGGTATGTTGTGGATGCAGGTTTACTGCAGATGCAGGTACGTTGTGGATGCAGGTGTACTGCAGGTTCAGGTACGATGAAGCTGCTGAAAGCTGTGGAGACTGGTGCAGAGTCAAACAAGCCAGGCAATACACAGGAGATCAGACACATCAGAGACAGCAAGCAAAGAATGGTCAAAGTTCAGGTAGAGGTCTGGCAACAGTGAATCATGTAGATGCAGATGAATCAAGGTTAATGGCAAGCTAGGGTTAGGATTGGAGAGAATGTTCAGGAATTCATGCATTAAGCTGAAAAACCTTGAGGGCTTACAACATATTTAATACCTTTAGTCGTACCCTTTCCGGTACAAAGATCTGACTCTCCCACCATAGTAGCTCTTAGTAACTCATAGTAAATCTAAGTTCTTGTGATCTGTGTATATCAGTATGGGATGTGCCGCACCCTCCAATAGATATCTCTAATTCCTCCAATGCCACCTTGATGGCGAGTAGTTGTAGGTCCAATTTGGTGAAGACGGTTGCTGCTCGTAATTTTTTAAATAAATCAGGCATCAGGGGAAGAGGATAGCGGTTTTTAACTGTGATCTTGTTTAGTTCCTGATAGTCAACACATGGTCTTTTTTGGCCACAAAGAAAATTCTGGCCCTTGCGGGGTATGTAGAAGGACAGATTAATCCTTTTTGCAGGTTTTCATTCACATACTCCTTTAACGCCTCCTATTCTCATTCTGACAAAGGGAATATACTTTTAATTGGGATCTCAGCCCCAGGAAAAAGCTTGATTGGACAGTCATATGGTCTATGAGGAGGAAGCGTATCTGCCCCCCATGTGCTGAAGACATCATGATATTCCTCATGGACCTTAGGTACTGGCTGACATGCCTCCAGGTCGGAGTCCATACATAGTAGTGTGGTTAAGCCTTGGGGGTCTTGGGGAAACAGTGTTCTTGCCAATACTGTGCCTGGAACTTGACAGTAATCCAATCAATTTGGGGGTTATGGTCTTGGAGCCAAGGTAGGCTCAGGATGACAAGAAACAATGGAAAAGAAATGGTATCCAGGCTTAGAAGTTCCTTATGTTGAGCTGCAGGAGTTACGAGTATGGGCGATGTCTCTTGGGTGACTAGTCCTGATCTGATACAGGAACAATCGGCCAAGTATACAGAGGGACCTTGTGCATTTTATCATTAAGGGAAGTGTTGCTGGATGGCAAAAGTCAGGTCGATAAAGCAGCTGCAGGCTCCCGAATCAATAATGGCATTGACCAGCAACGTTCCTTTTGGAAGCTGAAATGAGAGAAGATCTAGATGAGATGCTTGCACCAACAAGGATGACAGATGGGCCGAGGGCATAGTTGGGCACTTACGCAGTTTTGCCAGACAGGAAAGTATTTAATGTCCAACCTCTCCGCAGTATAGACATAATTTGCTCTGCCTGCAGTGCAGGCATTCTTCAGGGGATAATGCGGGGTGAATTAGCCTGATCTGTATGGGTTCAGGCTCATTGGGTGCTGGACTGGCAATGCTTGTACGGGTCAGGGCCAGGGTGGATGGTATATTGTAGGCTGGGATTGGGGCTCTCGGCATCATCCAGACAGGCCGGTTTGGTTAAATAAACCTCTCTGTCCTGCGCTCACTTAGCCATCGATCAATCTGAATTGCCAGTGTAATCAAGGCCTCCAGGGTGTTAGGTACTCCAACCTGGGCGAGTTCATTCTTGAGAGTCTCAGAAAGACCAAGGCGGAACTGGTGTCGCAGGGCAGCGGTGTTCCATTGGGTATCCGCACTCTGAAGTCTGTGACATAGTCCTTGGCTGATCAACAGCCCTGCTGGAGTGCGTGAAGATCCGCCTCTGTAGTGACAGTCCACGGGGGGTCATTGTACAGCTGTGCCATTGCATCATAGAAAGATGACATCTCCTGAACTTGTGTGTCATTCTTCTGCAGTAGTTGGTTGGCCCAGAACTGGGGTTCACCTTGCAGGAGAGCGATAATGAACCCAACTTTGGTAGCTTCCAGAGAAAAGGTCCGTAGCTGGAGGGCCAAATACAACTGGCACACATTGCAAAATGCTCTGAACTTGCTTTGATCCCCCGAGAATCGCTTGGGAGTGGGAACCTGAGGCTCTGGTGGCAACATCATAACTATAGGTGGATGAGCCACCTGGGCTGTAGCTAGAACTGTTGGAGGACTTGTTGAGGTGGCTAAGGACTTCACACGTTCCTCCAGTTGTACATAACTGTCTTGTAGAGAATTGACGGCCTGTGTAAGGGCTGAGAGATGTTGACAAATCTCATCCATGGGAGTGGGTCCTCTTGCAGGCTCAGTCATGGCTGTCTGATACTGTCACATATCTTCTGGTAGAGCCTGATGAGTAGAGAAGGGCTTCTCATACAGCCCCAGTTCAAGGAACTCTGAGATGACAACAGCGGCTGCCAGAGCGCAGTGAGGTAGGAGTGCCTGCGATCCTCTCCATTTGTAGCAAGGTAGGAGAAGCAGATGGCAACCTTGGTAGAGGATGCTGGTTTGCTGCGGATGCAAGCACATTGTGGGTGCAGGTGTACTGCGGATGCAGATACATTGCGAATGCAGGTGTACTGCGGGTGCAGGTACAAGGAAGCTGCAGGAAGCTGTGGAGACTGGTGCAGAGTCAGAGAAGCCAGGTAAAACACAGAAGATCAGACACATCAGCTTGCTCCCTGATGGTGGCTTGCATGTGGATTTGTGAACACAAGAGGATTTTTTAACTAAAGTGGAGCGTTAATAACCAGGAGTTGAAAACAGGAGTTAAGACAGGAGTCTCTAAACTCTATCCTACCTCCATCCTCCCCTCCATTTTAAAGATCCGCTCTCCAGAAACGTCAGGCTGACAGCAAGCCAGATTCACTGGAACCAGACTGTTTAACGGGGACCACCGCAGCCAGGTAAGCTTGTACCTCCACCCCCCCCCCCCCCCCCCAGTGATTGTTCCAGGGACTCTGTCCAACCGCCTACGGGGGTCAGGAAGGAATTTTTGCCCCACTGGCGCGTTTGGCTGCTACTGCCAGGGTTTTTTTTGCCTTCCTCTGGAACAATCAGGAACAACCGTAGGTTAGCATACCCCTACCTCCCGCCTCCATTCCATTTTTTACGCTATCCTAGGATGACTACTCCAGATCACAGACAGACTTCTTTTCTGAGTGGGGACCTTCACCTAAAGTAAAGGTAGCCGGAACAGCCAGAAACCAAATACAACAACTCCTTCCGCATCCATATAGGCACCCCCTGATAAACTTGCGCGCTAATAGCCTCAAGCATGGCGGCAAGACTGATACCTAGCCCCTCCTCAGGATCAATACCCTGATCAGGATCATCATCTTTAGGCCCAAAGTACCATCAACAGCATCCACAAACCATGTGTCACTTCAAATACTCAGCTGAAGTACTGCACAGACTAAGGAACATCAACACCACATTGCCATCTTCCATACAAAAATACTTCAAAGAGAACAACTATTAAAAACCGAATGACAAGCAACTCCCAACCACAGGAAGACATCTACTCAACCACTACAATTATATTGCGCCTTGATTAACGCCAGGTCTGCAGTCAAACATAGACTTGAAGTACACGACTTCATCATCGAGAACAATGTAGACTTCCTCTTCATCACCGAAAGCTGGTTAACCTCTGACTGCAACACCATCCTCACCGAATTTGTGCCGGAAAACTACAGGATCCTAACCGAACACCGGATAGGGAAAAAAGGAGGAGGCCTAGAAGTGATCTTTAAAGGTCACCTGGATCTCACTAAACCATCATCTCAGAACCCAGTGCCTTTTATGGAAACCCTGGCTCTACATCTTCAATAGGGATGAGCTTCGTGTTCGAGTCGAACATACGTTCGACTCGAACATCGGCTGTTCGCCCGTTCGGTGAATTCCGAACGCTATGGGCCGTTCGCATCAAATTCGTGTGGCGCTCACGGCCCACAATGCACTGCGTCATCGCAGTGCATTGCTGGCTCATGATTGGCCAAGCATGCACTGTGACCCCGCATGCTTGGCCAATCACAGCGCCAGCAGCGAGGAGAGCCATGATTGGCCACAGGCAGGATGCCTGTGGCCAATCATAGCTCAGGCTGTGTAGTACACGCCCCACACTATATAAGGCCGCCAGCGCGGCGGCCTAGTGTAGTGTGTTGGCGTCTGAAGCAGTTAGTGGGTGTTCTGTGTACCTTCAACACTGTACACACCGATCGTTTTCGGACGATTTTCGATCTTGCTGTTGTGTAGTGGTTGTTGTCTGTGTGCCCTGACCGCAGTATACACCGCTATATTCACCTCACCTATATAGCTAGTGATCTATCTTTTATAATAGAGCTTGCAGTCAGTAGTGTTCGGAGCTTGTGCGTGCTGTCTGCGTGCTCTGTACCCAGTACACACCGCTATATCCACCTACATAGCTCTTCTCTATTTGAGCCCACTTGCCATCTGCAGGAGTTATTGGAAGTTGTGTGTGCCTCCAGCACAGCACAGTATACATCTGTATATACCCCTTTATCTCTGGTGTTCTATAAAAAAGGCATCTGCAGGAGTTAGTGGGTTTTTTGTGCCTCCAGCACAATATACACCTGTATCTACCCTTTATTGCTGTTCTCTAATAGAGCCATCTGCAGGGCTTAGTGGGTGTTGTGTGACTCAATTACAGTATACCCCTTTATCTCTGGTGTTCTATAATAAAGGCATCTGCAGGAGTTAGTGGGTGTTGTGTGACTCCAGCACAATATACACCTGTATCTACCGTTTATTGCTGTTCTCTAATAGAGCCATCTGCAGGGCTTAGTGGGTGTTGTGTGACTCCATTACACTGCTGTTTTACCCAACTCCCTTCAGGCCATTACCATGTCTGAAAGGCCAGCAAGGAGAGGCAGACAGGCGTGAGCCGATAAAAGAGGGCAAGCAGGCTCTGTGTCTAGAGACAACAGTGCTGGTCGTGGACGCGGTGCATTGTCATCAGCACGTGGCCATGGGACACGCTTGTCCTTCTTTTCGGCAGCTGGACATGTTGAACCGCAACATGCCAACGACTTGGTAGAGTGGATGACCAAGCCCTCTTCATCCTCCTCATCCTCTCTCACCCAGTCTCAGGGTACTAGCAAAGCAGCTGCCAACACATCGTCTTCCCTCCTCTCAATGTCATCATCAGTGACTCCTTCCCTAGACCCACCACATCCTCCTGAGGAGTCTCCTGAACTCTTTGAGCACAGTGTTGGGTACATGCTCCAGGAGGATGCCCAGTGTTTTGTGGGCTCTGATGATGACGCTCAGCTAGAGGAAGGCAGTAGCGTGAGCGCAGAGAGAGGGGATGCTCAAGAAGGACAGCAATCTGGCAGTCATGTTCCACAAGCTGCAGCATACTGCCAGGTTTGCTACAGCGATGAAGAGGGAGGGGATGATGAGGGCACTGACTCCACGTGGGTGCCTGGTAGGAGAGAGGAGGAGGAGGAGGCACATGTCCAACTAGGCAGGATGCCCTCCAAGGGCCAGCTTAGGGGCAGCACACCGACTGAATCATACCGCAGACCTCCGCCTGTGCAGGGCACTGCCTCTGCGCGTTATTCTAAAAGTTCTTTGGTGTGGGCCTTTTTTGAGACGAGTGCGTCAGATCGCACCGCTGCTATTTGCAACATATATCTCAAGCGTATCTTGCGTGGCCAAAACATTAGCCGCTTGGGCACCACATGCTTGACCAGACATATGTTGACCTGCCATGCAGCTCGTTGGCAAGCGTACCTCAAAGACCCACACCAAAGAACAAAGCGGACCTCTCCTTACTCCTCATCAGCTGGCATCTCCAACCCCACTAGACCCTCAGTCCTCTCTGAAATCTGCTCTGAGAGGAATGAAGGTGTAGAATTAGGTGTGTCACAGCCAAGTGCTTCCGGGAACTCTGCTAGCGGTACACCCACGTCCGATTATAGCAGGCAAATGTCCCTGCCCCAGCTGCTGGACCGGCGAAAGAAGTTCACTCCCAGCCATCCACATGCCCAGCGGTTGAATGCTAGCTTGGCTAAATTGCTAGCACTTCAACTGCTGCCTTTTCAGTTGGTAGACTCGGCCCCCTTCCGTGAGTTTGTACAATGTGCGGTTCCTCAGTGGCAGGTCCCCAAACGCCACTTTTTCTCACGGAAGGCGATTCCGGCTCTCTACTGGCATGTGGAAGGCAATGTCCTTGCCTCGCTGGACAGGGCGGTCAGCGGTAAGGTGCATATTACCACTGAATCATGGTGCAGCAGGCATGGACAGGGACGTTACCTGTCTTTCACGGCCCATTGGGTCACTCTTCTGGCAGCTGGGAAGGATGCAGGACAAGGTGCAGTAGTGTTGGAGGTTGTTCCACCACCACGCCTCCAAAATGCTACTATTGGTTGTGACACACCTCTCTCCTCCACCCCCTCCTCTTCTTCTTCCTCCATGGCCTTTTCTAGTGCTCTGTCCTCAGAACCAGCGGTGCTCCGTAGGCATTCCAGGGGCTACGCAAGTACGCAGGCAAAACGATGCCATGCCGTGCTTGCGCTGGTTTGTTTGGGGGACAGGAGCCACACTGGGGCGGATGTTTTGTCAGCTCTGCAGGGGCAGGCCGAGAGGTGGTTGACGCCACGCCACCTTAAGCCAGGAATGGTGGTTTGTGACAATGGCACCAACCTCCTCTCCACCCTCCGACAGGGACAACTGACCCATGTGCCCTGTGTAGCTCACGTCCTTAACCTGGTGGTGCAGCGGTTCTTGGGCAGTTCCCCCCGGCTTACAGGATGTACTGAAGCAGGCCAGGAAAGTCTGTGTGCATTTCCGCCGATCATTTAATGCCTGTGCTCGGCTGGCTGATCTCCAAAAGGAGTTGAACCTGCCCAAGAACCGCCTTATATGTGACATGTCCACCAGGTGGAACTCAACGTTGGCCATGCTGCAGCGGCTGCACAAGCAGCAGAGGGCCACCGATGAGTACCTGTGCGACTACGGCACCAGGACAGGGTCAGGGGAGCTCAGTTTTTTCTCACCACGTCAGTGGGGCATGATCAGGGATGCATGCACTGTCCTGTCACCGTTTGAGGAGGCCACAAGGATGGTGAGCAGTGACAGTGCATGCATCAGTGACACTGTACCTCTTGTCCACCTCTTGGAGCATACGCTGCGTGGGATAATGGACAGGGCACTTGAGGCAGAACAGAGGCAGAAAGAGGAGGACTTCCTTGCCTCTCAAGGCCCCCTTTATCCAGACAGTGTTCCTGCTGTGCCACCCATCACACAGGAAGAGGATGAGGAGGAGGAAGAGGAGGAGGAGGATGATTGTGTCAGCATGGAGGGGGAGGCTGGCACTCAGCATCATCAGCAGCAGCAGCAGCAGCAGTCTTGTAGGGATGATTTACAGTCCCAAGAAACACGTGGACTTGTACGTGGCTGGGAGGAGGTAGCTGCGGATCATGTTGCCTTTAGTGACCCAGAGGACTCCGGACCGAATGCCTCAGCTAACCCACGCTGCATGGCCTCCCTGATCCTGCAAAGCCTGCGGAAGGATCCTCGTATTCTTCGGATCAAGGAGAGGAACCATTGCTGGGTGGCCACTCTCCTTGATCCACGGTACAAGGGTAAGGTTGCCGACCTTATCTTGCCATCGCAGAGGGAGCAGAGGATGAGACATCTCCGGGTGGCCTTGCAGAAAGGTCTGTGCAACGCGTTCCCAGAGACTGGGGGGTTACAAACTCCTGGTCCTGGACAACGTGTTGCTGAGGCATCGGTCAGAAGGAGCGGTGGAGAAGGTGGCCGTCTGACTGATGCTTTCAGACAATTTTTTAGTCCGCAGCTCCAAGGTATGATCGGTTCCAGCAACCATCACCAGCGTCTGATTTACATGGTGCAGGAATACCTAGGGGCAAGGTCAGACTTGGACACCTTTCCCACCGAAAATCCTCTGGCTTACTGGGTCTTGAGGATGGATCACTGGCCAGAGGTTGCACAGTATGCAATTGAGCTACTGGCCTGTCCTGCATCCAGCGTTCTTTTGGAACGCACCTTCAGTGCTGCTGGTGGCTTTGTTACCGATCACAGGGTGCGCTTGTCCACCGAATCAGTTGATCGACTGACCTTCATCAAGATGAATCAGTCTTGGATAACCCACAGCTACCAAGCACCTGAAGCTGATGTAACCGAATAATTTTTTTTGAAATATCACATCCCTTCAAGACTGCCTATGCTGATGCTGAGTGACTGTCCTGTTGATTGTCTATCCTCTTCCTCCTCCGCTGATATGTTGGAAGAACATTTCTGGTTCTGGGTGATGCCATTAGCCCAATTTTTATTTAGAGTATATGGGAGAGGTTGCAGTGTTGTGGCACCAGCACCAGTGCCTAAGGCCCAATTTTTCTGCCCCTGTTTAACAGGGACATGTAATTACAATTCTTGATATAATATTTCACAGGAGGGCCTGTTCTTGTGCCCACCCAGAGTAACTGTGAGAACTTATAGTGTTGTGGCACCAGCACCACAACCACCAAAGGTCAATTTTTCTACCACTGTTCAACAATGGCATGTAATTACAATTCTTGATATAATCGTTCACAGCAGGGCGCTCCAGCGCCCAGCAAGAGTCACTTTGAGGGCTTACAATGTTGTGGCAAAACCAACACCTTGTTCCGCCATTTCTGCAGAGCATATAGGGCAGGCCCCTACTTTCAAACATCCAACTTACAAACATCAGGCATACTACAGACACCCCCCAGGCACTATATTTAAAGGAATATTTCACTTTTTTTTTCACTTTAATCATCATTAAAATCAGTGCTCCCGCCAAAACGGACATTTTTAAAAACATTTTAGGCATTGACCCATGTCCCCTGGGGCAAGAGCCAGGTCCCCAAACCCTTTTTAGGACAGTATCTTGCATATTAGCCGTTAAAATTAGCACTTTTAATTTCAAACATTCGAGTCCCATAGACGTCAATGGGGTTCTAAAGTTCGTTTGAATTTGGGGTCCGTTTGAAAGTTCTGGTGCGAACCGAACCGGGGGGTGTTCGGCTCATCCCTAATCTTCAACCAACACCCCATGACACCACTCATATTCTACTGTGCTACAGACCACCGGGACCGAAGTCCAATCTTCTTTCACCCCTCACGGAATCCTTTGCAATGCACACCCTAAAATTCAAAAATTTCCTGGCACTCAGAGATTTCACCCTTTGGGCAAATGAGCCCAAAGACCCCATCGCGACTGCCTGCATCAATCAACTAGAAAAACTGGGTCCCCAACAACTGATAAAGGACACACCCTGGACCTCATTTTCAAACAGAACATTGACGTCAACATACTCGACAACATAACACTGCCATGGACGGATCACCACGCCATCAAATTCAAAATCGCTACCAACATCACCAACGAAAAACGGAATCCTGTAACTACGCCGCACTGGACCAGATCGCATAAAAAACGGTACTCCGAATCCTTCAAATCCACTCTGTCCAACAAGATAACTACAAAATAACCTTAAACCACTCTACGGAGGAAACACTCAACTCCCTGAACAGGGCATTGCTGCAATCAGCAGACTCGGTAGCACCAAAAACGCTCTTATCAGGGAAAAAAACTCTGGATGGTTTAATAGCTCCCTCGCCGTACTAAAGTAAGAACGCAGAAGAGCGGAAAGAACATGGAGAAGAAATCCCACGAGGAAAACCACTTTAACTACAAAGGTCTCACAGAGAATTATCGGAAAGCAATCTTCAAAGCCAAAAAGGACCACTTCTGATATACAATCTCAACGACCGCAAACCAACCACGGGATCTGTTTAAACTAGTCAATCAATCAATGAATACGGTGTGCCTAGAACCCCCAGAAAGTGAATCCCAGGACTACTGTGACAAACTGTCGGATTTTTTCATCGATAAAGTCAAAACCATCAGGGAAACAATTTGTCAGAAGAAAACATCTGACCTCAGCCAGCAAATACATAAAGAGGATGTCTGCACCAACATACTGCAACCGCCGAAATTTTCACTATCCCCAATTAACGTAGACACCGCAAAAAACATCATTAATAAACTGCGTGACAGTACCTCACCTATTGATATCATCCCCACAAAACTACTGAAAGAATGCTCCGACATCGTGGCTCCAACCATAACCCACCTCATAAACCGATCATTCCACTAAGGGATTGTTCCCAGCATCCTCAAACAAGGCATCATCAAACCTCTACTCAAGAAACCAAACCTGGACCCTCAGGATCCAAACAACCGTAGGCCAATTACAAGCCGCCCTCAACACCATTTCTAAGATCATGGAGAAAGCTGTAGTAAATCAGCTACAACTCCACCTGGATACTCACAAACTCCTGGACCCGCTGCAATCAGGCTTCCACCTGGGTCATGGAACAGAAACAGCACCCCTTGAGATTTGGGACGACGCCCTCGAAGCAGCAGATGACAGAGAGTGGTGTCTCCTCGTACTGCTAGACCTAAGTGCAGCGTTTGATACAGTAGATCACAATACTCTACTCGTCCGCCTCACAGAAGTAGCCGGAGTCCAAGACATAGATCTCCAATGGTTCGCGTCTTTCCTAGGAAATCGGTCACAGACAGTGAAACTAGGAAAATTCCTCTCCGAAACTCAGGCAGTCACCTGCGGAGTCCCTCAAGGCTCTCCTTTTCACCCATTCTCTTCAACATTTACATTCACCCACTCCTTCAAATCATCAGATGCTCAGATCTCTGCTTCCACTCTTACGCTGATGACACGCAACCTTATTTCCGGATCAATGGAAAAAGAGATCACCAACAACAACTTGAAAACTGCCTCAAATCAATAGAGGACTGGTTGACCACTAACTTCCTCCAGCTGAATGAATCAAAGACAGAGCTTCTTATCTTACAACCAAATCATAAGCCTGCAACCAAAACCTCCTGGTCTCCACCAATCGTCTTTGGGCAGACTATCTCCCCAAAGACCAAAGCCAAGAGTCTTGGGGTTATTTTAGACACACAAATGTCAATGGATGCGCAAATAGGAGCAGTAGTCAGTGGATCTCACCATCTGCTGCACATGCTTCGCAGACTCATCCCTTTTATCCCAAAGAATGACAAAGCAGTGGTAGTTGGAACAATCATTAATTCACGACTGGACTACGCAAACATGCTTTACATAGGATTACCACAATATCAACTTGCGTGATTACAACTGATCCAAAACACGGCGGCAAGGCTGATAACAGGAAAAAAACCCTGGGAATCCATCTCTCCTTCGCTGAGGAGCTTACATTGGCTAACCGTAAAAAATCGTATCACGTTCAAGACCCTTTGCCTCACCCACAAATGCGTGCATAGAGAAGCTCCGCAATACCTAATGGAGAAAATAAATCATTACACACCAAACCGCAGTCTTCGATCAGCCAACAAAAACCTCCTCCTCATGCCCAAAGCCCAGTATAAATCCAAGGGGGATCGGAGATTCACTGTCCAAGGGCCTCGGATATGGAATGCTCTACCAATCAACATCCGCCTGGAAGAAAATCTCTTTTAGCAGATGATCAAAGCTCGCCACAGCGCCTAGAGGCGATTCAGTTCGCATTCTGCGCTATACAAGTATTTAATTAATTCATTCATTCACATCAGAGACAGCAAGCAAAGAATGGTCAAAGTTCAGGCAGGGGTCTGGCAACAGAGAATGATGTTGATGCAGATAATTCAAGGTCAAAGGCAAGCTGGGGTCAGGATCAGGTAGCCCCATGATCGCATCAGCACATGGGCCTGTGCAACTGTCTACTTGCTGGGTGTACCTGACACCCCCTTATAAACTACGTGTACATATTTCAATCTTTAAAAACAAGAATGTGTTCAGATAAAAGTCTTAATCCTTTTCACCACTTCCACCACCACAGTGCTCTTCAGGTGTGCCCTCACATCCTGGGGTGGACCTCTGTGTTTTAAACAGAGGTCTAATACAGGTTTATAATCAGTATCCTTAAATTTCTGACAAAAAAGCCGCCAATCTACTTTTCCTGCTGTGTCTCCTTTAGAAGGCTTTATAAGGCTCACAATTAAAAAGGAAAAATTGTCATAGTGTATCCCTTTATATTTTTTTTATGCACTTACAGTTTCTGTAAAAGCATATGCTGATACTCAGAGCTCACATAGGCACATAGGTAAGCTGTCAATCTTCCTGCTGTGATGACATCACAGCCACACTCACCTGATGCGTTGCATCCACAGGACTTTATTTAAGGTTGTGAGTCTTTTATAAAGTGAGTCTTACTGGTCATTGGCCAGAGCAGTACAATGTCACCATAGTGACACTGCACTGCTCTGGTGCCGGTGATTTTTTTAAAATGTAATTTAACCACTTCCCAGCTGGACATATACAGCTGAGTGGGGCAAACATTGTTCTGGGAGAACATACCTGTACGTTCTCCCAGACCTATGGTGACGCTGCACTACTCTAGTGACAGTATGCTAAAAAAAATTAAAGATTTATTTTTCACATACTGTCATGCGGATATACTAATCACCACCACACCAATCGTAGTGTCCCTGATCACCGTCACACCACTCAGTCTCACTGCTCACTGCCACACTAAGTTTAATAAAAATTAGGGACTTTAAGGAAACCATGACCTGGTAAGGTCCAGTAATTCTATCCCTAGGGACTTTAAATGGTACCACGGCCTGGTAAGGTCATGAATATCCATCCCAATTACCAACAGAAGCAAAAAAGGGGGAAATAATCCACAAAAAAGGTGGGATTTTAAATGCAGCACATGGAAGCAAAACGATGGACAGGGCGAATGAGAGGAAGTTTTAATGATATATCAATAAATAACTGTACAATGTTACACCATGGTAATACAAGCAGAAATAATGTATAAAACAGTATTACATAATAATATATGATCATAAGATCACTGAGTACAGTACAATTAATTATATGGGTGATATAAAATAAACAAGGTACAATACAAATGAATATAAATTAAAATTGAATTCATATAAGATTAGTTGAATGTTTAAAAAAAAATAATAATAATTATATATATATATATATATATATATATATATATATATATAGCACTAAGGAGACCAGGTTGGGGGGGAAAACAAATAATCACCACCACCTTTGCTCCTTTTCTGGGTGCTGCGACACGCCTTGCGGGCCTCCTCCCTCCCCCTTGACTTTTTGTATGGGGTGGCTGGAGGCACCGTATATACGCGTCAATGTCACGCAATCCGCGTTGTGCATGTGGCGTTCCTTTTGACGCCATCGCGCACGGCGTGTATATACGACCTCCGTGGGTGGCAGATGTTTGGGCTGTGCGCCAGTGGACTGGAGTTGCCATGCTCAGGTGCACAGCGCTTCCCTCCTCGTCTTGGAGGGGCGTTTAAGTACAATTTTTGATGCAATGCTTTGCAGCAGGGCTAATTCCTGCAATAAAACTAGAGTATATGGGAGAGGTTGCAGTGTCGTGGCACCAGAACCAGTGCCTAAGGCCCAATTTTTCTGCCCCTGTTTAACAGGGACATGTAATTACAATTCTTGATATAATATTTCACAGGAGGGCCCGTTCCTGTGCCCACCCAGAGTAATTGTGAGGACTTATAGGACTTATGGCACCAGCACCACAACCACCAAAGGTCAATTTTTCTACCACTGTTCAACAATGGCATGTAATTGATATAATCGTTCACAGCAGGGCGCTCCAGCGCCCACCAAGAGTCACTTTGAGGGCTTACAATGTTGTGGCAAAACCAACACCTTGTTCCGCCACTTCTGCAGAGCATATAGGGCAGGCCCCTACTTTCAAACATCCAACTTACAAACATCTCCTACTTGCAAACGGAAGGAGACAACAGCAAGTGAGATGAAAAAAGATGTACGACAAAACAAATTATACAGGGGTGATAACCCTTCCCTATGTTTTCCAAAAAGCTTAAAAATAGTTTTATTGACTGGAGCTACACTTTAAAAATGTACCAGTTGAAAATTACAAACAGATTCAACTTAACACAACAAACCTACACAGTCCCGGTCTTGTTTGCACCGCCTGTATACTGCTGTTCTGAGTATATAGGGCCTGGGGGCCACACGCATTTCCTTTTTTTAATATGGGTACTGGGTTCCCCTTAATATGCATACAAGACCCAAAGGGGCTGGTAATGGGCAGGGAGGGCTACCCATGCCATTTTTCTCAATGATTTTCAACCATATTGCAGGAACCAGATATAACATTAAAACCGCAAGCAGTTTTAAATGATGTTATTTCCGTTTAATGTCATTTTGTGCAGGGACTGTTCTAAACACGGGAAACACGTGGCACTTCACAGGCGTACTACAGACACCCCCCAGGCACCATATTTAAAGGAATATTTCACTTTTTTTCACTTTAATCATCATTAAAATCAGTGCTCCAGCCAAAACGGCCATTTTTAAAAACATTTTAGGCATTGACCCATGTCCCCTGGGGCAGGAGCCAGGTCCTTAAACCCTTTTTAGGACAGTATCTTGCATATTAGCCGTTAAAATTAGCACTTTTAATTTTGAACGTTCGAGTCCTATAGACTTCAATGGGGTTCTAAAGTTTGTACGAATTTGGGGTCCGTTCGAAAATTCTGGTGCGAACCGAACCGGGGGGTGTTTGGCTCATCCCTACTCAAGAGTTATTCTTCTTGATTTATTCTGTGATATTTGGTGGCTCTTTGTAGGTGAGTGTATAGTTATATTAGTAGTGAATAGTGATATTATCCTCAAATTTGTGGGAATAACATTTTGATTTCTGATGTTGGTACATGTATCACATTTTTGGGCTCAAATTATGATTTTTAGGAAAGTATTTTAGCCAAGCGCTCATTTTCGTATTTACTATAGCGCCTGGTAAAAAATACACTTGAGCTATTTGCAGGTCTGAGCATGCTCCGTTGTGTTGGCACCTAGTTGTACAAAAACAGGGAATTTATCTCTTCTCAGACTTTTAAAGATATTTCAGTATAGAAATCACTTTATCACACAGTTTAAAAGCAGATCTTTAAATAATATACCGCATATGAGTACCATTTAGGCAATTATATAATGGTCTAATCATCATTTCCATGTGCGATTCAATTGTGGGGTGGGACAGTGGGGGGGGGGGGGTGCAATCGTGTAATTGTGGGGTGAGACAGTTTTCTAGTTAAGTTAGTCATGGATTGTGATAAGAGAAGGGTGCTTAAATCACTTTCAGGTATAAACACCAGCTCTTGTTTGTTAAAAGTGGGCATAAACCAATGTCTGAGATGGTCCAATAACACTGCCATGCTGTAATTTTTTGTGTCAGAAAAGCCCATGCCTCCCGCAGTTTTGTGTCTGATGAAGTTGGCGTATGGGCAATGTGGTTTTCTTTTCAGCCAGATGAAGGAACTTAAAATTTGCTTTAGGGTTCTAAAAAGGGTCTCTGGGATCAGTAGGGGTGTAGTCACTTTCGTTGCCAGTGATTTAGACATTAATGGCTGTGTTGAGTTATTTTGAGGGGACAACAGATTTACATAGTTATATAATCTGTTTGTGAGATACTGTAGGTAAGGCCCTATAGAGGTATATATTTTTTACAAAAGTGGAGAAACTTCACTCCGATTACTCAATCATGTGGATGAAAAAATAAACACAAATTTGCTTTTCCCATGAATGGATATCTGACAATTCTCAACTCCTTTAGTAAATCAGCCTTAACCACTTAAGGACCGCCGTATTGCCATTGTACGTCATCACAATGGCACAGGCAGGCACAAGCACGTAGATGTACGTGCCTGCCTTCCAGCGGGTGGGGGGTCCGATCGGACCCCCTCCCGCTGGATACGGCGGTCCGGTTCGCTCCAGGAGCGATCCGTGATGAGGGGATGGCGGTTGGTTTCTGGCCACCCCCTCTGGATCACTCCTGGCCAATGACAAGCTTCCTCCCACTGTGTATTGTTTACACAGGAAGGAGGAAGTGATGTCATTCTCCTCGGGCGGTCTTTTTGAGCGGACTACGAGGAGAAGACTAAAAGTAAGTGCACCAAAACACTACACTGACACATAGGTACACAAACCCCCCCAATCCCCCCCGATCGCCCCCCCCCCCCAGTCACAGTGTCACTGATTGCATTGATCATTTCTTTACTGATCACTCAGTTGTAACAGTTAAAACTGTCAGGGCAGTTAGTGTTAGGTCCAGGGTAGCCCCCTATCACCCCCCAATAAAGGTTTAACCCCCTGATTGCCCCTAGAGTTAACCCTTTCACCCCCTTTTGCCAGTGTCACTAAGCGATCATTTTTCTGATCGCTGCATTAGTGTCGCTACTGTCGATAGGTAGCTAGTTATTTTTTTAGGTTCACCGCCTGGTTTTTATAGCGCTAGGTACCCCGATATACTACCCAATAATGGTTTTAACCCCCTGATTGCCCCCTGTTAACCCTTTCACCCCCTTTTGCCAGTGTCACTAAGCGATCATTTTTCTGATCGCTGCATTAGTGTCGCTACTGTCGCTAGGTAGCTAGTTATTTTTTTAGGTTCACCGCCTGGTTTTTATAGCGCTAGGTACCCCAATATACTACCCAATAATGGTTTTAACCCCCTGATTGCCCCTAGTTAACTCTTTCACCCCCTTTTGCCAGTGTCACTAAGCGATAATTTTTCTGATCGCTGCATTAGTGTCGCTACTGTCGCTAGGTAGCTAGTTATTTTTTTAGGTTCACCGCCTGGTTTTTATAGCGCTAGGTACCCCAATATACTACCCAATAATGGTTTGAACCCCCTGATTGCCCCTAGTTAACCCTTTCACCCCCTTTTGCCACTGTCACTAAGCGATCATTTTTCTGATTGCTGCATTAGTGTCGCTAGTGTCGCTAGGTAGCTAGTTATTTTTTTAGGTTCACCGCCAGGTTTTTATAGCGCTAGGTACCCCGATATACTACCCAATAATGGTTTTAACCCCCTGATTGCCCCTAGTTAACCCTTTCACCCCCTTTTGCCACTGTCACTAAGCGATCATTTTTCTGATCGCTGCATTAGTGTCGCTACTGTCGCTAGGTAGCTAGTTATTTTTTTAGGTTCACCGCCTGGTTTTTATAGCGCTAGGTACCCCGATATACTACCCAATAATGGTTTTAACCCCCTGATTGCCCCTAGTTAACCCTTTCACCCCCTTTTGCCACTGTCACTAAGCGATCATTTTTCTGATCGCTGCATTAGTGTCACTAGTGTCGTTAAGTAGCTAGTTATTTTTTTAGGTTCACCGCCAGGTTTTTATAGCGTTAGGTACCCCCATATACTACCCAATAATGGTTTTAACCCCCTGATTGCCCCTAGTTAACCCTTTCACCAGCGATCACAGTATAAGTGTCACTGGTGACGCTGGTTAGCCAGTTAGTTATTTAGGTTCCCCGTCAGGTTTTTATATAGCGCAAGGGACCCCAATATAGTACCTAATAAAAATTTGAACCCCCTGATTGCCCCTAGTTAACCCTTTCACCACTGATCACCGTATAAGTGTTACGGGTGACTCTGGTTAGTTTGCTTTTTATAGCATCAGGGCACCCACCATTTACTACCCAATAAAGGTTTAACCCCCTGATCACTCGGCGGGTGATATCAATTAGGTTTTAGGGTCAGGGTCTGCGTTGCCCCAGGCAGCGCTAGGTTAGTGCCAGTACCACTAACACCCACGTGCAAAGCATACACCTCCCGTAGTGGTATAGAATCTGAACAGATCAATATCTGATCTGATCAGATCTATACTAGCGTCCCCAGCAGTTCAGGGTTCCAAAAAAACGCATTGTTAGCGGGATCAGCCCAGATACCTGCTAGCACCTGCGTTTTGCCCCGCTGCCCAGCCCACCCAAGTGCAGTATCGATCGATCACTGTCACTTACAAAACACTAAACACATAACTGCAGCGATCGCAGAGTCAGGCCTGATCCCTGCGATCGCTAACAGTTTTTTTGGTAGCATTTTATATTTAAATCCGGAAGGCAGTGCTTGGTTTTCGGGGTCCCGTACGTGGCTAGGCTCCCAAAAAGTCCCCCACATGTGGTATCCCCGTACTCGGGAGAAGCAGCAGAATTTATTTTGGGGTGTAATTTGACTTATGCCCATAGCATGTGTGAGCAATATATCATTTAGTGACAACTTTGTGCAAAAAAAAAAAGTTTGTAATATTCCCGCAACTTGTGGCAAAATATAAAATATTCCATGGACTCAACATGCCTCTCAGTAAATAGCTTGGGGTGTCTACTTTCCAAAATGGGGCCATTTTGGGGGGTTTTGTGCTATTTTGGCATTTTACGGCCTTCGAAACTGTGATAGGTAGTGAGGAGTGAAATCAAAAATTTGCACCCTTAGAAATCCTGAAGGTGGTGATTGGTTTTCGGGGTGCCGTGCGCGACTAGACTCCCAAAAAGTCCCACACATGTGGTATCCCCATACTCAGGAGAAGTAGCGGAATATATTTTGGGGTGCAATTCCACATATAACCATGGCATGTGTGAGCAATATATCATTTAGTGACAACTTTTTGTAAAAAAAAAAAAAAAAAATTGTTTTTTGTCATTATTCAATCCCTTGGGACAAAAAAAAAAAATATTCAATGGTCTCAACATGGCCCTCAGCAAATAGCTTGGGGTGTCTACTTTCCAAAATGGGGTCATTTGGGGGGGTTTTGTGCCATCTTGGCATTTTATGGCCTTCAAAACTGTGATAGGTAGTGATAGGTAGTGAGGAGTAAAATAAAAAATGTATGCCCTTAGAAATCCTGAAGGCGGTGCTTGGATTTCGGGGTCCCGTACGCGGCTAGGCTCCCAAAAAGTCCCACACATGTGGTATCCCTGTACTCAGGAGAAGCAGCAGAATGTATTTTGGGGTGTCATTTCACATATGCCCATAGCATGTGTGAGCAATATATCATTTAGTGACAACTTTGTGCAAAAAAATAAAAGTTTGTAATATTCCCGCAACTTGTGGCAAAATATAAAATATTCCATGGACTCAACATGCCTCTCAGTAAATAGCTTGGGGTGTCTACTTTCCAAAATGGGGTCATTTTGGGGGGTTTTGTGCTATTTTGGCATTTTATGGCCTTCGAAACTGTGATAGGTAGTGAGGAGTGAAATCAAAAATTTGCACCCTTAGAAATCCTGAAGGTGGTGATTGGTTTTCGGGGTGCCGTGCGCGACTAGACTCCCAAAAAGTCCCACACATGTGGTATCCCCATACTCAGGAAAAGTAGCGGAATATATTTTGGGGTGCAATTCCACATATAACCATGGCATGTGTGAGCAATATATCATTTAGTGACAACTTTTTGTAAATTTTTATTTTTTT
Organism: Lithobates pipiens; assembly: GCF_037356315.1. NCBI lineage: Eukaryota > Metazoa > Chordata > Amphibia > Anura > Ranidae > Lithobates > Lithobates pipiens. The sequence continues at coordinate 288,699,181 of NW_027507748.1, read as the reverse complement.
TTTGTCATTATTCAATCCCTTAGGACAAAAAAAATAAATATTCAATGGGCTCAACATACCCATCAGCAATTTCCTTGGGGTGTCTACTTTCCAAAATGGGGTCATTTGGGGGGGGGGGTTGTACTGCCCTGCCATTTTAGCACCTCAAGAAATGAGATAGGCAGTCATAAATTAAAAGCTGTGTAAATTCCAGAAAATGTACTCTAGTTTGTAGACGCTATAACTTTTGCGCAAACCAAAAAATATACGCTTATTGACATTTTTTTTACTAAAGACATGTGGCTGAATAAATTTTGCCCTCAATGTATGACTAAAATTTAGTTTATTCGATTTTTCTTATAACAAAAAGAAGAAAATATCTTTTTTTTTCAAAATTTTCGCTCTTTTTCCATTTATATCGCAAAAAATAAAAATCGCAGAGGCAATCAAATACCATCAAAATAAAGCTCTATTTGTGGGAAGAAAAGGACACAAATTTTGTTTGGGTGCAATATTGCATGACTGCGCAATTACCAGTTAAAGCAGCGCAGTGCGAAATTGGAAAAAGACCTCTGGTCCTTAAGGTGTTTATTGGTCCGGGGCTGTAGTGGTTAATATGCCTGCTTTAGGCAATAACTAGATGATTGCAGGACATGTCTTTAACAAATATGTACCAAAATGTTAAAATTTCATTCCAATATTGAATTGATGTAAAACATTTCTGTCTGCGCAATTACTGTGCCTTTAATACCCCTTGAAATTTTCCACATTGTTTTTTTAATGTTACAGTCAAAAACATAAAGGTATTTTAATGGGATTTTATGTGATAGACAAACACAAAGTGGCACATTGTGAAGTAGAAGGAAAATTATAAATGGTTTTCAAAACTTTTTTGCAGATAAATATGTGAAAAGTTGTTATGTGGCTCTGTCCAGTTATAGTGAGATACTGGCTACAGGTGACGGAGATATTGTCTGCAGTCTTATTAATTCCTGTTTCATGTACCCCACTGCTGTACCTGCTGGGTGTCCTCGATGAGGAACAATGACCAAGACATATTAGGACCATGCTACTGGAAACATTATTTATGGCCCGTAAAGCTGTAGCACTTAAGTGGATCCAGCCCACACCTCCATCCATCCATACATGGCTTCGGTTAGTGAATCAGGTATTACCCTATGAAAAACTCATATTTGAACACAGGAGTTGCCCAACTAAGTATAATAAAGTGTGGGATGCTTGGTGTTCTTCTGCCCTTACTGTAACCAACATGTAACTATATCACTAAAAAAAATGAGAAATAAACTACCTACCCATTCTTAAAAACGTATCTGATGACCTGAACAGGTGGAATAAACCACAATTTTCGTGGTTTGGCCGCGCGGTGATACTCAAAATTAATATCCTCCCACGCATTCTTTATATTTTACAAACCATCCCTATAAGACTCCCCCCATCCTACTTTCTATCCTATAAAAGAATTGCAACAAAATTCCTATGGGGTCACAAACGTCAGAGAATTGCCTACGAGGTTCTGACTTGCCCGAAGTCAAAAGGAGGCATTGGCCTCCCAGACCTTAGAAAATATTACTGGGCCTGCCAACTTTCTAGAATTGTGGACTGGGCTATACACGGCCGATACAAGGACTGGGTTACTCTGGAGAATTCGATTTCCCCCCGTTCCGCTACATTCATCTCCATGGATAGAACCATCTTTCACATCCCCCCTATGGAAGAACCACCCTCTTATTGACTCGACCCTTCGATCTTTTAGAGAGATCTGCAAATCGGTACAGATATCATCTATCCCAGGCCCTCTCACCCCTATTAGAATGAACCCAGCCTTCCCCCCAGGCATGTCTACACAATTTTTAGCACAGCAATGGAAACACCCCGACATGCTAGCACATCATTTTTTTCACAATGACCTAATACTAGACCGCCTTGCTCTTGTCCCCAACCACACTGAAAATCCTATCCCACATTGGTCCTATTTCCAAATCCGTAATTTCCTACAAACATTAAATCGCAACGCCACGGTCTCTAGAGACTTGTCCCCATTTGAAAGCCTATGCTCTCAGTCAACCCCCCAACAACACTTGATTTCCAGCATATACGCCATGTTATTTGCAAATGTGTCTGCTAAAGATGGGAAGGCCCCTAAAGCATGGGAAAGAGAAATGCAGTTAGAAATAACGGCAGATCAATGGGAACATATATACACGATTGCACATCAGGGCTCCCTGAATGATGCACGGAAGCTCCAGGTACTTTGCTACACATATTATGGGACTGCCCCGTATTACAACCATTTTGGGTACAGGTCAAAGAACTCACAGAAATAATATCGACATATACAATTAACTTCACTCCAGCTCACTGCCTGTTTCATCTCTCTGACATGCCAACCCTTCACTACCGAAGGACCCTGGTCCTGCCCCTGCTTAATGCAGCCAAAATGTGCATTCCCAGACACTGGGCTTCGCCTCACCCCCCAACAATCTCAGAGTGGCTCAAGCAAGTTAGTAGAATAGCAGAAATGGAGGAACTCATTGCAATAGCTCGGGACTCCACAATTAAATTTTCCAAGACTTGGGCCTGCTGGAAATACTTCCTAACCACTGACAGGTATCGGGCCTTGATGCGCGAATATGCGACTCCAAGTGACGCTTCATGAGCGTCCGTCGGGAGAGCGAACCCGGTATTCACCCCTGTTCTATAGGTGACGGGGTGCTCCCATCCCTGCCCAAGGGAAGGGTCTGAGAGATCACATCTTGCTCCCAATCTTCCACCAAAGGATTTTACAAAGAGCTCTTTCCCTACCCTCACCCTTCAGAAGCGATAACAAGCCGATCTCACATATCACAGAGCGGAGACCGAGGAGACTTTCTTCGTCCCCACTACCTCTTTTAAGATTCCCCCCTTATTATTTTCACTCCCATGATCCCCCCCCAATCTACTAACCCAACCCTCCCCCCCCTCTGCACCCCCTCCTGTCCTCTATATATACCACAACCCACTGGTTATTTTCTGGCTGCCAAATTGAGGTATCCAAGCCTGCTCTATTGCACATTTAAGCAGATTTGTTACATAACATACGTACCCATTTGCTTGGCTAGGAAGGAACTATCATTGACATATGCTCCATGACTCGGACCCAGCCACATTACTATTGGGATATACCTACCTTGGGTCCATCCCGATATGGTTTATTCAAAATATCTAACACTTATTCCTTGACTGTACCTCCTAATTTTTGCTTGGAAAACTTTTTGTCCTAATTAGTGGAAAATGGATGTGATTCGCCTATAATATGTACTGGCTTGGATTTATCTTTATGTACACTTTATGTTATTTGGAGAAATGTATGACATCTCTATTAATGTAACTGACTTTTGTTTCTTGAATAAAAATTTATTGGAAAAAAAAAAATTGAGAAATAGCTATTGTACTTTAGTGTTTCTATGATGTTTTCTATAACATGTGTATCGGGCTCAATATGCTAAAAAATGCAGTGTACTTGTAAATAAATTGAAATGTTTGCACTGTGAGATGTACTGCATTGTTTTGTTCGCTCATGTTGAGTGCATTTGATAATTGTCATTGTCATGTACCTCTTTCAATAAAAAGAGTTAAAAAAAATGCCTTTGTATTCTCCCCAATTTTTCTCTGATACCCCTAACTAAAATCTGGTTGAACCAATTACCTTCAGAAGTCACCTAATTAGTCCACCTGTCCATCTAAAATACAGATGTTCTGTGAAGCCCTCAGAGGTTTGTTAGAGAACCTTAGTGAATAAACAGAATCATGAAGGCTAAGGAACACACCAGACAGGTCAGGAATAAATTTGTAGAGAAGCAGGGTTAGGTTATAAAAAAATATCCCAAGCTTTGAACATCTCACAGAGCACTGTTCTATCTATCATCCAAAAATGGAAAGAGTGTAGCACAACTGCAAACCTACGAAGACATGACCACCCAACCAAACTGACAGACCGGGCAAGGAGAGCATTAATCAGAGAAGCATACAAAAGGAGATCCACAGCTCAGGTGGGATAATCTGTTCAGAGGACAACTATTAGTCATGCACTGCACAAATCTGGCCTTCATAGAGTGGCAAGAAGAAAGCCAATGTTGAAAGAAAGCCATAAGAAGTCCTATTTGCAGTTTGCGAGAAGCCATGTGGCGGACACAGAAAACATATGGAAGAAGGTGCTCTGATCAGATGAGACCAAAGTTGAACATTTTGTCCTAAAAGCAAAATGCTATGTGTGGTGGAAAACTAACACTGCACATAACCCAGAACACACCATCCCCACTGTGGAACATGGTGGTGGCAGCATCAGGTTGTGGGGATACTTTTCTTTAGCAGGCACAGGGAAGCTGGTCAGAGTTGGTGTGAGAATGAATGGAGCCAAATACAGGGCAATCGTAGAAAAAAAAACTGTAAGCCCTTGTACACACGGTCGGACATTTCGACGGAAAATGTCCGATCGGACCGTGTTATCGGATAATCCGACCATGTGTGGTCTCCATCAGACTGTTTCCATCGGACTATTCGACCGACAAAGTTTTAGAGCTGGACTATAAAATTTTCCGACAACATGGTCCGATGGGACTTTGTCCTATCGTTTGTACAGAATTCCGATCGGACAAAGTGCCACGCATGCTCAGATCAAATTTCTAGACCAAAGCTATTGGATACTAGCCTGAACGTAGTCCCGTCATAATGAAATAATGTCACTACATTCTGAATGATCGGATTTTCCGACAACTTTGTCCGACCGTGTGTATGCAACACAAGTTTCAGACAAAATCCGACGGATTTTGTTGTCGGAATGTGTGTACAAGGGCTTAGAGTCTGCAAAAGACTTGAGACAGAGGTTAATCTTCCAGCAGGACAACAACCCTAAACATACAGCCAGAGCTACAATGGAATGGCTTAGATCAAGGCATATTATTGTGTTAGAATGGCCCAGTCAAAGTCAAGAATTAAATCCAGTTGGAAATATGTGGAAAGACTTGAAAATTGCTGTTTACAGATGTTCTCTATCAAATCTGGCAGAGCTTGAGTTTTTTGCAAAGAATAACTCTCTAGATGTGCACAGCTGGTAGAGACATCCCCAAAAAGACTTGCATCTGTAATTGCAGTGAAAGGTGGTTCTACAAATTATTGAATCAGGGGAATGAATACAAATGCACGCCACACTTTTTCACATATTTGTAAAACATTTAGAAAACCCTTTATCATTTTCCTTCCACTTCCCAATTATGTGTCACTTTGGGGGTTATTTACAAAAGGCAAATCCACTTTGCACTGCAAGTGCACTTGAAAGTACACTGAAAGTGCACTTCTAAGGGGTAGATCTGAAATGAGGGGAAGCTCTTCTGATTTTATCATTCCAATCCTGTGCAAGCTAAAATGCTGTTTTTTTATTTTCCTTGCATGTCCCCCTCGGATCTGTAGCGACTTTACTTCCAAGTAAAATCCCAAGTAAAATCTTTACTTCACATAAAATCCCAATAAAATACAATTACGTTTTTGGTTGTAACATGACAAAATGTGGAACATTTCAAAGGGTATGAATACTTTTTCAAAGCACCATAAATATATACAAATAGTTCCACTGATATTTATAAAATGTAAGGATAGACTATTTTGCAATATCATATTGCCACTGCAGTATACATATTCTATCAAAGAAAGGTTCTTTAACAGTCTCTGAAGAAAGATGTGAAGCATACAACACATATATCACCAGTTCAGTTTTGTTAGGAACCTGTAGGCTCAAATGCCAAGTTAATTTTCGACTCACCTTCTGGAACATGACAATCTACAGTTAAAAATGTTCTTGTCATAGTCCAGGCCCTTTTGTAGAAATTCTTTCAAAACATTGTCATGCAGCACAAAAGCCTCATCAGTAGCAAGCACAAAGCTCAAGCCTTCCTTTGTCTTTATGTTCGAAGGGGATTCATTTTTTTTTCTGGGTTAGCTATTCATTGTATTCTGTTTGCTCCTTGACACCTCCCTGAGATACATGTCCATTTTTGATATGTCGACGATGATAAATTTATACTCAGTATTCACAATAGCCAAAAGCACAATCCTTTGTAGATGTAGAAGTGTGAGCCTGAATGAACAGGGTAGGAAATTTAACTGCTTACTGGTCATTGTTCACTCTTTCAAAGTTGAATGAAGCCATAGAAAGAAAGAAAAGATTACTTTATTTAAACCCTTAACACAACTAATATATAAAGCCCACAAACATTTTTATTCAATTCCATAAAAATGAGAGAAAACAGAAAGGAATTATACTGCAAATGGAACATGTTTACAAGAAGCAAAAAAAAAGAAAACAAAATGAATATACCTAATGCATTCAGGTATATGAAGAAGAAATTATTATGTCATAAACAAGGGTATGAAAACACATAATACACAAAACACAAAAGCCCTTATTTTAAATTTTCAGAGGCCATTTTAGGAACACAAATTCACCATGTCCTCCTACAAAGCAAATTTATATGACACATTTCTCTGTTCAGGATTAACACTATACTTATTTTAATGTTTTAGGAAACGTCTAGTGTGTGTATATATATATTATATATTATATATATATATATATATATATATATATATATATATATATATATATATATATATATATATATATATACTGTATGTATTGTGAGGGGTTAGCTCGGTAGCGGGTGTGTGTGACCCCCTGGATGGGTTCACAACACGAAGTCAGGCACAGCAGACAGCGGTGTAGGTTCAAAAAACAAAAGATCCGGTTTATTTTTGCTACATGCAGTGATACAAATAACAGCCAAACAAAATAAAACAAGAAAATAAATCCTGGTCAGCTTGACCTCTAACTACACACGTAGACTCCCTGTCTAACAACTGGGTGCAGCCTTGTGCTGCCCCAGTCCCTGTCTCTATTGTAGGGGTTTGCCACACAGGCGTTAACTCACCGCACAGAACAGATCTCAGACTCCCCAGTCTATACACACAAAACTGGTTCCAGGATGGAGCATCTCCCTATGCATGCTGGGGTTTTTTGTAGAGGTCTTAATGAGCCCACTTACTACAGCTGGGCTCATTAACTCTTCCCCTCTAATTGTAAAAGTCTGCATAAAGCCTGAATCTAGGACACACATATTTCCCATCCTGAATACAACCAGGTGATTTTACCTGCGTGCTGCCACATACCCCCCCCCTCTTGTTTCAACCTTGGGGTTGTAACACAAGCAGCCAGACACACATGTATCCGAGACAAAGCATCCACATTCCCCATTTTAACACCAGGGCGATGCTTAACTGTAAAGTTAAATTCCTGTAGGGCCAGGAACCACCTATTTACCCTTCTATTGGTCTCCTTGTTTTGAGCCATCCACTTTAAAGGAGCGTGATCAGTCACCAGGTCAAAGTGCCTACCTAGCAGATAGTACCGAAGGGAATCTAGAGCCCACTTCACTGCTAAACATTCCTTCTCAATCGTGGCGTAATTTACCTCATGGGACTTCAACTTCCTGCTGAGGTAAATGACTGGGTGCTCTTCCCCGTTCCAGACCTGGGATAACACTGCTCCTAACCCAACGTCTGATGCATCAGTTTGTACCACGAAGTCCTTAGAGAAGTCTGGTGAGTACAACACTGGCTGGCTACATAAGGCTGTTTTTAAGGACTGAAATGCTTCTTCAGCCTCTGGGGACCATTTAACCATGACCGACTCTTTCCCTTTTGTCAGGTTGGTGAGGGGCACAGCCTGAGAAGCAAAATGGGGAATGAATCGTCGATAATAGCCAGCGATTCCCAGAAAGGCTCGTACCTGTTTCTTGCTGTTGGGACGTGGCCAACTCTGTATGGCCTCGACTTTATTGACTTGGGGTTTTATCACCCCCCTCCCAATAGTGTACCCAAGATATTTGGCCTCCTCCTGTCCAATGGTACACTTCTTTGGATTGGCCGTAAACCCAGCTTCCCGGATAGAGTCTAGGACTGCTTGTACTTTTGGCAAATGTGAGACCCAGTCTGTGCTATGGATAATCACATCATCCAGGTAAGCTGCAGCATATTTCTGATGGGGCCTCAGAATCTTATCCATTTTCAGCTGGAATGTTGCCGCTGCATTCTGTAACCCAAACGGCTTTCTCTTATATTGGAATGCCCCATCTGGGGTTACAAACGCAGTCTTCTCCTTGGCCGACTCGGCCAGGGGAATTTGCCAATACCCTTTGGTGAGATCAAGAGTTGTCATATATCGGGCTGTTCCCAGCCGGTCAATCAACTCATCTATACGCGGCATGGGGTAGGTGTCAAATTTTGTAACTTTATTTAATTGTCGAAAATCGTTACAAAACCGCCAGCTCCCATCAGGTTTGGGCACTAGTACGATAGGACTGGACCAGTCACTCTGGGACTCCTCTATCACACCCAAATCCAACATCCTTTGAACCTCCCCACGTATTGCCTCCCGTCGGGCCTCTGGTATTCTATAAGGTTTTAGTTTTACCCTTTCTCCTGGCGGGGTGATAATGTCATGCTCTACGCCAGATGTTTGTCCCGGAAGCTCAGAGAAAATCTCTTTGTTACGAAGTACAAACTCTTTAACCTCCTGTTGTTGGGGTTTCGATAAGGTGTCTGCTATTCCAACCTCAGGAACTAAGCAAACAGGCTGTGCTTGTGACAAAGTCTCCGCGACTAGGGATTCCCTATCCCTCCAGGCTTTCAGCAGATTGACGTGATAGATCTGCTCCGGCTTTCGCCTTCCTGGCTGTCTAACCCTGTAGTTCACCTCACTAATTTTTTCAATTACTTCGTATGGACCTTGCCATTTGGCCAGAAATTTGCTTTCAACCGTAGGGACTAGCACCAAGACCCTATCCCCCGGGGAAAAAGTACGTGTCTTGGCCCCACGGTTGTACACTCTCTGCTGTGCTAACTGTGCTTGGGTTAAATGTTCCTTTACAATTGGCATTACCTGTGCAATTCTATCTTGCATCAGGGCGACATGCTCAATCACACTCCTGTGAGGAGAACTCTCATTTTCCCAAGTTTCCTTGGCGATATCCAGCAGCCCTCTTGGGTGTCTCCCATAGAGCAACTCGAAGGGTGAGAAACCCGTAGAGGATTGGGGTACCTCCCTAATGGCAAACATCAGATAGGGTATTAGACAGTCCCAATTCTTTCCATCTCTATCCACCACCTTCTTTAACATTTGTTTTAGGGTTTTGTTGAATCTTTCAACCAACCCATCTGTTTGGGGGTGATACACAGATGTACGCAATTGTGTCACTTTGTACAACTTGCATAGTTCCTTCATAACCCGGGACATAAAGGGTGTACCTTGGTCCGTAAGCAGTTCCTTACAAATACCCACGCGGCTAAAAACCAGAGATAGCTCTTTGGCTATGGTTTTGGCCGAGGTATTTCGAAGAGGAATTGCTTCCGGATAACGGGTGGCATAGTCCAATATAACCAAAATGTACTGGTGCCCCCTAGCGGACTTCATTATCGGACCTACCAAATCCATGGCGATCCTTTCAAAGGGGACCTCAATGATAGGAAGAGGTACCAGCGGGTTACGGAAATGTGGCATAGGTGCCGACTTCTGACACACAGGGCAGGAGGAACAATAATTTTCTGTTTCCTTCATGACCCCAGGCCAATAGAATCTCTGCAGTACCCTCTCTCTGGTTTTTTCGGTCCCCAGATGACCTCCCAGAATGTGCCCATGGGCCAATTCTAACACCAACTTCCTGTAAGGTTTGGGCACTACAAGTTGCTCAATGGTTTCTTCTGCCCTTTGAGCCACTCGATACAGCAGGTCCCTTTCCACAGTGAAGTACGGGTAAGTGCAAGTCTTATCTGGGTTCACTAACTCGCCATCTACTTTCACCACATTTTCCCGGGCCTTTATTAGGGTGGGGTCTTTTAACTGTTCTGTGGCAAAATTTTCCCTGTGAACCTCAAGATCCGAAAACTCCACAGACGGCATGTTTTCAACTGAGGATGTTGGCTCCTCCCCAGTTTCTCGAGTTTCCCCCGCCAATACCGACAAGGGAAATTCAGGAGAGTCCTCACCACCCCCAGAGGAATTCTGGTCATCTTCCTGGTTTATAGGGGCACCAGTGGGGGGCTCAGGACAATCCCAGAGTTCCCAGAATTTTGGAAAATCCCTTCCCACAATAGCATCATGTGGTAAGTGAGACACTAACCCCACCTGATGAGAGAGGTTACCTTTGGGGGTCTCAAAAAACACTGAAGTTACAGGATACTCTCGGGTGTCCCCATGCACACAAATAACAGCCACCCTGTTCTTCCCAGAGACCTTTGTAGTAACTAATTCAGCTTTTATCAATGTTACCAGGCTACCTGAATCTAGCAACACATCAACAGGTCTACCATTAATACACATTTTACATAAATGTTTCTCAGGTCCCCGAATGGCAGTGCATGCAACTGTCGCAAACAGCGACTGACGTCTCTCCCTTATAAAGTCACATTGCATAGGCTCATCCACAACTGGGCAATTGGCTGCAATATGTCCCTCTTGCCGGCAGCAGTAGCAAATAATCTTTTTCGCTGCCTCTTGCAGCATGGGCTTCCTGGGCCTTAGGTAGAACTCCCACCCTCTCACTCTCTCCACCCTCACCCCTTGGAGTCATCTTACCCGCCACTGGGGATGATCTGGTCTTAGGGGGGAAAGTCCGTGAGTCCCTGGAAGAGGTGGTCAGGTTCTCTGTAGCCAAGTACCTCTCAACCAGATCCACAAGTTTATCTGCATTTTCTGGGTCTCCATGGCTTACCCATTTTTGGATGGCAGTAGGAAGAGCTCTCAGGAAACGATCCATAACCACACCTTCCACAATGTTTGGTGCAGTCAAAGTCTCTGGCTGCAGCCACTTCCTGCTCAGGTGAATGAGATCATACATTTGAGACCTGGGAGGTTTTCCAACCTGAAAAGTCCAGTTATGCACACGCTGAGCCCGGACGGCCAGGGTGACACCCAGCCATGCCAATATTTCTGCTTTTAGCACCACATAGTCTTTTGCTTGGTCAGGCTCTAGGTCATAATAAGCTTTCTGCGATTCCCCAGTTAACAGAGGGGCCACCAGTCCAGCCCATTGCTCCTTAGGCCACTTTTCCCTTTCAGCAGTCCTTTCAAATGTGGTCAAAAACACCTCCGGATCATCCTCTCCAGTCATTTTTGTCAGTAAACGGCTCACACCAAAGGATGCGGTATTATTGTACCCACTTGCTTCATTGGTCTGCGGACGTTGCTGTATTAATGTCTCTATTTTCTGTTGAAAATTCTGCTCTTGTTTCTGCAATAGGTCTATAAAGCGGGCTTCAGATTGCTGCAGTGCTTGTTGCTGAGCTTCCAGGCTCTGCTGGTGAGCTTTCTGCTGGGCTGCAAGGCTCTTTTGTAAAGCTGCATTTGTTTGCTGCTGATTTGCATTTGCTTGCTGCTGGTTTGCATTTGCTAGAGCCAGCTGTCTCAGTATCTCTTCCATGCTGGCCTTAAAAAAAATTGAAAAAAAAAAACTTGCCAAAATTCTCCACCAACTGTGAGGGGTTAGCTCGGTAGCGGGTGTGTGTGACCCCCCTGGATGGGTTCACAACACGAAGTCAGGCACAGCAGACAGCGGTGTAGGTTCAAAAAACAAAAGATCCGGTTTATTTTTGCTACATGCAGTGATACAAATAACAGCCAAACAAAATAAAACAAGAAAATAAATCCTGGTCAGCTTGACCTCTAACTACACACGTAGACTCCCTGTCTAACAACTGGGTGCAGCCTTGTGCTGCCCCAGTCCCTGTCTCTATTGTAGGGGTTTGCCACACAGGCGTTAACTCACCGCACAGAACAGATCTCAGACTCCCCAGTCTATACACACAAAACTGGTTCCAGGATGGAGCATCTCCCTATGCATGCTGGGGTTTTTTGTAGAGGTCTTAATGAGCCCACTTACTACAGCTGGGCTCATTAACTCTTCCCCTCTAATTGTAAAAGTCTGCATAAAGCCTGAATCTAGGACACACATATTTCCCATCCTGAATACAACCAGGTGATTTTACCTGCGTGCTGCCACAGTATATATATATATATATATATATATATATATATATATATATATATATATATATATATATATATATATTCTTAGAGTCACCAGTTGCAAACTGTTATGTTTGTTTTAGGTGGGTGTTAGTTACTTGACTTGTGATAGGCAGTCTGCTGTGTTTTCTGATTCTGATGTTTCTTCCAATGCATTTCTTATGATTGGTCTGCACAACTTTAATAAAGGTATCAGATCCTGTTCCTTGGTTGGTCATTGCAGCATTCAGAAATCTGTTGCTAAGGTACTATTTTGTGTGATCCTGTACTGTTTTATTTTTATTTTTTGTTGCTGTCCTGATAAGTTACTTCCATGTGAACCCTGGCTTACCAGTATTTCACCTGCCATGACCTTTGCTGTAGTCCTGCCTATATATTCTAGGTGCTTTAGAAGAACGCACTGTGACAGTTAATATATTAATTGGCTAGAAAAGTCTTTAACCGAACGTGCGAACTGGCGCACTTTGAATCGCAAATGATGATAGTAAATACCCATGTATGTTAACTGCAACTGTCACTAGGGTAACTGTGGTTTTCTCATTGATAATAATGCATGCCCAATCCAATTGGTTAATTTTGTAATGAATGCGATTAACAGTATAATGAAATGTCTATTACAATATATATATATATATAAGTACATGTTTTATATATCTATCATATATCAGCTTCTACGCGAGAATACGCTCAAAAAAATAACAAGATAACAACAATGGTCTAAAAGAAGCGAGGACATTGCAAGAACACAGCTACTTCCTCATATGAAAGTCCCAGCTAAAATACTTTAACCGGTACCAGGTGATGGATAAAGGAATCGTCGGACCCTTGACTCCAGGACAGCCTCATGACCTGTCTGAAATCCTGAGCAGACACATAACTATCCCAGTCATTAAGACAGAACGCAAGGTAGCGTTATATACTGGAAAGTGGTCTGAACGAGGACAGGTGGCAGTCAGAAGATTATTGGCCCAGACACATAAACTCTTCAATAGCTAACGGAACAATGGGGCAAAAGTTAGTAAGGCCCAAAGAGGGCAGTTTGGCCTGTGTCTTGGTATTAGAGCGGGAAGGAGAGGGTGCTGTCAAAAAGGGAAAGAAGTTGGCAAAAGTGTGTGGGGTTGATATGCATTTGAGTGGAAGGCTACAGGTAGATGAATGGCGTACTATTTTGAAACGTAAAAAAGGTCTGTTGTCAAATCACTGGCTGCTACGAGCAGCATATGCTTGGTTTAAAGTTGCAAAAGCTATTCATGAGGAAAGGTGGACAGAGTATGAAATGAATGAAGATGGTTCTATTGTATATGTGTATAAAAAAAAACAGAAAAGAGGAAGCTAAGTAGTCAGCCACTGCCCTATGATGACGTATGGTCCCCAGGAAGTAGACACCGCCCTTTGTCTACTGCCCCTCTGTTACAAGTGACAGAGGAGCCTCTGCCACCTCCCCCACCGTGCTTAATAGTAGACAAGACACACTTGTCTTTGTATGGCTCGGGCAGTTGTTGCCACACACGCCTGACCCTATCTGTACCACCTGCACCACCGTCCAAACCAAAACCTACCCACATGTATCCGGTGATAGACGAGTCCTCAGGATCATATTACAGGACCCAACCTACCCCATTAATGACAAGTGTACATTCTGGGGAAGACTCGGACAGCTCCCAGGGGTAAAACCCAGAAACTCAAGCCTCAAGAGGTTCCCCCATTAGTCCTCCTGCCCCAACAGACCCGGGACTAGGGACTCAGACTCAGGCCGACCTAATTCTATTGGACCAAGGGACCCAACGCCGCTTCATGCCGGCCCTGTCAGGATGCTCCAAGCTGACAGACATGCCGGAACAGGTACAATCCCAAAAAGACAGATCGTTACATTTTAAGGCACATCCCGCATTAGATCCATTCCCCTGTATGAATCTGTCACGGTCCCTACCATGTCTTTTAGACAGCCAGGCGTGGTCATGCCCCAAGTGGCTCTGGGTGGTATTATACTCATAACTGTCAGTTGTTGCTCCTGTTTCTTTACCTCTGAACCACACCTCAGTTCTATTCAGCCTGCTTTCCAGCCATGCCTAGTTTAATATAAAGTACTGTGGGCTATTCTCTGTTTCTACCTGTCACTCCTGGATCAGCTGAGGCAGGTTACCTAATTAACGGTTTATAAAACCGTGTCTCACTCTGAGGGCTTGGGCAGTTCATTTTATCATGTTTGCCAAGTGTTCTTGTGCTCCTGTCTTCTGTTGCAGAGTTCCAGTGTTCCAAGACTGACCCCGGTTTCAGACCCTGGCTTTGTTTATCGTTATCCTGACTTCTGGAATCCCTGACTGTGGCTTTACCTTGACTATCCTTTGGCTATTCCTGTCAAGCCCCTGTGCACAGATTCACAGCCCAGGTAGCTTATCTCTTTGTTACCATGGGCTGTGTTTATTTGCAAGGGTGAGCGTACATCTCTGCGCCATGGACTTCAACCTAGGTAAGCCCTTACAGAATCATCATCTGGAGTGGCAATGGATTCATTTGCGCCACCGTCCAACAACCCACTTGACCACCTATTTGGTGACACACATTTAAAGTCCCTCTTACGCCCCTCGCAACCCAATACACAAATTCAGCAGCCATCCCCCAGTGCTCTCCCTAAACCCCTCCTTAAATGGACTCCCCCTGGACCCTCATACCACCAATAACAATGGCCCCAATATGGCCCCTTCATTTCACCACCAAGAGGAATGCCTAAGGCCCAAGGGACTCCCCTGATGCACGTAAATTTCACCCCCTCTCAGGCTGCATCTCTTGTTGCAAGCCTACCAGACCTTGAAAAACAGCCCATGCCACTTTATAGAAGGATCACCCAAATCCAAAAGACATACACGGCTGTGTGATGGGATTTGGTGAGCCTGTGTGAGATAAAGGCAGGAGATGCCTATTGGCCGGTGATGGAAAAATGTTTTGATCAGTACTACTGTGACAATACTTATGATTCAGGATGTGACTTTGTGAATCAATTAGAAAAGTGGGCTGAAGAGTGCTTGGCAGACCAGGCGACTAATATACAAGAGGTCACCCAAGAAAAAGGCGAATCCGTTGAGAATTATCACAATAGAATCGCAAAAATGTATACCGATTTGGGTTTTAACACACTGACCAAAGCACATAGACACGTTAGCTGCCACATTTGTCTCAGGTCTTAAATAATCAATCCAAAAGGGTTTGATCCTATCACGCCCAGAGTATAGAGTAATGGATCTTGAGACGTTGTTATTAGTAGAAAAAGGTCTAGAATCTACCCAGAGCAGTAAGAAGCTCCTCTCATGATGGCCTCTGAAACACCGTATTTGTGCCCATCAGTACCAACTCCGCATGTCTGCTACAAATGCGGCAGACCCGGCCATTTCCGAAGGGAATGCCGAAGCCCTCAGAAATTCACCCACAGTCAACCAAGCCCCAACCGTGGTCTACATGAAAGTGCTCAATACCAGGGACATGACACCCCACCCACCACCCTGCCATTCTCCGGACCACATGGACCTTCTCCCCTAGGATTCAGGCAAGCCTGTGTCACCTGCCCCTGCCATGGTATCCACTGGAGACTCAGGAGGCCCTTTTGCAAAAATAACCCTCCCCATTGAGGGCCATCCTACCACTTTTTTATGCAACCCAGGTGCCGCCAGGTCTGTAATCAGGGCAGAAGAACTACCCGATACCTCATTCCTATCAAACATTGATATAACATGCGTGGGGGTTGATGGAACACCCAGGAAGAATCTCTTGACCCACCTCCTACAAGTTCACAATTTTCCTGACCTACTAGCAAGATTTGTCCCCCTAGACCCCTGTTGCCAGTACCTATTTGCCTTCACCTGTGAGGGGCAGAGCTACACTTGGACTGTTATGCCGCAAGGGACCCAGAACTCCCCTTCCCAATTTGCCAAGGCACTGGCTCATTCTGGACACCTGGATGAAGTTACACCCAGACATTATACTCCTTCAGTATGTAGATGACCTCCTGCTTTGTGCAGATACACTTGGTGATGCCTTAATCTTCTCTGAAAGATTTCATGTGGACCCAACTGTGGTCAACATGAAAGCGCTCAGTACCAGGGATATGACACCGCACCCATCACCCCACCATTCTCCGGACCACATGGACCTTCTCCCCTAGGATTCAGGCAAGCATGTGTCACCTGCCCCTGCCATGGTATCCACTGGAGACTCAGGAGGCCCTCTTGCAAAAATAACCCTCCCCATCGAGGGCCATCCTACCACTTTTTTATGCGACCCAGGTGCCGCCAGGTCTGTAATCAGGGCAGAAGAACTCCTCGATACCTCATTCCTATCAAACATTGATATAACATGCGTGGGGGTTGATGGAACACCCAGGAAGAATCGCTTGACCCGCCTCCTACAAGTTGACAATTTTCCTGACCTACTAGCAAGATTTGTCCCCCTAGACCCCTGTTGCCAGTACCTATTTGCCTTCACCTGCGAGGGGCAGAGCTACACCTGGACTGTTATGCCCCAAGGGACCCAGAACTCCCCTTCCCAATTTGCCAAGGCACTGGCTCATTCTGGACACCTGGATGAAGTTACACTCAGACATTATACTCCTTCAGTATGTAGATGACCTCCTGCTTTGTGCAGATACACTTGGTGATGCCTTAATCTTCTCTGAAAGCCTCCTCCACTATTTGGCCGAGCAGGGATGCAAGGCTTCAAAGCAAAAGGTCCAGTGGTGCAGGGAGAAGGTGTTTTTCGTAAGCCACTGCATCTCCCAAGGCACATGACATCTCACTGAAGAAAGAGTTGCTGCAATCAAGGCCAACCCTTAGCCTCAAGGTCAAAAGCCCTTTCACGCCTTTTTAGGATTAATCTCCTACTGCCGTTCTTGGATCCCAGCAGCCTCCCTCTTGATGCAACCTCTCTATGACGCCCTGAAATCTGATCCTTTATGATTTTCCCCAGAAGCTGTGGACAATTTTGAAACTCTGAAGGAGATCCTCTCAACAGCCCCTGCTCTGGGCCTCCCAGACTATGAAAATATTTTCAAACTGTTTGTCTCAGAGAGACAAGGACATGCTGCAGGAGTTTTGACTCAGGCCCATGGCAACAGACTCAGACCTATTGGGTATTACTCCTGTAGGCTGGACTCAGTGGCCAGGGGGGATCCTCCTGCCTCAGAGTCGTCTTTGCAGCCCAAGTCCTTTTGGACAAGACTGCTGACCTTGTATTGAGCCATCCTTTGATCCTCCTTGCCACTCATGACATAACAGCCTTACTAAACCAAGTACAGCACAAACACCCCTGTCCTCGCAGAGGCACCTCAGACCCAAGTGTGCCTTGCTTCTCCCTGATAACATCACCATCCTCTGATGGGATACCCATCCACTCTGAAGGGGGAACCTCTTTCGAGAATGATCCTCACCCCACCGCTCATGACTGCTTTGAAGTGATGTCGAAGATGGAAACATCACACCTACCAACAGTCAGCGAAACAGCCCTTGAGAATCCTGACTTGACAATTTTTGTGGATGGCTCCAGGTATGCAGACAGCACTGGACAGTACCACACAGGATACGCAGTCACCACCAAAGATACAGTTCTTCAGGCTTCAGCATTGCCTTCCTCCATGTCTGCCCAGGAAGCAGAACTCCAGGTCCTAACTATGGTGTGCCAATTGGCAGAAGGGAAAAGAGCCAATATCTATACAGATTCAAGATATGCCCTTGGCGTTGCCTGTGATTTTGGTATCATCTGGAAAACCAGAGGGGGTTCCAGACAGCAGCAGGAACACCTGTAAAACACAGTGCAGCTATCAAGGACTTGATGGATGCCCTACTCCTCCCAGCACAAGAGGCTGTACTTAAGGTAAAGGTGCATGGCAAGCTGGTTTCCCAAGAAGCATGAGGCAACCACCTGGCAGATATCACTGCGAAACAAGCTGCAGATGGGACGTGAGAAGTGGTCAGCAGAGTGAATGCACCCATCCTGGATGACCCAATAGACACCCCTGAAGAGAATGTACAAACCACCATGATTTTACAAAACCCTCCTGTAAACAGGACTAACCTCATGGAGCAACAGGAGGAAAAAGAAGTGTGGAACAAAAAAGGAGCCACAGAAGTTGAAGGAATCATGAAATTAAAGAAGAGACCGTGTCTGCCACAATCAATGTTTCCTGCAGTGGTACGGTGGGCCCACGGTGCCTCTCATCTATCAAAAACCTTGATGAACGCCCTGATCAACAAATACTACTTGGCTCTGGGGATCACTCCACTCACCAACAACTTCTGCAAGTCGTGCACCATCTGTGCTAAGTGCAATCCTGTATGAACAGAGAAGGTACCTTCTTGAAACATCTAGCAAAAGCCCAGTACCCCTTCCAAAGGATACAAATCGACCACATCCAGATGCTGAAGAGTAACCAATATGAATATGCATTGATTGTCATTGACATGTTCTCCGCATAGCCAGAAGGCTATCCCATTACCAATATGACAGCAAATACCATGGCTAAAATACTTTTAATGGAAATAGTGTGCAGATATGGTGTCCCAGAGGTCATAGAGAGTGATCAGGGGGCGGCTTTCATGGCCTCAGTAACCAAGGAAATATGGGCAGCTTTAGTGGTCACACTAGCTTTCCACACCCCATACCATTCTCAAAGCAGTGGGAAGGTGCAGAGATTGAATGGCAAAATAAAATCTAGAATGCTAAAAATATCTCAGAAAACGGGAATGAGTTGGCCAGACAGCCTATCCATTGCCTTATTTAGTGTTAGATACACTCCAAGGGGAAACCATGGCTTTTCTCCCTATGAGATATTGTCTGGTTCAGCCCCCAGACTAGGTTGTTACTTCCCACAGCAATTGCAGCACCAATCTGATGTATTGACTGATTATGTGACTGTTTTATCTTGAGAATTAACCTGTATCCATTCGCAAGTGTTTTCTTTCATTCCAGATCCTGAGCTAGATACAGGATCACACAAGTTGGACCCCGCCGACTGGGTCCTGGTAAAGAAATTTGTGAGAAAACATACTCTTGAACCCAGATATGATGGTCCTTTCCAGGTTCTCCTAACAACTGCCACATCAGTCAAGGTGGCCAGGAAGAACACGTGGATACACGCCTCCCACTGCAAGAAAGTCCCTGTACCTGAAGAAGAGCTAGAGGGGACCAAATGATTCTGTATATCCTTTTCATGGTAATCATTGCTCAGGCACAAGAGGTAGCCATCAAACAAAAAGATGGTATAACCCAGTTCTGGTATAACTCATCCAATACACGTTGCCACTTTTATACCCTCTTATGAACAGATAATTCCAGGTACTATGTACAAGATCGGTCCTGGGATGAAACAGTATGACCCATGACTGTGTATGTATGCGTTACTGATTCCTATTTGGGTAACAACTGTGATTCCTGGGGAGCAGTGTGTTGGAACACTGGTGGTACAAACTGGGGGTACAAACCTGAAAGTGCCCAAAATAGAAAGGACACAAATGGGAAGTCACTCTCAGATAGAATGACAATCAACAAACACACAGATCACTATTACACCAAAGAGTTCAGATTAACCATTGAGAATATGGTGGGGGAGTGGGTATCCCAGTTTTAGAAAACCTTTCCAACTAAAAGATATGTTCAATAACCCATAGTGGGGAGTTCCCCAATCCACGTCTAGCTCAAACCCCAGAGGCCCCATATACAGACATTAAAGGACATGGTAGCCATAGCAGTCCATACCTTTGAGGATACTATGGCTGCAGAAACCGGGTTCTCAGATGTCAACTTGTGGCTCGAGTGGATGAGGTACAGTGCAGGGAAACACAATAAGACCAATTGTTATGGGTCTAGGGGGGCTAGACCACATTTATGAATACCCCTGAACATACCCCCCGAACATGAGACATGCTTCCCCAGCCTGTTTACCAACACAACCAATAACCACTCCCGGTGTGAACATTGGAGTGCAGTCTTTGGGAGACGTGTACTGGATCTGCCGAGGCATGAAAATTAGAAGCAGATTGACAGAACAGTGGACAGGAGAATGTGCACTATTCAAGGCCAAAATGCCCCTACATATTCTCTCAGAGAACCCAAAGCCAGATACAAACAACACACCCTGAACTAACCGGAGGAGTAGGAGTGCCCCAGCAGGAATCTTTGACCCTCATGTATACATAGATGCCATAGGGGTCCCTAGAGGGGTCCCAGATGAGTTCAAAGCAAGAGAACAAGTAGCCACAGGATTCAAATCTCTGATTCCCATCATCACCGTAAATAAGAATGTAGACTGGATAAATTACATCTACTACAACCAACAAAGGTTTGTCAATTACACCAGAGATGCACTCCAAGGTTTAGCCGAACAGCTGTAAGCCGCTCACACATGACTTTCCAAAACTCTATGGCCTTAGATTTGGTCCTAGCTGAAAAGGGGTGTGTGTGTAAGATGTTAACGGAAACAAGTACATGAATGATGACTTGTATAGCACTACCTATGCGAACCAAATGGCCTCAGGGTGCTTGCTGCTGGTGTCTGTCTGGGTGTAGCACAGTCCTTGTACCCCAGAGAGTACTGACACACTTACAAAGGCCAAATTGTTTTTTAGACAGGATCTAATTAACCTACCAGCATGTCTTTGGAGTGTCTTTGGGAGGATACCGGAGTACCTGGAGAAAACCCACACAGGCACAGGAAGAACATGCAAACACAGGCCCAAATGGTAAATTTACTTTAGACATCCGGAAACTTGAAGGTTTGTCCAAGGAACTGAAACTGGAATTCACCAACCCCTGGGACCAGTACTTCACCTGGATCAAGGGGGATGGCAGGGAATTTTAACACAGATCGGAATAGCCATTCTGATCATTTTAGTGAGCCTAGCTGTCATGGTCTGCTATGTTCTTCCCTGTCTTAAGAAGTGTATAGAAAAAGCTGTTGACCAGCTGTTCCCCTGTTTGTGAACCAAGAAATACCAGATGATGAAGATTATGTAAGCCTTACTGGTAATTATGAGTTGCACCCCATTACAGACGCCCACCCCCGGATGCAATAACGTAGGACTGTAGGGATGATCTCCCTTCTCTAAACTGTATCAAGGGGGGTAGTGAGAAACCATATTCAGTAGATATCAAAGCTTGCCCCTCTCTTACTGTTGAATTGGACTGCAAGAGTTAACAGAGAAGTTTGCATCTGCTCTGACAATACTCTCAAAAAAATAACAAGATAACACCAATGGTCTAAAAGAAACAAGGACATTGCAAGAACACAGCTTCTTCCTCATATGAAAGTCCCAGCTGAAAGCCAATACTTTGTCCCATACTTTGTCATAATATACAGTATTTTTATATTTGTGGCTGTTTTGTGGTTTGCAAGCACCAGTCTTATCTGACGTGTCTTAATCTTAACTAAATGCTATATAAGTCTTGCAAAGCGGAAATATTAAAACAGAGTTTTTATTCTGAACTGAGTGTCAGCGTAATCACTTCCGAGGGCGCAAGCTTTATATTCAATAATTTGATCAGGGGTAGATATAATAATATCGGACTTTTGTGCTGATCCAAAAAAAATTAATCTCAATGAATGTGTCTTGTTAGGCAATTAGTAGGTGTTCTCAGTTGATTAACCCTTTTGATGCTACTCTCATTCCTATCACTTCTAATATAAATTAGATTTTTTTTTTTTTACCCAAATCATTCAATACAGAAAAAAATGCTAGGTCAGTATTATTGTGCAAGGGGGAGGGTCACATCCAGTATTAAACAGAAACAAGGAAAATCCCCTATTGGGTGGACTTTTAAGGCACTATAGTATTTCTAAGAATTATAATGGGATGTATTGATAATTACAAAAAACATTTATTTAAAAAATATATAAACAAGAACAGTAATAATATAGAACAACAAGGAATGTTTGAGCATATCTATAAATCTATATATTACTGTACTTAAAAAATATATACAATACAGTTAATAGTTTCTCGCTCCCGATGCATTTCATAGTGCTAGGTTTGCTCGTTCTTTAGGGGTACATACGAGAAGCGACCATATTTAGCTATTTAATGATATAATCAACATTCCAAAACTTAAAAACAAACGAGGGCACAGGTTCCTTTAAGTTCATACCCTGGAGACTTCTAGCTGCAGAGCTGTATATAAATGTTCACAGATGACACACCCAAGGGAGCCCATCGCCAGCCCAAGAACCCCCCTCCTCCACAGTGGGGGGGGGTGGCTTAGAAGAGAGGGGCAAGGAGAGCCTGAGGACACACTGGGGTCAGAAAGGAGGGCCCTGTTGAGAGTGGAGCTATTTCCTGCGTAAAGCAGGTAAAAGGAAAGGAGCATGTAACAGCAGTTCTTATTAATGGACAGTGATGTACTTGTGACCGCTCACCTCGACATCCAACAATGCAGTGAAGGGGACCTAAAAAAGACAAGCACGGGTTCTAACACTCACATGGTTTCCCTCAAATGCCCACAATTAGAATATGATTGTCTTGAGCTAGATTTTAGACCAGTGCTCTAAATCAGTGCTTCTCAACCCTGTCCTCAAGTGCCCCCAACAGGCCATGTTTGCAGGCTTTCCTTTATTTGTACAGATGATTTAACCACTTCCCGACCAGCGCACGCCGATATACGATGGCAGAATGGTGCTGGTGGGCAAAAGGGCGTAAAGGTATGTCCCATTTAAGAAGCGGCACTGCAGGCACGCATACACCGGCTGAATTTTCAGTGACCATGGCCGTGTACACCTGGTGCCTGTGATCATGTCACGGAGAGGTAGAATGGGGAGATGCTTTTGTAAACAAAGCATTTCCCCGTTATGCCTAGTGACAGGACAGAGATCACTACTCTCTGTCATCGAGAGCAGTGATCTCTGTCATGTGTGTTTAGACCCTCCTGCCCACAGTTAGAATCACTCCCTACTACACACTTAGCCCCCTTCATCGCCCCCTAGTGGTTAACCCATTCACTGCCAGTGTCATTTACACAGTAATCAATGCATTTTTATAGCACTGACTGCTATATAAATAACAATAGTGTAAAAGATGTCCGATGTGTCTGCCATAATGTCACAGTCCCAATAAAAAATGCAGATCACCGCCACTACTAATAATAAAAAATAAAAAATAAAAATGCCATAAAACTATCCCCTATTTTATAGACGCTATAACTTTTGCGTAAACCAATCAATATACGCTTATTGCAATTTTATTTTTACCAAAAATATGTAGAAGAATACATATTGGCCTAAACTGAGGAAAACATTTTTTTTTTATATTTTTGGGGGATATTTATTATAGCAAATAAGTAAAAAAGAATGCATTTTTTCATAATTGTCTCCATTTTGACGTGTGGGTGACCCCGCCCCCTCTGATGTAACGGAAACCTTTACATATTCTATCTTATTCTATTCTATTTTTATATATATTCTATTCCCCTTTTTCTAATCAGTCTCTGTTTTCAGCGTTATTCTTGGAGATCGATTATGACTCCCGTTAGGACCATTCATGATGGCCGTTATCCTGGAATTTCCACATTTTTGTCCAATATATTGTTGATCTTATATGCACATAATTTTAGCCATAATTATTGATTTTTAATATATTTCTCACATCGCTTAGCCTATATAGTAATAGTGGCCCAGCAAATAGTCTTAAGCGCTTTTTAGATCACTGTCTCCCTCCTAGACATCATTGCTTTTTAGATTGACCTGTTGATAATCTATATCGCCAATAATTGATTCCCAATTATTGGCCATGCTAGACCACACCCCCTAAGATTTTTATAAATACTCTATTAATATCTCTTATACATAATATTTTTATGATTATGGTTTTACTAGTGTAGCTTTTATTCTGATGCTTTTTATCTATTTACTTTTAATTTTAATATATTCGTCCATTACTGCCCGTATTTATCTCTTTTGTTTTATGCTAGATGTCATTTTAGAAATGAACGTTACTGCGCAGGTGCACTAACGAGACGTGTTGCTCTGATTTACTTTCGGGGCTGCGCCAATAAGAATAATGGTTCCCGGGCATTTCCCAGTGGGCTAAAACAGTTAATGACCATCTACATTAAAAATGCCCCCATAAAATGATCGTAAGTGAAGTTTGCACATTCCTTGCCACTGTTACGTCTGTAGGCCATCATTCTATGTATATTAGCCCACGAGAAAATGGCCGTAGATGTGGCTACAATGGACTTCACGAAAATGGCCGCCAATTACTGACACTATTTATACGTTCGTCCTTACCCCAGTTGTTATTCCCTGATGAAGTCATTTGACGATACGCGTAGGAACACAATTGGCCAGTAAGGACACCGGAAGTGACGTCCGGAAGCGCGAACGTGACACGCGTTCGTTTAGTTGTGCTTTTTATTACTGTTTTAAATGTGAGTACCTATATCTTCGTTTTATATCCAATAAATTGTGAATACGTACTTCACCATTGGAGTGTTCCCCTTGCTTTCTCTGCATGTTACAACGTGCCCACGGTGAATGAGAGTCTAGGATCACATCACCTACTGAACCTACATTATTGGACAACAAGCGTTACTTTGGAAATGCTGTTTACCTTACAGCAGTAAGGTAAGGTAATTACTGCACCTAGTGTGAGGATATTATACGCATATGAGCACTGGTGGAATCCACCTCCTGTTTTTGGAGCACGCAGGATACTGCTTTGTTGATCACCAAATGGACGTATTTTACCACTAAATGGACATGCTTTTTATATAACTGTAGTTCACCTCATTCTTGTTTTTGGAGTTTTTGTTCAAACACATATCTCACTGTTTATGGACTATTAGCATTTTGTTCATACACGTGATACACTGCACATGGACTATTAGCATTTTGTGCATTTTTTGATTTGTATTGCACTTTTATAACGACACTCAGTTTTTTTTTTTTTTTTTTTTTTCGTGCCATATCATTTATACATTTGGGTGCACTCAATATTATTTCACTGTCATTTATAGAAGATTTCTTATACCAAGTTTTTTATGTCAAGTGCACAATTTGACCTGGTGTATTGCACTTTAGTATTTATGCACATTGTCTGAGCTTATTTAAACATACAGTTTCACACTTTTATTCTATTTCTGTTTTGGCTGTTACTTGAGTACATATTAGTTTAATTAGATTTATTTAGCCGGAGCGCAACACCATTTCTTAATTACTATCACTTAATCTGGGGAGGGTTTACACCCCTGCCGGTGTTTTGCTGCAACCACACTAGTTCTAGGACACATTGATAGGCGCGAGAATACTTTTACTCTCATAGCCAGGATGGCTTCCTATTTTATTTGAATTTATCGTTAACACGTTATCAGATTACCCCTTGAACAACATTGTAGCCTATGTTAAAATTTTGGCAAACAAATATTTATAAAAGAAAAGAAATGGTTGTTGGTCTCTTATTTCAATTAAATAATCCCTTTGTGCTAGTTCATGGCCTTATGCAGGACTACATTTTTGTCTATCCTTTGGGCATGAACTCTCTTGTTGGCTATGACCTCAGCTTTATTTTACTGTATATCGCCTAGGATTTTCAAACTATGCCAAACTATGCACAAACTTCTTGCTAAAACCATGTAATAGGTAATCGATGGTTTAAATATTTGGTGGCACTCAAGCATCAGTTCATTCTTATACAACATCTTTAAGATTTGGTTGCTAAGGTGGGGCAATCATTTCAATAGCAGTAACCATCAAAATGTAATAGAGGCCTTACCTTACATTTATTAAAATTTATTTTTAGACCCCTTTCACACCACACCGCCGATAGTGTGAGCGGTAAAACGCTGCTATATTTAGCGGCGTTTTACCACGGATTTGCGGCACATTTTGGCTGCTAGCGGGGAGCTTTTACCCCCGCTAGCGGCCGAGAAAGGGTTAAAACCGCTGGCAATACGCCGCAATAGCGGCGTTTTGCCGGCGGTATTACAGCGCTGTCACATTGATTTCAATGGGGAGCAGCGGTGGAGGAGCGGTAAACACACTGCTCCTTCACCGCTCCAAAGAAGCTGCTGGCAGGACTTTTCCCTGACGTCCTGCCAGCGCACCACTGTAGTGTGAAAGCCCTCGGGCTTTCACACTACATACAATGGTGCAGCTTCTTTAGGGCGGATTGCAGGCACTATTTCTAACGCTATAGCGCCTGAAAAACACCCTGGTGTGAAAGGGGTCTTAAAGGGTTTGCCAAACAAAAATCTATTTTTCAGTATGTTTGGCATAATGCCTTACTGTATACAGTTGTCTTTACTCTGTTTAATAAATTAAAAGTCAGCAACTACAAATACTGGAGCTGCTGACTTTAAGAGCTTTTTTTTTTTATTGTTGGAGACCTTTTTAAGGGGTTGTACAAATGTTATCCAGTGAGGTTGGCATATGGAGATCAAATTTGATTAGTAAGATCATTTAGACCTATAAATACCACATGTTTATAGTAATCCAGGGATGGACTTGGAAGATTGAGTATATAAGCCTACCACAGTAGATATTACTAGTAGAATAGTTAACTCAGCCCAGAGCTATTTCATCAAGTAGGTCTAGATGCGAGAGATCAGACTAAGATTTTTCTGATAGTCAATTTGTCAGAATCAGTCGCAAGGAGACCAGATACGTAGCTACAGTACATGAGGAAATTGAGACCAAACACAGTATAGATCATTAAAGTGATATTTATTTACAGTGAACACACACCAATACACATACAGAGCAACCAGTGAAAACATAAACCACTCCAGAAAACAAGAACAGAGTAACTAATAAACCTAACCACTGACTATATACAATATAAGGGACAAAGGTAACAGGTATGCAAGGAAGGGAATCATGACTGGGTACAAGAGCAGGGAGCAGGAGCAAGACAGAGGGGTGCAGGACGGATCAGAAACCAGGAAGTTCAGAATAGGTATCAGGCCCAGCCTAGCAGCAAAGAGGCGATCAGAATCATGTTGTGCTGGGGGAATGGAGGAGCAGCCTTTAATAGCCACCTCACAGCTGAACTCTGGTATCACTGATCATTCTGGCCTGCTAGCTCTTGGAAGACACCTTCTGGTGGACACTGGAGCTGTAACAAATAGCCCAGAACAGCACAGTGTCATCAGCAGGTGAACCTAATCCTAACACAATTATTCTCGAATAGTATGCTTATGTGTACCTGTACATGAAGAGTGATACAGTATGTGGTACAAATCAATGGTTCTCTGGTAGCCATTATAGTGTTGACAAAACCCTCCACTTCACTCGAAGAGCTATATGATTTTTTGTTTGTTTGTGGATAGTAATTATATATACTGTATTTTATACCCCATGTAGATGGCTCTCTGCACTCTTCCTGTAAAAATCATCATTGGTATATGAAACAGTAGTAAAAATCCACATTGGTGTATGAACCCATTAGTAAAATAAGAATTAATCATTTTAAATTTTCAGAAATAAAAGTTATGTTTTAGACTTTACTGGGTGAGATTGGTGGGTTGAATTGCACATCACTCTGAATTTTGTGTTGTAACTAGTTTCCACAGTTTGGGCATTTACATATTTTTATATAACAAGGCTCTTGTTTCATTATGTAAACACAGGAAGTTACCACGCTTGCACAACACAGAAAATTATATTAACAAAATACATGAGCTGCAGCTCTATTGTGAGATACACACAAAAAAATAACAAAACAGAGGAGCTTCGTTACTACTAATAACAGTGATTAAATTATATATGGATCTCAGTGAATGAATGTCAATTAAGAACCAGTGAAGCAGTAAAGGTAAGTGTCCATGTGATTATTCTTCGTGACAGTCCATAATAAAAGGCACCAGACTGTTATTGTGGAAATTTTTATTCATGTATGTTGTCAGATGTCCCCCAGTGTTATTTTTGATGCAATATGCTCATGCAAGCGTATTCGCACATAGATTGGCATATATGGTCAGAGGGTACAGTAAGGTGTACTCCTCTGGAATAAGGATGAGCTTCGAGTTTGAGCCGAACTCATGTTCGACTCGAACATTGCCTGTTCGCCTGTTCAGCGAACAGTGAACAATTTGGGCTGTTTGCGACATATTCGAAAAGCCGGAAAACACCCTATACAAGTCTATGGGAGAAATCTAAAGTGCTAATTTTAAAGGCTAATATGCAAGTTACTGTCCTAAAAAGTGTTTGGGGACCTGGGTCCTGCACCAGGGGACATGGATCAATGCAAAAAAAGTTTTAAAAACTGAAGTTTTTTCAGGAGCAGTGATTTTAATAATGATTAAAGTGAAACAATAAAAGTGTAATATTCCTTTACATTTCGTACGGGGGGTGTCTATAGTATGCCTGTGAAGGGACGCATGTTTCCCGTGCTTAGAACTGTCCCTGCACAAAGTGTCATTTTGCAAGGAAAAAAAGTCTTTTAAAATCACTTTCCATTGTCGGCTCTTGTAATACAGAGAACACTCAATGAGTGTTCTCTGTATTAGCCAACAATTCATTCATTGATAAACAAAAAACAAAAAAAAGCGTGGGGGTTCCCCTAAATTTAATTACCAGGCCCTTCAGGTCTGGAATGGATATTAAGGAGAACCCCGTGTCAAATTGAAAAAAAATTGACGTGGGGGTCCCCCTAAATATCCATACCAGACCCTTCAGGTCTGGTATGGATATTAAGGGGAACCCCGCATCAAATAAAAAAAAAATCTGACGTGGGGGTCCCCCTAAAAATTCATACCAGACCTTTTATCCGAGCACGCAACCTGGCAGGCCGCAGGAAAAGAGGGGGGGCGAGAGAGCACCCCCCCTCCTGAACCGTACCAGGCCACATGCCCTCAACATTGGGAGGATGCTTTGGGGGTCTGTGACCCCTCAAAGCACCATGTCCTCATGTTGATGTGGAGAAGGGCCTCATCCCCACAACCCTGAGCGGTGGTTGTGGGGGTCTGTGGGCGGGGGACTTATCAGAATCTGGATGCCCCCTTTAACAAGGGGACCCCCAGATCCCACCCCCCCTGTTTGAAAAGGTAAGGGGGTACAAAAGTACCCCTACCATTTCACAAAGAAAGTGTAAAAATGGTTAAATAAGACAAACACACTTTTGAAAAATTCCTTTATTTAAAAAAATAAAATAAAAAAAAGATTCCAGCGGTGCTAATCCACTCTTGCTATCTAGCGACAGATGATCATCTCTCCGGGGTCCAGCGATGGCTGATCTGATCCGGTGACGGGGGATCTCTCAGTCCAGCGCTGTCCATACATGCATCCGTCTTCTGTCTCCACTGCGG
This sequence comes from Lithobates pipiens, assembly GCF_037356315.1. NCBI lineage: Eukaryota > Metazoa > Chordata > Amphibia > Anura > Ranidae > Lithobates > Lithobates pipiens. The sequence continues at coordinate 288,669,798 of NW_027507748.1, read as the reverse complement.
AGACACTGCGGGGATCCCAGCGCTGACGTTTCTTATATTAGGAGGGCGGGGCCACCTGTCACCTGACCCTACCCCCTCTGACACAGGTGAGGGGAGCCAGGGATTCCCTAATGACGTATGGGTGACCCCGCCCCCTCTGATGTAAGGGAAACCTGCGTTACATCAGAGGTGGGCGGGGTCACCAATACATCATTAGGGAATCCCTGGCTCCCCTCATGACATTTTCCTATTGCAGCCAGCGCAACGGGATCGCACTGGTTAGAGAAGCCTGTCGCTGGGAACCAGCGTGTCAGGATTGCGCTGGAAACACAATATCAGAGGCACCTACTGTATTACTACATACAATGAGAAGACTAAAACATGAAACAAACATTTAGACAAATATGAGGGAGATATTTTATAGTTTCTAAAACAAAAATAAAAAATATAACCAGACAGAATGCTGCTTCACTCTTTTAGCAATAGAAAAAAATACAATGTGAAAAACACGAGAGCAGCTTGAAAACCTTGCATGGGCCAGCCACACAAAGCTACAGCAACAGCTACTTCCAATGTATTTTTATTCTGGAGTCTCGTACCTCCAGACATCAAAAGCACCTTCCAGAGTAAGCATGAGCTGAACACCCCCCTGTTCGGTTCGCACCAGAACCTGCGAACAGACCTAAACTTCGTGTGAACTTTAGAACCCTATTAAAGTCTATGGGACTCGAACGAAGTGAGCAAGAGAGATCAGCGACAATGTCGCCTCACTAATGATACCTGCATGCCTTCAGGGGCATACTAGGCCCTTAGGTCTGGTAAGGATTTTAAGGGGAACCCCCTTCACCGAAAAAATGGCATAATCCATACCAGACCCCTATCTGAGCACACAGGCTGGCCGGTCAGGAAAGGGGGTGGGGATGAGTGCCCCCCCTGAGCCACACCAGGCCGCGCATGCCCTCAACATGGGTGGCGCCCTGCGGCCCCCCCACCCCAAAGCACCTTGTCCCCATGTTTATGAGGACAAGGCCCTCTTCCCGACAACCCTGGCTGTTGGTTGTCAGGGTCTGCGGGCGGGGGGCTTCAGAATCCGGGAGCCCAGTTTAATAAGGGGGCCCCCAGATCCCAGCCCCTCACCCTATGTGAATAAGTATGGGGTACATGGTACCCCTACCCATTCACCTGAGGGGAAAAAGTTTTAATAAAAAAACACAACACAGGTTTTTAAAGTACTTTATTAGATAGCTCTGGGGGTCTTATTCCGACTTCGGGGGTCTTCTCGACGGGCTTCTCCGCTATCTTCTGCTCTTTTACCACTCTTTTACTAACGGAGTAGCCCAACTTTCTCCTTCGTTACCTCTGCCTTCTGGGAGTCTTTTTCCGACTTTGGGGGTCTTGTCCCGCTCTTTGCTTCTTCTGCCAGGCCTCCGCTATCTTTTTACAGCTCTTTTACTAGCGTTGGCCGCTGTCGCCTTCTTCTTCTTCCCCTCATCCACCCACTTCTAATGATGGGCATACATGCAGCATTTATATATGCCGAAGCATGAGGGCACCCTCCACCTGCCGTGTATTAAATTACTCCAATCCTCCTATTTCTTGTTTCCGTGATTTTGTGTATTTTATATCCACCAGTTTAGTGACAACACCACCACCACCAAATTGAATGAACAAGGCTATCCTAATAAATATAAATGATAAAAGAAATTCACAATTATAGCAAACTTGACTTGGCATCCCTGAGTATGGACTCTACGTGTTTCATGTCAATTTCAGCCAATCATCAGGAGTGGGATGCATCAAAAATGGCTAAATAAGATGGAATGAATAAGTAAATAGGTCAGTCACAGTCTCAAATAAAAAATCATTGCTTTCAAAGAGAGAGCAGGTTTTAAAAGTAAATGCATTACCTTTGGCAATGCCCAGATGAATAACCCAACAGACCCAAAAAGGAAATAGGATGGTGGCACTGAATGAGCCGTCTCCCCCGGGGTTGAGGCGAGGACACATCCCCTTCCCCGTAAGCCATCGCTCTCCAAGGAACACGGAGGAATGGAGAGGGGGTAGTGAGAAACAGCGGCCATAGGGAGAAGCGGACAGCCACAACACAATACCAGAGTATGAGGTATACACATATGGGCAACAGATCGGATTCTAAAAAATAAATAAAAATAAATATAAATGGATGATAAAAACTGACCGTGATTGAGGATGACGTTTGAGCATGTATGATAGAAAAAAAAATGTATGTGAAGTGAAGGGGGTTGAGCCAAAGATAACAATTCAACCTGTTATCTTTGTCTCAACCTGTTATCTTTGGAAAAGATAACAATTCAATTGTATGTGAAGTGAAGGGGGTTGAGCCAAAGATAACAATTCAACCTGTGTTTAAAAAGTGACTGGTTGATGAAAAACAAATTGCAAAAAAAAATGATGTGTAAATTATAAAATGATAAGGTAAGTGGTAAATGATAAAAGGATGTATTAAATAACCTAATATAAGGGTCTGAGTGTTGTGTGAACATGTGTCTAGATTGATCCTTAAATAGGACCCCCTAATTACCTAAAGTGTAGATCAGAGCCCATAGAACCTCTCCTCCTGAGGGAATGTGTGGAGTGAGCTGCTGGCTTGACCCTGCCTTTGTATCCACAAACTTGAGGCATGTCACCTCCAACGTCATGCAGCCAACACGTTGGCCATGTGATTGGACAGAGCAGACACCTGCCCGAGGTGCAAAGACCACAGCGGTAGTCAATCCCGTCCCCCTAGCCACGCTGGAGGGGAAAACACATATTATGTATTCAAATACATATTCATGTCTCATTTAAAGTCCCACAACCCACTTTCTTAATTTCAGGCTTAAACAGTGTTCACCCTCATAAAAAATGAACAATAATTATTACGCAGTATATCTGTGCATTTATTTATAAAAAAGGTAAAAAACAGGTTATGTCACTCACATTTTCAAGTGCCCTTGAGTCGTCACTAAACTTGTCCAGCAGTTTGAATGGGTTTGGATGGGTGAGGGTATCGCCGTGTCTCTCTTATCCCGGCATGCGTCCCAAGCCTCGTTATCGTTTACCCGGAAATGACGTGATGTATTTCCTAGCAGCCTCTATGCATTTCGCAAAATACAATTGCGTCATCAGGAAGCTGCTTGTTGTTACTGTGTCACTCTATTTATACCCTCAATAATTCATTCCGCGTTACCGGAAGTGACTAATCCACCATCTTAACTACTGCCATCTTCTGTCCACACCCGAAAGTGACAAGGCGTCAGCCCTTACATTCTTAATACTGGGTAAGAATCTAAATATTGGTTATGGGCAGTACATACCAATAGTTAGAATGGCGGACTAACCACTTCCGGCCAGGCCAGGTCTATGTCAGAATCTCTGAATTCCCAATATCCTGCTCAATGCTTCCGAGGCTGTAGCGCATTGGGCACACATGTCCATATCCGATGGGAATGTCCCACAGTACAGACCTTTTGGTCTGAAGTATTTCTGATCCTCTTGATCCTATTTGCTACATCCTTAACACCTGATCCGACAGTGGAACTCCTGAACAACAAACCCATCGCTGTGATCCACCACCAGTTTAAAGCGGTAGTAAACCCGCAAATTAATTTTTTTTTTTTTAAACCTGCAAAGCAAAAGGCATAATGAGCTAGTATGCACCGCATACTAGCTCATTATGAAATACTTACCTTAGAACGAGGCCCCGACATCTGGCCCGATCCACGCCGAGGGAGCTGACATGCTCCCTCGGCGTCTCTTCCGGGTATCGCGGCTCCGGCGCTGTGAGTGGCCGAAGCCGCGATATCGTCACTCCCGCGCATGCGCGCAGGAGATTTCAGTCCGGCCGGACGAGCGCTGCCGGATTTTCACGGCGAGAACCCCCTTGTGCGCATGCGCCGCTGCAGTCAGCGGCGCATACCGAGGGGAATATCTCCTAAACCTGTAGGGTTTAGGAGATATTTTTTTTACCTACAGGTAAGCCTTATTATAGGCTTTCCTGTAGGTAAAAGTTAAAAAATTGACCTTACAACCACTTTAAGCTCATATAGTTACATAGTAGATGAGGTTGAAAAAAGACACAAGCCCATCAAGTCCAACCTATGTGTGTGATTATATGTCAGTATTACATTGTATATTCATGTATGTTGCGGTTGTTCAGGTGCTTATCTTATCTTATCTATAGTTTTTTGAAACTATCAATGCCCCCCGCTGAAACTACTGCCTGCGGAAGGGAATTACACATCCTTGCCACTCTTACAGTAAAGAACCATCTACGCAGTTTAAGGTTAAACCTCTTTTTTTCTAATTTTAGTGAGTGGCCACGTGTCTTATTAAACTCCCTTCCGTGAAAAAGTTGTATCCCTATTGTGGGGTCACCAGTATGGTATTTGTAATTTGAAATAATATCCCCTCTCAAGTGTCTCTTATTCAGAGAGAATCAGTTCAGTGTTTTCAACCTTTCTTTATAACTAATATCCTCCAGACCCTTTATTAGCTTTGTTGCCCTTCTTTGTACTTGCTCCATTTTCAGTACATCCTTCCAGAGGACTGGTGCCCAGAACTGGACAGCATACTCCAGGTGAGGCCGGACTAAAGTCTTGTAGAGTGGAAGAATTATCGCTTTATCCCTGGAGTTAATCCCCTTTTTAATGCATGCCAATATTCTGTTTGCTTTGTTAGCAGCAGCTTGGCATTGCATGCTATTGCTGAGCTTATCATCTACTAGGACCACCAGGTCCCTTTCCATCCTAGATTGCCCCAGAGGTTCACCCCCTAATGAGTATATTGCATTCATATTTTTGTCCCCCCAAATGCATTATTTTACATTTTTCTACATTAAACCTCATTTACCATGTAGTTGACCACCCCATTAATTTGTTCAGATCTTCTTGCAAGGTTTCCACATCCTGTGGAAAAGTTATTGCCCTTCTTAGCTTAGTGTCGCCCGCAAAAACAGAGATTGAGCTGTTTACCACATCCTCTAGGTTGTTTATGAACAAATTAAACAGAATTGGTCCCAGCACAGAACCTCAGGGGACCCCACTTCCCACCCCTGACCATTCAGAGTATTCCCCATATATCACCACCCTCTGAACTCACCCTTGTAGCCAGTTTTCAATCCATGTACTCACCCTATGGTCTATGCCAAAGGACCTTACTTTGTACAGTAAATGTTAATGGGGAACCGTGTCAAATGCTTTTGCAAAATCCAGATACATCACATCTATGGGCCTTCCTTTATCTAAATAGCAGCTCACCTTCTCATAGAAGGTTAATAACGTGGTTTGGCAAGAACGGTTGTTCATGAATCCATGCTGATTACTGCTATTGATACTGTTTTCATTACTAAAATCTTGTATATAGTTCCTTATCATCCCCTTCAAGAGCTTGCATACTATTGATGAAAAAATGGAGAAGAGGGGGGGCTAGAGAGGGGGCTGGGGGGTCACCAACCCCGGGACTTTTAGGGTATCAAATCACAGAAAGCAAACCATTTCGTTTAATTGAGAAAATATTCAAATTGACTCAATTAACAATTGAAATAGATAAAAAGTATAATTTTATTTACATTTTACAAAATCAGTAACAAAACTTTACTGTTACATTCATAAAACTAATCTTGCACGGTACAGCGTGGGAAACCACTTCAGAATTACCCAACTTTGTCCATGAAGAGAAAGAAATGAGCTGCGATTTTCAACATGTTTCGCTCAATTTGAGCTTCTTCAGGAAATTTAAGCAGCCAATGATTAACACTAAAACAACAGAGGTATGCAATGAGTAAATATTAATCAATAAAGTAAAATAAACTACATAAAATGAAATTAGAAAATGAATTAATATCCAAAAAGAAATAATGTGATTATTGGTGAATGAACACATGAATTCAATTACAGATTCAGTACATTAAAAGTACATTAGAATAGGATCTCACCAAATTCGCCAAGACTCCCCGTGTCAATACTGTATTCAAATAATGTCATTGAGAATCAATTGAGTTTGGATACAAGCCTTAATGGCTCATGACCAGAGAGAGCGTGTCGCCATTGTGGGTCTGCAGAGAGGAACAATAGGTAGTGATGGTTGAAGATATTTACTGGACATAGAGATCCAGGGAAAATTTAAGTAAAAAAAGGTTAATAGATAAGTGAATAAAGAATCGGTATTGGTTACCTGAAAGGGTTAATTGAATCAATAAAATTGATGCTAGGCTAACTGGTCTGTAATTCCCAGGGATGTATTTGGCCCCTTTTTAAATATTGGTGCTACATTGGCTTTTATCCAATCAGCCGGTACCATTCCAGTCAGTAGACTGTCAGTAAAAATTAGGAACAATGGTCTGGCAATTACTTGACTGAGTTCCCTAAGTACCCTTGGGTGCAAGCCATCTGGTCCCGGTGATTTATTAATGTTAAGTTTCCCAAGTCTATTTCTAATTCTGTCCTCTTTTAGCCACGAGGGTGCTTCCTGTGATCATGAGGACAAACACTGCAGTTTTGGTTACTGAAGGACCCCCCCGATTTCCTCATGAATACTGAGGAGAGGAATCAATTCAATACCTTTGCCATCTTCCCATCCTTTTTAACCAGATGTCCTTCCTCATTCTTTATGGGGCCAATATGATCTGTCCTCCCATTTTTACTGGATATATACTTAAAGAATTTTTGGGGATTTTTTTTTGCTCTCCTCTGCTATGTGTCTTTCGTGTTCTTTCTTAGCAGCCCTAATTGCACCCTTACATATCTTGTTGCATTCTATGTAAAGTCTGAATGCTGAAAATGATCCCTCAGCCTTTTTACATTATTTGGCTTACATTTCTGTAATGTACTTTAACATACTTTTATATCACCCTTTACCAATAGGTAGATGCTATTAAGGGTTATTTTACTAGGATTTCCAGCACAGGCAAATTTAGGCAGGCCTATGCTACAATCTAGGCCTGTCTGTTTTGATATGGGGACTGGGAGTGGTCAGAGTAGCAGTGGGTGTGACCACCTGCACTTCAGTTCTGAGGCGCCTCCCCTGCTTCCAGGGAGAAGATTCTGGAAGAGGGGCCGGGCCTGGAACTGGAGTGGCAGGCAGATTGTGTGTGAGCCCTGACCAATCCCCAAATGATATTGGCAGGGGGCGGGCCTCTTATATAAGCTGAGGTGATATGTTACTGGGGGGAGAAGTCGGCTGAGTGAAATGAGGAATGGAGTGTTAGGCAGCAGCAGGAGGCAATCTCCATCTGAACGATTGCAGGAGGAGTCCCAGGCAGAACTGTGAGGGAACATTGCCTCTACACGGTCATTGGCAATGTCTCTGCCACCACACGTCCAAATGACAGGGAACTCCTGGAGCAGAGGGTTAGGCGAAGCTGTCGGAATGCATGGTCCGGTCAAGTTTCTCCTCAAGGACTCAGGGCTGTGGAAGGTTGGCGAGTGTTACTACAATGGAGGACTGGAGGTGCCAAGGAGTCTGTGAGGGAACTCTGCTTTTACATGGTCATTAGCAGAGCCTTCATCAAACACATGGTGGATTATGGGGATCCTGAACCAGAAAATAGACTGTGTTGATCTGTGTCAAGTCGATGTGGCCTCATGGCACATGATTTGCAAGTTGGGCTGGCTAGGAACAGTAGTCCCTTTCCTAAAGTCATGCTTTTAACCTACTAGGCCTCCAGGGAGAGGTTCTGCAGGCCTCAGGCCTAGTAGCAGTGAGCCACCATGGCAGTAAAGGGACTTATTCAGAGTGGGCCCTTATTCCCCGATAGAAGAAGATGTAACATATTTAATTTCAGTAACTACAAGTGTGTGCAGGAGGAAACCAGTGTATGTGGGTAGAAGTAATCAAGTTTTGTGCAGGAGGGAAGACGTTTCTAGGAACATCATTACTACATGGTCAGAAGTGGTGTCTTCATTCTCTAACACGGTATTGAATGAGGAGCCCTTGAAAGCAAATAGTCTGCGGGAGGAGAGCAGAGGAAGAGCAACAGTCTGCATGGAGATGCAGTAGGAGATTTACATTTAATGATTAATTCACATCTAATCTTCTGGCTCTAACATTGTGTTTTTGTACTTAAATTAAAAATATGATGGCAATGATATATCCTATGAGCATCCCACATTCCAATCCCTATCCAAGTTGTACCACCCAATAAAAGAACAAAAACAAAACTCGCAAAAGACTGTTCATTGTCTCTGGAAGTGAAGAATGAAGTCTGGCCGTGGGGTGATTTTGGCGGATTGTTTGTTATTAGCTGCAACACCATGACTACACTTTAATAAAACATTTGAATAAAAAAAATATTAATTTACTATATACAACTTCCCCAACCTGGGGACAAACTGTTATTTCCTTAACCGGTTTCCGACCAGCGCACGACGATGTACGTCGACAGAATGGCACGGGCAGGCATATTGGCGTACAGGTACGTCCAATCTTCAATGCTGCCCTGCCATCGGGAGCGCGCCGCCGGCGGCGCACTCCCGCGCTGGTCGGGACCCCCGTGAGTCCGGTCGCGGGAGCCGCGGACTCGATCGCCGCGGGCATACCCACGATCGTCTTACGGGACGGCTGAATGGAGGAAATGCCGTGTAAACAGCATTTCTCCATTCTGCCTAGCAACTAGTGACACTGATCTCTGCTCCATGTGATTGGAGCAGAGATCAGTGTTCACTAAATGAAAGCCCGACCCCCCCACAGTTAGTAACACACCCCTAGGAACATTTAACACCTACACTGCCACCCACTGGTTAACCCCTTCACTGCCAGTGTCATTTACACAGGAATCACTGCATTTATATAGCAGTGATTACTGTATAAATGACAATGGTCCCAAAAATGTGTCAAAAATGTCTGATGTGTCCGCCGCAATGTCACAGTCACAATAAAAATCGCTGATCGCCGCCATTACTAGTAAAAAAATAATAATAAAGAATTATTAATAAAAATGCTATAAAAATATCCCTATTTTGTAAACGCTATAACTTTTTTTGCGCAAACCAATCAATAATCGCTTATTGCAATTTTTTTACCAAAAATATGTAGAAGAATACATATCGGCCTAAACTGAGGGAAAAAAATGTTTTTTTTATATATTTTTGGGGGATATTTATTATAACAAAAAGTAAAAAATAATGCGTTTTTTTCAAAATTGTCGCTCTATTTTTGTTTATAGCGCAAAAAATAAAAACCGCAGGGGTGATCAAATACCACCAAAAGAAAGCTCTATTTGTGGGAAAAAAAGGACGTCAATTTTGTTTGGGAGCCACGTCGCACGACCTCGCAATTGTCAGTTAAAGCGATGCAGTGCCGAATTGCAAAAAGTGGTCTGGTCTTTGACCAGCAAAATGGTCCGGTCTGTAAGTGGTTAAAGGCAGGTACCCTATATGTTTTTATGATTAGTACTGTAAAGTGTGGTATATTGTTGCTAAAGAATTTATTTCCATGCAAGTGTCCCTATTTTATAAATAGTCTAGTACTGTGTTTTATGCTGTAAAGTAGGTACTCCAATTTGTGAGCACACCTCTCTACCTCTATAAAGAAGTTCAAGCGCTGCTTAAAGGACATGTTCACTCTATTATGGTTTTCACTAGTAGCCTTTAACTCCTTAAAATGTGTGACCATTTTGCAGGCTGTTTGAAGCAACACATGTGCATGTGTTTCTGATAGATTAGATGGGGTTTGCTTTCCGGGTCTGTGATCCCAACTCCAGGGCCCTCCTGGCCTGGGGCCTGTGTTGCATGGTCTTGCTCCTCGGGGCTAGCTAGCCCGAGGCTTCGCAGCTGAGAGTGTAGGCCCAGGAATGTCTTGGGGCCTACTGATCCAGGGGTGGTCCTGTGCTGTTTCGCCAGTGGGGAGAAGCCAAGGAAAGCTGAAGGATCCAGGGGAGGACTTTTCCAGTGGAGGATGGAGCGCTAGGCTGGTGTCTCTGGAGGAGTCTGGAAACTCAGTTTGAGGACGCATCCCAGATCAATATCCTTACAGTATCACAGGGTCGGCTGAAAGAATCTGGTACTGTATAGTAGTTCTTCCTAAAAACTCTCAAGAATCTCTAAGTTCGGTTAACAAGTCTGTGGCATCTACTTTCAAGAACCACTGAGTTTAATTAACAAGTCTGTGGCAGAGACTTTGGCATATCATCAGCTGCTAGGTCAAGTGAGAGTGGCCTATCCGGTGACTGCTGGATCCAGTCTGTGGAGCTGTTTGTCCTCTGGATCTGACTGATACCTCTAACCCGCAATTACTAGGTGCCTGAACTCCCCTTATCCTCTAACCCTCTGTTGAAGGACTGTGCCTTGTGTCTTTCTTTGGTGTTACTTTGGGCTACTTTCCACGGACCCCCCTATGATGAAGAGTAAGCAGAAGAGGTAACGCTAAGCCTGAATAAAACCAGAAGCTCCTTCGGGGGTTAGTGCTACATGTAGGGGCTTGTGTGTCTGGGATTTGCCATTGCTCTCGCAATTCAAGGAAACTGAAGTCTACACGATAGGGGGTTCTGGACTGTGCCATGTTTTATTTGTAAGGGGCTAATTGCGGGTTACTACCTGGTATGTGAGCTGTGGGCAGAGTCAAGAAAAGCCTGCGAGTTACATGACCAGAGGAGCTAATAGGAGGAGCTTCTCTGTCTACGTGTTGCATGAGGCACCATGTGTCTGTGTGGGATGCTGAAGAGAAGAGTCCATATTTTTGCTTTGAAAATGTTCCGAGTACCAGGATTAATGTCTGTTATGGGACCCAGGATGCCTTCTGGGGGTACCACTACGAGTATTAGACTGCCTGGAACTCTGCTGACCGATACAGGGATTCGCCTGAGACCGCAGGGGCGTTTCATCCTGTATACTAAGGGAGATGTTGACACCTTGGGCATGCTGTGCAACAGGTGTGAGGGACTGGTTGCAAACCCCTGCCGGTTGGTCGAAGTCAGCATTGCGGGGAGTACTTGTTCACAGTGGAGCAGCCTACTGTGCCGCCTTGTGCATATAGAATTTGCTAAACCCACCGCTACACTCAGTGTTCCAGAGGGAGGTGGTACTGTGACTGCCCTCAGAGGAACAACCATAGACATTGTGGGAGCTGTCCTTTCCACCACCACACACCTTTCTGCATCTACTCAGAGGAAGGTGGGATATGTGAAAGCCTCCCGCGGCCACGGTCAAGGCCTACCTCAGAAGTTACCTGGACCGGATCCGGGTACTCTGGGAAAATGTACCTAGTGGGACTGTTTGTAGATATTTACCAGCAGAAAAGTCACGGTACTCTGAGATAGACTTTTTGTCGGACATATCTGGGGACAATGACCTGTTTGAAACCATGTCCCAAGAGATGTTGTGGGCAAACGCTGATGATGTCACCACAACATGTAATGGTTGGCTAATCTTGAATTCGGGGAGTGCATCGCCTCAGACGGGAACCCCAGTGACCATTGCTGAGACTGTGTCCAAAGACAATACTTTTTTCGGGTCAAAAGAATTGCCTGCCTATGCCATGGTACAGAAATCACCTAACTCATGTGTGCCTCATGGATTGGGAAGTGCTCGATCTTTGCCTAGACTCGCCCGATCACAGTAGTTGCAGAACAAATGGGTAGCTACCGAGTATGGGCTGGAATGTCCCTACGTACCTAAAGAAATAATGCAGGAGATTGAACAGCATAGAGAACGTTGGTATGCAGATGATGTTTTGGACTATTTGAAAGTGCCCAAACCTTTTAGGAAACCAGGATGTTCTTCTACCATGGATGATCGTTTCACTGAATGTCTTCAACACTGGAGTTATGGGAGACACATCCAGGTGGACAAAATAGTTATTTGCCAGCCTGGAAAGAACAACATTGTTTACTTTATCACTACTGTGGATGCCAAGGGGAAAGCCATCATGTTGCCACATCCCCGGTTTTATTGGTGATGCATCGCATTGACCTTTTTTTCTTTTTCATGTCAGTTCTTAAAGAGGAGAACTTCTTTTGTCTCAACATACAAGGACTGTGGAGGACTAGCTAGATAGTGTTAGGTCTCATAAAAGATGTTTCAGGTCAAGATTACCTACCAGTCACCACACTTGTATAAAGGACTTGCTCTTCAATGCTTTTGCCACTAGGTGGTGAAGGTTTGCATAACAGGTTGGATTATTGCACTTAGACACGCAGTAAATATACTGGAAAGAAAGTGTCATTTCATTTTCTTTTGAAGTGAGGCTTTGCTTCCGTTGTCACACATTGTGTATGTTTGGGTTTCTTTTCTTATGTATCTCGTTTCAGGAAAGCAACAAAATCTTCTATCAAGCTACTGGAGAGTGGGTGGTTTAGATAGTTGGGAGTTATGTGTTATGTAACTTGTTTGCATGAAAAATTATTCTAATGTGTTGAGTGTTTGTGTTACCTTCCCTTTTCCTTTCCCTGTCCAAGTTTTGAGTTCAGGTAGGCCATTTGTTTTCAATACACTTTGTCCTTATTGATTTTCTAGAGGTAGAATTACCTGAACATCTTGAGGAAACTAAACTAAACAGAGCTTTTTTTTTTGGTTGTGTAGCGGCGGCTCCTGAAGAGCACGCACTATGCGTTTTTCAAAGTTAAAGTTATGCCTGAACTGCAGTTTGGTTCCGGTACAATTGTCTAAATTTGGACTTCAGCATCAGTCTAACTGAACTATGAGATGTTCGGTCTGGCCACAGGGGGCACTGCCTCTTCTGGCAGGCATGGAACTATGGTCTGGTTGGGTGCTTAGGTTACAGAGGATGCTGGGACTTTGACATCATAAGGGGGCAGGGTCACAATGTGACATCAACCGGTGACCCCACCCCTTGTCCCTATATAAGTTGCCGTACATCGTGGAAGGAAGAAGAAGAAGAACAGAAGAACGGAAAGCGGCAGTGGCGGCAGAAGACCGGGCCACCGTTAGTAAAAGAGCTGAAAGAAGGAGCGCGGTGGCCCGGCAAAAAGAACCGAAGAGGGGGATAAGACCCCCGAAGTCGGAAAAAGGGGCGGCGGCGGCGACAGAAGACTGTGCCTCCACTAGTAAAAGAGCTAAAGGAAGAAGATGGAGGCCCGGCAAGAAGAACCAAAGAGGGGGACAAGACCCCCTTAAGTCGGAAGAAGACCCCCAGGCGGCGGCGAGAAGACCCCCCAAGATGCAAGACCACCAGAACTGTGCAATAAACTATTTTTAACCCTTGTGTGTTGGGTCTTATTTACTTTTTTTTCCCCAGGTGAATGGGTAGGGGTATATGGTACCCCAATACTCATTCACATAGGGTGGGGGGCCGGTATCTGGGGCCCCCCTTCCTAAAGGGGGCTTCCGGATTCCGATAAGCCCCCCGCCGCAGATCCCGACAACCAACAGCCAGGGTTGTCAGGAAGAGTCCCTTGTCCAGATCAACATGGGGACAAGGTGCTTTGGGGTGGGAGGGCCGCAGGGTGTCCCCCTACCCCCAAAGCACCCACCCCCCATGTTGAGGGCACGTGGCCTGGTATGGCTCAGGAGGGGGGCGCTCGCTCGTCTCCACCCCTTTTCCTTACCGGCCGGCCTGCATGCTCGGATAGGGGTCTGGTATTGATTTTGGCGTAGTGGATTCCCCTTAAAAGCCCTACCAGAACTAAGGGCCATACCAGGCTCTGGAGGGGGAACCCATGTCGTTTTTTTTTTTTTTTCATTTGGTGTGGAGTTCTCCCTTAGGATTCATACCAAATACAGTGCCTAGTATTGGTGAGAACCCGGCCTCAATGTCAGCGATGCTTGTCGCTTATCGGAAAAGGAAAATAAACTTTTTCCTTTCCCGATGCGAGCCGGCTCGGCGCTGGCTCCCACAATGGGGCTCGCAGGGTGTCAATCTCACCAATAAAAGCGGCGAGATTGACGCAATATCACGGTCACCTACTGTATATACAGTATCTCACAAAAGTGAGTACACCCCTCATATTTTTATAAATATTTTATTATATCTTTTCATGTGACAACACTGAAAAGAAGACACTTTGCTACAATGTAAAGTAGTGAGTATACAGCTTGTATAACAGTGTGAATTTGCTGTCCCCTCAAAATAACTCAACACACGGTCATCAATGTCTAAACCACTGGCAACAAAAGTGAGTAAACCTTTAAGTAAAAATGTCCAAATTGGGCCTAATTAGCCATTTTCCCTCCACAGTGTCATGTGACTAGTTAGTGTTACAAAGTCTCTGGTGTGAATGGAGAGCAGGGGCATTAAATTTGATTTTATCACTCTCGTGCTCTCATACTGGTCACTGTAAGTTCAACATGGCTCCTCATGGCAAAGAATTCTCTCAGGAGCTGAAAAAAAGAATTGTTGCTCTACATAAAGATGGCCTAGGCTATGAGAAGATTGCCAAGACTCTGAAACTGTACTGCAGCATGATGGCCAAGACCATACAGTGGTTTAACAGGACAGGGTCCACTCAGGCCTCACCATGGTCGAGAAAATAAATTGAGTGCACATTCTCAGCGTCATATCCAGAGGTTGTCTTTGAGAAATATATATATATATATATATATATACAAGTGCTGCCAGCATTGCTGCAGAGGTTGTAGGGGTGGGGGGTCAGCCTGTCAGTGCTCAGGCCATACGCCGCACACTGCATCAAGTTGGTCTGCATGGCTGTTGTCCCAAAAGAAAGCCTATTCTATAGATGATGCACAAGAAAGCCCTCAAACGGTTTGCTGAAGACAAGCAGACTAAGGCCGCGTACACACGCGCGGACTGTTCGCCCAACTTTGTCCGTCCAACAGTTTCGGCAAACAGTCCGCTCAAACTTAGCATGGACGGACATGGCCACACACGACGGACGAACAGTTTGCTGAAACCGTACGCGATGACGTGAACGGCACGTACGACGGGACGAAAAATACGATGTCCTATACACTGCATTATAGCTTTCGGCGTGAAAATCCTTTCTGAGCATGCGCGCAACTTTGTTTGACGAACAAGCCTACACACGGGCGGACTGTTCGCTCAAACAAGGTTTCAGCGGACAGTTTTTCGGAAATTCCGAAAAACCTTGTCCGTCCAACTGTCCGCTGAAACTGTCCGCTGAAAGCCCACACACGAGCGGACTGTCCGCCCAAACACTGTTCAGCGGACAAAGTTGGGCGAACAGTCCGCCCGTGTGTACGTGGCCTAAGGACATGGATTACTGCAACCATGTCCTGTGGTCTGATGAGACTAAGATAAACTTTTTTGGTTCAGATGGTGTAAATTGTGTGTCACAGCAACCAAGTGTGTCTTGCCTACAGTCAAGCATGGTGGTTGGAGTGTCATGGTCTGCAGCTGCATGAGTGCTGCCGGTGTTCTGCCTAATAGAGTCCGGCCATCCATATGTGTCCGTTCCGTACTGCGCATGCGCAGTACGGAGCAGACGAAGCTTCGGAAAATCTCCGAAGCTGAACGGCGCCTGCGCCGTGAGTGGAGGAGGTAGCCCCACTATCCAAGCGGACATAGGGTTTAGAATTTTAGAGGGCCCCTCGCGGGGGAGCTTCGCTCGCCACGCTTCAGGCTCGGCCTCGCTGCGCTCGGCTCTTTTTTATTCTAACTCTATGTCCACTTGGATAGTGGGGATAGATCCCTGGACTCACGGCGCAGGCGCCGTTCGTCCTCGGCAATTTTCGGAATCTGTGCTCCTGTGTACTGCGCATGCGCAGTACGCAGGGGACAGCATCTGATGGAGGACCCTATTTCACAAGACACCGGCACTGGGGGCTACAGCTCATTGAGGGAACCATGAATGTCAACCTTTACTGTGAAAATTGAGTACTGTCCGTGATACTTTTTTTATTTGCACTAACATACAATTTTTCAGGACAAACTTTCGGGGTATGTCCCCTTCTTCAAGGTCCAAGCAGTACTGATTTGTTTTTACATTCTGCTTAAAAATATGTAAAACAAAAAAAACAAAAAAAAAACACCTCTGAGGGAAAGAAGAGAAAAAAAAAAAACACATACAAATCAATGGCAATAAAGATAACAGAAGAGTTAGTGAGATAAGACAGAGGGAGAGCTATTGAATGGAGGGGGGGGGGGGTGTCACAGAGGGGTTTGTAAAAGTTTAGTATAATGGGTAAGGAAACCTATATCTAAATTAAGGCCATTATTTTTTGTGTCAAAAAGAATTATCATTCTTAGTTCAAAGGTTTTCCTTTCCTGGATAGTTCTGAAATTCCCTTTAAGAACTAAAACATTGAGGTCTTCTATAGTGTGGTCCGGTTGTGAGAAGTGATGTCCCACAGGTGCGCATAAACTGTCTTCTTTATGTTCCTTGATGGTATGTCTGTGTAAATTCATCCTCGTTTGCAACTTCTGTCCTGTTTCACCAACATATTTCGGGGACATACCCCGAAAGCTTGTCCTGAAAAATTGTATGTTAGTGCAAATAAAAAAAGTATCACGGACAGTACTCAATTTTCTCTGTCATAATTGCACTAATACGGCTACAATCACATTAAGTAACCTTTACTGTGACATACTGAAGCAGAGCATGATCCCCTGCCTTTGGAGACTGGGCCGCAGGGCAGTATTCCAACATCATAATGACCCCAAGAACACCTCCAAGATGACCACCGCCATGCTAAAGAAGCTGAGGGTAAAGGTGATGGACTGGCCAAGCATGTCTCCAGACCTAAACCCTATTGCGCATCTGTGGGGCATCCTCAAACAGAAGGTAGAGGAGCGCAAGGTCGCTAACATCCACCAGCATTGTGATGTCATCATGGAGGAGTGGAAGAAGACTCCAGTGGAAAACTGTGGAGCTCTAATGAACCCCATGAAAGAGGGTTAAGGCAGTGATGGAAAATAATGGTGGCCACACAAAAATTTACACTTTGAGCCCAATTTGGACAGTTTCACTTAAGGGTTTACTCACTTTTGTTGCCAGCAGTTTGGACATTAATGGCTGTGTGTTTAGTTATTTTGAGGGGACTGCATATTTACACTATTATACGAACTGTACACTTACTACTTTCATTTCTTCAGTGTTGTCACATGAAAAGATATAATTAAATATTTACAAAATGTGAGGGGTGTACTCACTTTTACGAGATACTGTAGGTAAGGCCCTATAGAGGTATATATTTTTACAAAGGCTGAGAAACTACTGTATCTACTAGAATCTACTGTATATATATATATATATATATATATATATATATATATATATATATATATATATATATATATTGTTAGAACTAGTTCCCCCACAAACGGGGTTTTTAGGCAGCAAGAGACAGTAATAGAAGCCAATAGGAGTAGTATAAAAGGTATTTTAATATTAATTGGTAAAAACAAACATGAGCTTCACCTGAACACTTGAATAACAGACAAAATCATGTATATAAAGTACATATAATGTCACATGGAAGTAAAATAACAGACACAGCTATGTTACACTGTATGGGTAGATAACAGTGAGAGCATAAAACTAACGCGTTTCAACCCCAAAGGGGGTCTTCTTCAGAGATGATGGTCTGTTAAAAGAAAAACAAGATTACACTGAATAAATGAATCCGGTGTTATACATGTTGGGGATACCCAATATTAATTTAAAATGGTTTACCCGATAATGTACTTCCAGGTAGGTAAGGTGGATTATAGTGCTTCGGATAAAATTCCCCCATAGGGCAATGTCTCAATTTCCTTTACACATCTGGAGTGGTACCTGGTCCGTATGTGTTGCCAAGATGCCAGAGGGAAGAGGAGGCAGCGTCACAAACCCACTGGCGTGACTCGCGGGAGGTCACACTATTACCTTGCCCCCCAGAGAAGGAAACTCCGTGGGGGTAGGTGCGAGTGAGGGTACACCGGAGATATGGTGAGTCCCACCTGCAGCAAGATCCCAATAACAGGCAAAAAATTAATTAGTTAAAAGCGAGGATTGTTTAATATTGGAAACATGGAGTGCACATATGGTATGAGGTTAATAATATCATATCCTCATTATGTATACCAAAAGTTGTATACATATATATATATGTGCACCCCAAATTGTCCAAATATCCATATCGCATGCTTATTAAAGCCAGGATGAAGAAAGAAAAAAGAGGGGGAAGGGGGGGCCATGCCTGGGAGTCCAAAGAGCCTAGGAAAAAGGGGAACGAAGGAAAAAATAGCCGGAAATGAGTGAGTGTGTAGAAATGTGCTGCTGTGTGAGCCATAACACACAAGAGAAGGGGGATGGGGAGAAAAACAAAAGAAAAAGAAAAGAGGGAAATGAAAAAGTGATGAGCAGTGGAATAGTGAAAACGGTGTGAGTATGAGCACTCAAGCAGAGAGAGAAAGAATGCGCAAAGGAGTGGTAAAAAAGTGAAGAAAAATATAAGAATCATACAACAAAAAAGACCACATGTGAAGGTGTGCAAAAACAAGATGCGCTGGAATGGGTGACAGTAGTGGGGGACATAATCAATAAAAGTATCGAGTGCATGAAGGTATATGCATACAAGAAAAGTGTATATGTGTGATATGTGAGAAAATACCGAACAGATATATTAGCCTCATTCGAACAGCCAGGCAAGTGGTGAGATTATTACCTGGATTGTAAGACCTAATGGGAGACTGTTCCAGAAGGTAAAGATGAGGGACGGCGACTTAGACGTTAGTCCACAGAGGGTAACTGGCGCAGTCCCTACAACGTATTGTCTGAAGTCCGATCTGTAAATTAATTAGATCAGTCCGCATACTAAACAGCCAGTAAAAAGGCTTATTTTGGTGCAGTACGTCACCAAATATAGGTCAAATGCAAAGGAGAAATAAGTGCTCACCAAACAACAGGTACAGGTTTCTTTCCTCCTGGATGAATGTGCACCTCCTATAAAGGAAGGTTTGTATATAAAGCCTGGAGATTGGCTACAGGTGCATACACCCACCAATCAACCGGTGTATCCCGAACGCAAATATGTATATATTGTAACATTGGGGTGTTTAGCTCAAGTGGTTAGAGGCATTTTTCAGTCCACATCAGGCAGGCGTTTATAGTTAAGGGCCTGGTAGCCCACGTTTATTAAAAGGAAAAACAAAATAAAAGTCCATCCAGGAATCCCACGCAGGGGTCCAATCTTAAATTAAATACACACAATCCAAATGAAAATGCTAGCCCACCTGGCTACTCTTCAGCAGTAGTGCTGCTATAGGTACTTGCCCCTCAAATGAGCTGCTTGGATACACACAGTCTTAGGCTCCTTGGACGCACACAGCTTCAACCCTTCAACACACAGCTTTGGACTCCTTGGATGCACACAGCTTCAACCCTTCAATGCACACAGCTTTGGGCTCTTTGGATGCACACAGCTTCAATCCTTCAACGCACACAGCTTTGGGCTCTTTGGACATGCACAGCAGCAAGCTACTCCACTCCACCATCCCTCACACTCTACTCCCAACAGCCCCTTCGTTATATGGGCTGTGTGCAGCTGGGCACACACCCTGCTCGTTATCACCAAGACCTGGACACAGGGTTGGAGATCCCTCTTTCCTCCAATTTCACAGGGACAGAGCCTCGCTCTGTCACATATCCCCCCCCCCTTTGTTTCGATCCGGAGGGAGGAACACCAGCACCCATCATGATGGTTGGGACACCTCTGTGCTGGCTGTCAGCCACGTAGGCCCAACCTTTTTCCGGATGTGCTTCCAGGAACATTCCCCCCCTTTGTTTCGACCCAGAGGGCGGAACCCCCTTAGTTACTTTTGGCACCTCTGTGCCAGATACCATTTACAGAAGTACACTCCTGTCCAACCTCGCTTCTCCTAACGGGGAACTCTACCCAATGCCTCCTTTGGTGTCTCCCTCTAAGCCTTACTGTCACTCTGCTATGAGCTTTGATGCAACCTTCCCAACTTTTTTTCCGAGTGCATTTCCATAAGCACTTCCTCTCCTGAAATCTTAATGGGTTCCCGTTGGTCTTTCTACCAACCCTTCTGCCTCCACGCTTCAGGTTCCCAGGTTTCTCCAAAACTTTCTCAGCAGTACTGTTCTGAGACTGTAGGGGGCCTATTTCTATAGTGTTTAGAACGGAAACCCACCTCTTATTTCTGGTACCTGACTCAGCATTCACTAATTGATTACCAGGTTTACCTGTACCTTTGGGCACCACATTATCATGTACCATTAACACATTATTTGGTTCATCATTGACAGACATATTCAAACCAACATTAGACCTCTCAATGTTAAACATGTCACCAATGCCTTTTTTTTCAAAATTTGCTAGGGCAGAGTCTGCAGAGGGCACACATACCAGAGGGCCGCCATCACCCACAGGAACCTCACAGGACGCCACCTCCCCTGGGTTCACCCACTCTGCAGGCAGCTGTCCTACCACTTGACCCGTTCTGATGCCATCTGTATTTTTATCCACCGGAACAGGCCAGCTCTCGTCTGATCCACATACAATTTTTACCACGATCCTTGCCCATTCCCCTGTCCCGGGGACCTTATTAGGTTTGTCACCTAAACCAAGCACTGGACTGGGGACCCCAGTCTCTTTAACCACCTTTGTTTGAGCCCTGGTCAGGATCTCTGCTGCTTTCAGGTCCACACATGGCCCTTCCACCTCATGTGGTTTTTCTACTGGTGCAGTATACACGCCCTTCACCAACTGACCAGCACCACACTGGACCATAGCAGCAGAAATGCTTCCCATCTGGCTGTTAGGAGGTGTAACCACAGACATTTTAGGCTTATTTTCAACTTCTCCAAAGTCTGTCTCAAATATTTCTTCTGCACGTAGTCCAGCAGCATACGTAGCAGCAACTTTTAACAAAAGTAGCAAATTTAGGAATAAACCATTCCTGTCCCGTTTTGCTTTGCTCTGTACAGCCTGCCATACAGTGTTCCACCTAGTGGTACTCCGCAATACCAGACCATCAGACTGTGGAGGAGACACACTAGTATAGATTGGCTGTACATCCCAAAGTTCAAGCATCTCTTTTAATGCTTCGGTTATAAACCAGGCCCTTGACTCCAGACCTTCCTGGGGATTTTCATGACACTGGGGATACAGAGAGACTCACTTGCTGAGACTTGAAAAGTTGCGACGGTTAACGGAACCTTCTCGCAGCTGGAGGTAAACACAGCCTGGTGCTCCACCAGAGCGCTGCCAATTGCTGGACTCATACCCAACTTCTCAGGCTCATCATCAGTGAACTGCTCCAGAACATTACCAGTGACGTCACATTGACACTCCATGCCAACCTCAGTTTTGTGGGTCACGGACAATGTCTCTGCTGTGCCCTTATTTGGTTCATCCTGCTCACCAGGGTTAACCCCTGCAGCAGCCACCGCGCCCTCAGGTACAGGCCGTTCTGCAGCCCCTCCTGCTGGCCCAGCAGAAACTGTGTCCACCTTATTTTTGTGCATAAAAGCCTTATCTATCAGGGAGATAAGATTTTCACCCCAACTATTCCAATCTATTGTATGTGAGCTCCCTTCTGCGGTACTCCTCAGCACCGATCCTTCTGCCCAAGGAGACACATAAGAACAGACTGGCTTAGTTTCAGACTCATAACACCAGTCATTGTAAATTATGTCAGACTGCGGTAGCACAGGTTGCAATACACAATATTCACCACCTTTCTCTGCTTGCATTTCATAAGCCTCACACACTTTTGCATTTTTCACAGGTTGTGTTAATCCACCATTTACCTGCACATTTTTAGTACTAGCAGCTTGCACTAACACATTACCATTACACAGTACAGTTCCATTCTGTCCCACCAGAGTGACATCGCAGTTGTCCAGGGCAACCTCTGACTCCAATACATGAAGTTCCCTGGAGATTCCTGTGGACAACTGTGCTGTCTTACCACCAGTTGATATAGGCAATGGCCCATTTTTGCTAACCCCAGGTTCTTTTAGAGCAAAAGTTTTCCCAACAGCATTAAACTTTTCATTAACAGTAACACTTATAGCATTTTCCGCATTTGTAGGCTGTCCTAGCCCATGGTCAACTTGAGCCTGATAGTCATTAGACACAACACTTTTAGTCATCAACACAGGTTCTATTTGGATTTTAACCCTTGCATTCCCACTATATAGGGAAAAGTCATTCTCAAGTGCACATTCAGTGGCCCCACTAACTGGGGTCACTCTCACATCGTCATGGACAGTCTCGTAACCAGTCCTTTTATACATGAAATCAGCAGTTCCAGCCATCATTTCATTAAAGACAGTCTTACCCACCGCAGTAGTTGGTGTCCCCATCTTCATTTGAGTACGTCGTCTTATGCACCAGTCCTCTGCTGCACTTTTACTGGCCAACTCCTCCTGGTGGCCATGGGATGAAACTACAGCAGGCATCTCCCACCGTTTAGCACCCCCTGCAGGCACAACAGGAAACTTCTTGTTGCTAGGGGTGACTGCAAACATATTTTCACCGGAATCTGGGCCTACAGACAAAACTTTCTCAGCAACATTATCTCCAGCCGTATTCCACAACCCAGGGCAAGAAAACATGCCATGCCCCAGCTGGCCACATTCCAGGCATGGTACTGGACGATTTTTGATTCCCAGCTGGCCGGAATACACAGGCCTCTTTGTGGGGACGCTGAACCAAACCTCTACTGCAGCTCCTTTCAGGCATAAATTTCACTCCGGTTGCCATGGGAGACCGCACTCTCCCAGCAGAACTTTGCTGGCTCTCTCCAACATGATAAATTGGCTCCTCCTTAAGCCACTTTCCACGATCCTTATTAGACATAGCCCATGGTACAGAGACAGCCCGACTGGCTTCCTCTGCGTTGCTATGGGCAACCACTCTCATCCTCAGCCTTTGATCAGCCTCGCTCCTTGCATATAGCATGGGCTTCTCTCTGCTGGATCCCGTCTCATGCTGTGACACATTCACATCTTTCACAATAGCTGTTTTAACTGCATCAGCTTTGCCAGGGGCAACAACAGCCCTCTTCCAGTTATGGACATCCAGCGGCTTTCCCCTTGCACTGAGGGTTGACTTCCTTTCCTCTGTAGCTTGGTTCAGTGCTGCTAAATGCCGCTTGCACCAATCCACTGCAGATTCAAATGCTGGTGGACTCTCCATAACAGCAGTCACCTGTGCACTCATTGCACCAGTGTTGCTAGGGACAACCCCAGCCCTTTTTCTCCTTGATACACTCTGATCAGGTATGTATGGGGCTCGTTCGGGCGGTAACAACCCCTCCAACCACAGAGCTCTGTCTCTCATTTCAGAAAACCTTGCCTCTTTTAGGAGCTTTGACCGCCCCATACTTAGAGACTCCAGAACAACTTTAAACAGTCCAGGAAAATGAAAGTGTCTCTTTTAAAGCAAGTTGCTTTTCTCTTCATGCAAGCTTTCATCACCTGCACATTGCACACACTGATTGTGCTATCTCATGCACACAAACACAGTTCATAGCAAGAAAAAAAAATTTGACTTTTCATTCACAGGTACACCACCTGCAACACGCAATGCCTTTTGCCTGGCTGCACTTCCACACACAGCCAATAGTTCCTGACTTGAACTTACTGTAGAGCAAGGACCCGGATTCCACCGTCTTCTGCCCGCATTCGAACACCACTTGTAACATTGGGGTGTTTAGCTCAAGTGGTTAGAGGCATTTTTCAGTCCACATCAGGCAGGCGTTTATAGTTAAGGGCCTGGTAGCCCACGTTTATTAAAAGGAAAAACAAAATAAAAGTCCATCCAGGAATCCCACGCAGGGGTCCAATCTTAAATTAAATACACACAATCCAAATGAAAATGCTAGCCCACCTGGCTACTCTTCAGCAGTAGTGCTGCTATAGGTACTTTCCCCTCAAATGAGTTGCTTGGATACACACAGTCTTAGGCTCCTTGGACGCACACAGCTTCAACCCTTCAACACACAGCTTTGGACTCCTTGGATGCACACAGCTTCAACCCTTCAATGTACACAGCTTTGGGCTCTTTGGATGCACACAGCTTCAACCCTTCAACGCACACAGCTTTGGGCTCTTTGGATGCACACAGCTTCAACCCTTCAACGCACACAGCTTTGGGCTCTTTGGACATGCACAGCAGCAAGCTACTCTACTCCCAACAGCCCCTTCGTTATATGGGCTGTGTGCAGCCGGGCACACACCCTGCTTGTTATCACCAAGACCTGGACACAGGGTTGGAGATCCCTCTTTCCTCCAATTTCACAGGGACAGAGCCTCGCTCTGTCACAATATATATATATATATATATATATATATATATATATATCAATATATATAGATATTTATCTATATACAGTATCTCAAATAAATAATTTAATATATATTTTTATGTGACAAAACTGAAGAAATTATACTTTGCTACAATATAAAGTAGTGAGGGGGCGTGGCTTTGTGTCAACACGAGATGTCTTCCTGAACCTCTCGCTCAGCTCTACGGAGGTCCTGCAAGCAGACTAGCGGAGCCTTACATTGTAGCCGACATGGTGAATCCAAAGTAGAAGCTACCATAATCCCGGATATGCTCCCTGCGGGACATGGAATTGCAACCGTGGGCGCAGCATTCCTGAGATTTTTCGGACCCAGTCACGTGAGGCTGTGGCTCCGACTCACGCCTTTAAAGGAATGCATTCCTCCAGCTTAAGCCCGGCTAACAGGAGAAGCTCTCAGCGAAGCGAGGGCTGTCCTGCTGCCCATTTACTTAAAATAGCAGACATAAAGGAAACCCTGGTAGCTGCAATAATGGACATAAGGAGAGACATACAGTCGATGGCAATGCAGATGGATGACCTAGATGACACAGCAGCCCTCCATGACACTGCCATACAGCAACTACAGCACTCCTCACAGGCCTACAACATGCATATTAGGGATATGCGCAGAAACATGGAGGACTTGGACAATCGTGGATGCTGCCATAATTTGCGGGTAAAAGGCATTCCTGGATCCGTGGAACCAAACCACCTTATGCAAGCCACAGTTAATATATTCAATGACCTGCTAGGCAGACCCCCTGAAACCCCTATTGAATTTGAGAGACTACACAAGGCACGTAAACCCAAGGTGTGTTTCTTAGTAAATTTCAGGTTAAAGGAGGACATTCTGAGAAGAGCCACAGACCAAGGAACAGAGATCAAGATATTCCAAGAACTTTCTCCCATAACCTGACAATACAGATGAGATCTGAGCACACTACTCGACCTGCTATGCACTAAAGGGATCCAGTATCGTTTGGAAATTCCCCTTACGTCTTTCCGCATCAATATCAGGACGCACTGCCAATCTATGATTTCCGGAAGATCTCAGAGCTTTCTGCGACACACTACAAATACCACTTATTGAGCTCCCAGACTGGTATAGTTCTTTCCACACTCCTCATCTCCAGTGAACCAACTCCATCGATGCCATACCGGTACGGGACGAATTTCTCATCTTACGTCACAGATCTTCTTCCCCGAGATCATTCCCTCAAAGGGAACAGAGGGATATGGAATACCACAGCTCAACAGCATCCCCTGCTTATAGGCGTGCCAGACAAGACAGATCTAAATAACGTCTTTTCATAATTCCTACGACAGCAAAGATACTCTTCCTGACCGACATCCTGTTCAAATATCCCCATCCTTACATTTCTTTCCTCCAATCCAGGTCGGTGCCGCAAGATCACCTTTATCCCCAATACAATCTGACCTGGCTTACAATCACCATGATCCAGCTTGCTTTATGTAATTTTTTTTGTAGTCTACAAATCGTTTTTTATTTGATGTTTATACTTGTAAAGGGAGGGTTTGCCCCACATGGAGCTTATGCATTATGCCCAGGACCATTTTGCTGGTCAAAGACCAGATCACTTTTTGCGATTCGGCACTTTGCGAGTCGCTTTAATTGACAATTGCGGGGTCGTGCGACGTGGCCCCTAAACAAAATTGACGTCCTTTTTTCCCACAAATAGAGCTTTCTTTTGGTGGTATTTGATCACCCCTGTGGATTTTATCTTTTGCGCTATAAACAAAAATAGAGCGACAATTTAGACAATTTAGAAAAAAACCCATTATTTTTTACTTTTTGTTATAATAAATATTATAATAAATATCCCCCAAAAATATATAAAAAAAATGTTTTCCCTCAGTTTAGGCCTATAAGTATTCTTCTACATATTTTTGGTAAAAAAAAATCGCAATAAGCGATTATTGATTGGTTTGCGCAAAAGTTATAGCGTTTACAAAATAGGGTATAGTTTTATGGCATTTTTATTAATATTTTCTTTTTTACTAGTAATGGTGGCGATCAGCGATTTTTATTGTGACTGCGACATTATGGTGGACACGTCGGACATTTTTGACACATTTTTGGGACCATTGTCATTTATACAGCAATCACTGCTATATAAATGCAGTGATTCCTGTGTAAATGACACTGGCAGTGAAGGGGTTAACCAGTGGGTGGCAGTGTAGGGGTTAAGTGTTCCTTGGGGTGTGTTATTAACTGTTGGGGGCTGGGCTTTAATTTAGTGAACAATGATTTCTGCTCCAATCACATGGAGCAGAGATCAGCGTCACTAGTTGCTTTGCTTGGCAGAACGGGGAAACGCTGTTTACAACGGCATTTCCTCGTTCAGCCGCCCCGTGAGACGATCGCGGGTATGCCCGCGGCGATCCAATCCGCGGGACCCACGACCGGACTCACAGGGGTCCCGACCAGCACACGAGCTTGCCGCCGGCGGCACGCTCGCGATGGCAGGGCAGCATTAAAGATTGGACGTACCTGTACGCCAATATGCCTGCCCGTGCCATTCTGCCGACGTACATCGGCATGCACTGGTCGGGAACCGGTTAAGATATAGCCCAAGATTACTCCAAATTCACACTCCTTTCTAGACGAACAGATCTATCCCATTACAGGTCTATAATCCAGGCCTCTCCACTTCTCCACATGTATATATTTCTGTCGAGGAGGAGACCCAGTGTTGGGTACATGCTCCAGGAGGATGCCCAGCGTTCTGAAGACTCTGTTGATGATACCCAGCTAGAGGAAGGAAGTAGCGTGAGCGCAGAGAGAGGGGATGCTCAAGAAGGACAGCAAACTGGCAGTCATGTTCCACCAGCTGCAGCATACTGCCAGGTTTGCTCCACTGATGAAGAGGGAGGGGATGATGAGGTCACTGACCCTACATGGGTGCCTGATAGGAGAGAGGATGAGGAGGAGGCACATCTGCAAGGAGGCAGGATGCCCTCCGGGGGCCAGTTTAGGGGCAGCACACCGACTGAATCACACAGCAGAGCTCCGCCTATGCAGGGCACTGTCTGTGCGTTATTTCAAAAGTTCTTTGGTGTGGGCCTTTTTTTAGATAAGTGTATCAGATCGCACCGCTGCTATTTGCAACATATGTCTCAAGCATATCTTGCGTAGCCAAAACATCAGCCGCTTGGGCACCACATGCTTGACCAGACATATGACGACCTGCCATGCAGCTCGTTGGCAAGCGTACCTTAAAGACCCACACCAAAGAACAAAGTGGACCTCTCCTTGCTCCTCATCAGCTGGGATCTCCAACCCCACTAGACCTTCAGTCCTTTCTGAAACCTGCACTGAGAGGAAAGAATGTGTAGAATTAGGTGTGTCACTGCCAAGTACTTACGGGCAATCTGCTAGCAGTACACCCACGTCTGATTGTAGCAGGCAAATTTCCCTGCCAAAGCTGCTGGACCGTCGAAAGAAGTTCACTCCCAGCCATCCACATGCCCAGCGGTTGAATGCTAGCTTGGCTAAATTGCTAGCACTTCAACTGCTGCCTTTTCAGTTGGTAGACTTGGCCCCCTTCTGTAAGTTTGTGCAATGTGGGGTTCCTCAGTGGCAGGTCCCCAAACGCCACTTTTTCTCACGGAAGGCTCTCTACAGGCATGTGGAAGGCAATGTCCATGCCTCGCTGGACAGGGTGGTCAGCGGTAAGGTGCATATTACCGCTGACTCAATGTCCAGCAGGCATGGACAGAGACGCTACCTATCTTTCACGGCCCATTGGGTCACTCTTCTGGCAGCTGGGAAGGATGCAGGACAAGGTGCAGTAGTGTTGGAGGTTGTTCCACCACCACGCCTCCAAAATGCTATTACTGGTTGTGACACACCTCTCTCCTCAACCCCCTCCTCTTCTTCTTCCTCCATGGCCTTTTCCATTGCTCTGTCCTCGGAACCAGGTATGATCGGTTCCAGCAACCATCGCCAGCATCTGATTTACATGGTGCAGGAATACCTAGGGGCAAGGTCAGACTTGGACACCTTTCCCACCGAAAATCCCCTGGGTTACTGGGTCTTGAGGATGGTTCACTGGCCAGAGCTTGCACAGTATGCAATTGAGCTACTGGCCTGTCCTGCATCCAGCGTTATTTCGGAATGCACATTCAGTGCTGCTGTTTGTAACCAATCACAGGGTGCACCTGTCCACCGACTTGGTTGATCGACTGACCTTCATAAAGATGAGTCAGTCTTGGATCACCACCAGCTACCAAGCACCTGAAGCTGATGTAACCGAATAATTTTTTTGAAATGTCACATCCCTTCAAGACTGCCAATGCTGATGCTGACTGTCCTGTTATGTTGACTGACTATCCTCTTCCTCCTCAATGATCCTGCTGATATCTTGGAAGAACATTTTTGGTTCTGAGTGATGCCACCAGCTCAATTTTTCAGCCCCTGTTTAACAGGGGCGTGTAATTACAATTTTTGATGCAATGCTTTGCAGCAGGGATCATTCCTGCACTCCAACTAGAGTATCTGGGAGAGGTTGCAGTGTCATGGCACCAGCACCAGTGCCTAAAGGCCCAGTTTTCAGCCCCTGTTTAACAGGGGCATGTAATTACAATTCTTGATATAATATTTCACAGTAGGGGCCATTCCTGCGTCCACCGAGAGTAACTGTGAGGACTTATAGTGTTGTGGCACCAGCACCACCATCACAACCACCAAAAGCCTCAATTCTTGATATAATTGTTCACAGCAGGGCGCTCCAGCCCCCACCAAGAGTCACTTTGAGGGCTTACAGTGTTGTTCCGCCATTTCTGCAGAGCATATAGAGTAGGCCACTACATTCAAACAACCAACTTACAAACTTCTCCTACTTGCAAATGGAAGGAGACAACAAGAAGTGAGATGAAAAAAGACGGACGGACAAAAAAAAATATACAGGGGTGATAACCCTTCCCTATGTTTTCCAAAAATCCTAAAAATAGATTTTTTGGCTGGAGCTACACTTTTAAGTTTAATTCTACTTAACATAACTAACCTACACAGTCCCTGTCTTGTTTGCACCGCTTGTATACTGCTGTTCTGAGTATATAGGGCCTGGGGGCCCCACGCATTTCCTGTTTTTAATTTGGGTACGGGGTTCCCCTTAATATCTGTACAAGACCCAAAGGGCCTGGTAATGGGCAGGGGGGCTACCCATGCCATTTTCTCAATTATTTTCATCCGTATTGCCAGAACCAGATATTACATTTAAACCACAAGCAGTTTTAAATGACTTTTTTTCCATTAAATGTCATTTTGTGCAGGGACTGTTCTAAACACAGGAAACACATGACACTTCACAGGTATACTATAGACACCCCCAGGCACGATATTTAATGGAATATTTCACTTTTTTTCACTTTAACTGTCATTAAAATCAGTGCTCCCGAAAAAACGTCCGTTTTAAAAAACAATTTAGGCATTGACCCATGTCCCCTGGGGCAGAAGCCGGGTCCCCAAACCCTTTTTAATATCTTGCATATTAACCATTAAAATTAGCACTTTTTATTTTGAATGTTTGAGTCCCATATACTTCTGTTGATGGCATACATTTGAAAACAATACAAGATGCTTCTGGGATCAGAGTTTACTAGCAGGTGCTTTTGACCTGCAGTTGACTTCAGGCATTTCCTTTCCCATTATTATGAGGATATGCATATTTACCTCTTTTGCTTTTATGAAAGCAAACAGCCTATTACAAATTGAAACCCATCAGGGAATCAAACTCTTAGTCAAAATCTCAGACAGTACAGCAAAATTGCTTTTGTTTAAATTGTTTTAACTGAAGTGTTCTTTTGCGTTAATTTTACAGTTGGAAAACTTTGATAAATTGGTTCCCTCAAAATCTTCTTCAGGGAATAAAGGAGGGCTGGAAAAGAACATTCTTAATTTCTGTATTGCGAGTAGATGTGACAGAACGCAAAAGTTAAATATTGCTAACTCAAAGGGAAATACAGCCAATGTCTCGATTGTGACAAATCTGCACATTACAATTTGAATATTACAGGAAAAAAGATATAAAGTCATTGCCTGTCATGATTTTAATGTCACATTAAATTGTACAGCCTCCCTCTGTTATTACAAGAGGATAGCCTCAAGAGGTCTGTCTGTCATTTTGTCCTTCCCACCTTTTGATTCACAGCACTAATTTATAAATTAATTTCTGTTTCTTGTACTTGGGATAGTATATTATCAGGATAAACCCCTTGAATAAAAGCTTTAACTCTGTAACCCCATACACATCTACAATGAAAGAGCTACATTTTAGCAAAAAGTAACAGCACTGTTTTAATGGTTCAGTTATGATTATTTAATAATGTTGGGTAAACAGCATACAGCGGTCTAGTGTATTAAAACCGCTAAAAAGAAAAAACTTCAGACTGACCGATGTGTGCTTTTGCACATTGATCTTTCCTTCTCTACCCAAAGCCCAATGGTTTAACAGTGTGCAGTAACCATAGTAACCAACTGAATATTTATTCACCACCATGTACTAAAATATTAAACGCATATTACTATTCTAAAACATAGATTCCGCAAAGAAGATATGCAATGTGAAAAATTATTGGAAATAGATTTAGCTTACTGTTGATAGATTAGTGGAAATTATTACTGATGGGTTTCTATGAGTTACTAGTGCTAGCAAGCCATATATCCCACTAGAAAATGTATTGTATAGTATTTTCAAAAGACCGGAGGTAATTTAATGCATTAAAATGATTATTGCCATTGCATATAAGAGAATGCAAGGGTCCCTTACGCAGCAGGACCCCATGGGATAGTACAAAGGACCATAGTTTGCTCTCTACTAGGGATCAGCTTGGTGATCGAGTCGAACGCATGTTCGACTCGAACACTGGCTGGTCACCCATTCAGTGAAGCCAGAACTCTGTGGGCCGTTCACGTCAAATTTGTGTGGTGCTCACGGCCCACAATGCACTGCGCCATCGCAGTGCATTGCTGGCTCATGATTGGCTAAACATGCACTGTGACCCCACATGCTTGGCCAATCACAGCGCCGGCAGCGAGGAGAGCCATGATTGGCCACAGGCAGGATGCCTGTGGGAAATTATAGCTCAGGCTGTTTAGTACAAGCCCCACACTATATAAGGACGCCAGCGCGGCGGCCTTGTGTAGTGTTCCGGCGTCTGCAGGAGTTAGTGGGTGTTGTGTGCCTTCAGCGCAGTATACACCTGTATCTACCTATATTGCTGTTCTCTAATTGAGCCATCTGCAGGAGTTAGTTGGTGTTGTATGCCTCTAGCGCAGTATACACCTGTATCTACCTATATTGCTGTTCTCTAATTGAGCCATCTGCAGGAGTTAGTTGGTGTTGTATGCCTCCAGCTCAGTATACACCTGTAGCTACCTATATTGCTCTTCTCTAATTGAGCCATCTGCAGGAGTTAGTGGGTGTTGTGTGCTTCCGGCGCAGTATACACCTGTATCTACCTATATTGCTCTTCTCTAATTGAGCCATCTGCAGGAGTTAGTTGGTGTTGTATGCCTCCAGCTCAGTATACACCTGTAGCTACCTATATTGCTCTTCTCTAATTGAGCCATCTGCAGGAGTTAGTGGGTGTTGTGTGCTTCCGGCGCAGTATACACCTGTATCTACCTATATTGCTCTTCTCTAATTGAGCCACCTGCAGGAGTTAGTTGGTGTTGTGTGCCTCCAGCGCAGTATACACTTGAAGATAACTATATTGCTCTTCTCTAATTGAGCCATCTGCAGGAGTTAGTGGGTGTTGTATGCCTCCAGCACAGTATACACCTGTATCTACCTATATTGCTGTTCTCTAATTGAGCTATCTGCAGGAGTTAGTGGGTGTTGTGTGCCTCCAGCGCAGTATACACCTGTATCTACCCTTTATTGCTGGCATTCTCTAATACAGCCATCTGCAGGAGTTAGTGGGTGTTGTGTGCCTCCAGCACAGCACAATATAAACCTGTATCTACTCTTTATTGCTGGTGTTCTATAATAAAGGCATCTGCAGGAGTTAGTGGGTGTTGTGTGCCTCCAGCGCAGTATACACCTGTATCTACCCTTTATTGCTGATGTACTCTAATACAGCCATCTGCAGGAGTTAGTGGGTGTTGTGTGCCTCCAGCACAGCACAATATACACCTGTATCTACCCTTTATTGCTGGTGTTCTATAGTAAAGGCATCTGCCGGAGTTAGTGGGTGTTGTGTGCCTCCAGCACAGCACAGTATACACCGGTATCTACCCTTTAATTGCTGGTGTTCTATAATAAAGGCATCTGCAGGAGTTAGTGGGTGTTGTGTGCCTCCAGCACAGCACAATATACACCTGTATCTACCCTTTATTGCTGGTGTTCTATAATAAAGGCATCTGCAGGAGTTAGTGGGTGTTGTGTGCCTCCAGCAAAGCACAATATACACCTGTATCTACCCTTTATTGCCGGTGTTCTATAATAAAGGCATCTGCAGGAGTTAGTGGGTGTTTTGTGCCTCAAGCACAGAACAGTATACACCCGTATCTACCCCTTAATTGCTGGTGTTCTATAATAAAGGCATCTTTAGGAGTTAGTGGGTGTTGTGTGCCTCCAGCACAACACAATATACACCTGCATATACTCTTTATTGCTGGTGTTCTCTAATATAGCCATCTGCAGGAGTTAGTGGGTGTTGTGTGTCTCCAGCGTAGTATACACCTGTATCTACCCTTTATTGCTGTTCTCAAATAGAGTGATCTGCAGGAGTTAGTGGGTATTGTTTGCCTCCAGCAAAGCACAGTATACACCTGTATCTACCCTTTAATTGCTGGTGTTCTATAATAAAGGCATCTGCAGGAGTTAGTGGGTGTTGTGTGCTTTCAGCACAGCACAATATACACCTGTATCTACCCTTTATTGCTGGTGTTCTCTCATACAGGCATCTGCAGTAGTTAGTGGGTGTTGTGTGCCTCCAGCACAGCATACACCTGTATCTACCCTTTATTGCTAGTGTTTTATCATACAGGTGTCTGCAGGAGTTAGTGGGTGATGTCTACCTCCAGCACAATATACACTACCCAATTGCTGGTTTTCCCATCTCCCTGCAGGCCATTACCATGTCTGGAAGGCCAACAAGGAGAGGCAGACAGGCACAAGTCAATAAAAGAGGGCAAGCAGGTTCTGTGTCTAGAGACAAAAGTGCTGGTCGTGGACGTGGTGCATCGTCATCAGCACGTGGCCACGCTTGTTCTTATTTTCAGCCGCTGGACACATTGAGCCGCATCATGCTGAAGACTTGGTAGAGTGGATGACCTTTCCCTCTTCATCCTCCTCATCCTCTCTCACCCAGGCTCAGGGTACTAGCAAAGCAGCTGCCAGAATATCCTCTTCCCTCGTCTCAATGTCCTCATCAGTCACTCCTTCCCCAGACCCACCATATCCTCCTGAGGAGTCCCCCGAACTGTTTGAGTACAGTGTTGGGTACTTGCTCCAGGAGGATGCCCAGTGTTTTGTAGGCTCTGATGATGATACTCAGCTAGAGGAAGGCAGTAGCATGATTGCAGAGAGAGGGGATGCTCAAGAAGGACAGCAAACTGGCAGTCATGTTCCACAAGCTGCAGCATAATGCCAAGTTTGCTCCAGTGATGAAGAGGGAGGGGATGATGAGGTCACTGACTCCACGTGGGTGCCTGGTAGGAGAGAGGAGGAGGAGGAGGCACATCTCCAATGAGGCAGGATGCCCACCGGGGGCCAGCTTAGGGCCAGCACACTGAATCACACCGCAGAGCTCCGCCTGTGCAGGGCGCGTTATTCTAGAAGTTCTTTGGTGTGGGCCTTTTTTGAGACGAGTGCATCAGATCGCACCACTGCTATTTGCAACATATGTCTCAAGCGTATCTCACATGGCCAAAACATCAGCCGCTTGGGCACCACATGCTTGACCAGACATATGTTGGTCTGCCATGCAGCTCGTTGGCAAGCGTACCTTAAAGACCCACACCATAGAACAAAGCGGACTTCTCCTTGCTCCTCATCAGCTGGGATCTCCAACCCCTCTAGACCTTCAGTCCTCTCTGAAACTTGCACTGAGAGGAATGAATGTGAAGAATTAGGTGTTTCACAGCCAAGTCCTTGCGGGCACTCTGCTAGCAGTACACCCACGTCCGATTGTAGCAGGCAAATTTCCCTGCCCCAGCTGCTGGACCGTAGAAAGAAGTTCACTCCCAGCCATCCACATGCCCAGCGGTTGAATGCTAGCTTGGCTAAATTGCTAGCACTTAAACTGCTGCCTTTTCAGTTGGTAGACTCGGCCCCCTTCCGTGAGTTTGTGCAATGTGCAGTTCCTCAGTGGCAGGTCCCCAAACGCCACTTTTTCTCATGGAAGGCGATTCCGGCTCTCTACCGGCATGTGGAAGGCAATGTCCTTGCCTCACTGGACAGGGCGGTCAGTGGTAAGGTGCATATTACCACTGACTCATGGTCCAGCAGGCATGGACAGGGACTTTACCAGTCTTTCACGGCCCATTGGGTCACTCTTCTGGCAGCTGGAAAGGATGCAGGACAAGGTGCAGTAGTGTTGGAGGTTGTTCAACCACCACTCCTCCAAAATGCTACTACTGGTTGTGACACACCTCTCTACTCCACCCCCTCCTCTTCTTCCTCCATGGCCTCTTCCAGTGCTCTGTCCTTGGAACCAGCGGTGCTCCGTAGGCGTTCAAGGGGCTATGCAAATATGCAGGCAAAACTATGCCATTGGTTTGTTTGGGGGACAGGAGCCACACTGGGGCAGATATTTTGTCAGCTCTGCAGGGGCAGGCCGAGAGGTGGTTGATGCCACGCCAGCTTAAGCCAGGATTGGCGGTTTGCGACAATGGCACCAACCCCCCTCTCCACCCTCCGACAGGGACAACTGACCCATGTGCCCTGTGTTGCTCACGTCCTTAACCTGGCGTTACAGCGGTTCTTGGGCAGGTACCCATGCTTACAGAATGTCCTGAAGCAGGCCAGGAAAGTCTGTGTGCATTTCCGCTGATCATTTAATGCTAGTGCTTGGCTGGCTGAGCTCCAAAAGGAGTTGAACCTGCCCAAGAACCGCCTTATATGTGACATGCCCACCAGGTGGAACTCAACGTTGGCCATGCTGCAGTGGCTGCACACACAGCAGAGGGCCATCAATGAGTACCCGTGCGACTACTGCACCAGGACAGGGTCAGGGGAGCTCAGTTTTTTCTCACCATGCCAGTGGGGCATGATCAGGGATGCATGCACTGTCCTGTCACCATTTGAGGAGGCCACAAGGATGGTGAGCAGTGACAGTTCATGCATCAGTGACACTGTACCTCTTGTCCACCTGTTGGAGCATACGCTGCGTGGAATAATGGACAGGGCACTTGAGGCAGAACAGAGGCAGGAAGAGGAGGACTTCCTTGCCTCTCAAGGCCCCCTTTATCCAGACAGTGTTCCTGCTGTCCCACCCATCACACAGGAAGAGGACGAGGAGGAGGAAGGGGAGGAGGAGGAGGAGGAGGAGGAGGATGATTGTGTCAGCAAGGAGGTGGAGCCTGGCACTCAGCATCAGCAGCAGCAGTCTTGTAGGGATGATTTAGCGTGGTACAAATCTAAGGGGGTGGGAGATTCGCTGTCCAAGGTCCTCGGCTATGGAATGCTCTACCAATCAACATCCGCCTGGAAGAAAACCACCTGGCTTTTAGGAAAAAACTCAGGACCTTCCTCTTCTAGCTGCTGATCAAAGCTCGTCACAGCGCCTTGAGATGATTCAGGTCGCGTTGTGTGCTATACAAGTATTCATTCATTCATTTACAGTCCCAAGAAACCTGTGGACTTCTACGTGGCTGGACTCCGGACCGAATGCCTCAGCTAACCTCAGCTAACCTACCCTGCATGGCCTCCCTGATCCTGCAAAGCCTGCGGAAGGATCCTCATATTCTTCAGATCAAGGAGAGGGACTATTACTGGCTGGCCACTCTCCTTGATCCACGGTACAAGGGTAAGGTTGCTGACCTTATCTTGCCATCGCAGAGGGAGCAGAGGATGAAACATCTCTGGGAGGCCTTGCAGAAAGGTCTGTGCAACGCGTTCCCAGAGACTGGGAGGTTACAAACTCCTGGTCCTGGACAACTTGTTGCTGAGGCTTCAGTCAGAAGGAGCGGTGGAGAAGGTGGCCATCTGACTGATGCGTTCAGACAATTTTAGTCCGCAGCCCCAAGGTATGATCGGTTCCAGCAACCATCGCCAGCGTCTGTTTTAGATGGTGCAGGAATAACTAGGGGTAAAGTCAGACTTGGACACCTTTCCCACGAAAAATCCTTTGGCTTACTGGGTCTTGAGGATGGATCACTGGCCAGAGCTTGCACAGTATGCAATTGAGCTACTGGCCTGTCCTGCATCCAGCGTTCTTTCGAAACACACCTTCAGTGCTGCTGGTAGCTTTGTAACCGATCGCAGGGTGTGCCTGTCCTCTGACTCGGTTGATCGACTGACCTTCATAAAGATGAATCAGTCTTGGATCACCACCAGCTACCAAGCACCTGAAGCTGATATAACCAAATGTTTTTTTTTTAA
Source organism: Lithobates pipiens (assembly GCF_037356315.1). NCBI lineage: Eukaryota > Metazoa > Chordata > Amphibia > Anura > Ranidae > Lithobates > Lithobates pipiens. The sequence goes on along the minus strand of NW_027507748.1, from coordinate 288,633,058 downwards.
ATATCACATCACTTCAAGACTGCCTATGCTGATCCTGAGTGACTGTCCTGTTATGTTGACTGTCTGTCCTCTTCCTCCTCCGCTGATATCTTGGAAGAACATTTTTGGTTCTGGGTGAAGCCACCAGCCCAATTTTTCAGCCCCTGTTTAACAGGGGTGTGTAATTACAATTTTTGATGCAATGCTTTGCAGCAGGGCTCATTCCTGCACTCCAAATAGAGTATATGGGAGAGGTTACAGTGTCATGGCACCAGCACCAGTGCCTAAGGCCCAATTTTTTAGCCCCTGTTTAACAGGGGCGTGTAATACAATTTTGATGTAATACAATTTTTGATGCAATGCTTTGCAGCAGGGCTCATTCTTGCACTCCAAATAGAGTATATGGGAGAGGTTACAGTGTCATGGCACCAGCACCAGTGCCTAAGGCCCAATTTTTCAGCCCCTGTTTAACAGGGGCGTGTAATACAATTTTTGATGCAATGCTTTGCAGCAGGGCTCATTCCTGCACCACAACTAGAGTATCTGGGAGAGGTTGCAGTTTTGTGGCACCAGCAAGCAGCGCGTAAGGCCCAATTTTTCAGCCCCTGCTTAACAGGGGCATGTAATTACAATTCTTGATATAATATTTCACAGCAGGGCCCGTTCCTGTGCCCACCGAGAGTAACTGTGAGGACTTATAGTGTTGTGGCTCCAGCACCACCACCACAACCTCCAAAGGCCCAATTTTTTTACCACTGTTCAACAATGGCATGTGTGGCAGCACGCAGGAAAAGTCACCTGGTTGTATCCAGGATGGGAAATATGTGTGCCCCAGATTCAGGCTTTATGCAGACTTGTACATCTAGAGGGGAAGAGTTAATGAGCCCAGCTGAAGTAAGTGGGCTCATTAAGACCTCTACAAAAAACCCCAGCATGCTTAGGGAGATGCTCCATCCTGGAACCAGTTTTGTGTTTGTATAGACTGGGGAGTGTGACACCTGTTCTGTGCAGTGAGTTAACGCCTGTGTGGCAAACCTCTACAACAGAGACAGGGACTGGTGCAGCACAAGGCTGCACTCAGTTGTTAGACAGGGAATCTAAGTGTGTAATTAGAGGTCAAGCTGACCAGGATTTATTTTCATGTTTTATTTTTGTTTAGCTGTTATATGTTTCACTGCATGTAGCATAAATAAACTGCATCTTTTGTTTTTTTTTTGCACCTACAACGCTGTCTGCTGTGCCTAATTTTGTGTTGTGAACCCATCCAGGGGGTCACACACACCCGCTGCCGAGCTAACCCCTCACACATGTAATTACAATTCTTGATATAATCGTTCACAGCAGGGCACTCCAGCGCCCACCAAGAGTCACTTTGAGGGCTTACAGTGTTGTGGCAACACCAACACCTTGTTCCGTAATTTCTGCAGAGCATATAGGGTAGGCCCCTACTTTCAAACATCCAACTTACAAACGTCTCCAACTTGCAAACGGAAGGAGACAACAGGAAGTGAGATGAAAAAAGACGGACGGCAAAACAAATTATACAGGGGTGATAACCCTTCCCTATGTTTTCCAAAAAGCTTAAAAATAGATTTTTTTGACTGGAGCTACACTTTAAAAATGTACCAGTTCAAAATTACAAACAGATTCTACTTAACACAACAAACCTACACAGTCCCTGTCTTGTTTGCACCGCCTGTATACTCCTGTTCTGAGTATATAGGGCCTGGGGGCCCCACACCTTTCCTGTTTTTAATATGGGTACAGGGTTCCACTTAATATCCGTACAAGACCCAAAGTGGATGCTAATGGGCGGGGGGGGGGGGGGGGGGCTAACTATACCATTGTTCTCAATGATTTTCAGCCATATTGCCGGAACCAGATATTACATTAAAACCGCAAGCAGTTTTAAATGACTTTTTTTCCATTAAATGTCATTTTGTGCAGGGACTATTCTAAACACGGCAACACGTGCCACTTCACAGGCATACTATAGACACCCCCCAGGGACGATATTTAAAGGAACATTTCACTTTTTTTTCACTTTAATTGTCATTAAAATCAGTGCTCCCAAAAAAAGTCAGTTTTTAAAAACATTTTAGGCATTGAGCCATGTCCCTTGGGGCAGGAGCCAGGTCCCCAAACCCTTTTTAGGACAATATCTTGCATATTAGCCATTAAAATTAGCACTTTTTATTTTGAACGTTCGAGTCCCATAGACTTCAATGGGGTTCTAAAGTTTGCACAAATTTTCAGTCTGTTCGAAAGTTCTGGTGCGAACCGAACCGGGGGGTGTTCGGCTCATCCCTACTCTCTACCTCTCTCACTTTCATTTGCAGAACTGCCATTGGCGAATGCAGCAATATTCTCCTCTAGCAAAAAGATGCCATTGGTTTAAAAATGTGGGCAAGCAGCCAGCGTTTTCTGTGCCTATTTAAACCCACTGCCTTGAGGGGGTGTGGCTTGGTGCATAGAGTTGTAGGATGTGTTTCTCTGCAGCTCCTGGTCCTTGTGGCTCTTGCCAGCTTTCTCAACCATGTAGACCCCAATTTCTTCCTCAAGGACACCAGGCAGTTCAGCAGTAGCCCCTTCATGAACAATCTGGACCACTTTCTCTTTCGTTCACTGACTGACACAGCTTCTTTATTCTTAACCATAGGGTTGTTATGCTACGTTCAGGAGAGGAACATGTTACAAAAACAGAACTTTCTAGCCCCTTCAGTAACAACCCCTCAGCCTGCTTCCTGCAGCCTCAGTTTTTTCTGCCTAGTGAAGGAGATGGACCTAGGAACTCTGCGGGACCATCGGTCCTGGGATTTTTTGCAGAGGTTTGCCTTTTGCGCAAGATAAAATCCTGTGATCAACTATCAACAGCCAGCTGGGTGACAGGCTGGATACCCTTATCCTTGTAGTCTCCACAGCCTGGCCATCGAGCGTGTGCAGACCATAGCTACACGCTGGGTAGGCCACGACATGCCCCTCAGGCTCCAGGGGCGGCCGGTGAGCACAATGCTCAGGGGTACACATATGACCGGGCTACTGATGTCTGAATCACAGTGTGTCGTGGCCAGCAGCCACCACGTACTCTTTGGGAGTGGGTCTGTGATGGAATGTCCCCAGCTTGTCCGGATGGTAAGTACAGCTCTCCCTTCCTCAGTGGGGCTGAGCAGCTGGGCATTCCCTGGGAGGTCGATTTAGGGGTCCCTCTCTTCTCTCCCTGTCCCTATCTCCCTCCCCCACGTGGGAGAGGCTGCATGGGCTGCTGAGCAGTGTGTGTGCCATATAGATAGGGGGCTCTCACCTTGGGTGGGGGGCTGCGCTGGGTGGCTGTGCCCCTGGGTGTCTGTTGTCTACCCACTGGGTGTCTGCAGGTCTGAACATGCTGATCGCATAGAGCTTTTCTGACGCCATTTTCTATGACTTTTATCACTGTCCCCCTCTGTGTACAGTTATTTGGCGGCCATGTTTGGTGTGACTCAGGGAGAAGCATGGCCAGGAACCATTTTACTGTAGTTCGGTGGCCATTTTCCCTGTGATTATGTCCTTTATACTGGACACCCGGTGACCATTTTTTGTAGCCCAGCACGGTTTTATGCCCAGCGCTGGTCCCTGAGGCTCAAAACAGTGCAGTTTCTTCACTCAGACACCTGGGAGCTGACACAGGACACTGGCACTTCTAGATGAATGGTGAAGAACTCGGTCAGGGTGGTGAATCCTTCGTGGGGGCCCCTCAGCCCAACCCTCGGCCCCTCAGCCCAACAGGTGACAGACAGGGCGGGTCAGCATGGCTTCAGAAACTGGTGTTTCTTCCCCCGAACTCCCTGCAACTGCAACCGGCTCATCTGCAAACAGTGCAGTGCCTTTGGATGCCTTGTCGGTTGTCCTAAAAACGTTCGTTGCCAGGGTGGAGGCGGTGTGCAGGCGCAAGGTGGTAGAAAGCAGCCCCTGCCCCCCTGTCCTCCCAGGAGAGCTCTGATGCAGACTCAGGCCCCGCTGAGACTGGTGACCCCTGCTCTGTCGTTTCAAATGACGCTGACAAGGACCGATCGGACAGCGAGGATGAGTCCCCATCCGGGTCTGCGCAAGAAAAGCGCTAGTTGGAGCACCTATCACAGCTGTGCGTGATACCCTGAAGATCAGGATACAGCAGGTCCTTCTGCTGCAGTAGTGGTCCCTTTTGGGCCCCGTAAACCACCCCGTACACCTAAGGTGTTTCCGTATCTGACTTATTTCGATAAGTTCATATACAGGAATGGGGGCGACCGCAACAGACCATTGTGGTCCCAAAAAGCATGGCGGTGTTACCCCTTACAGTAGAGCCTTCTAAATAATGGCTGGCTCCTCCGGTCGTGGACACCCCAGTATCTGGGTTAAATAAAGTAACCACGTTCCCGGTAGAGGGGACACCTGTGTTAAGGTCCCCATGGGCAGGAACCGAGGCAGTGGCCTGTTCCTTATTTTTGGTTGGGGGTTCAGCAAGATGACCAGTACTGACCACAGCACTTATATCGCAGACACTTACTGAATGGGCAAAACTTTTGCACTGCAAATTGGAGAAGCAGCACGCTACTCCTGTCTGCGTGGAACTAAGCAGACCAGTTAATGCAGACCAGTTAGTGCATGGTCTTAAGTACGTTTGGGACGTGGCTCTGGATATTCTTCTTCTGCTATCCAGGGCTTCAGTGTCCGCAGTGCTGCTGAGGCGCCAGATTTGGCTGAAATGCTGGTCACTGGACCCGGCATCTAAATAAGCCTTAACGGATCTACCCTTCCTTGGTGAGTGGCTCTTTGGAGCCTTGTTGGATGACATTATTAAGAATGTCGCAGGTGGGCAGAGTACCTTGCTCCCACAGGCCAGGAAGACTAAGGAGCCACGCCGCAGACAAGGGCCCTAATTTTCCGCTCAAAAGAGATTTGTTCGTCCATCCAGCTAAATGCTCCTAGTCCAACAGGATGACCTCTGAGGGACAAAAGCGTCCCTGGAACCGCAAGCCTGCGAGCAAAAGCGCTTCCTCATTAGTATAGTGGAGAGTATCCCCACCTGTGATGTGGGAGACCAGGGTTCAATTCCCTGACGGGGAGCCAACCGCATGAAGGTTTGCCCCGCCTGTCATATGGATGGGGGGTTGCCTTCGGTAGTTTGCAGCCCGGTGGGCCTCTTGGCTATCTGACCAATGGGCCTGCGAACTGATTTCCTCTGGCTACAAGATAGAGTTCCTCTCTTGGCCACCAAACAGATTCTCCCCCACTCCCAGCCCACTGGGAGGGCCTATTGGGGGCAGTATGGGACCTGCTAAGCCTCAGGGTGATAGTGCCTGCTCCGGAGTCGGAAAGGTTCCAGGGGTTCTACTCCAATCTAAAAGCCCTCAAACAATTGCTTTGTTCAAATACAGAGGTTCAGAATGGAATCAGTTTGCTCAGTAGTCACTGCACTCCATCAAGGGGACTCCCTGGCATCTTTGGACATCCAGGATGCGTACCTGCACATACCCATATTCCTCAGACATCAGAGGGTTCTGCGAATTGCAGTTGGGGAAGCCCACTACTAGTTTGTGGCTCCCCCTTTTTGTCTTGCTTTCTGCACCCCGTGTCTTTACCAAGGTATTGACTCCAATTTTGACATTGTTGAGGCAATGCGGGATTGTAATCGTAGGTTATCTGGATGATCTCCTTCTGATAGCAGTTTCCGCCTCAGAATTAAAGGAGGATGTGGCGATCACCATGCAAACCCTACAGGAATTTAGGTGGCTGTTGAACCTAAAAAAGTCGGTGCTCATACCGATTCGGCGCATGGAGTACCTAGGCTTACCGCTGGACTCCATGGAAGCTAGAGTTTTCTCCCTTCAGACAAAGCTTCAGACTCTGAGAGCCACGGAAAACCTATTGCTGAACGTCAGGTGGTCGTCGCTGCGTTTCTGCATGCGAGTTCTGGGCCTCATGGTGGCCTCCCTCGAGGCGGTATTGTACACCCAGTTTCACACCAGAGTCTTGCAGAAGCAAATATTGACAAAATGGGACATATCTCTGTTATCCCTGGATCGACAGATTCAGGTAAGCCAGTCAGCCAGGGACACCCTGCTTTGGTGGCTGAGGTCCCCGGCACTCCATTCCGGGAAGTCGTTCCTACCTCTGCATTGGACTGTAATCACAACAGACGCCAGCCTGACCAGCTGGAGTGGGGTACTGGGAGTACAGTCGACCCAGGGTCTCTGGTCGGGTGAGGAACCCAAGTTGCCGATCAATGTGCTCAAACTCCGAGGGATCAGGCTTTGCCTCTCCACATAGTCGATGAGAATACGAGGGCTTCCGATCAGGATCCAGTCAGAAAACGCCACGGCAGTGGCATATGTCAATCATCGAGGAGGAACAAGAAGCTTTGCTGCAGCACGGGAGGTCGCTCACATCCTTCAGTGGGCAGAGCGACATGTACTGGTCCTATCTGCCATTTACATCCCCGGAGTGGAGAACTGACAGGCAGACTACCTAAGTCCCCAGATGGTGGACCCAGGAGAATGGGCGCTGCATTCGGAGGTGTTCAGGCTACTGTGCCTGTGATGGGGCACATCAGATGTGGATCTCCTGGCTTCCCATCTCAAATCGGAAGGTGCCGAGATTTGTATCCTGGACAAGAGATCCTTGGGCAGACACATCAGACAGGCTGGTGGCTCTGTGGGGTCAGTACCGACTGAGCTATGCCTTTCCTCCGCTAAAGCTACTACCACGTCTGCTGGCAGAGTGGAAACCGAGGGGATTCCAGTCATTCTGATTGCCCCAGATTGGTCTCGGTGCCCCTGGTACGCCGACCTAGTATGTCTGGTTGCGGACGCTCCCTGGCGACTACCCATGCGAGAAGCCCTTCTGTCTCAAGGTTCAATTCTCCATCCTGCTTTACCATCGCTGGTTTTAACGGCATGGCTGTTGAGAGCCAGGTGCTAAGGAACCGGGGCCTATTGGACTCAGTGATTTCAACTATGTTGAGAGCACGGAAATCTTCTTGCAAGATATACCATTGTACCTGGAAGGCATACATCTCTATGTGTGAGGAGAAAGGATGGTGTCCGCATACCAATTCCATTTCCAGGGTCCTGCTGTTTCTACAGCGAGGAGTAGACCAGAAGTTGGCTTTGAGTACCATTAAAGGACAAATATCAGCCCTGGCTGTCTTTTTATCCCTGTCGTTTCACTCGCTAGTGAGCACCTTTGTTCAGGGGGTTCGACATGTAGTTCCTCCGATGCGTCCACCGTTACCCCTGTGGGATGTGAACCTGGTGTTATTGGCGCTTCAGAAACCGTTGTTTGAGAATATCAGAGAAATTCTCTTGTTGACTTTTTCCCAGAAAGTGGTCTTTCTAGCGCCCATTACATCGGCTAGGAGGGTTTAGGAACTGGCGGCCTTGTCCTGCAAGTCGCCGTATCTGGTTATTCATAAGGATAAGGTGGTGTTGCGTCCGCAACCTCCTTTCTGCTGATTGTGGGTTCGGCGTTCCACATCATTGAAAACATTACCATCTTTGTGTCCTAAACCAACACATCCTAAGGCAGTGGCCTCTCATTCCCCGGATGTGGTCCGGGCTCTAAGGGTGTACTTGTCTGCCACGGCTCCCTTTCGGAAGTCAGATTCATTGTTCGTTTCGGTAGCTGGTCCGACAGATTGTGGTACAGGCATACGCCTTGAAGGCAGGTGCCCTCCTTTTCCTATCATGGCCCATTCCACCAGGGCAATTGGAACCTCTTGGGCTTTCCGACATCAAACGTCAGTCGCTCAAGTGTGTAAGGTGGCGACTTGGTCATCCGTTCACACTTTTACAAAATTCTACAAAGTGGATGTAAGCGCATCGGCTGATGCCTGTTTTGGCCACAAAGTTTTGCAGGCGGCCGTGTTGCAATTGCACTTATTTTTTTCTGTTTTTGTTTATAAGAAAATACAGTTACCTTTGAGTATAATGCACTGTTGTATTGTTAACCGCAAGTTCTGATGCGGATAGATAAGGTGGTGACTCCCCTGTTAAGGAGCACTTCTGGTTGTGGGTGAAGTTTTTTATGCTGTTTCCCACCCCTCGTTATGACACTGCTTGGGGACATCCCTATGGTCAAGAATAAAGGAGCTGTGTCAGTCAGTGAATGAAAGAGAAAATAGGATTTTTGTACTCACCGTAAAATGCTTTTCTCTGAAGTCCACTGACTGACACAGCACCCTCCCCTCCTATTGATTATGTTATACTGCTTGTTGATGTACTTAGGCTGCAGGAAGCAGGCTGGGGGGTTGTTACTGAAGGGACCGCCCCTTGCGTGGAACTAGAAAGTTCTGTTTTTGTATATGTTAACATGTTCTGCCTAGTCCTCTCCTGAAGGTGGCGTAACAACCCTATGGTCAAGAATAAAGGAGCTGTGTCAGTCAGTGAACTTCAGAGAAAAGAATTTTACGGTGAGTACAAAAATCCTATGTTTTCACTAGTTTCTCAGACGCTGCTAAGACCAATCAGGCCTCTAATATGGCACTCTCACCCTCCTCTGCCTCTCAGCCTGAGAGTTCAGCCAAACTTCAAGTGAGCTCCCAAGGTCGCACACCATCCCCTGGGGGATCTGACAGACTCTCTTATAGCTTTTCCAGCCTTTCTCAGATAACTATCTGATATCATGAGGGTTGAGATGTGGAATCATCAATTAAATCCTTGCCTACCAAGGCAGATTTTGAGCACTATGTGTTGCGCATTGAACAGACATACAGGCAGGAGATTATTGAGCTTAAAGTAGAACTACAGGCAAAACTTTTTTTTAAATTTTGGATAGAGTAAGGGAGGGTTACAACCCAACTACAAAACAAATGAGCAAGAAATTAGAAAACTAAAATCACACTTCCTCAGCGCTCACGGTGAATACTAGACTATAGCTGCTGCTATATTGATATACAAAACTCAATCTGGTGCTAAAGGAGATCACCAATGGTAAATATACCAAGGCACTAGCAGCACTTCAACTAACCTAAACCCTAAAATTACACAAACTATATATTGAAAAAAATAAGAAAAATAAAAACGAAAAATAAAATAAAATAAAAATAAACAGTGTAAAATCACCCCACTGGGTGTGTACAAATATAAACCGTTACAGGATGAGACACCTTGTAGTACAGATTCAATTGCAATTCATATCTTTTCAGTCAGAAATTAATAATGCATGATCTCTAAAAGTAATCTCATACCTCTTTAAATCGCTATACATAAAAATCAATAAAAATGTATTCTCCATATAAGTGATTAATCCATTCCACATGTGCCTACCCATATGTTTAGTGCGTTTGAAAAGAATGAAGAAACAATGTAACAAGTATTAATCAACAATTCATCACTGTTTCAACAAGAGTTCATTATCAAAGTGAAAATAGAAGAGTAATGTAGCAAGTGTTGATAGGAGATCAATCTCAAATCAACAATCCACCACCACACCTACTGTGCAATTACCTATGGATTTTGCACTTACCAGAAACACCTGGTTCAAAATGCTTGTCTTATCAAAAGATGGCTGCTCTTAACATCTTTCATTAGCTCTCAATTTTAATGCCAAGCCATAAAATGTGTCTCTTTGGTTGTATATCTTTCTCTTTTCCAAAGTCACTTTGCACATGTGAAGGAATATATAAAGAAACTACATAGCATAATCCCATTCGTAATAATCAATGTATTTATACTCAAGAAATATCAAATTGCACACTCACAAAATCAGATTTTTGTACAGCGCATATGATTAAAAATCCATATACCGATCGTTCCAGTCTAACCTTGCACCGCTTAACCGCGGTGTTCCCGGGAAGGGTAGAGTGTCATCCGATCGTTCAATCAATCAGGTAAGCTGCGTGGCTACGCCCTGACGCTTTTCAGTCGTCACTTTCGTCAGAGGTGGTCAATTTCCGCCCTCTGATGAAAGTGACGACTGAAACGCGTCAGCGCATAGCCACGCAGCTTACATGATTAAACGATCGGATGACATCTACCCTTCCAGGGAACAATGCAGTTAAGGACAGGAGTAGAGAAACACTGTTTTATATGGTTATCTCAGTATTGTGAATTCCTAATTGCTATATTTTTTAGCACCTTAGACTGTCTCTTGTCTTTGGTGATTTTAGTATTTAAATACTTATTTAGTGAGTTACACTCCACCCCCTTCTTTTCTATTCTTCACCTTACTGTTCTCCCCACCCCCCTCTTTTCTTATTTATTTCTCTCTCCATAGCCCCTTAATTGTGCAAATTGTAGATAGTCATTTTATACTGGGTAACCCTTAACCTATTTCTGCCAGGTCTATGCTCAATTGTTGATCTATCATTGTCCTTTGTAGTCGAGGCTGGGGGTTGCATCATGTACTGAACATGTTACTCCATCTAGGCCGTTCGGTGCTTTGTGTATGAGAACCAGGCTCGCTTGGGCCAATATTGTGCGATTAGGATTAGTATTTGTCTGTTCCTGTAAGAATTTCTTTATAACTTGAGGAATCAGATGATGTACTGGGGGAAGACATTTTGAAATCCCAAGAGTTCTGAAATGTGTCTATCTCCAGTGGATGGTCTTGCGGGTTTAGTAAGTAAAAAACCTTCACCGTGGCATTTCTTCGGCATGCAAAGAGATCTATTTTTGGCATTCTCCAGTGGGTTGTGATGTCTGTGAACACCTCTGGGTGTAGTTCCCACCGCCCCGGGAAGTCTGACACTTAATAGCATTCCCCTGCAGGTGAACTGCTACAAGCAACAGTAGATTATTTTCTGCCATCTGCATATATGGTGTGAGATATTGCTTAAGGAGGGGCTCCAAGTGCCAACTGTATGTTCACATAGGCTACTGTTGTGGCGTTGTCCAACAGGAATAATGTGTGATGACCTCTGAGCTGATCTTGGAAGTGCTCTATGGCTTTAGAGACTGCCATAAGCTCTCTCCAGGTTAAGGACACCTGGGTTTCTTTCGAGCACCACTTCCCCTGGGCAGGATGACTCTCCAGATGGGCTCCCCATCCCAAACTGCTTGCATCCATGGTCAACTTCCGTGAGGTTGGAAATAACCATGCCAGACCCAGATTTAGATTTACGTGTTTCATTCACCACCAAAATGTTCTCTTTACTGAAGCTGGAAGCAACAGTGTTCTGTCTAAATCCTATTGCTGTTCCTTCAGGAGAAAGGTTTGTAGAAAGGTTTGGCTTCCCCTTGTGACCCATCCAGTGCTTCTTAGGGTAATCTTTCCTTTCCCCTTGAGGTAGTTATCTTTGTCCCCGCAAAAACATTTTCTGTGGAGGCTTGTGTCTTTTGGTTAGGATGGTTTTCTTCCTGTCCACTGTCCTTTCTAGGACTTCATCCCACATGTCCCGAGCAAATGATCTCCGGAACATGGAAGATTAAACAATCTTAGCTTGAATGCAGGGTCCCCTGACCAAGTCTTTGTCCAAATAGCTTGTCTAGCTGCCCCTGCTAGACCCCCTATGTACCCCACAGCTTTAAAGAGAACTGGCAGGGACTTAAGGATTTCTTCCCTAGGGGTACCGTTTTTCAAGATGATGTCACCCCCTTTGTCCATGCAATCTTTCAGATGGCCCATGTCTTCAAAAACCAATAATGATTTGTTGGAGACTTTTGAAAGTGGAATTTAGGATTTTTGTTCCACACCGCCTGTGGGTCATCATCAAAAGGGAACGTGTTTTTTTGGCTGGCTGCCCATTCTTTCCACATCGCCTCTGACATCACATGGTGGACTGGAAATGCCTTGTATTTATTTTTTCTTAGGCTCTGATACAATATATCATGCTTTGAAGGAAACCCTTTGTCTTCCTTGATCCCTAGCATTTCATATATATAGCCCCAAGCAGATCCTCTACATCCTCTAAGGGCAATTTGTACTTGGGGCCTCTTTTTTCCTCTTCCTGCTCTGAGTCTAAGCTGCCGGTGGTTACTTCACTGGCTGTGAAGCTACCCACTAGTTCCTTCACCGTCTCCTGTGACCCCAAAGTGACTGACTTTGGCAAGGCTGTGGGAGAGAGACTCCCTGAGGGAGCTGCTGGAGGTCTTACATCCCTATGATTTTTTGAGATCCTTAAAAGGTAGATGTAATTTCATCCCTCACGGATCCAAAGAATTTTGCATAGAGGGCATCTGACTGCTTCTTGATCAGCTTCTTCGTGCAAACTTGGCATAGCAGTTCTGTGTATTTCAAGGGCATTGTGGCACCACACTTGGCACGTCGCTTCCTGGGAGTGGGCTTTGGGTCTTTTGGCGGTTTGGTCTGCCAGGAGACAGACACAGGGGTCCCCATAGTGGTGAGAAAAAAAAAAAAACTCTACCAAACCATTAATATAGTGCACACCCGATTACACCAGTAACACAAAACCCCATGCTGAGCCCTAGCTTGCTAGTGACCGACCACCACCACCTAGCTGCTGCTGCCACTACACTGGACACAAAAGGACGCCCCAGCCATGGTCATGCACCCCCACACTGGAGCCACCAAGGGAATACTGTATGACCGCCTCACTGCCTCAAGAGGGAGGATGGATCTAGAACACCTCCCGCCCACAGCAAGGATGGTTGCTGCGGCCACCAAAACTGACCTCCACCACCAACAAAAAGCGGTAAGGGCACACTCTTCCCTGTAGCCCAGAGGCTCCCACTACTATCTCTCTGCTGCCCCTGGGATATGGAGCCTCTGGCGGTCCTTCAGGCATCATGTCTCCTTCAGATTGGAGGAAACACTAAGACTGAGCAAGAACCTCAGGCACCGCTTTTTAAAACGTATTTCCTGATTGGAGGGAGGAACTCCATCTCTCAAGGGCTGACCTGAAAGATGACTGGGAAAAAATATGTTAGCAACCTGCAGCACCACAGCTCTGCATGCTCAAATGTTCAGCTAGTAAAATGTCTGATAAACAGGCAAACCTGTATGACATTACCAATCTAGGCAAAATCACAAAGTATTGTGCATGCTCGTAGCCATTACCGATTCTGCAATCCTCTCTTTATCATTATCCAGGATACATGTTCTTCAGAAAGTACTAAAGCCTTTGAACCAATATGTCAATAGGACAACTAGCATTTTCAGGAGAGACAAGTAATGACAGCCTCCATATCCTAGCTACAGTTTTTTTTATGGCCCTCTTTGCCACTCAATCATTTTATTTTTGCACACAGGTAGGTTGAATTACCCACTGGCTGTGATTAACTTTTCGGCAGCAGGACTTTTGCACTGACAGTTTGGTCCTGTCATTGCAACTACTTTGAATTTATCTTCTCTAACTAGATGTTTTTCCATAGAATTTTGATTTGCAATTTTGCAGTAATGCATACCACATTTATCAGAAGTATTAAATTGGTTAGCACTTGTACAGTGTGCTATGGCGCTGCTTCATTTACAAAAGGCAAAAAGTTTAAGAGATTACTGGTGTAGCACTATCCCCTCACAGGAGCCACTGTAGATTTGACAGTGTCTTTCCCAAAACAGGACAGAGGAAGCCTGGCACACAGCAACAGTCTAGTCACTCCAGCTCATTGAACAGTCTAGGGGGATTGTCTTTTTTGTGTTTTATTGCATGTTTAAAATTGGAAGGGGATTAGGGTGATGTGAGATACTCCAAAACCCTTGAGAACAATTCTGCAAAGTATAATTGTCTCTCACTTATCGTGGGCACTACATGGTCCCTCCACCTTCTCGTTATGACAGCCTAGTGCTTAGCAGAACATGGATCACTATATCGCTTGAGGATATAGGGATGGATTCTATACTTAGAGATAAAATGGCCAGACCTGGAGAAATAGGGATTTGGAACTCTAGAATTTGTGACAATAATTTAAAGACCTTATTCCAAAAGGTGTGAATAGATGGACGTGAACATAATATGTGATATCATTTGATTTTAGACCCGCATTTCCTTCAACGGTGTTGAGAAGATCGGGTATCAAATTTGGATATTCTAACTAGAATTGTTTTAGTTAATTTCCATAGATTTACACTCTTTGTTGCCACATAGGTCATTTGGAGTGCTTTTTGCCATCGTTCTAAGTTGTAGGTGGTGTCTAGTTCTTGTTTCCAGGCTTTGATATCAGAGGATTTAGTAAATACCATCTTATTATTCAGCATATTATAGAATAAAGATATACCTTTAATATTAGTAAAAGGTTTGGTGAGATAAGGAACAATCTTCCATGGCAAAAGGGTAGATGTTTGTGGGTTTGCATGGAGAAAATGGCTAATCTTTTAGGCCATACTCTATCTGCACAACTCTAAACATTTTCAGTGTAGGATCTACCATAAGGTCAGCTATTGTTATTCCCTTTTCTAACAAGTGCGTTATATGCAGATCTGGAATGATCACAGGTAAACTGGAGATAGGAAGTGAAAGGGATATTGTAGTGGAGTCCCCAACTTGTATAGCTAGAAGTTTTTCCCAGGCTTGAAGTGAGATCTTCATAGTAAGGGATTAAGCAGTAGTCCCTAGAATGGTAAATCTGATGGACATTAACAATTCAGACAAACTGTTACCAGGAATTTGGAATTCTTCTAGTTCTTACCACCTTGTCTTTGGTGACCGGGGAAACCATGTTCTCAATTGTGTAAGAATCAAAGCCATGTAGTGGTAATCTATAATAAAATGCATGCCCTATTCCTCCCACTTTCCTAGATGCTATCAATTTTTTAAATGCATATCTTGCTCTTTTTCCAAGCTAAAAATAACAATTCACCAAAGATTAAGCAGTGGAGAAGAAGGAGATAGGAACTGTTATGGGTAGAGTCCTGAATAGATAGAGCAGTAATAACACCATCTTGAATGCTGCCAGGTGCCCTGACCATGATATTTCCATCTTAGCTATACCCTGGAGTTTTGAATGTAGTGTACTGAGAAATGGAGTATAGTTAGCTGTAACTAAGCCCTCTGTTGTAGCTGTCAATGTAATACCCAAATATTTTATCCCTTTGTCTTGCCACATGCGTGGAAACATTTTTTGTTTTTTAATAGTTAGACAGTATTGCATATACATTTGACAATACATTTATTCCGAAACTGAACTGTAACCAATCACATTTGTGGTCAAAATGAGGTGAGCCTGTCAAACGTCTCCCTAAGCAGTTAACAGCACACATAATTAAAAATAAATTGTCTTCCAATCTACTACTTTAGAGACTCTTAAACTGTATATTAATGAGAAAAATATAATCTTAGACGTACAGTCCTTGCTGCCAACATTTTTTTATTTTTATTTTTAGTCCAATTTACTCAGAAACTACAGCCAAGAATCTGTCAATGAGAGGAATTAGTAGAGCACTGAAAATTTGATGCAAGTATTCTATTTTTGTTCTTGCAATGATGAAAAGTGAGTGGCATTACAATTTGGCAAAATCTACCTGTATAGATCTTTTTTGAAATACATGGATTTAAAATTCGCAGGTCAAAAAGCAAATACTAACTATAAATCATTGTATGCCAGTAGAGGCAGCATTGCTGTATAATTTATAAGCTCCCAACTATATTACAGAAATCAAGGGCCCTGGGACTTCACACCTACTTCTCTGGCACTGGGCCTGAAAACTGAAGTGTATATTCATGCACACAACCAAGAAAGCAAGCAGTGATAGACAAATCTACCTGGAATTTATTTGCAAGACGTTTGTTGAATTCTGTTTGAAATTCACCAAATCTGACCTTAATCAAAAAAAAAAATCCCATTGAAGTCTAAGAGATGAATCTTGATACTAAATCCTGGTGTCAGGAAGCAGCAGCTGGGACACCAGATACACGTAGCTACACAGAAACTGGGACCAGACCATGTATAGTATGTACATGTACATAAAATATATTTTTAAAGTGAGATTTATTTACAATGAACAGCAAAAAACGTGAATGCATGAAAATCAAAACTGAATAACCAAAATACAGAAAGCTAACAACTAAAATATACAAATATATACACAGTGTGGCATAAGAATCTCTTTAGAGCCTAAAAGGTTGCGCTAAACAACACAATCATAGAAGCCATTTTAAAAGTTACGACAAGGTGGTACCTGGTCCCGCTTAAACTAGCAAAGCTCTTTTCCACTGCATCTCCCATCTGTTTCAGAGGCTATGAGCATCTTGGTGATGTTACATATTTGGTGGGAATGCCCTAAAATCACAGGCTTCTGAAACAAAATTCTCTTTAATCCGGAAGATCACAGGTCTCCCAATAGTGAAGTCTCCACATGTCGACATCCTAAATTCTCCAGTGGAATCTGCTTCCAAAAGCATGCAACGTCTCATTCTCTTCATCCTCCTCGGGGCTAAATTGACCTATGCTGGGTCCTGGAAGAGTACTCACTTATTTTATTAAAAAGGAAAGTCTCCTCTTCTTTCGTCTTTTCCTTCTATCTGCTCTTATGAATTTTTGATATCCCCCCCTCCCCCCGCCTGGGGTGCTGTTGTAATCTAGCCCTAATACTTGACCAGGTCATCCTAGTCTGTGTATTTGATCTTAATTTGCCTCTAGTATTTATGTATATCAGGTCTAGGGGTGGGCCAAACAAACCCCTATTCGGTTTGCACCAGAACTTTCGAACATCTGGAAAATTCAGAACCAGATAACAAACCTCTATTAAAGTCTATAGGACCTGAATGTGAAAAATTAAAAAAGTGCCAATTTTTAAGGCTTATATGCAAGTAATTGGGCAATGGTTATGGCCCTGATGGACATGTTTCAATAAAAAAACTTAATTTTTAAATGAACAGTGATTTATTGATGCTTAAAGTGAAAGTATAAAAATAATGAAAAATTCCTTTCAATATGGTGCCTGGGGGCTCCCCTAAGTCCACTAAAGTGGCACATCTGTACTGTGTATAGAAGCTGCTGCAGCAATAATTGCATTTATAAAGCCCACAAATGTAATTTTCCCTACAAGCTTTATTTTGTAACCAATGGCTTGGGGAACCAGTCTGTATGATGAGGCTACAATGTAGAGCACGGAGAATAAGATAAGAGATTTTTTGGATACATTTTGGTGTCTCTACCACAGAATTTGGATCTCTACTTCTGTAACGGGTGCGGAAAAATTGTTCTTTGGGTATCGGTGGTGCCTTCCCATTGTAATCCTATAGAGGTACTCTTGATGAAAGCAAGAATTGGCCGTGCTGCCAAAATTTTAATTATATGCACCTGTCAAACAGGTGCAGAACATTTGTTTGACACTACATACCCAGAATCCAAATGCAAGCTTGTCAAATTCTGCTCCCTTCTGTGAATTTGCAGAATGTGCTGTACCAAAATGGCAGGTTCCCAGTCGCTATTTATTTTCACGTAAGGCTATTCCAGCTCTCTACCATCACATGGAAGACAATGTTGTGGCATCATTGGGCAAGGCAGTCAGCTGCAAAGTCCACGTTACTGGTGAAATGTGGTCCAGCAAGCATGGGCAGGGACGGTATATTTAATTCACAGCACACTGGGTAACTCTGCTTGCAACTCGGAAGGATGCAGGACAGGGCTCAGTGCTGCAGCTTGTTGTGCCACCACATCTCCATACAGTTGATGATGATGCCAGATTCGTCAGCTCTACCCCCTCCTCCTCCTCCATGCCCTCCTCTGCTGAATGGTCCTTTGAACCTCAAGTACTCCCTAAGCGTTCAAAGGGTTATTTAATGAGTCAGGCTAAAAGGTGCCATGCAGTGCTTCAGCTGGTGTGTCTAGGGGACAGGAACCACACCGGAGCAGAGATTCTTGTAACTGTGCAGGTACAGGCCCAGAGGTGGTTCACGCCACGCCAGCTGGAGCCAGGAATGGCGGTGTGTGATAATGGCACAAACCTTCTGTCCGCTTTTAGACAGTGAAAGATGACACCTGTACCATGCCTTCCACATTTCCTCAATTTGGTGGTGCAGCATTTACTAAATAGTTACCCAAGGTTGGAAGAGCTACTAAAGCAGGCCAGAAGAGTCTGTAGCCATTTTAGGAGATCATACACAGCCAGTGCTCCATTGGCTGAAATTCAGCAGGAATTCCACCTGCCTGTAAACTGCCTGATTTGTGACAAGCCCACCAGGTGGAACTTGACTTTGGCAATGCTGCAGTGGCCATCAGTGAGTACCTGTGTGAGCATGGCACAAAGATAGGCTCAGGCCGGCTCAGCTTTTTTTCCCCATGCCAATGGCTGCTGATAAAGGTTGCATGCAATGTACTGTCACCATTTGAGGAGGCCACAAGGATGGCGAGCCATGCCAATGCATGCATCAGTGACACAATCTCTGTTATGTTCCTGCTGGAGCAGACTGAGCATGGCATAATGGACCGGGCACTCAAGGCAGAGCAGTGGGACAAAGAGAAGGACTTCTTTTCCTTTCAATGCCCACTTTAAGCAGACATCATTGTTCTTATGCCACAGAACACACAAGAGGAAGAGGAGGAGAAGGAGGAGCATTCTGGCAGTTTCAGAGGCACCTCAAACATTAAGAGATGGTTTTCCATCAGCAGAACCCTTGGGAGTAGTACATGGCTGGGAGGAGTCAGTTCCAAATACTATAATCCTCAGCGATTCTGAGGAGTCTGCTTCTCATGCTGCCACAAATTTGCGCTGCATGGGCACCCTCAGGTATATGTGGAATAAAAGGAAAGGATCACTATTGATTGGCAACCCTTCTTGACCAACGTTATAAGGGAAAAGTGTCAGAACTCATCCCGTCCCCACAGAGAGTGCAGAAGATGAAATCTCTTGAGGACACCTTAAAGAGGAGTTTATTTAGCTTATTCCCGACTCTGGTAGGTTACAGTGTCAAGTAAAACATAGTTTTGAGGCTTCTGCTGGTCAAGAGAGCCGCTGTGGAGAAGGCGGCCGCCTAAGTAATGCATTTCTGAATTTATTTAGTCCCCGCTGCCCAGGGCTGTCAGCTTCCACTTTTGATTGCCAGCATCTGTATCACATTGTTGACAATTATTTAGGGGCAAAAACAGAGATGGAGAGCTTTCCAGTGGATGATCAACTGGCTTACTGGGTCTTTAGAATAGACCACTGGTCAGTATGCTATTGGGTTGCTGGGCTGCCCTGCATTCAGCGTGCTTTCTGAATGGACATTCATTGCTGCTGGAGGTTTTGTTACTGATCATAGAACAAGTTTGTCCACAGACTCGGTGGACCGTCTGACTTTTATCAAAATGAATCAGTCCTGGATTACCAGCAGCTATAAAGCCCCTGATCCCGAGGTCGCCAATTAAGTGTTTGTGGGATGTGGAATCTACAGGACTTCTAGGCTGCCTAGTGTTGTGGGTGTTGATTCCATCTGGAAGAATGTTTTTGGTGTAGGTTTCATGGGCACAATTAACACCCAAAGAACAATTTTTCCACACCTGTTTGACAGGGACTATATTTTTTTCCACTGCAGCAGATGGTGCAGAGAAATTTGCCAGCTATAGACTACAGCTGGTGGTGTGCTGCAAGGACCTGGGACAACCATCATCCCTGTCATTGGAGGCTGCTGAGAGGTCATGCGGTATAGCAAAGACAGACTGAGATGAGTAAGGAGGAGGGACATATTTGTACCCCTTGTACCCCTGTGTGGCTTTTAGGTGCTCTTGCCAACAGGCTGAGTGGTGGTAAGCCAATTAATCTACCAACATGTCTTTAGAGTGACAAAGTTTGCAAACAACAGTGCGATTGGCTGCACATGTACTAAAAAAGGCATCCGCCTTTGCCTGTGGACATATAGGCTGCTGGCTCCCTTAGCCCCTGTACACACGGTTGGAGATTCTGCCAACCAAATCCGTTGGATTTTGTCCGTCGGATTTAGTCCGACGGATTGTGTCCGAAACTGTTGCATACACACGGTCGGACTAAGTTGTCGAAAAATCCGATCTTTCAGAACATGATGACATAATTTCGTTACGATGGGACTACATTCAGGCTAGTAGCCAATAGCTTTGATGTAGGAATTTAATCTGAGCATGCGTGGCACTTGGTCCGATCAAAATTCGCTACACATGATCGGAGTATGTCCAATCGAACCAGTTGGTCGGGAAATATTTCCAACATGTTGGAAAATTGGGTCCGACGGATATTCGGACGGAATCAGTCCGATGCATACCACACACAGTCGGATTATCCGATGACGCGGTCCGATAGGACACATTCCAACGGATTCTCCGACCGTGTGTACAAGGGCTTACAGTGCTATGAGAATGTCTGCCTCTCCTTGCTACTCTCCCAGATATGATGGGGAGTGGAAGGTGCTTCTTAACTAAATGTAATAAAGATGTGTACGTGGATGCACTTTAATCAACGGAAAGTGGTGTTTGGTGCACTTTAATTTGAGTATTCACTCAACAGACACACTCTGCCGATACACTGTAGTATAGCAGTAATGCACAGAAATATAAAGCTTGAACTTGCAGTAACACAATGAAATACATGGCATTAAACTTGCAGTAACGCACAGAAATATAAAGCATTGAACTTGCAGTAACACAGAGAAAAAAAACTGTGTTATATGGTCACTACACTCATACTGACTGAGCTATCCCTACATCCACACTAATGTAAAGATAAATGGTGGTTACACTACACTCATACTGAACTATACCTAGATGGACACTAAACTGATATTCTACTGACAATAGAATCAGAATAGCATACTATAGCACACTAACTGTCTAATAGCACTGAACAGAGCCCTATTTTATCTCTCTCTCCATGCCGCTATCACACTACAAATGGATCCTATAGAAAGAATACTTTTATAGTGTGGGGCAGGGATTAAGAATAATGAGGCATGATTGGATACAGACATCATGACAGCATACAATCATGGCTCTGACAGTGCTCTGTGCCATGATTGAGTGAAGCTTTCATTGCTTCAGCCAGTCAGGGCTTTCAATGCACTGTGCATTGTGGTCATTCGGCGAGCCAAACAAGCGGTCAAACAACCTTTTAATTTGGTTGTTCAGAGAACTTCTGAACAGCCAATGATTTGCCCGAAACTCATGCTCTGTCTGAACCATTCGCCCATCCTTAAATCAGGTCATCTGTGATCACTGAGGTGGATCACTAGGAACCATATATTCTACATCATACTTAGGGTAGAATACACAGTACAATTCTGAGATGGTCAGATGTAAATGGACCAGTCATGTTTGGATTTCTGTTATTTTAGATATTTTATTCTTACACTTTAATTATCTCTTAGTTATAATGTAGCAGTGCACCCCTGACATTTTATTTTCTGTAAGACTGTAACAACCTTATTTGCCCTGCCAAGGGCTCATATTTTCGCCTTCAATATCTATATGTCAATCCTGGTTTTTTACACCGGTTTCTATTTGTTATTGTCACTAAAAACATATTGAAAGTAAAATATATACACATAAAATATACAAGCAGGGAGAACACTGGGGAAGCAGATGTGAAAAAGGGAAACAAGACTGAGAAAAGAACAAGGAAAGAGGGTACTGATACAGGACAAGATCAAGGGTAAATACTGTGGTAACAGAATCTGGCAGAAACACAGCAAACAGGGAACAAGGCCAGAGCAGCCAGTGGAATTTAAGTACTCTTCCAGCAGGTGTAGTCAGGTGGAGCTGATTGCTGGAACCTGCTGACTGCTGGGGGACACCTGCTGGTGGACAATGGAATTGCAGAAATTGGCCAAGATCACCAAAGTGTCACCAGCAGGTGAATTTGATCCCAACAGCCCTCTCTCCACCTTAAGGAGCAGCCTACAGACACTCCATTGTGCACCACTGTCAGGGTCTGGAAGCCGACTGAGTACTCCACAGCCGGGGTATGGAGGCTGGCTCATCAACAGAGGCTGGCTGGGCGGCATTCGGGGAATCAGCATAATCTAGCTGGGCAGATCACAAACAGGCTTGGCAGAAGACAGCTGTTTACCAGCGGCAGGCTTGACAGCAGATGACAGGTCACAGCGGCAGGCTGAATCCCATTGGCAGGCGGCATGGAAACATGTTGGACTCCATCAGCAGGCAGCACAGAGGAGGAATGGACCCCATCAGCAGGCTGGACCTCAACAGCCAACATCATAAAATCAGGAACTGGCTGAATAATGGTTGATGCAGCAGTGGATAGTGGCAGGATTGTGTGAGCAGGAGAAAACTTCTGTTTCTTTTTTAACATAGATACTGGAGTCTTACAAGTAATTGTATTGTGCTGACCAGAGTGTACTGCTGATGGGAAAGTTGTAACAGTACTTGGGAGCATAGAGGAAAGAGTTATGCTGGCCATACACGATACGAAAAATCGTGTGAACCCATTTTCGAAAAACTAACAATCGGCTGTGAGAGCAAATGATAGTGCCATTGTTTAATGACCGATAAATCATTCAGTGGACATAAATGAATACATTTTTATTTTTTTACATATACCTAGTGCAAACAGTTTGGACTTGAAACACATTAACATTTCAATTTATCGTTCATTCGTCAGAAAATTTCCAAACTTGTCCTTTGTTTTTTAGCTCAAAAACGATTATCGGTTTTGTGCCCATTAGCTGGTCGAAAAACAAATGAACTGTCTAAATAACCGAAATTCAGCTGATTTTTCGTATACTTTATGGCCAGCATAACAGTAGTACAGGTAGAGATCTGAGAGGTTGCTATGGGTAACTGTACTGCGGGAGCCTTCAATGGATTACATGCAGAGGAAGTGTGGTTACTGATAGCAAAGAACTGATCTACAGGATGCAAAGAACACTCAGTAGTAAATGTGGTTGCTAAAGGTGATGGCACAATGGTGTAGTGGGTAGCACTTTCACCTAGCAGTAAGAAGGGTCACTGGTTCAAATCCCAAACATGACACTACCTGCCTGGAGTTTGCATGTTCTCCCTGTGCCTGCGTGGGTTTCCTCCATGTACTCTGGTTTCCTCCCACACTCCAAAGACATGCTGGTAGGTTAATTGGATCCTGTCTAAATTGGCCCTAGTATGTATGAATGTGAGTTGGGGACCTTAGATTGTAAGCTCTTTGAGGGTAGGGACTGATGTGAATGTACAATGTATATGTAAATTGATGGAACTATATAAGTAACTGAAATAAATAAAAGTAACAAAGGAAGAGATTCTTGATGTTTAGCGACAGATCTAACTTTGTGTGAATCATCTAACATTGGGAATAGGATCTTGGATCAGGCTTAGAGCAGAGGCTGAACATAGGTCAGATTTACTTTCCCTTGCTCAAATAAAGAGTGCACAGCAGTAATATCACCTGTTGGGATTAGGCTGAATGCTACTGGAAAAAAAGAACCTGTACATTGTTTCAGTAGCCATCCCAAAAATCCAACCTGAAGTATAGCAAAAGGAGGAGTGAAAACATTGTGGCTCTGAGAGGAAAGCAGAACTAACAATTCTAAACAGACACAAACCAAAGGCTGTATTTCACTTAAGCTGGCCATACTATGGTTGCCACCTCATCCCTTTAAAACCGAACACATATTATTTGCACAGTTTCTGTGGCTGATTAAGGTGATAATTAAACTCACTTGGTGCCTTATCTGCATGAAATTAGCCTCAGAACCTGTGTAACTCATATGTGTTCGGGTTTAAAGGGATGAGGTGGCAACTCTAGGCCATACACCTATAGATTATCTGTAGATTTTCTATGGTTAGATGGAAAAAGTGCAACAAATTTCTCCATGTTCGCTAAACTGTGTGGATGGAGGAATCTCCCACTTTTTCCATCTAACCATAGAAAATCTGCAGATAATCTATAGGTGTATGGCCATCTTAAGGGAGACTATGCCCTCATCAATTAAAACATGTGCTGTTAGAATCCTTCCCAACAGCTCCTCATCAGTGAGACCCTGCCAAAATGAGCTACTAAAGTCTTTATTTCTTATACATATTGCACACGACATATAACCTTCACGCTAAGCATCTTGACAAAAAAGGAAGTAAATACTCCAAGCAAATGGCTCCCAGTTCCCATTTTTCTGATCTGGTCATTAGTGGCTTCAGTGTTATGTCAAGATACAGCAGCTGGAAGACCAGCTGTATATAGCTACACACTGGGACCAGACCACATATGTAGATCTTTAACCACTTGCTAACCAGCCATTGCAGTTATACTTTGGCAGGTTGGCTCAGCTGCGCAATTAGTCGCACTGGTATGGTGGTCCCTTTAATGGCTATAACAGGGGCACACCCACATAGCCGATGCATGTGGCTGAGAGCCACGATGTCCTTCAGCCACCTGTGATCGCTCCATAGAGAGCCAGAATGTGGATCTGTCATTGTAAACAAACAGATCCCCATTCTGTCAAGGGAGTAGAGAGAGATTGTCTGTTCTTAGCGATCTCTCTACTCCTAGTCAGTCCACCCCCCCATTAGAAACACTTCCCTAGGGAACACTTAACCCCTTGATCGCCCCGAGTGTTAAGCCCTTCCCTGTCAGTGTCATTTATTCAGTGATCAGTGGTTATTTTAAGCTCTGATCACTGTAATAATGTCACTGGTTCCAAAAAAATGTCAAAAGTGTCCGATCTGTCCGCCGCAATGCCACAGTCCACTTAAAATCGCGGCTCGTCATTACTAGTAAAAAAAATTATAATAAAAATGCCATAACTATATCCGCTATTATGTAACTTATTGCTTATTGATGCCCTCAGGTGAAGTCAGCAAGTGACGAAACGCGTCAGTGATGTGATCTACGACATTGACCAGAAGTGACGTGTGCGCTCTACGGGCTGAGTAACCAGGAAGTGGATCGTCGGTGTACACAGCGGTTTCTCTCCTTTCATTACTGGCGACCGGGGGAATATACAGGCACATTGCACTTTATTATCGCTACAAGATAACTTGAATTCGGTACGCATGGAAGGGGGGGGGGGGGGTTTTGATCTTAATAAAAACTTTATGCAGTATTACACTATGTGGTTAATTTATTCCCTTCACATGCTTTTACTGGAGCCCTATACAGCGTGACTGGTGTTTGGTGGAAGCTTTGGTTGGAGCGGTGGAGAAGCTTTTATAACCAAGGGCACATTACTACTGTATTTCTGGCGAGTGTACCCCCAAAGGGGAGAATCTCCTCATGTGGTGAAGTGTATGGTGAAAGGTGTTTTCAACATATCACAACATAAGTTATAACAGATCTCCTTTGTTTTTATTGACTCATATATGGACTGTATATGGAAGCTTGTCATTGGATTTTATTTGACAAGAGCGCTGCAACAATATTTTAAAGGACTACATGTTTTAGAGTGTGTTTTTTAGTATTGTTTTTTCTATATTTCATCATTTCAAGTGGCTGCTTTTAGAGTGTGATTATATTGTTGTATTTATATATGACTGTACAGGTGACTGAACGGTGCTTCTGCAGGTGGGCCAGTTTAATTAAGCATCTTCTTAGCGCTATAACTTTTGCGCAAACCAATCAATATACACTTATTGCAATTTTTTTTACCAAAAATATGTAGAACACATATTGGCCTAAACTTATGAAAAAATGTTTTTTTTTTTTGGGGGGGGGGGGGGGTGGGGGAATAAAACCACAGAGGTGATCAAATACCACCAAAAGAAAGCTCTATTTGTGGGGAAAAAAATACTTAACCACTTAACAACCGCCCATTGCCGATTAACGGCTTCAGGGCGGTTGTTTAACTCTGAGAGGCCGTTAATTAACGGCCTCCCAGAATTCTGCTCTCGCGCGCCCCCCTGGGGCACGCACACGAGAGCATCCGTGACCGCTGGGTCCAGTGGACCCGGCGCATCACGAATCACGGTAAACGGCCGCTCATCGCGGCCGTTTACCACGTGATCGCTCCGTCAAATGACGGAGTGATCACTTGTAAACAAGCCGGCGTCATGTTATGACGCCGGTTCCTCCCTCCCCCTCTCTGTACCGATCGGTACAGCGGAGGGGGAAGAGATCAGTGTCAGCAGCGATGTGGGCTGCATCTGCAGTGCCCACATCACTGCTCACCGAAAATTAACCCCTTGATTCCCTGCATTACTCTGCAATACCCTGCCATTACTCTGCATTACTCTGCAATGCCCTGCATTACTCTGCAATGCCCTGCAACACTCTGCAATGCCCTGCAACACTCTGCAACGCTCTGCAACACCCTGCAACACTCCGCAACACTCCGCAACACTCTGCAACACTCCGCAACACCCGCCAACACTCCGCAACACTCTGCAACACCCTGCAACACTCCGCAACACTCCGCAACACTCCGCAACACTCCGCAACACCCGCCAATACCCTGCAACACTCTGCAATGCTCTGCAACACCCGCCAATACCCTGCAACACTCTGCAATGCTCTGCAACACCCGCCAATACCCTGCAACACTCTGCAATGCTCTGCAACACCCGCCAATACCCTGCAACACTCTGCAATGCTCTGCAACACCCGCCAATACCCTGCAATGCTCTGCAACGCAGTACTCTGCAACGCCATACTCTGAGATACCCAGCCATACTCTGAGATACCCAGCCATAGTCGGTGATACCCTGCAATACCCAGCCATAGACATCCCCCCCTCCCGCCGCCCTCCGCCCTCCGGTGCTTCTACCGAATCGCTAATACGATCAAAGCCAGAATCTTTTTTTTTTTCAGGCTTCCCAGCTTAGAGGTGAGATGCGGGGTCTTATTGACCCCACATCTCACTGTAAAGAGGACCTGTCATGCCATATTCCTATTACAAGGGATGTTTACATTCCTTGTAATAGGAATAAAAGTGATCAAAAAAATTATTTTTGAGGAAAAAAATGTCAAACTAAAATAAATAAAGTAAAATGAACAATAAAAAAAAATGTTTTTTTTTAAAGCGCCCCTGTCCCCATGTGCTCGCATGCAGAAGCGAACGCATACGTATGTCCCGCCCACATATGAAAACGGTGTTCAAACCACACATGTGAGGTATCGCTGCGAACGTTAGAGCGAGAGCAATAATTCTAGCCCTAGACCTCCTCTGTAACTCAAAACATATAACCAGTAAAAAAAAAAAAAATCGTCGCCTATGGGGATTTTTAAGTAGCGACGTTTGGCGCCATTCCACGAGCGTGTGCAATTTTGAAGAGTGACATATTAGGTATCTATTTACTCAGCGTAACTTCATCTTTCACATTATGCAAAAATTGGGCTAACTTTACTGTGTTTTTTTTTTTTTTTTTTTAAGCACAAAACTGTTTTTTTTCCAAAAAAAAGCATTCGAAAAATTACTGCGCAAATACTGTGCGAGATAAAAAGTTGCAAAGACCACCATTGTATTCTCCAGGGTGTTTGCTAAAAAAACATATATAATGTTTTGGAGTTCTATGTAATTTTCTAGCAAATAAATGATGATTTTTACATGTAGGAGAGAAATGTCAGAATTGTCCTGGGTGCTCCAGAACACCTGATGGCGCTCCATGCATGTTGGGCCTCTGTATGTGGCCACACTGTGTAAAAGTCTCACACATGTGGTATCGCCATACTCGGGAGTAATAGCAGAATGTGTTTTGGGGTGTAATTTGTGGTATGCATATGCTGTGTGTGAGAAATAACCTGATAATATGACAATTTTGTTAAAAAAAAAAAGTAAAAGTAAAAAGAATCTTGAATTTGCAAAGAATTGTGGGAAAAATACCTTGGAATGTCTTTTTTCCAAAAAGGGGTCATTTGGGGGGTATTTGTACTTTTCTGACATGTTAGGGTCTCAAGAATTGAAATAGGCCGTCAGTACTTCAGGTGTGATCAATTTTCAGATATTGGCACCATAGCTTGTGGACTCTATAACTTTCACAAAGACCAAATAATATCCACCAATTTGTACTTATTTTTACCAAAGATATGTAGTGGTATAAATTTTGGCCAAAATTTATGAAGAAAAAATGACTAATCTGCTAAATTTTCTAACAGAAACAAAGAAAAATTCATTTTTTTACAGAATTTTCGGTATTTTTTCTTTTATAGCACAAAAAAATAAAAAACCCAGCGGTGATTAAATACCACCAAAAGAAAGCTCTATTTGTGTGAAAAAAAGGACAAAAATTTCATATAGGTCCAGTGTTGCATGACTGAGTAATTGTCATTCAAAATGCGAGAGCACCGAAAGCTGAAAATTGGTCTGGTTATTAAGGGTGTTTAAGTGCCCAGTGGTCAAGTGGTTAAACTTTGTTTGGGGACAGTGTCGCACAACCGTGCAATTTTCAATGAAAGCAACGCAGTGCCGTATCGCAAAAAAAAAAAAAATGGCCTGATGTAGAAATCTAAAAGTGGGTTGAACTCTGCTTTAAGTACTCTTCCAGCAGGTGTGGACAGGTGGAGCTGATTGCAGGAAACTGCTGACTGCTGGGAGCCATCTGCTGGTGGACCCTGGAACTGCAGCAATCAGCCCAGAGCACCACAGTGCCACCAGCAGGCAAGCTCGATCCTAACACAGCCATTTGGCAATAGGCAAGCTTTCTAAGCAAGGCTGAGTTCACACTGCTGTGCGGAGCGACTCACAGCAGGGATCCCGTGCGTCCCTGTTCTCCGTTTCAGGGACGAATCAGGCACGGATTTCTGGCTGAATTCAGACCTGAAACAGACAAGAAGATGCACAGGAGTCTTCTGCAAACTTTGCCTGACATGTGAATTGGATGCAGAGAAATCCGCATGGATGCAGAGAAATGGGTGTGAACCCAGCCTTAGGGAATGGGGAGCTGAATAATGCCATAGGGGCATTTAATAAAGCAAAAACATTTTTTTTTTTAAAAGACAGCACAATGGTTGAATGTGTCCTTTTTATATGACTTTGAGGACAACATGGTAAAGAAACACAATTTCATTAAAATTACATGCATGCGATATACCTTTAATCTGTGGGTGGTTTATGGGGCAGTGCAACTTTCACAGACAGCAGCAAAAATGTAATCTGGAATTACATATTTTGAATGTGTAATTGATTTTTTAAGTTTTACATTATCATACCTCTCAACCGCCCCGGATTCCACTGGACCATCCCGCGATTTGAAGTAAGTCCCGGGATCCTGCAGATATAGGCTGAAGTCCCGGAATCCAGAGCTGGAACTTTTTCCATTCCTGGGCTCCAGTCAGTAGTGGTATCCTCAATGGGTGCAATGTGTGCTCTCACATACAGCATCCATTGAGTATTCCCGGAAGAAAATCTGGCCACAGTTTTTGCTACCCCCTCTCCTAAATGCAGTCACTGGCTGTTAGGACTGCCAGCGGCCTCGCAACCGATGACATCATTTGCAGGCCTTTCAGCTCCGCCCCCTCTTCAGCTCCCAATAGCACCTCTCAGTGGCTCCAATCCTGTGTGCCAACAGCCTCCATGCTGCCTCTTCTCCATGGCGCAGAAAGTTACGTGGTAAGACAGTGGAAGAGTGAGTGCAGTGGTAAGACACAGTTCTCGCCGTTCCCTGATATAGTACAACCCTCCCTGTACATACCATCTTCTGGTGGGCGTATCCCTTCTACCAATAGGTGATGGTCCTGCACGAACTTGGGTGATAGCAGGTAAGTGGCTTCTCTCTTTCCTGTGCTGTGTCATTGTCCTCTGTGTATTGGGTTTGGGTGAGTGTATGCTTATCTGTACACATCGACCCCTAGCTCGTCTGCTCTCTCTCCATGGGTAAGTCGGGGAGGGCTGCATCTTTCCTGGAGTCCCCCTACCTTTGCAGGCTTGTTCAAAACTTTGTGCAGTTTCACATTTCTGAAGGCAAGGAGTGACAACACAGACAGCTGAGCTTCTCTTTCTTCCCCCTCTTCCCCTCATTCAGCCTCTGCAGACTCTGGAAAGCCAAGTTGCATCCCCCCACTGTAGCTCATCCAAAGCTCAACAAGTCCAGCAAGCCATCTTTAGTTGCTGCTTTCTCATTTGTCACAATGACCCCAGACCCCCTTCATGTTCCTAGGAGGAAGGGAGTGTGATCTGCTTCACAGACCCTGGATTGAGGACACTGTCCCTGGACCAAGTCTGTTCCTGGTTTTGTCCCTGGATTGGATTTGAAAAAGGGCTGGGGCAATTTCAAAGACAGTCAGTGCAGAATAAAAAAAAAAAAATCTGAATTACACCCCCGCTCTGCCGCTCATCCTAGCTTAGGGGAATGTATTTTTTTCCATTATCTGTCCCCCTTTTTGATGATCATGTGCTGGTCGGAGCGGAGGGAATATTTCTTCAGTTTCGGGTGCATGCCCATCCATCTTTGCTCGCATGTTCTTCTGCCTTGGCTTAAGTCCTGGCCAGCCGCCTACCTGCTTATCTCCTTGCCTTCCCTGGTGGAGGGATTTTCCTCCGTTCCCCACCCAGTAGCAGCCGGGGCCCGGAGAGTAAGACTTGATAGGCTGTGAGGCAGGCGGCAGTGGCGATGGGCAGAGATCGCTGATTGCCGCCATTACTAGTAAAAAAAAAAAAAAACCATGTCCCTGGATTTCATTTTAAAAATCTGGTCACCTTATTGTAAGCTCCTTGAGGGTAGGGGACTGATGTGAATGTACAATGTATATGGAAAGAGCTGCATAAATTGATGGTGCTATATAAGTACCTTAATGATAATAAACCGGAATCTGTCCTCACTGTAAAGAGACAGGCAGATTCACCTCTCCATAACAAAGCCTCCTGCTGAGTGAAAGGCTCTGTCAGAGAAAATACTGACCACAAGGCAAGACAAAAGATCCAGCACTTGCTGTGCAAGCTCCAGCATGTGTGGCTGTATAGCATGGCCACTCAGATATAGAAAAAGGCAGACATACCCTGACATTTTTAATACAGAAAATTGCATAAATGTAAAGGAGCTTGACAATCTAGGAAATAAATCTATAGTTTGGTGCACATTGCTTTTTCACACAAGTATGTGGTGGCATGCCGCAAAGGTTAGTTTTGTCTTGGTCAGCGGTAAGTAAAAATTTCAGCTCCCATAATAAAAGGCCTTAGCAAAAGGAAATAACATAAACCTCCACACCTTCTCCTAAACCCTGAAACACTCGACTCCCAAACATTTTTTAACCTAGAAGAAAACATATGGATAAATGAAGAGGAAAAAAATAACTGCTTGGGTGGCCCAGTAAGAAAATAGAAGCTACAGTTTTTGGTAAACCACAAACTGAACTGAACACTGGGAGGGGTACAGAAGAATATGCATCCCACCCAGGGCAGGACTTAGGGTGCTGGGGGCCCCTGGGCTTGAGTCACTTTCGGGCCCTACCTTCTATATTAATTTGTCGCCATCTGGTGCCGTAACAATATAATCGATCCAATCGTTATTTGAAGTGCCAAGCTACTTTTAAAAGGTGACTGGTACCGTAGACAGTGTTAAATGCTAAACAAAGTAATAATCTATTACTGATTGAAGCTTGAAAAGTTTTTTTCCAATAAATAAATAATGATTAAAAAAGTTCAAAGTGATCAAGTGTTTATTGCAATGCACAAATGTCTTGGTCAGAATGAGAATATAAAACACTTATTTACCTGGAAAACATATTGAAAAACAATCAACTACCTTGTAAGGTTGCAATCATAACAAATCAATTGCAAGAATATAACAAAATAACTCATTGAACAAAGTAGTGCAAGATAAATTGTACATTCTACTCCTCCTGAGTATTATGATACCACATGTGTGGGACTTTTCCACAGCCTGGCCACTTAGAGAGGCCCAACATGTAGGGAGCGCCGTCACATGTTCTAGGAGCATAAATTACACATCTAACTTCTTGACTACCTATTACACTTTTGAAGGCCCAGGAGCACCAGGACTATGACACGTGACACTGATGTGGCACTGATGACACGTGGCACTGA
Source organism: Lithobates pipiens (assembly GCF_037356315.1). NCBI lineage: Eukaryota > Metazoa > Chordata > Amphibia > Anura > Ranidae > Lithobates > Lithobates pipiens. The sequence continues at coordinate 288,601,359 of NW_027507748.1, read as the reverse complement.
TGTGGCACGGATGACAGATGGCACTAATATGTGGCACTGCTGACAGATGGCACTAATACGTGGCACTGATGACACGTGACACTGATAACAGATGGCACATGGCACTAGGGACAGGTGGCACTGAGGACAGATGGCACTGGGGACAGGTGGCACTGATGACACGTGACACTGATGGCAGATGGCACTTATACGTGGCACTGGGGACAGGTGGCACTGGGGACAGGTGGCACTGGGGACAGATGGCACTTATATGTGGCACTGGGGACAGGTGGCATTGGGGACAGATGGCACTGATGACAGATGGCACTTATACGTGGCACTGGGGACAGGTGGCACTGATGAAAGATGGCACTTATACGTGGCACTGGGGACAGATGGCACTGGGGATAGGTGGCACTTATCCATGGTAGTGGCACTGGGGACAGGTGGCACTGGGGACAGATGGCACTGATGACAGATGGCACTTATACATGGCACTGATGACAGATGGCACTTATACGTGGCACTGGGGACAGATGGCACTGGGGACAGGGGGCACTTATACATGGCAGTGGCACTGGGGACAGGTGGCACTGGGGACAGATGGCACTTATACGTGGTACTGGGGACAGGTGGCACTTATACATGGCAGTGGCAGTGGCACTGGGGACAGGTGACACTGATGACAGATGGCACTTATACGTGGCACTGGGGACAGGTGGCACTGATGACAGATGGCACTTATACGTGGCACTGGGGACAGATGGCACTGGGGACAGGTGGCACTTATACATGGCAGTGGCACTGGGGACAGGTGGCACTGGGGACAGGTGGCACTGATGAAAGATGGAACTTATACGTGGCACTGGGGACAGATGACACTGGGGATAGGTGGCACTTATACATGGCAGTGGCACTGGGGACAGGTGGCACTGGGGACAGATGGCACTGATGACAGATGGAACTTATATGTGGCACTGATGACAGATGGCACTTATACGTGGCACTGGGGACAGAGGGCACTGGGGAGAGGTGGCACTTATACATGGCAGTGGCACTGGGGACAGGTGGCACTGGGGACAGGTGGCACTTATACGTGGCACTGGGGACAGGTGGCACTGGGGACAGGTGGCACTTACTTATACATGGCAGTGGCACTGATGACAGATGGCACTGAGTACAGATGGCACTTATACGTGGCACTGGGGACAGATGGCACTGGGGACAGGTGGCACTTATACATGGCAGTGGCACTGGGGACAGGTGGCACTGGGGACAGATGGCACTTATACGTGGCACTGGGGACAGGTGGCACGTATACATGGCAGTGGCACTGGGGACAGGTGGCACTGATGACAGATGGCACTTATACGTGGCACTGGGGACAGGTGGCACTGATGACATATGGCACTTATACGTGGCACTGGGGACAGGTGGCACTTACTTATACATGGCAGTGGCACTGGGGACAGGTGGCACTGGGGACAGATGGCACTTATACGTGGCACTGGGGACAGATGGCACTGGGGAGAGGTGGCACTTATACATGGCAGTGGCACTGGGGACAGGTGGCACTGATGACAGATGGCACTTATACGTGGCACTGGGGACAGGTGGCACTGGGGACAGGTGGCACTGGGGACAGATGGCACTGGGGACAGGTGGCACTGGGGACAGGTGGCACTGGGGACAGAGAGATGGCACTGGGGAGTGGGGACAGATGGCACTGGGGACAGAGAGATGGCACTGGGGACAGGTGTCACTGGGGACTGGGGACAGAGAGATGGCACTGGGGACAGATGGCACTGGGGACAGCACTTTACATTGTTTTTTTTATTTTTTTACTCACAGTGACAGGCTGCACGTCGCTCTCCCTCCTCACAGGCTGTCTCTGTGAGGGGGAGAGCCGGCGATGAGAGATGATCTCATGATATTATCTCTCATTGGACAGATCAGTGCTAAATGGCCGCTGTGATTGGCCATTTAGCATGATCTGTGATTGGCTGTGTCCAAGGGACACTGCCGACACAGAACTTCCCCGATGCGCGCCCGCAGCACGCATCAGGGGAAGTAAACAAAGACGTCCTCCCAGCAACTGCCGTCCGCGCTGTAGCCTGCTATAGCGTGGACGCCTAGTGCAAAGTATGGGCTTGCGGGGCTCGCGGGGCCCCCTATTGGACGGGGCCCATGGGCTTGAGCCCCGTCAAGCCCTATTGAAAGTCCGGCCCTGATCCCACCACAGTGGAACCCACAGTGATTTAGCACAAGATACTGCACTGTAGCTCTGTATACTCCCTACTATGGATGAGCTCAGGCGTGTTCGCATGGTCCACGTGCAGAGCCCGCCAGGAAGTCGGCCCAGCGCATCGCTAATCACAGGCAGTGAGACGCACCTAGGTTTTAGAGGAGAAAAACAAGAAAAAAATATTCTGAACCAAATGGTGTACTAAAATATTTACTAGTACCCATGAAATGCAGCCTGACCTGTGCCAAAGAAATGCAGCCTGACTATTGCCATAAATGCAGCCTGAACATTGTCATCAATGTAGCCTGAACATTGTCATTAATGCAGCCTTGCCATCTCTCAGGCTGCTCTGTCTTCTGTAAGGATGAGCTCAGGCGTGTTCACATGGTCCACGTGCAAAGCCCGCCAGGAAGTCGGCGCAGCACTGCGCTAATCACAGGCAGTGCGACATTGCCCCAATGCGTGTCTGCAGAGATTGGCAATGTCTCACTGCCTGTGATTAGCGCAGCGCTGCGCCGACTTCCTGGTGGGCTCTGCACGTGGACCATGCAAACATGCCTGAGCTGATCCCTAGTCTTCTGTTTAAGCAAGTGTCAGGCCCAGCCGGGAGATCGCCAAGCGCTCACGGGGTCTTGGGATGTCTATCCTCAATTCTCCTGCCTCTCTTCAGGTACTAGCATGGCGGTGGCAGCGGGGAGCGGTGCCTGGTGTATATTTGCTCAATAAGATGCAGAGACATTTTCCCCCATATTTTATGGGGGGGGGGGGGGAGTGTGTCTTATGGTCCGAAAAATACGGTCTCTCTCTCTCTCTCTCTTTCTGCATGACAGAGCTAGGCCTAAGCCTGACAGGGGCGCAGTGTTTTATGAGGTGGCTGCAGGGTGTATAGTGAGGGATGAAGTGTTTTATGAGGTGGGTGCAGGATGTATAGTGAGGGGTGCAGTGTTCTATGGGGTGGGGGCAGGGTGTATAGTGATGGGTGCAGGGTGAAAAGTGAGGGGTGCAGTGTTCTATGAGGTGGGTTCAGGGTGTATAATGAGGGGTGCAGTGTTCTATGAGGTGGGTGCAGGGTGTATAGTGAGGGGTGCAGTGTTCTATGAGGTGGGTACAAGGTATATAGTAAGGGGTACAGTGTTCTATAAGGTGGGTGCAGGGTGAAAAGTGAGGGATGCAGTATAGTAAGTGTATGTGTATAGTAAGGGGTGCAGTGTCCTATGGGATGGGAGCAGGGTGTATAGTGAGGGATGCAGTGTTCAATGTGGTGGGGGCAGGGTGTATAGTGAGGGATGCAGGGTTCTGTGGGGTTGGGGCAATGTGTATAGTAAGGGGTGCAGAGTCCTATGGGGTGGGAGCAGGGTGTATAGTGAGGGGTGCAGTGTTCAATGTGGTGGGGGCAGGGTGTATAGTGAGGGATGCAGGGTTCTGTGGGGTTGGGGCAATGTGTATAGTAAGGGGTGCAGAGTTCTATGGGGTGGGAGCAGGGTGTATAGTGAGGGGTGCAGTGCTTTATGTGGTGGGGACAGGGTATATAGTGAGGGGTGCAGGGTTTTGTGGGGTGGGGGCAGGGTGCACAGTGATGGATGCAGGGTTCTGTGGGGGTTGGGGCAGGGTGTACAGCGAGGGGTGCAGGGTTTTGGGGGGGGGCAGGGTGCATAGTGAGGGGTGCTGGGTTCTGTGGAGTGGGGGCAGGGTGCATAATGATAGGTGCAGGGTTCTGCAGAGTAGGTCAGTATAGGGTGAGGGGTGCATGGTTCTGTGGGGTGGGGTCAGAGTGTACAGTGAGGGGTGCAGGGTTTTGGGGGGGGGGGGCAGGGTGCATAGTGAGGGGTGCTGGGTTCTGTGGAGTGGGGGCAGGGTGCATATAGATAGGTGCAGGGTTCTGCAGAGTAGGTCAGTATAGGGTGAGGGGTGCATGGTTCTGTGGGGTGGGGTCAGAGTGTACAGTGAGGGGTGCAGGGTTCTGTGGGGTTGGGGCAGGATGCATAATGATAGGTGCAGGGTTCTGCAGAGTAGATCAGTATAGGGTGAGGGGTGCAGGGTAGATGGAAGGTGCACAATAAGGTGAGGGCTCCTGCTCAGAGTCAGGAGAGGAGTAGAAGGCAGAGGACCGTGTCAGAGGGGACCCCAGATAGCCGAGCAGGGTCAGAGGGACAGCGGATCCGAGCCCTCTGTACCAATCAGAGCTGAGCAGGGAGGGAGCAGCTGGTACTCACAATTTGGGTAGCCAGCAGCGGAGCCTTGTCTCTTCCTGCAGCACATGTGAGTCGGCAGCGCAAGGGAGGGGCCTGGGACACATGGGTGAGATCCACACAGCCAGCCATCCTCTGCACTCGTGCCCACTGCTCCATGTCAGTCACCGGGAGCCGGCACAGCATTGATCACTGGGATTCACCATCCCAGATTAAGGATGAGCTTAGGCATGTTCGCATACTCCACGCGCAGAGCCCGCCAGGAAGTCGCCGCGGCGCTGTGCTAATCACAGGCAGTGAGACATTGCCCGATCTCTGAAGCCGCACATCGGGGCAATGTTTCACTGTCTGTGATTAGCGCAGAGCTGTGCCGACTTCCTTTGCTCTGCACGTGGAGTATGCGAACACGCCTGAGCTCATTCTTATCCCAGACCCACAGCTCCATCCACTGCACTGAGCTAAACTGGGCACCGGAGTCTGGGGCCAAAGGAGGACTTTTTAACCACGTTCAAGAGCAGGTGGAGTAATCTGCCACAGCCTTTGCTAGCAATAAGATTAAAGCCCCCGTGGATTATTATAGAAGAAGCCGGGACTTTAATTTAATTGTCGGGAACCACAGTGCAGTAGATAACTCCGCCTGCACCTGAAAGTGGTTAAATTGTACCCTTTTGGCCCCGCCAGGCAGATAAACAATCATGCTGTTTTTTCTTTTTAAATAGCTGTAGAGCAGAGGTGCCCATGGTTTGCGAGTTGGGCTCCTCACTCTGATGCTGGGAACCCATATGGAACTGCCAGGGCCAGGCAGAGCGATGCACATGGGGGATGATTACGGTGTGCCCAGGCACACCGACGCATGCCTATATTAGAAATTGTAAATGAAAATAACTTGGAGAATAGGGACCCATTTGCCAATAAGCTAGAAAAATGTAGATTCCAACCATAGAAAATGTTAAGCTACAACTATGAAAGGAATGTGACATGCCAATCAATTAGTGTGGCACAGCGTACCCAGATATTTAACCCCACCCACTGCTGACCACAGCCGGAGCAGAAATTTGGACTGAAGTTTATTCTTACTTACTGAGAATTAAATACATAAGGTTTTCTTTTACCTTAACACATTCTGTGTATTAAGGTAAGAAACCTTCCAGCATCAGCTCCCCCTGCCACCCACAATACTTAACCGCTTGCTGTCCAGCCGCTGCAGTTGTACTGCGACAACATGGCTTGGCTGCACGAATCGCCTTTATCTTACGCTGCCTCCCTTTTTGGCACTAGGGGCGTGCGTGCCCCCCTGCTTGCCCACTGAACCGATGCCAGTGCCAAGTGGTCGCGTTCACCGCTGGGCTCCCTTGATGGCTCGGGGCACACAGAGAACCGGGATCTGTGTGTGTAAACACAGAGATTCTGGTTCTCTGAGGGGAGAAGAGACAGATTGTCATCTCCCCTACCCAGTCGCCTCCCCCCTTCAGTTAGAACACACACTAGGAAACATAATTAACCCTTTGATCGCACCCTAGTGTTAACACCTTCCCTGCCAGTGACATTTTTACAGTAATCAATGCATTTTTCTAGCATTGATCACTGTATAAATGCCAATGGTCCCAAAAATGTGTCCAAATTGTCCGAAGGGGCCGCCATAATGTTGCAGTCCCGATAAAAATTGATGATCACCACCATTACTAGTAAAAAAATAATTAATAATAAAAATGGCATAAAACTATCCCCTATTTTGTACACACTATAACTTTTGCGCAAACCAATCAATATACGCTTATTGCGATTTTACCAAAAATATGTAGAAGAATACATATTGGCCTAAACTCTGGGAAAAAATATTTTGTTTATATATTTTTGGGGGATATTTATTATAGCAAAAAGTAAAAAATATAGCATTTTTTTTACAAAGTTGATGCTCTTTTTTTGTTTATAGCACAAAAAATAAAAAAACACAGAGGTGATCAAATATTACCAAAAGAAATCTCTGTGGGGAAAAAGGGACTTCAATTTTGTTTGTGTGCAACGTCACACGACCGTGCAATTATAATTTAAAGCGACGCAGTGCCGAATCACAAAAAGTGTTCTGGTCAGGAAGGAGGTAAAATCTTCTGGGGCTGAAGTGGTTAAAGTGATACTAAAGTCTATTTTTTTTTTAAATAAAAATAACAAACATGTTATACTTACCTGCTCTGTGCAGTGGTTATGCACAGAAAAGCCCAGATCCTCCCATTCTAGGGTTTCTCCCTCCTGTTAAGTGCCTCCATGACACGCAGTTTGCTATGGGGCACCCAAGATGAGCTGCAGCTCCCTGTGTCCATTTAGACATGAAGCCGCAGCCCGGCCCCACCCTCTCTCTCCTCATTGGTTCACTGACTTTGATTGACAGCAACGGGAGGCAATGGCGCTTTGCTGCTGTCTCAATGAGGAGGGAGAGTCCCAGGCAGCCGATTCTCTCATGCAAAATCTCTGGATTTAGTGTAAATGTTTGTGCTTTCCAATGGACTAAATCTATTTGGAGTTATTCTACTTTGCCACCTCAATGCTTGGCTCTTAGTTGGAAAGATTTTTAATTCAACATTTTCCTCTCAGTATGGTTTGGGCAGTCTCACTAGAGATAGGCCAACTCTGCAGCCCCAGCACAAGGATTGGGTCCCTGCCTACCTTGGCCATCTCTGAGACAGTATTTACTTTATCCATCAGAGGTGTATGTGCTTCAGCTTGAATAACTGTCTGGAGCTATGCCATCCTTCAGTTTTTCTATGGTTACCTCACATGGAGTTGTGTGTTGCAAGAAAGTCTATCAATTTCCCACAACATCCATGGGTGCATGCAATCATTTAGGTTTCTTCTGCTGACATACTATGGCTGCTTTCAGCAGTTTGTAGAACTTAAACTTGGAGTTTCTTCTGTCTTTCTCTTACAAGGTTTCTCTGACCTTGTTGGACAGCAGTCCATCCTCAAATTATTCCTTAAGCCACCTGTCCACATCACCGCAGCTGGGCTGCCCTACTAGCCCCATTCCCTACAGTATCTCTGCAATGTCTTGCAGTTCCAGTGCATAATGCGGCATTAATTCTCCTGCTCTTTTTTTCTGCCTTAGGGTACCATAATGTTACCGCTTGAATCTACATTGCTTCTTAGGTAATCATTTTTCAAGGGTATCCTGATCTTCTCCTAGAAGGTGCAGGTTTAAACTTCTTGCTTCCTCTTTTGGGCTTTAATGGCCTGCTATGTTGAGTGGATGGAAATTCCTTATGATCTGATCACGCCCCACCATCTCTTGATCCAGCCAAAGTTCATACCTGGCCCTGTGTACTTGGATAATTGATTTTTGTTTTTGTGTAATTCTGCCACAAATAAGGAGGTCATTATCACAAGGACTTTAAGTTGTGTGCTTCCCTCTGGAATAGTATTACCTTTCTTCCTACCATTGTCTGACATGGCCGATCATGTTTGTAGATGCCACTATTACCAGGATAAATAATAGGACATACTAAATGTAGCTTGCAGTTTACTGGTGGAAAGTTAGGAACAATAACGCTAAAAGGATTCAGGGTGGTACTACACTGCAAAATAATCAAAACACTATCCCCTGTGGTACACTGGCAGAAATTGAGGAGGGGGGCCCCATAGTAACTGGATCTTCAAAAGAAATTGTTTTCTATTATGCTCCTGTTTAGCTGCCAGCTTATCAGTTCTGAAAGTGGAGGGCCTCTCACGTGGATGCTGGTCACTTGCCCATCCCTTTGCCTCGTTGGGTGTGGATTCTCTAAATTGCTGAGGTAGGTGTATGTATGTAATAGTTATTAATAAACATATTTAAACAAATAAATAATTAAACAATGACATGTATGTATGGCAATAATAATGTTTGGGGAAATAAACCTCTGTTAGGTGAAGTAGGAATTCCTGCAACAAACACACACACACACACACACAGACATTTTCTGGAAAACCTGAAATGCATGTATTTTAAAAAAAGACACAGGCACAGAGCATCTCTCATCCTGTCCTCCACTCGGTGAAGTTAAAACAATGGAATCATTTATAAGCCAAGATTCTAGCATGGTAGGTTGGCATTCCCAGCTGTGAAGAAAAGATTAGCATTTTTCATTTTGTTTAACACTGTGCTATGCAGTGATGGTATGCATACGTACAACTCACCAACCAGTAGGTGAATGAAATAGTGCTCAGTGCATCAGTCAGGATTATGTGTGCCTGTGGTGCTGCGCATATGTTTTTATGAGATATACATCACAACAGGCATTTCTTCTAAACACAGTAAAATTGTGTTCATGCTACAACAAACATGAAGCAAAATGAATGGCAAAACAGCATGAGTTGTGAATTAAACTGCAAATATAATAAATGTACAAACATTTAGTTTTTGTTATTAAAACTGCTTGAAGCAGCTCCTGATGAGTACAGTAAATATTCTTCATGCAAGACATCTAATGATGGTTCAGATCAAGCTGCAGCTTTACATATGACTATAGCAGTATACTCTTGGATATCATATTGCAATACTCAGCAAACAGACATCAACAAAGTTAATGTCCCATTTAAAGCAGATATATGCCCAGCTTTCACATTTTTACATACAGGTAAGCCTATATTAAGGTATTGCTGTGTCCTACATACATTGGGGGAGGAAATAGAGAGCTGTCCTGCAGCTGTCCGAATCCCCAGTGACGTGGAATGAGGAAGCAAAGAGGTAGTGAGGCGGCCCGGGTTCCAGAACCAAGCTGGAACGCACGCGGCCAATGTGACGTCAGGTGAGGGCGATGAGCAGTAATGCATTTCATAGAAGGCACAGTTCCTTCATCAGAACTACACCCATTTTAGCCCAGCGGGCTTATAAGCAGTGAGGGGGAGAAGTATGGATCTGCTGACTGAGTATATCAGCAGCAGCAAACAGGATCTCACTTTTACCCAATCAGCAGATCCATACTCCTCCCCTTTCTCCTACCCCGGGAGCAGGCGGCCAACTTGCCAGCTGATGCTGCAACATTCTGAGGAGGGTGATCTGGAGCAACCCATGCTTGCTGAATTCAATGGGCAGTCAATAAATGTATTGCATCTGTGAATATGCTTAATCACTAGCCGACACAGATATACTGTGGCAGGTCGGCTCTCCTGTGCGAATCGACGTACCTGTACGTCGGTCCGTGCAGGGAGGATATCGGGTGCGTGTGCCGTGGGAGCTCGTCTGCCAGGTCCGCGGACTCTACACAATTGCGGTGAGAAGAGGCAGAATGGCAAAATGTCTATGTAAACAAGGGTATTCCCCGTTCTGTCTAGTGACATGACAGAAATCTACTGTTCCCAGTGATTGTAAACAGTGATCTCTGTCATGTTTCTGGCAGCCTATCCCCCCTACACACCGAAGAAACACACTTAACCCCTTGATCTCCCCCTAGTGTTGACCTCTTCCCTGCCAGTGTATTTTTTACATTGATTGGTTGGTTGATTGATTATAATGTAATAAATTTACTGGTCTCCAAAAAGTGCAATTTGGGGTCAGATTTGTCCGCCACAATGTCGCAATCCCGCTAAAATCACAGATCGGCGCCATTACCAGTTACAAAAAAAAAAAAAAAACACAAATATATATTGGCCTAAATTGATGAATGCATTTGTTTTTTTTTCTTATTTGTTTTTTTCTTTGTATATTTATTATAGCAGAAAGTAAAAAACGTGACTGATGGTCTTTCTTGTTTATAGCGCAAAAAATAAAAAAACTGCAGTGATCAAATACCACCAAAAGAAAGCTCTATTTGTGGGTAAAAAGGGTGTAAATTTAGTTTGGGTACGGTGTCACACGACCATGCAATTGTCAGTTAAAGTGACGCAGTGTTGTATATACAAAATGGTCTGGTCATTAAGGGGGCAAATCCTTCTAGGGCTAAAGTGGTTAAGCACCAATTTGGGGGCCTGAGAAGGAAGTGTCCCTACTGCAACAAGACCTACAGAAAATCCAGGAGAGGGCTACAGCAGTGGAAAGATGTATCAGTGACATTGAAGATCAGCTACCTGCCTTAGCTCGGGACACACAGACAGCCTACAAACTGGCAAAAGATGCAAATAACAGAGCTGAGGATATACCGAAATAATAATAATAATATTCATATAGTGGGTCTCCCTGAATGAGCTGGGGAAGGGAGGGATCCCATAGTTTTCATGGAGAAATGGCTCTTGGAACTGTTCTGTTAAGATGCACTCTCACCATGGAAAGGGTCTAGCATATACCGGCTTGCCCACCTTTCCAGGAGGCCCCTCCAGAGACAGTGCTGCGTCAAGCCCGGGACCATGCCAATATTCAGTTTAATGGTACCAGAGTGTCCTTTTACCCGGACTTTTCAGCGGAGGTGCAGAGATGCAGAGCCAAGTTCACTGAGGTTAAAAAGTGCCTAAGGCATTTACAACTCTCCTACGCTATGCTATGTCCGGCGAAGCTTAGAGTTACGGCGAGAGACCAGGCGTATTTCTTTGAATCTGCCAAGGAGGCTTCTGAATGGCTCGACTGGAATGAGCAAGCCCTTCACCATGGCCAAGATGAGGATGACAATGATTGATCCCTAATGCCTACCTTCCATGCTTGATAATATGCTGTATTTCATTCTACTTTCTAGAATGAAGTGCAGCATTTTAATGTTCTCTGGCTGGGGAATATAATACTGCAGACCAAGCTGTGAGCTATATTGTGCTAATCTGCTTCTGTAATATTACAAACTGCTTTTTTTCCATGTATTTCCATGCCTTTCTAGACACCTGGGCTGCCCTGTTGGCAGCTACTATACCTGATGGTTCTTTTTTAATTTTCTTTTTGTTGGGAATTTTTCTTTCTGCACTCATAATTAGGGATGAGCCGAACACCCCCCGGTTCGGTTCGCACCAGAACTTTCTAACTGACCCCAAATTCGTACGAACTTTAGAACCCCATTAAAGTCTATGGGACTCGAACGTTCGAAATTAAAAGTGCTAATTTTAACGGCTTATATGCAAGATACTGTCCTAAAAAGGGTTTGGGGACCTGGCTCCTGCCCCAGGGGACATGGGTCAATGCCTAAAATGTTTTTAAAAATGGCCGTTTTGGCGGGAGCACTGATTTTAATGACGATTAAAGTGGAAAAAAAAAGTGAAATATTCCTTTAAATATAGTGCCTGGGGGTGTCTGTAGTATGCCTGTGAAGTGCCACGTGTTTCCCATGTTTAGAACAGTCCCTGCACAAAATGACATTTAACGGAAATAACGTCATTTAAAGCTGCTTGCGGTTTTAATGTTATATCTGGTTCCTGCAATATGGTTGAAAATCATTGAGAAAAATGGCATGGGTAGCTCTCCCTGCCCATTACCAGCCCCTTTGGGTCTTGTACGCATATTAAGAGGAACCCCCTACCCATATTAAAAAAAGGAAATGCGTGTGGCCCCCAGGCCCTATATACTCAGAACAGCAGTATACAGGCGGTGCAAACAAGACAGGGACTGTGTAGGTTTGTTGTGTTAAGTTGAATCTGTTTGTAATTTTCAACTGGTACATTTTTAAAGTGTAGCTCCAGTCAAAAAAACTATTTTTAACCTTTTTGGAAAACATAGGGAAGGGTTATCACCCCTGTATAATTTGTTTTGTCGTCCATCTTTTTTCATCTCACTTGCTGTTGTCTCCTTCCGTTTGCAAGTAGGAGATGTTTGTAAGTTGGATGTTTGAAAGTAGGGGCCTGCCCTATATGCTCTGCAGAAATGGCGGAACAAGGTGTTGGTTTTGCCACAACATCGTAAGCCCTCAAAGTGACTCTTGGTGGGCGTTGGAGTGCCCTGCTGTGAACGATTATATCAAGAATTTTAATTACATGCCATTGTTGAACAGTGGTAGAAAAATTGACCTTTGGTGGTTGCGGTGCTGGTGCCACAACACTATAAGTCCTCACCGTTACTTTGGGTGGGCACAGGAAGGGGCCCTCCTGTGAAATATTACATCAATAATTGTAATTACATGTCCCTGTTAAACAGGGGTAGAAAAATTGGGCCTTAGGCACTGGTGCTGGTGCCCCCACACTGCAACCTCTCCCATATACTCTTGTTTTATTGCAGGAATTAGCCCTGCTGCAAAGCATTGCATCAAAAATTGTACTTAAACGCCCCTGTTAAACAGGGGCAGAAAAATTGGGCCTTAGGCACTGGTGCTGGTGCCACGACACTGCAACCTCTCCCATATACTCTTGTTTTATTGCAGGAATTAGCCCTGCTGCAAAGCATTGCATCAAAAATTGTAATTAAATGCCCCTGTTAAACAGGGGCAGAAAAATTGGGCTGATGGCATCACCCAGAACCAGAAATGTTTTTCCAACATATCAGCGGAGGAGGAAGAGGATAGACAATCAACATAACAGGACAGTCACTCAGCATCAGCATAGGCAGTCTTGAAGGGATGTGATATTTAAAAAAATATTATTTGGTTACATCAGCTTCAGGTGCTTGGTAGTTGTGGGTGATCCAAGACTGATTCATCTTGATGAAGGTCAGTCGATCAACTGATTCGGTGGACAGGCGCACCCTGTGATCGGTAACAAAGCCACCAGCAGCACTGAAGGTGCGTTCCGAAAGAACGCTGGATGCAGGACAGGCCAGTAGCTCAATTGCATACTGTGCAAGCTCTGGCCAGTGATCCATCCTCAAGACCCAGTAAGCCAGAGGGTTTTCGGTGGGAAAGGTGTCCAAGTCTGGCCTTGCCCCTAGGTATTCCTGCACCATGTAAATCAGACGCTGGCGATTGTTGCTGGAACCGATCATACCTTGGGGCTGCGGACTAAAAAATTGTCTGAAAGCATCAGTCAGACGGCCACCTTCTCCACCGCTCCTTCTGACCGATGCCTCAGCAACACGTTGTCCAGGACCAGGAGTTTGTAACCTCCCAGTCTCTGGGAACGCGTTGCACAGACCTTTCTGCAAGGCCTCCCGGAGATGTCTCATCCTCTGCTCCCTCTGCGATGGCAAGATAAGGTCGGCAACCTTACCCTTGTACCGTGGATCAAGGAGAGTGGCCAGCCAGTAATGGTCCCTCTCCTTGATCCGAAGAATACGAGGATCCTTGCGCAGGCTTTGCAGGATCAGGGAGGCCATGCAGCGTAGGTTAGCTGAGGCATTCGGTCCGGAGTCCTCTGGGTCACTAAGGACAACATGATCAGCAGCTACCTCCTCCCAGCCACGTACAAGTCCACGTGTTTCTTGGGACTGTAAATCATCCCTAGAAGACTGCTGCTGCTGCTGCTGAATGTTTGAAGATGAAATCCAATGTCTGGGAAAAAAAAATGACAAACACTTGACTTAAAAAATGTTCAAAAAATGATGAGCTAGATCGCAGTCCTCTGTCAGATGAATGCGGTCAGAACAACCAGCACTTAATAGGCAGAATAGATAAACATACTTGTAATAACAAACAACAAGGCTTCTGCGGGTCCCAAGCTGCCTGTGTGATCGGCGTAGCCTGCTCACTGTGTATATATATCCTTCAACCCTGTGATGCAAGCATGGCACCAAAATTGGTGGCCAATAGCATCACAGGGTCAAGGGTCCCGCAATGTGCGTGCACAAGCGCGCACATTCATGCGCACTAACAGTGCACGCACATTCATGCGCACATGCGCACACGCAGGGGATATGCTGGCGAATTTGCGCGAGCACATGCCTCTAAGCCACTGGGAAAAGCCCAGACAAAGCACATGCATGCAGATAAAGAAGGGCCCCAACTGAGGCATGTGCAAGTGGCCAAACGGGTAACCCAAAAAGAAAGAAACCATTGTGGCCACCAGGGAACCTACCAATCACCGCAGAGGACAATACCCAGGGGGCCAAAAGCAATTTGCAGCTCACCAGGGCACAAAAAGAAAACAGCCCATATACATTGGAACAGCAAATATATAAGTGTCAATACAGATACAATGTGAATAACACATATAAAATATCAATAAACATTTGAGATAAACAATACAGAGAAGTAAAGAAAAAAAGTAATAAATACATTTTGTACATTATATATATATATATATATATATATATATATATATATATATATATATATATATGTAATATATATATGCATGTAAAGTGAAGTAGGTACAGTGTCTGGTGAGATCCTAATAAATGGGGCCCTATAGTACAATGAATGGTTAATCATAAAATTCAGAGTAATGGAATGAGGCAACCATCGTCAAAATCATTCACAAATAAACTAAAGAAAATGCTTGAACGAACTGGTTTCATTTAAGCCAGGGGGAACAGTGGCATTAAGGCTCTCTATCCATGTGATGTCCAACAGTAGTAAATTTGCCCTTTGTTACATGCATCTCATGTTGTGCAGTTGTAAAGCATTCTACGTCGGTAAGACAATCAGGGAGTTCAGATTGAGAGTTGATGATGAGTAATATACATGATCATCAACTCTCTGTCTGAACTCCCTGATTGTCTTACTAACGTAGAATGCTTTACAACTGCACAACATGAGATATATGATCCCAGTGGTGCCACAATTGGCAGATTTATGTGGAGTATAAATCTCTCTTTTAGGGAGCTCACAGGAGGTGCATGTAAGTATGCAACAAAAAAGAGAAATTCGCCCTGGGACTTTAGATGAGGTGAGCACCACTAAGCCAATAAAAGTAACAAGAGTAAGTACAGTATATGTTTTTATTCAGTAAAAATATTACAAGCATATTGTCATCAAAGAAAGCCACTTAGTACAAGGTACATAAAACTGGATTGAATACAATTGGTAGTATTAGTAGTAGTAGTACAATTGTGTATGCACAGTCACATAACATACAAACATCAGGTGTACCCGACATGTTTCACAAGTCCCAGCTCACTTCAGGGGTAGATGTGTATGAATTATACCTAAGGTGAAAGGATACAATTTGGTATATGGTAAATACTTGGTATTTTAAAGGCAGAGGGTAAGAGGGGCCTAATAAATGGAGGCACCATACTCACCACTACACATAGCCGAGCCAACAAATGTGAAGCCTTCAGACATTGGCAGCAAATGTATCACCAGGGAGCTGAGGAGACAGAGCCAGAAGAAACCCCACACAGGGCAGATTGGAGGGAAAGCATCGAATGGATGGGGAATGTGTATCCCTATTGGTCTCACTATGTCCATGGTAAGTATTGACTGTAAACATAAAGGGGTATATCAGATAATCTGAAGTAGTAGGTAAAATATAAGAGCAATAACATGGACAATTCTATATATAATATATAAAGACTAGAGTCATGAATGGCATGGACAAAGGACTATAGGGAAATGTGGTGGAGAAACACCAGAGAATGGCATGAGTGGAAGTAAGGAAGTGAGCAAAAAGCATTGAAAAAGAAATGAAGTACAAATATGGGGGAAGTCAAAGTGGTCAAAGACAAGCTACAGGTGAGCACTTGAGGAAAACCAATGAGTATACCTGAGTGAGATGGGTGTATAATTACATCGGTGGTAGATTCCAATAAGAGGCATCCACAAGCATGAGTGTTCAGTGAAAGCAAAAGCTGCAAATGAATCCATGCAGTGCTAAACCTCCAAGTTATATCCAGGAAGGGCTCAAGGGGCTCCGCCCCCAACATCATGTGTGGATAACAGGAAAGTGCACAAGCACTCCTATAGGTCAACCAGATGGTACAATGCGTGCAGCCGCAACAACGCCGCAAAATCGCAGACATTGATCGGCTGGTGCATACACATGGCGCCGATGTGTAGGTGACCCCACCCGCACTAAAGAGCAGATGGGGGCAGCAGGGGACAGGAAATCCCCCTTTGTACTCATCGCAGCTCCCAAAGCAGAAACAAAGCCGCCAACAGCAAGAGGCAACACATCAAATGGGTGGGGATATGAGCCTTATATTAAATGGTGTATTAACCAGTACATTATAATGACGTAGAATGCAAGTATAGTGCATGTATTGGCAGAAGTGACAGCAGACGAGTTTTGGGCTGTATGGGTGTCTTCCACCCGAATTCAATATAGAAAACAAGATAAGGTCTGGTGTCACCGGTAACACACCTCCATCCCTATAATATGCAACAAAAAAGAGAACTTCACCCTGGGACTTTACACAAGGTGAGCACCACTAAGCCAATAAAAGTAACAAGAGTAAGTACAGTATATGTTTTTATTCAGTAAAAATATTACAAGCTTACAAGCTACTTTTTTAATGACAATATGCTTGTAATATTTTTACTGAATAAAAACATATACTGTACTTACTCTTGTTACTTTTATCCCTGCTCGTGGGGGATGCTCGAGTACAAGGACACGACATCAATTACTACGAGGAGGGAGTCGCGAGGGATCTGGATCCCCTCAATATGTCTGAGGAGATCAAATGTATCTCGAATATATGATGGTAAACCTGACACGTTAGGTAGTAAAAAGCTATCAACAAATTTACTAGCATTATCAGTCAAGGACCCAATCCCGGAGACAATGGGTCTTCCTGGTGGCTGGGAGAGATTCTTGTGCATTTTAGGCAATGTGTAAAAAGTAGGGGTACGAGGATGTTTGGGGACCAAGTAATTAAGAGTATCTTTATCAATCAGGCCCTGCCAAAAGGCCCCTGTACATAACTCTCTAAATTCATTGGCAAAACCCATTCTACTGGTGAGTGGAATGGGTTGATACCAAGTGGAATTGTCTAGTACCTCATGGCACATTGTCTGATATTAAGCATGTGACATAATCACTATATTGCCCCCTTTGTCGGATGGCTTAATGATGATGTCACAACGTTTTTGCAAACGTCTGAGAGCTCGCTGTTGGTTGGTTGGTAAGATTTGATGGAAATTCCTACCAGTTCTTCTCCATCAAATCTTTGATTTATTGATGGAGGAAAGCCCAGATTGCTGGACACATCATAAGGTCCGGAAAGTTGCGTGACTTGGGTTTAAATTTATTTAACCCTCTAGAGGGTATAGATACAGAGGTAGTAGATGTGGTAATGGCACCAGAGGGGGCAACCATGGGGCTGGAAAGTGAGTTTGAGTTATCCCCCATGGCACCAACACTTGAACTTCTAAAGGGTACAATTGAAGACGTAGTGCACATGCCTGTAGTGTCAGGAGGGACACCCGCCAGAAATCCATACATGGCCTCGAGGTGTCTCCCGTGGGACCCTCATCATATAAGAGCATGCGATCGCGTAGGGAGCGGAATTCTTCCATTGTAAAGTGTCTGGTACGCTCCGTTAGTTCACATTCTAAGTTGATGTTTCAATGGTCTTGGTCAAACAAAAACGTATACTTTAAGTTCCGTGCAAATAGATACAAATCTTTGATAGTTTCGGTGATGTAAATAGAATCGAGGGGACAGAAATCTAAACTCAAGTGTAGGGCAGATAATTCATCTGAAGAAAGGGGACATGAAGCTAAATTTATCACATTCAACTGTGATGAATTGGAATGCTGGGTAAGGGCGTAAGAGGGGGTCTCCGAACAACTGTACCTATTTTGGTTTGTTGCACTTTCCTTTGGTCTAACAAGCTTGGATCTAAAAAATCACTGTCAGTAGGTGATTTTCGCGAGTTACCAGAAATGGTCTCAAGGACCCTCGGGATAACATTATGTAATGTAGAGGGACCAGCAGCGCCAACCACTGAAAAGGGTTGGCGGAGATGGATCTCCCGGTAGATGCAAAGATTTGTGTTTAGAAGAGGTCCTTTTACCTTTAGTGGGTGCTGCAGGAGAAGTGCCACCAGTGTGACGAGAATGCTTGCGTGTAGAATTGGAAGTGGAAGAACCAACGGAGTGGGGATCTGTACGATGGGAGACAAGTGATGAAAGAGAAGAATCAGATTCAAGTTGTTCAGCTGTTACATTGGTTAGAGAGGTGTCACATGGGATTGATCTTCTGCACCTCATTCTACCTGACCATTTATATGCATACTCTTCAGAAAAGGCAAGCTTATCCTTAATAAATTTAGTCTGTTTGCTCTGAATAATTTCCTTAGTCATCTCTTCAAGACTTTTTGATCTCCTTCCAACGACTGGGGAAAGAGGGGTGTCCAAGAGATGTTGATAGTGAGATCAACAGACTCAATACACACTATCTAGTGAGGTCATATCAGACTCATACTGGATAATTAAAGTTCTCATAAGTTCTAGACTACATTGAGTTAACATTTTTTCCCAAGAGGATTTGAAAGAGGGAGAAGGGCCTTTAATGGTGGGGAATAACTGGATTCTCAGTCCCAAGGGACAGGTCTCCTCCTTAATGTACTGTTTAAAGTACTCTGTATGCCAATGCAAATGTGATTTACGTTTAAGAAAGTTATACATGCGATCCAAAAACGTTTTAGTTTCCTCATCAGATCTAGTACTGTTGGTAAGGCAGGAAGTCTGAATTTGAGTCATAAAGCCCGACCAGGCCATACCTAGGACATCCATCATGTGCTATCTGCTCTGGAGCAAGTGTAAAACCTAAATAGATATTGTCAAAACAAAAAATTGATAAACCATATAACAATTAATAAGAAAAAACACAGAAACAGAGAGGCCCTCCCCAGATTACAAAGAAAATGGGGAGCAAGGAGGGGTTTCCAGTGGGTGCTGGCAGGAGCCAAAGGTGACGCTGTGATTGGGGACCTACATCTCCTCCTGCCAGGCCACTCTCGGCATCCGTACCAGATGACCCACAGGTGTGTTATCCACCTAGTTAATATGAACAAATTGAATAGGCTTCGTAGTAAGTTAATGATAATGTACAAACAATTATATATGTATCATCATCGGAATCAATTGAGAAAGAATGTTTTGGAGTCATGACCCCACCCAAGACTCACCAAGAGAGAGAGGCAAGCGGACTATCTCGGTACATGTAAAGAAAATATATATCAAAAATACAAAGCAAATTAAAACAAGATAACAAAGTTTATTCATACAAAATATAAAAAGTATACACATAGGAGCTAAAAAGCTACACAGATGACATGGTGTTTCGACTAGTTTTGCGGATTTACCGCTTCTTTAGGAAATACATCTGTGAACAGAAAGTACACTAATATATAGAAATTTAATATATATATATATATATATATATATATATATATATATATATATATATATATATATATATATATATTGAATACTTTTACTACATAATAAATGGGGGAAACAATGAAAGCTTACCCATGCCTCAGTGCATGCAGGGCATATGACACACCCAGCAAAGCCTCCCATGGTGATTGGGAAGGATATATAGAGGGAGTCACCAAGCAGATGGCATCTAGATGAGGTAAAAAATGCATAATGGTATAGTGTCAGGCAAACAATCAAAGATAAATATCGAGGTGGTAGTTATGGCGCTCTCCTATGGCAGTGCAAAAATCGCATACTGTTTATAAGTTGAAAAATATTCCTGTCCTTACAAAGTGCTAATATTACATATGTTCCAATGTGTTAGGTCTCAGTGCAAAAAATGAATGAATTAATTAATTACCAATAACTATATTTGAGACTTAATAAAACTAACAACTGTGCAAAAAAGGGCAAAAAGTGCTTACGTGCTATAGTGCAAGATACGTGCATCTAGAGCCTATCCAGCTTATATCATCTTCATAACAACAAACATTTCAAAACACCAAAATAAAACAGTTTAAAGTGAAAATCAAAGTGCAAGAAACAAAAATTTTAAAAAAAATGTTAAAAGTTTTAAAAGGTCCTTTTTCAGAAAAATTCAATAAAGGTGACTTGTGCTTGGTGCCTGGTGTATTCTGAATCTCAACCGGTGTGTTATCCGTGCGTAAAGCAAACTGCCGCACTCACCAGCTCCTGCAGGGGTTAACTTGCATCCACAGTGTAAGCCCCTGTGCCGCTGTATAAAGCTGGTCCGGTTGGTGTTCAGTTCCTCATTTCCTCGTGTTTATATATAAAAGATATAGAACATCCATAGTACAGTACTGTTTTAAAATTAGCGCCTTTATTATCTTCAAAAGTGGCTACTCACAGTTTCACAGATTAAAAAACATTCGTAAATAACACAATACACCTCCGCTGCCTTGCAGGAGAGAGTGTGTACGTTAGGCCACGCCCTACGCATTTCGTCATTGGACGTCGTCTGGAGCCCAGACGTCCAATGACGAAACGCATAGGGCGCGGCATAACGTACACACACTCTCCTGCAAGACGGCGGCGGTGTATTGTGTTGTTTTACGAACGTTTTTTAATCTGTGAAACTGTGAGTAGCCACTTTTGAAGATAATAAAGGCGCTAATTTTAAAACAGTACTGTACTATGGATGTTCTATATCTTTTATATATAAACACAAGGAAATGAGGAACTGAACACCAACCGGACCAGCTTTATACAGCGGCATAGGGGTTACACTGTGGATGCAAGATAGACAAGAAAAGTCAGATAGAGCAAAAGTTTGTAGCAGTTTTGTGGGTTCTGGTAGTAATTGGTAATTGCCCCATTACCCTTTTTTCCTTCTCCTACCCTAAAGGAGCCTAATATTAGGTTTTTAAACAGAGTCCCACCAAGGACACACACAGGCTTCTCATAAGCCACTTCTTAACAGCCTGGTCCGTCTCACAATTCTCTTAACTAAAATTTATCTGGCCAGGGTTGTGTCTGTCAAAGCTTCAACGTTTGACCACACCCTGCCAAGTCCTAAATTCCTAAATTCCAAAATCTCAGCAGTGCCTCCATTCTGTTGTGATTAAAATTGTATTTCTATATACCTGACAAAGACCAGCTAGGTGTAACTAACGCAATTACAATACTCACGGAACCATTTTAACTAACGCTGCAGCATTACGAGACAACAAGGAAAAGCCCAGCTGATGTTACAGTTTCAGCAGTTGTCTAATTTATTGTGGGAGGGGCTGCACGTTATATGCACCCTTATCAGCCAATCATTGCATAGAACATGGGTGTGGTTAATACATAGGCGTACATTACACACCATCATTACATATCATTACTCATGTCATCTGCTTCTGAATCACAGTCATGGGATATGTGGCCCAGACATATTGTGACAAAATCTCTTTATTTAGACAGCATAGAACGAGACTGCCTATGCAAGCTATATTTCCTTATGTGCATGTTTACAGAAAAACTGCTACAGTCTGCAGATACAGAATCTAAGCACAATCCCATATGAACTTACAAAGATGGAATCACTCTGGTTCAGCCATATTACTACAATCCCCTCTAAGTCATGACAAACCACGAACATGACTTACTTCTTCTCACTGTGACATACTCATCCCGGTGGCCATATTAAAAGTTAAGATATATTCTATTAGCTGCAGCTGGGTTGGGAGGTCAAGTACCTCGGAAACCATGCACATGATAAACCTGAAGCAGGCATATAAAAATAATACCATAAGCAAAATCAGTACAACAGAGATTGCAATATCCCCAATCCAGGATTAATCCAGGATTCAGCATTGAGACCAAACCCCCCATGTTACCCAGGGGGCTCCCAAGCAATTATTTTGCTTTTTCATCATGTCAATACCCCCTCAGGCTCCTGAGAGGAACCATGCCCAGGTCATGTTCATTTCCAGAAACAATAACCTAGCATAACGGTGTTTGAGGGGGCACCCAGGACGAACACTAGCCTTGAGCAAGTGGCGTTCCTCACTGTCCCTGAAAAAAAACACTATCAGAACCAATGAGGCCAAGTAACACCATCCCCTGGAATCATTCAGAATCCATGGATGGCATGGTCTTCCACAACAAATGTACGTGCTGTTGTCCAAGGCCAGTGGCTGTCTGCTTAAGGACCTGTTGGGCCCCCTCAAAGAATCCTGCAAAAGCAAGCTGTGAAAGTAGCTTGGCCACCTCAGTATGGGGGCCAGAGGCATGCATGAAGTGTGACGTAGGGCACGATCTAAGGTGTTAAGCACTGTGGAGTTCCTGTAGACTCTGAATGCACATCCCCTCTATGTCCAATAAGTGTGTTACTAGTGATTTTATCAGGTAGGCCACATATAACCTTAAGGCTCCCCCTAGAACACAGAGGCTGGTAGATGACATGTGAACCAATACATATACAATACAGTGCCTATGCCAGCATCCCTTCAAACAGTATACACTGAAATGGTCGAGCATGTCCTGGACACACTACAACAAACACCTTCTAATCATACAAAAATAGCAAACAACAAACATGCAATCTCAGCTGCATAGCAATTGTCCATGGAATGCAAAAGGGAGGAAGGGGCATGACAGTCCATAGAAACAAGTGGGAGGGGCATGATAGCTTTTAGGCCAAATAAAAATAGTCCCAAAGAAAATACTCAAAAAGAAAAGTCTCTTGGATGGCTTCTGAATGTCCATTAGATTTGCAGAAAAGGAAGGAAAAGGAAATGTCCACATTATAACTCTCATTCTGCTCAACTTTTTCCAAAACCTTTTAGTTCAATTCTGTGATCACTCATATGTACAGACAGGAATTCTCTACCCCAAAACACTGCCTCTTTGTAAGGACAGAACTTGATATCCACAGACAGACTGGAACTGATGCGTTGGGCGAGACCGGGGACATTTTCGGCTGGCACATCTGGATCTTTTTCATGTGGTGCTCACAGAAATTTTGTACCCCAGGTTTGCGTCATGTGGCTCCCCCTTGAGGTATCATTCGCAGGAACATTTTCCAGCCAGAGTCCGCCTTTAGTCATCTGAGCACCTCCTATGGTATTTGAACAACAAAGATGAACAACAAAGATTTCCATGTTAAAGCTGTAGTCATCACTTCACTCGGACAGGATATAGGGCAGGGTATGACTGGGGTGGGCATTTCTTCATGTGAATAGGGCTGTGGGTGAATGCAGGCTGGCTGGGGCAGATACTCCTCATCCGACATGAGTAGTCACAGAATCTACCTGATCAATTCAGGCCTTAACCATTGGAGATATTAAAAATAATATTCTTAATTGACTCAAACATAGGTAAAACATGCAGGAATGACAATGTTTCTCAGCAAGGGTTTTCATTATATAGCTTCAATATATTTAACTAAACATTTTTCCAAATCCAGTATTATAGCAGAACTTCAACAAAACTTAAACCTCTTTAGTTTCTTCTATTCCCGGGATCCAAGTGGACCCAATGGACTTAGGACAGAATATTTTACCCAAACACATATTCTGACTCAGAAGTCTCCCATCTTTGCAAATATGTCTGATCATCAGCAACAAACAAAACATTGATGGATAAACAACATTTCATCACCAACACTCTATGACTGACACCCTGGTAATTCAGAAGGTAGATATCCAGAATAGTCATTCTGATTGCTTATTTCAAATAAATCCTTCCCATCACATTTTAGTACCCCATGGACTCAATATACACAGCAATATATCTTGATTACAGTCATTTAATTTCTTCAAACATTTTTTCAAATTTTCACCCTTCCTTTACCAAAATCCCTTTATCAATTCTTTTAATTGAATTTAACCCCAAACTTTTAGGGAAAGTATAACATGGGCCTAAACACAATATGAGACACCTTGTTGTGCACATTCCAGACACACATACAACAACTCTCTCTCATCCCACATTCATCTGGCCATTCCATTCATAACACCGTCAAACCTTAATATTTTTCTCTCTAGTGTCCAGAATTACACAACACAGTCACTTCTCTTTTTCTTTACTAACCACAATTCCTCTGGCGTAGCGCCTGGAATCTACAACTTCTCTTTATTTACTTTCGAATTCTGGATTTCTTAATTATAATATTCTCAACCCTGTCAAAATCAATATTTCAAATAAATCATTGTTAATACAGCTTAAACACTATCAAAACAATTTGCACAAATATAGCACATTTGCTGTTATCAGAAAAAAACACACTTTAACTCTAATAATGTAAGGATAGACAACCACACCCAAAATAGTCTTAAAATCAGACTCTAAAAATTTGCATCTGATCAGATTCCTTTAAAAAACATTTGGTAATTTTATCAGTGACATGTCACATTCCCCTTTTAATGTTCCCAATTTACTATGGAGTAAATATCGGCTTAGTATATGCCCAACACATTTCATGAATAGACTGACACTAGTTGCAACATTTTAACAATAAACATGTACCTTTTATAGACAACTTTTCTGAATCAGATCCTTCTTTAACATTAATTTTCCACTTCAGCAAGTCCCTGACTCGCCGACTATGGAATACAAATATAAAAATATACTCCCCACAAAACCCGTGTTGAAAATATAGTTGAAGTTTGTTCCCCTCTTCCACCCGAAACAAAATACAGATGAGTACCCTACCCTGTCCCTTTCACCTGCCCACTTTAGCAATGCTCTCTGTCTTAGCAGGATCATAGGACAATTATCAACTACCCAACCATTTATCTGAATTCAGAAAACAAAAACAATCTTATACTCTAAATTGGAATTCCAAGACAAGACAAAAATTCACATACACATAAAATTAAGCATTTCTCTCCATTAACCAGTTCCCAGGTGTAACCCAGGTGTCCGTCTTATAAAACTGCGAACAGGGCGGCCCAATGACTGCCACTAACCACAGTCCACAAACAGTCCATGAAGCAGAGACAGTCATGGGAGAAGTGTTTAAACATGTTCTCCCTCCGACAGAAACAGTCAGTCCATAAAACTGCGACCCTTTTGCCTCACCGGAGATCCATGTCAGAATTCACACCCCCAAACCCACCAGCTCAGAGGTGGAGAATTGGAGAGCGATGAGGGAATCTGGGGGAATCCGAGGGGGAAAGCAGGAAGATTCATATTCTCCCTTTACCTAACTTAGACCCCCCAAAACAGTAACCATGTCCCCCTGTCAGTGCATCCAGCAGCAATTTAATCACTGCCCAATAAACCAACATCTTGATGTCTCTATGAATCTCTGGTACCGTAATCCCGCAAAAGTCTCACGAGACCCCAGCACCAGTGCTGCTCATTTCACGAGGTGGGGTGCTTTCAACAAGGTTTCTAGCCTCCCCCCCAGCTCTCTCTCTTTTTACCCTTGGTTGAACCTTTTTCCGTGCCCGTTGCCAAACAGGGATCTGCACTGATCTGCACATCCCTAGTTTAACAACACCTTATATCTGATAATCCAAATAAAACTAGCTGTGACACTTTAAAAATCCTTATTTTAAACAAAACTCTCTCTGTGTTAATTTCCTTACCTGCCCAAAACCTCCCATCCCGGCTGTCCTTTAAAATCATTCCTCAACGCAAATAGAATGTCCCCTTTAACTCTCAAAAAAGCTCTGCTAACTTCCCGTTTTTAAATGTAACTTTCCTTCACTTTTTTCTTTCTTCTATGTCAGTTCTAAAATGGCTTTGAAACCCGGCTTGTATATAAAAAGAACAATGCATTGAAAAACCTTGCAAAAAGCACACGTTCCTTTAATAAATAACTCAAATCTCTCCTTTACCTTCTAACTTCACTTACTTTACCCTCAACAAATGTAGGATATTCTTAATTAACATCTTACTCACTTACTTAAATCTCATCACTCCTGGGCATTCTTCCAAAATACCCACCTGTCTTCAATAGTGATGGCCGAACGGTTCGCCCGGCGGTCGTTTCGCGGCGAATTTCCGACTTTCGCCGTCCGCGGGTTCGAACGCCTTTTTCCGTCGTTCGCCCCGGCGGACTTACGTGTTTAATGTATACAAGAACTTTAACCTTTCGTGACACGTTTATCATGTGTTACAGGACAACCAATTGAGACATGACAGCTCATGGACACTTGGACATTCCCCCTAACCTATAAATACACCCGATCCGGTGGCCATTTTACATTCTTTCTTCTGTCACTGTAGGGAAAGGATCCTGTGTGGAGTAGGGACAGAGAAAACGCTAGCTATTTGGTACACAAAAGTTCTTTTCAGGACTGGTATAGGTGTTAGGTCAGCAGCCTGAGTTTCTTTTGTCAGTTTAGATAAAGGGACAGAGCGCTGTATGCTGCTATTTTAGGGACAGCTCAGCCAGATTAGTCTTTCTTCATCATCATCATCATCATCATCATTAGCTGTTACTATCAGGTCCACAAAAGAGCTGTTCCAGCTAATCGTTCCAGCCTACTCTTTTTTGCCAATTTGTATAGGGACAGGCAGGAAGCAGTGTGTCAGGCAGTGAGGATAATTTTAAAGACTTGCTGTTACTATTAGTTCCACAAAGGTTCTTTTCAGGACTGGTATCAGTGGTACGGTAATAGGCTTGTACACGTATAATATTCTTTCTTCCAAATATAGAAAGAATATTATACTTGACTGCTGCCCTTCTGCTGCAGTCTGCTAATCATTCACAACTCACTTGTTCCACAAAGCTCTTTATCAGGACTGGTAACTTGGTCTGTCTAGGGTGCTACGGTACATAGGCTTGGGTGCGGTACAGTCTGCTGTTCTGTAAGGACCGCTATCGGTCCACAATACATAGGGTTGCCGTGCACTACTGCTGACCGCTGCCCTATACTGCAGCAGTCCTTCATTGGTATAGGGACTGACGTACAGTCTGCTAATCACTAACACACAACCTGCTTGGTCCACAAAAGTTCTTATAAGGACTGGTAACTTGGTATAGGGTGCTACGGTACATAGGCCTGAGTGCGTTACAGTCTGCTGTTCTGTAAGGACCGCTATCGGTCCACAATACATAGGGTTGCCGTGCACTACTGCTGACCGCTGCCCTATACTGCAGCAGTCCTTCAGCGGTATAGGGACTGACGCACAGTCTGCTAAACACTAACACACAACCTGCTTGGTCCACAAAAGTTTTTATAAGGACTGGTAACTTGGTATAGGGTGCTACGGTACATAGGCCTGAGTGCAGTACAGTCTGCTGTTCTGTAAGGACCGCTATCGGTCCACAATACATAGGGTTGCCGTGCACTACTGCTGACCGCTGCCCTATACTGCAGCAGTCCTTCATTGGTATAGGGACTGACGTACAGTCTGCTAATCACTAACACACAACCTGCTTGGTCCACAAAAGTTCTTATAAGGACTGGTAACTTGGTATAGGGTGCTACGGTACATAGGCCTGAGTGCGTTACAGTCTGCTGTTCTGTAAGGACCGCTATCGGTCCACAATACATAGGGTTGACGTGCACCACTGCTGACCGCTGCCCTATACTGCAGCAGTCCTTCAGCGGTATAGGGACTGACGTACAGTCTGCTAAACACTAATACACAACCTGCTTGGTCCACAAAAGTTCTTATAAGGACTGGTAACTTGGTATAGGGTGCTACGGTACATAGGCTTGAGTGCGGTACAGTCTGCTGTTCTGTAAGGACCGCTATCGGTCCACAATACATAGGGTTGCCGTGCACTACTGCTGACCGCTGCCCTATACTGCAGCAGTCCTTCATTGGTATAGGGACTGACGTACAGTCTGCTAATCACTAACACACAACCTGCTTGGTCCACAAAAGTTCTTATAAGGACTGGTAACTTGGTATAGGGTGCTACGGTACATAGGCCTGAGTGCGTTACAGTCTGCTGTTCTGTAAGGACCGCTATCGGTCCACAATACATAGGGTTGACGTGCACCACTGCTGACCGCTGCCCTATACTGCAGCAGTCCTTCAGCGGTATAGGGACTGACGTACAGTCTGCTAAACACTAATACACAACCTGCTTGGTCCACAAAAGTTCTTATAAGGACTGGTAACTTGGTATAGGGTGCTACGGTACATAGGCTTGAGTGCGGTACAGTCTGCTGTTCTGTAAGGACCGCTATCGGTCCACAATAGATAGGGTTGACGTGCACCACTGCTGACCGCTGCCCTATACTGCAGCAGTCCTTCAGCGGTATAGGGACTGACGCACAGTCTGCTAAACACTAACACACAACCTGCTTGGTCCACAAAAGTTTTTATAAGGACTGGTAACTTGGTATAGGGTGCTACGGTACATAGGCCTGAGTGCGTTACAGTCTGCTGTTCTGTAAGGACCGCTATCGGTCCACAATACATAGGGTTGCCGTGCACTACTGCTGACCGCTGCCCTATACTGCAGCAGTCCTTCATTGGTATAGGGACTGACGTACAGTCTGCTAATCACTAACACACAACCTGCTTGGTCCACAAAAGTTCTTATAAGGACTGGTAACTTGGTATAGGGTGCTACGGTACATAGGCCTGAGTGCGTTACAGTCTGCTGTTCTGTAAGGACCGCTATCGGTCCACAATACATAGGGTTGACGTGCACCACTGCTGACCGCTGCCCTATACTGCAGCAGTCCTTCAGCGGTATAGGGACTGACGTACAGTCTGCTAAACACTAATACACAACCTGCTTGGTCCACAAAAGTTCTTATAAGGACTGGTAACTTGGTATAGGGTGCTACGGTACATAGGCTTGAGTGCGGTACAGTCTGCTGTTCTGTAAGGACCGCTATCGGTCCACAATACATAGGGTTGCCGTGCACTACTGCTGACCGCTGCCCTATACTGCAGCAGTCCTTCATTGGTATAGGGACTGACGTACAGTCTGCTAATCACTAACACACAACCTGCTTGTTCCACAAAAGTTCTTATAAGGACTGGTAACTTGGTATAGGGTGCTACGGTACATAGGCTTGAGTGCGGTACAGTCTGCTGTTCTGTAAGGACCGCTATCGGTCCACAATAGATAGGGTTGACGTGCACCACTGCTGACCGCTGCCCTATACTGCAGCAGTCCTTCAGCGGTATAGGGACTGACGTACAGTCTGCTAAACACTAATACACAACCTGCTTGGTCCACAAAAGTTCTTATAAGGACTGGTAACTTGGTATAGGGTGCTACGGTACATAGGCTTGAGTGCGGTACAGTCTGCTGTTCTGTAAGGACCGCTATCGGTCCACAATAGATAGGGTTGACGTGCACCACTGCTGACCGCTGCCCTATACTGCAGCAGTCCTTCAGCGGTATAGGGACTGACGTACAGTCTGCTAAACACTAATACACAACCTGCTTGGTCCACAAAAGTTCTTATAAGGACTGGTAACTTGGTATAGGGTGCTACGGTACATAGGCTTGAGTGCGGTACAGTCTGCTGTTCTGTAAGGACCGCTATCGGTCCACAATACATAGGGTTGCCGTGCACTACTGCTGACCGCTGCCCTATACTGCAGCAGTCCTTCATTGGTATAGGGACTGACGTACAGTCTGCTAATCACTAACACACAACCTGCTTGTTCCACAAAAGTTCTTATAAGGACTGGTAACTTGGTATAGGGTGCTACGGTACATAGGCTTGAGTGCGGTACAGTCTGCTGTTCTGTAAGGACCGCTATCGGTCCACAATAGATAGGGTTGACGTGCACCACTGCTGACCGCTGCCCTATACTGCAGCAGTCCTTCAGCGGTATAGGGACTGACGTACAGTCTGCTAAACACTAATACACAACCTGCTTGGTCCACAAAAGTTCTTATAAGGACTGGTAACTTGGTATAGGGTGCTACGGTACATAGGCTTGAGTGCGGTACAGTCTGCTGTTCTGTAAGGACCGCTATCGGTCCACAATAGATAGGGTTGACGTGCACCACTGCTGACCGCTGCCCTATACTGCAGCAGTCCTTCAGCGGTATAGGGACTGACGTACAGTCTGCTAAACACTAATACACAACCTGCTTGGTCCACAAAAGTTCTTATAAGGACTGGTAACTTGGTATAGGGTGCTACGGTACATAGGCTTGAGTGCGGTACAGTCTGCTGTTCTGTAAGGACCGCTATAGGTCCACAATAGATAGGGTTGACGTGCACCACTGCTGACCGCTCACCTATACTGCAGCAGTCCTTCAGCGGTATAGGGACTAAGAGTTTTGTCACAGGGTCATTTAAAAAATGACATGCAGAGGAAGAGGCAGGCCCTTCCGCAGGGGTGGTAGGGGTAGGGCAGGAGCAACAGGCTTGAGCCAAAGTGGGAAGTTGCAGAAGGTGCGTTCAATTACTTTAAAGGATGCACCAGACTTGGTTGAGTGGCTCGCTCAGCCTTACTCTTCTGCACCCTCCTCATCCTCTCGATCTGCACCCTCTTCTTCACTCTCTGCTATGTGCACCCCCAAAGACACTACCACCAACAACACGACCACCACCACCACCACCACATACCTTCCGCTTGAGTCACTGGAATTATTTTCCGATCCATATCAAGAGGACATTTCTGATGCGCAGCCACTCTTGGTATTGGATCAGGAAGAGGAGGTAGCAACAAGCGCTACTCAGCAGTCTGACGCCAGTACCCAGATCAGCCCAAGGAGGAGGTTGGTCCCCGGTGTTGCTGCCTACTCTACTTATAGCGGTGGGGAAGGTGACGTTGATGATGACGTGTCTAGTGATGTCACGTGGGTGCCCACAAGAGAGGAAGAGGAGGGGAGTTCAGAGGGAGATATGGACCAGCAGATAGGGAGGAGAAGCAGCAATGACTTACATTGCACAGCAGGGACAAAGCAGACTGCAAATGTATCAGGAGCGAGTCATCGACCATGTACGGTCACATCTGGCGCTCCCAGGACACCGGCACATGGCTCCGCAGTGTGGGCTTTTTTTAACGTGTCCGCTGCTGACAATAGCGTTGCCATCTGCAATCTTTGCAGTCAACGCGTTAGTCGCGGTAAGCCCAATACTCACCTAGGGACGACCGCCTTAAGAAGGCACATGAGCAGCCATCACCGAGCCCAGTGGGAGCAACGGAACACACAAAGCCACACTGCAGGCTCTCACCGTCCAGCCTCGTCTTCTACTTCTCCTTCTCCTCTCTCCTCACAATTGTCCTCCACTCCACCTTCCATCACGCCAAGCTCACATTTTTCTGCAAAAAGGCAGGCTTCCGTGGGCCTAATGTTTGAGCGTAAAAAAATGATGACGCCGGATAACCCTCTTGCCCAACGGTTGGCGGCTGGCTTGTCAGAACTCATAGCCCGCCAACTACTGCCATATAAACTGGTGGACTCGGAGGCCTTTCGCAAATTTGTGGCCATTGGAACACCACAATGGAAGGTCCCAGGAAGGAAGTATTTCTCAGAGAAGGGCATCCCAGAGCTATATGGCCATGTTCAGCGGCAAGTGAATGTATCTCTGGCACACAGTGTCGGTGCCAAGATACATCTGACCACAGACACGTGGTCTAGCAAACACGGGCAGGGAAGGTATATCAGTTTTACTGCCCACTGGGTGAACCTTCTGACGGCCGTCAAGCATGTAACCCGTGGCACCCGTGTAGATTTGGTTTTACCGCCACGGATTGCATGCAGGCCTGACTCTTCTTCTCCTCCTCCTACTCCATCCTCCTCCCTCTCCTCCTCAGCTGCCTCCTCCTTTTCCGCTGCTAGCGTCTCTTCCACTGCACCGCCCAAGCTCCCCAGAACCTATTCCACATGCCAGGTGAGACGTTGCCATGCCGTGCTGCGTCTGTTGTGCCTGGAAGCAAAGAGCCACACTGGCCCGGCACTCCTTTCAGCTTTGCGTTCACAGGCAGATGAGTGGCTAACACCGCTCAATTTGACAGTTGGTAAAGTGGTGTGTGACAACGGTGCCAATCTGCTTAGCGCATTGAAACAGGGCAAAATCACGCACGTGCCGTGCATGGCACACGTCTTAAACTTGGTCGTGCAGCGATTCCTTGTCAAATACCCTGGGGTCCAGGACATCTTGCGGCAGGCAAGGAAAATCTCGGCCCATTTCAGAAGATCTTACACGGCCATGGCTCGCCTTGCTGACATTCAGCGGCGACACCATCTGCCGGTCAGACGTCTTATTTGCGATTGCCCGACGCGATGGAACTCAACCTTCTATATGCTTGATAGGCTGCTCCAGCAGAAACGTGCAGTTAACGTCTACCTGTATGAACTCTGCGAAAGAAACGGTTCTGGGGAGCTGGGTTTTTTTTCACCGCGCCAGTGGCTGCTCATGCGCGACACATGCAGACTTCTGCGGCCATTTGAGGAGATCACCAAACTGGTCAGTCGCAGCCATGGCGCCATCAGTGACATGGTACCTTATGCCTTCTTTCTGGAGCGTGCATTGCGTCGTGTCATTGATCAGGCTGTGGAGGAGCAGGAGCGGGAAGATGAGGAAGTCGCAATGCTGGATGAATTCCCAGGGGGGGCTACTCTATCTGAGACAAGTCAACAACAGGAGTCTGATGAGGAGTCAGAGGAGGATGGTGCCGGGGCGGATGAGCAGGAGCAAGAAGAGCATGCTTTAAACCTTTCTGGGATCCCTGTTGTGCGAGGATGGGGAGAGGAGAATGAAGAGGACGACATTATCCTGGATGATGAGCAGGAGCCAGGCCACCACACCGCTTCCACTTTAGTGCAAATGGGGGCCTTCATGCTCCAGTGTTTTAATAGGGACCCCCGTATAAAAAGCATGAGGGTCAAGGACCAGTACTGGGTGGCAACGTACTTAGACCCCCGGTACAAACACAAAATGGCGGAAATGTTACCGCCGTCGCAGAGGGCTGTCAGAATGCAGCACTTCCAGGCCTTGCTTCGAGAAATGCTGCATTCTGCTTTTGCGTGCGCTGGCAGAGGAGCAATTCCCACTCCCAGAGAAGGATTTGCGGGTACCAATCCAACAGCGCCTGCAAGAAGAGGCCGGTTTGAAGATGTGTTGGTGACTTCGGATATGAGGTCATTCTTTCAGCCGACCCATCGACAGGTGTCATCCGGATCCAGCATCAGGGAACGCCTAGACCGTCAGGTGTCCGACTACATTGGGTTAACGGCCGATGTGGACGCTCTGAGGAGTGATGAACCCCTAGACTACTGGGTGGGCAGGCTTGACCTCTGGCCAGAGCTTGCCCAATTTGCAATCGAACTGTTGGCTTGCCCCTCATCCAGTGTCCTGTCCGAAAGGACGTTCAGCGCAGCAGGGGGGATTGTGACCGATAAGCGTACTCGCCTAGCTCACCACAGTGTTAACTACCTCACATTTCTAAAAATGAATGAGGCATGGATCTCGGAGGAATTCAACACATGTGATCAGTAGACCATGTATATGTCTATAAACAATTTTTGGAATCAAGCACACAGACCTTCTTAATTCATTTGGCTCACTTCCCTGACCCAAAAAAGCACACCGTACTATATGCCCCTACCCTCCTCTTTGAAGAGGTTGAGCGGTGTCATATTTCTACTGGGGCTGCTTATTATGAGGGGTTCCCACCATCCCTGTGCTGTGCTGACTTCCTCCTGGGTGTTCTTATTATGAGGGGCTCCCACCATCCCTGTGCTGTGCTGACTTCCTCCTGGGGGTTCTTATTATGAGGGGATCACACCATCCCTGTGCTGTGCTGACTTCCTCCTGGGGCTGCTTACGGTGCTGCTGTCAGCGCTGTATGTCACGGAGCTGCTGTCAGCGCTGTATGTCACGGAGCTGCTGTCAGCGCTGTATGTCACGGAGCTGCTGTCAGCGCTGTATGTCACGGAGCTGCTGTCAGCGCTGTATGTCACGGAGCTGCTGTCAGCGCTGTATGTCACGGAGCTGCTGTCAGCGCTGTATGTCACGGAGCTGCTGTCAGCGCTGTATGTCACGGAGCTGCTGTCAGCGCTGTATGTCACGGAGCTGCTGTCAGCGCTGTATGTCACGGAGCTGCTGTCAGCGCTGTATGTCACGGTGCTGCTGTCAGCGCTGTATGTCACGGAGCTGCTGTCAGCGCTGTATGTCACGGAGCTGCTGTCAGCGCTGTATGTCACGGAGCTGCTGTCAGCGCTGTATGTCACGGAGCTGCTGTCAGCGCTGTATGTCACGGAGCTGCTGTCAGCGCTGTATGTCACGGTGCTGATGTCAGTGCTCTGTATTACGGTGCTGCTGTCAGTGCTCTGTATCTCCTGCACCCTCTTGTTTGCCTACCCTGGTCCCTGACCTTCCCTCTCCTCCATTGCCTTCATTAGCTCCATAGTCCTGAATTGTCAGAACAATTTCCCAAATAAAAAAAAAATGCTTGTAGTTATCGATCCCAAATTCACCTCATACATGTATTATGCTATTGTCCAGGTGGTGGGACTACGTGCTACCCCCTAATAATTACCCCGTGGCCGCAAATTCGACCTAAAGGTTTGCGAAATTCGCCTCCCATTGAAGTCAATGGAGCCCGCGGCGAACGGTCGTTTTCGCGAACGTTTGTGTCCGTTCGCGTTTCGCGTTCGCGAAACGTCCCGTCGGAAGTTCGTCCATCACTAGTCTTCAACCCTCTTCCACCTAACACATACATTTTACAACCTGCAAAAAATACCATTCCGATACCCTTCCAAGAGTTACCAAAGCACATGTTAAACATGTGCAAACAAATTATGCACTTCTCAAGCAGAATCAAGCACCTATCATTTCAGAGTTCTATAGCCAACATACTAGCAACCAACATACTTAAAAGGGGAGAAGTCATATTATTCACATACTATACCATTGTCTCTTCAAAGAAAACCTTAGCAAACTTATATGAACATGCATATAACAGTACTCACCCTTCCTATGATACCTAAATTTAACAAGGGAAATTTACTTCACTGTAATCTAATTTTCCCCTTTTGGGACATCATATAACAGTGAAAACAGGGGCTGTATCCCACACAACACAACAAATATCTTATTACTTTAATACAAATGCGATAGACAAGAAAAGCCAGATAGAGCAAAAGTTTGTAGCAGTTTTGTGGGTTCTGGTAGTAATTGGTAATTGCCCCATTACCATTACACACAGGCTTCTCATAAGCCACTTCTTAACAGCCTGGTCCGTCTCACAATTCTCTTAACTAAAATTTATCTGGCCAGGGTTGTGTCTGTCAAAGCTTCAACGTTTGACCACACCCTGCCAAGTCCTAAATTCCTAAATTCCAAAATCTCAGCAGTGCCTCCATTCTGTTGTGATTAAAATTGTATTTCTATATACCTGACAAAGACCAGCTAGGTGTAACTAACGCAATTACAATACTCACGCAACCCTTTTAACTAACGCTGCAGCATTAGGAGACAACAAGGAAAAGCACAGCCAATGTTACAGTTTCAGCAGTTGTCTAATTTATTGTGGGAGGGGCTGCACGTTATATGTACCCTTATCAGCCAATCATTGCATAGAACATGGGTGTGGTTAATAAATAGGCGTACATTACACACCATCATTACATATCATTACTCATGTCATCTGCTTCTGAATCACAGCCATGGGATATGTGGCCCAGACATATTGTGACACAATCTCTTTATTTAGACAGCATAGAACGAGACTGCCTATGCAAGCTATATTTCCTTATGTGCATGTTTACAGACAAACTGCTACAGTCTGCAGATACACAATCTAAGCACAGGAGCAACAGGAGATAAACTGAAACATCCTGCAATCCTGGTGGTGGAAGGACATGCGCCAAACTGCTATCCGCCTCAGGCGCAGCCGCCACTGCTTTTACCAAGTGTGCTGTTAGGGAGATATAACGTCCCTGATCGTGCTTACTGGTCCACGTATCCGTAGTTAGGTGGACCTTGCCACAGATGGTGTTGCGCAGTGCACACCGGATTTTGTCCCCCACTTGGTTGTGCAGGGAAGGGATGGCTCACCTGGAAAAGTAGTGGCGGCCGGGCACGACATACTATGGGACAGCCAATGCCATCAGGCTTTTAAAACTCTGCCTCTCGGAGTGCGCATGCGCGGTGCCCTGTGATGGACGCCTGAACACAGGACCCCGCATCGCTCCAACCCGCCCGCACACCTAGCGGCTGAACACCACCGGACACAGCCACGTAATGATTAGCGGAGGTGCCTGCCATCATAGGGGCACACTCTGATGCACAGAGAGACAGCACGGAGAGGTCTAGGCACCCGCTTTGCAGGCCTCCCGGGAGCGTACGAAATTTATAAGATGACGGCAGAGCGGCCGCCTCACGAGGCCCACACAGGATTTGCGGGCTCCTCTCCCTGGCGTGACAGGCTTCATGTAGAGGTATGTGGAGGGGGTCATTCACCACTGCCCCATGGAGGTCCCTTATTCCCTGCCACCACAGTGTTACTGCTGAACCAAACCCTGGAGGACATTCAGGGGCTATCCCCTGCAGGGGATCACTCATCCAGGCATACCACTGCTTTTAAAGAGGCAGCCCAACTTATCCCTCGACCATTTTTTTATTCTCCAACAACATATTCCGCTGGTTCAACGGTCGGTAATTAGGGACTCTGCTTTGTCGGACCATTCCCTTGTTCTTCTCTCCCTATGGGGAGGACTGACCCCACACTCGGGGTTTCATTGGCGTCTGAATGCCTCCATTCTTAGCAACCCCGTCCATGTTACAGAAATAGAAAATCATATACAGGACTATTTCCACCTAAATGATGTGGAAGGCATCTCCCCCTTGTCGCTCTGGGCTGCACACAAGGCCACCATCAGCGGTATACTAATCCAATTTTCTACTAGACTGCGTAAGGCTCACAAGGCAGACATAAACAAGCTAGAAAGGGAATTCTCCTCCTTGAGCAAACTGCATAAACCCAATCCCTCACAACTTACCACTGACGAACTTGATGCGATCTGCACTGCCTTGAACCTGGCGCTCACAGCTTTTGTGGAAAAGGACCTCAGATGGGAAGGGGGACGCTTCTATCACCAAAATAACAGACTTGGTACTCAGCTTGCAAGACGGTTAACCCCTAAAACCAGACTATTCACGCTCCCCAAAATTAAAATGAAGGACGGTTCCCACACTCAGAATCCCCAAAAAATCATGGATGCATTCCATGACTTTTATCTCTCCCTATATGGCAACAAGGAAGTTAGCTCATCCCCCAGTGCTGTTCATTCCTTTTTAAAGTCGACACAAATCCCCACACTGAAGGATCATCATAGGGAAGAACTGGATGCTCCAATCTCCGCTGAGGAAGTAGAAGGGGTCATTAAAAATTTTAAGACTAACTCGGCTCCTGGGCCGGACGGATTTTCGGTACCGTACTACAAACACTTCTCTCAGACTCTTGCCCCATACCTAGCACGCTTTTTTAACCATCTTAGGTCCGGTTCTCCCCTGGATAAAGCCATGAATTCAGCTTTCATAACAGTCATCCCTAAACCTGGGAAGGATCACAGCTGTGTATCCAAATATAGACCCATATCTTTGATCAATAACGACCTTAAAATCCTGACAAAACTCTTAGCCAATAGACTATCCAACTTCATTAGCCTTTATGTTCATGCAGACCAGGTAGGCTTTATCCCGAGGAGACAAGGCCCAGATCAGATTAGGAAGGCGTAGACATAATCTCGCTCCTAGGATCGAGGTGGGACGGGGGCCCTCTCCAACAGGGTTGCCTCCTTTCACTGGATCTTATTAAAGCTTTTGATTCGGTTTCCTGGTCTTTCCTTTTCCCCACCCTGGAAAAATGGGGATTCGGACAGACATTTATGAACATTATAAATGCACTTTACTCGACTCCAGAGGCCCAAATAAAGATGCAGGGATACTATTCAAACCCCTTCCCGATCCTCAGGGGCACAAGGCAGGGATGCCCTTTATCTCTGTTGATCTTCGCCATGATTATTGGGACACTAGCTATAGCAATTAGAGCAAACCCAGACATTAAAGTTATAAAGTGTGGTCCGAAAATTCACAAATGTGCCCTGTTTGCAGACGATGTATTGCTTTTTATATCGTCTCTGACTACCTCGCTCCCAGTTATATGCAAACTACTCGATGATTATGGCAAAATTTCCAGTCTTAGGGTCAATTATTCTAAGTCCCTAGTGCTTAATGTTAACCTACCATCTTCACTTGTTTCCCAACTTAAAAATAGCTTTAGGTTCGACTGGACGGAATCGGTACTCCCTTACTTGGGGATACACTTGACGGCATCTATAGACAAATTATACGCAGCTAACTTCCCCTTGACATTCCGCAAACTTGAGGAAGACCTTGCCTTTTGGGATACACTTAATTTATCGTGGCTAGGCAGGGTAAATTTGGTTAAAATAACACTACTCCCACGTATACTGTATCTTTTTAGGTCCTTGCCTATCCCCGTCCCTAAGGACCGTATCCGTACCTTTCAGTCCAGAATTATGAAATTTATTTGGGGAGCCAAGGGACATAGAATTTCAAAGCAAACTCTACTCCGCAACAAAAATTAAGGCGGCCTGGGGGTCCCAAACATCCTTCGGTATTACCAGGCGGCGCAACTTTCCCAACTATCCACTGTATACATTAAAACTGCCCACCCGGACTGGGTTCATATGGAGAGACAGGCGGTACCCAGCTATACCCTTGATTACCTTCTTTGGTGTGCACCTAGGACTAGACCCGCCATACTGGCGCCCGCTCTCTCCCACTCCATAGCTCTTTGGGACTCCTTGAAAGCAAACCCGCACTTGACCTCCTACTGGAAGCCCCTCTCTCACATCTTTAGGAATCCCCTTTTTCCTCCGGGCCAGGACATTACAGCCTTCCGCTGGTGGCTGGATAAAGGGCTATATAGGATCAGCCAATTCATAACCCCCTCTGATCCTTTTTCTCTAGGTCATTGTACCAGGAAGCTTCACGTGCCAGAAATGGAAACATTTTAGATTTCAACAAATTTCCCATTTTCTTAAGTCTTTAGGGATCTCAGCCAGCACCCCTCTTTCAATAACTGAATATAAACTTTGGTGGGGCCAAGCCATGGAGCAGAGGGGGGGGGGGATATCGGTGATCTATTGTGCACTTGCCCAAACAAACTCTAAGGCCGCGTACACACGGGCGGACTGTTCGCCCAACTTTGTCCGCTGAACAGTGTTTGGGCGGACAGTCCGCTCGTGTGTGGGCTTTCAGCGGACAGTTTCAGCGGACAGTTTGACGAACAAGGTTTTTCGGAATTTCCGAAAAACTGTCCGCTGAAACCTTGTTTCAGCGAACAGTCCCCTCGTGTGTAGGCTTGTTCGTCAAACTAAGTTCCGCGCATGCTCAGAAAGGATTTACACGCCGAAAGTTATAATGCAGTGTATAGGACGTCGTATTTTTCGTCCCGTCGTACGTGCCGTTCACGTCATCGCGCACGGTTTCAGCAAACTGTTCGTCCGTCGTGTGTGGCCATGTCCGTCCATGCTAATTTTGAGCGGACTGTTTGCCGAAACTGTTTGACGGACAAAGTTGGGCGAACAGTCCCCGCGTGTGTATGCGGCCTAAGGCCGCGTACACACGGGCGGACTGTTCGCCCAACTTTGTCCGCTGAACAGTGTTTGGGCGGACAGTCCGCTCGTGTGTGGGCTTTCAGCGGACAGTTTCAGCGGACAGTTTGACGAACAAGGTTTTTCGGAATTTCCGAAAAACTGTCCGCTGAAACCTTGTTTCAGCGAACAGTCCCCTCGTGTGTAGGCTTGTTCGTCAAACTAAGTTCCGCGCATGCTCAGAAAGGATTTACACGCCGAAAGTTATAATGCAGTGTATAGGACGTCGTATTTTTCGTCCCGTCGTACGTGCCGTTCACGTCATCGCGCACAGTTTCAGCAAACTGTTCGTCCGTCGTGTGTGGCCATGTCCGTCCATGCTAATTTTGAGCGGACTGTTTGCCGAAACTGTTTGACGGACAAAGTTGGGCGAACAGTCCCCGCGTGTGTACGCGGCCTTAGGCCGCGTACACACGGGCGGACTGTTCGCCCAACTTTGTCCGCTGAACAGTGTTTGGGCGGACAGTCCGCTCGTGTGTGGGCTTTCAGCGGACAGTTTCAGCGGACAGTTTGACGAACAAGGTTTTTCGGAATTTCCGAAAAACTGTCCGCTGAAACCTTGTTTCAGCGAACAGTCCGCTCGTGTGTAGGCTTGTTCGTCAAACTAAGTTCCGCGCATGCTCAGAAAGGATTTACACGCCGAAAGTTATAATGCAGTGTATAGGACGTCGTATTTTTCGTCCCGTCGTACGTGCCGTTCACGTCATCGCGCACGGTTTCAGCAAACTGTTCGTCCGTCGTGTGTGGCCATGTCCGTCCATGCTAAGTTTGAGCGGACTGTTTGCCGAAACTGTTTGACGGACAAAGTTGGGCGAACAGTCCCCGCGTGTGTACGCGGCCTAAAACGCTTTTCATTGCGAGAATGGGAAACAGACCTCCATCAACAATGGACCTTAGGGGACTGGCATAAGGCATCAATTACAGCCTCAAAAGGCTTACTTAATGCAACTTTAGTTGAAGCTAACTTAAAAATTCTTATGAGGTGGTACATGGTACCTTTAAGACTAGCAAAATTCTATCCGAATGCCTCTCCCCTAGGTTTCCGCAAATGTGGTCATATTGGTTCTATGGTACATATTTGGCGGGATTGCCCTAAAATCTGAAATTTATGGAATAAGGTATTCCAAATCATTCAGAAGATCACCACCTTACCCATCCACAAAACGCCTCAAATTGCTTTACTAAATTCCTCCCTACCGGGTGTCCCAAAATTAACACAACACCTCATCAGATTTATTCTTGTCGGAACCAAACTAACCATTGCTAGAGCCTGGAAGCAGCCCACTGTGTCATTGAGATTGAGAAAGATATCCTGGATCATGGCTCAGGAAAAAATGGTGAGCATCTTCCTGGACAAGGCAGAAAGGCACACAGCGACGTGGGATCCTTGGATCAGATACACCTCTAGGTGTCTACATACACCAGGGAAACCAAACTGATGGCAGGTGAGAGTGGTCCACTTCGAGAGTAGCTACTTCTTAACTCGTCTTTATTCTTTTCTTTTTCTCTATTCCTTCCTTTCATTCTTCTCTTCTCTCTGTTCACTCCTTACCTCCTTCAGTGCTCTTTCTCTTTCTTCATTTAAGTACAACATGGTGCTTCATCACTCTATAGGAGTATAAATCCACAAGCCTCAATACCAAAAGTGGCTTGTTCATTGTATCTTTTCTCCACTAGATTGATTGATTTTCTTGGATATTTCATCTTTTAAGGTTTTTAGTTGTAAGTCGGTTCAGGAATACGGTCCTCTTTAGCTTGGATTGGAAGATAGCTCAATAGAAGCATTAAGAACTTGGGAGGAGTGGGGCCTTCTGGAGTCCGGCACAGTTAGCTCCCATTCCGGGTCCTGGGACTAGGAGGCTCGCCCCTTAAGTAAAAATTTATGATTAACGGGGTTAGGGACCCAAGGGGACTCGTCATTACGGTTCTGCACTTGATATGCTCTTTAGCCTACTATCTTGCTGGACCACACCAGTTAGCGATATTATGTTAGCAATATCCACAAGGACTCATTATCTGTTAACTTTCAATTCTGAGCTCTATGTTGAGATATGTACAAATGAGCATTGTTCATGTTTTTGTTTTAATTTCATTAAATACTCAATAAAAATGTATTGAAAATAAAACTCTGCGTCTCCACCAGACGGAATGACAGCATTTCAAAGGCCAGGAATTTTGAAATGCTGGCATTCAGGGCCAGGGATCCCAGGTGGGTAGGGGGTACTTTCTCTTCCGCTCCAGTGTTTGGGAGATAGAGAGCTGAACGCTTCCATGGGACATTGTGGACATGGTTGGTGACCCACCTGGTAGTGTTGCCAGCAGATCCTCTGTTTGCAGGGTGGCAGGTGCCACTGTCACTACAGAGGTGGATGAAGAGGCTGAGACTGCAGCAGAAGAGGAATCAGGAAGAGCCAGAGACCTTTCTTGGTTTTTGAGGTGTCTACTCCACGGCAGCTTGTGGTTTGCACTTAGATGCCTGGTCATGCAGGTTGTGCTCAGGTTGAGACCGTTTATGCCTCTCTTCAGGCTCTGATTGCACAACGTGCAAACCATTCATGTCTTGTTATCAGCACATTGTCTGAAGAACTGCCATGCTAGGGAACTCCTTGGACCTGGCTTTGGTGTGCTCAGTCCCTTGCTGCGTTGGGTAGTAGCAGGCATACTGTCTAGGGGACGGACACTCCGCTTTTGCACCCTGCTCCCTCTTCTGCTGTGCTGGTGGCTCTGTGCGACCACCACCTCTTCCTCTGAACTACACAGGTCACCTGCATGATGTTGATTCCATGTGGGGTCGAGGATCTCATCGTCCTCCAC
Organism: Lithobates pipiens; assembly: GCF_037356315.1. Taxonomy (NCBI): domain Eukaryota; kingdom Metazoa; phylum Chordata; class Amphibia; order Anura; family Ranidae; genus Lithobates; species Lithobates pipiens. Next base: position 288,558,987 of record NW_027507748.1, on the reverse strand, counting down.
ATCATCTTCCACCCTGCCCTCCTTGTCGGTCCGCTCAATTGCAAAAGCAGCAGCAGTTGGTACCTGTGTTTTGTTATCATCTGAGACGTGCTGCGGTGGTCCTCCCATGTACTCATCTTCAAACATAAGTGGTTGGGCATCAGTGCATTCAATCTCTTCCACTTCTGGGGCAGGGCTAGGTGGATGGCCCTGGGAACCCCTGCTAACAGAGTCATCAAAAAGCAGAAGAGACTGCTGCATGAATTGGGGCTCAGACTGCTTGGCTGATTTGCAAAGGAGTGAGGTGAAAGACTGATGGACATCGGCTGCAGGTGCCAACTCTAATCTTAGTAGACTGGGTGGAAGACAATGTGAAGGAACTGGAGGCGCTGTCAGCAACCCAATCTACTATCGCCTGTACTTGTCCTTTCGTAGAGCCGCATTAGGCCCAACCAAATACCGCTGCAGGCTCTGTCGCCTACTCGCACCTGAGGAAGGTGTTTCACTTGTGCACGGAGCTGGCACAGATCAGCCACGTCCTCTCCCTGCAACAGGAGCTCCACCAGCAGCACCACGACCGGGGCCACGTCCCTTATTTGACGTTCTCCTCATATTTCTCAAATTTAGGATCTTGTCCTAAATGTGTGTTTTTTGGAATAGCAGAATAAAACAACAGTATCTAAAGGGTGTATCTCACATATACAGATATGCAGAAAATGCACCAAACATTTTTTTGCCCTAAATTATTATTTTTTTGAATAGCAAAATAGAAGAACAGTATCTAAAGTGTGTATCTCACAGTAACATATGCAGTGCTGGCGCACTGAGCTTGCATAAAATGCCCGCCGACACCAACTTAACTAACAGATGGATAAAAGTTATCTTTTCTCTGGCACTGGGCTCAGGGCAGGGTAAAAAGATTGTGCACTGCACCCACACAACAAAAGCAAGGTAGATCGCTGAGTAATTTGATTTCTGAATCAGGACTCCTATCTATTTATCTCCCTTAAAGCAGCAGCAGCAACCTTTCCCTACACCAGGGATATGCAATTAGCAGACCTCCAGCTGTTGCAGAACTACAACTCCCATGAGGCATAGCAAGACTCTGTCAGCCACAAGCATGACACCCAGAGGCAGAGGCATGATGGGAATTGTAGTTTTGCAACAGCTGGAGGTCCGCTAATTGCATATCCCTGCCCTACACTATCTAAAGCAGAGTGACGTGCTGTGCTATGTGCCGCTAGCTTATATAGAGGCTGGGTCACATGCTGCACTGGCCAATCACAGCCATGACATTAGTAGGTATGGCTGTGATGGCTTCTAAGGCACACGAGTTAAACGAATGTTGACTGGCTGCCTTGCAGCTTTTTTAAATGCGCCATTACATTGCCGAACACCAAACTCCAACCCAAACATACAGTAAATTGTTTGGGTTCAGGTCGGGGTACCAAAAACCCAAAAGTCTGGTACGAACCCGAACTTTACAGTTCAAGTTCGCTCAACCCTAGTGATGGATACTCATAAATTCCCAAATGGATAATTGCCAGAGCTGGCTCAGGGGGTTCCAATATTCTTGTGATTTTTGCTATGATACAGAATATTTTCCTCCATTACCTAGTTTTTACAATTCCAGAAGATATGGAAGATTGTTCTTGTATTACCACAATCCCTAAAACATAAAGATGATTGTGCTGGAAACATTTTGGCCAGCTGGTGTGGAGTCCTATACCATCTTGCCAAGACATTTTGGGTTAGTTCCCAATGGTTGATACAATGTGAGGCCGAGTAGTTGTGCCTTAACATTGAGGACCATTGCTAGGGGTTAAAATTTTTGTTCAAGTCTTTTTCCCAGACCTCCATTGGTGGTGTTTTAATGAACTCCTATTTAAGTTGGAGTATATTGTAAAGAAGACCTATACCTTTTCCCTTGTACTCAGAAGACATGAAGAACTGCCATATTTTTGAGAGAATGTTAATTGAGGGAGGTGGTGTTTTCATTATGAATGAGGTAAGCTGCCTGTGTAGATAGATACTTGAGCTAGACAAGTCGTATTTTGCCTGTAGGGATTTGAATGTTTTAAGGTTTCCTTGTTCCATAAGTTCATCTACCCATTCTATGCCTTTTTCTTTCCAGTGAGTGACTGAACTGTAAGGGAGAAGTACTTCTAGTGTTTCGATCGGTATTCTTATAGTGGAGGTTGGGATTTCATGTTGAGTATGTGAGTGTAGATGCCTCCAGGCCATCACTGAAGCCTGGGTAGTGGGGGGGTGGGACCCTAGCATGTTTGGTTTCCATTTATCAGCCAGTAATAGGCGATGTAGGCTTTGGACTTTAGCTAGGGCTGATTCAATGCCCACCCAGTGCGGTTCTGAGATGGGCCTGAACCAGTGCCTAGTTTGTGCCAGTAGAGTGGCCCAGTAATAGTCTTTAGTGTCTGGCATTCCTATTCCACCTACTTTGCAGTGTTGGATGAGATGTACATGGGGGCATCTTGCTCTTTTCCCCTGCCATAAAGATTGCTTGAGTGTGTTTTGAAGTTCAGAGAGGTGTGAGGTTTTGAGCAGGATTGGGAGTGTGTGAAAAATGTATGGGATTTTTGAGAGGACTAGCATTTTGAAGGCTGAAATTTTCCCCACCCATGATAGTTCTGTTTTCGCTATACGGGACAGTAGTCTCCGAATGTTGGCTATGAGGGGTTTGATGTTGATTTCTGCTAGTTGTGACATTTTTGCTGTGAGTAGGATACCTAAGCATGGAATGGAATTTTCTGCCCAACTGTAAAGGAGTTGTTGTTTTAGGTGAGCTAGGGTATGGTGGTTTATTCCCAGGTCTAAGATAAGGGATTTATTAAAATTGACTTTATAGTATGAAAGTCTGCTGAAATTATTATGGGTATCATGGGCAAATGGCAACGAGACAATAGGATTGGAAAGGAATAAAATAACATCATCTGCAAATAGGTTTATTGTGTGTGACTTCTGTTGTATTTTGAATCCTGAGATGTGAGGGTGAGTCCGGATGGCTTCCGCCAAGGGTTCCATCATCAGATTAAAAATGGATGGGGAGAGCGGGCAACCCTGTCGGGTTCCGTTCGTGATTTTTGAATTTTTTGGATATTAGGCCAGATGTGAGGACTTGTGCCGAGGGGTTTGAATATACTGTAGGGCTAGAATAGCAGAGAGAAATTGTCCCCTAAAGCCAAATTTATGAAGGGCCGCTTCCATATATCCCCAGTGGATCCTGTCAAACGCCTTCTCTGCATGTACTGAGAGAAGCAGAGAAGGCGTTTTTCGAGACTCAGCATAGTGGATAATGTTTATTAGTCGTCATGTGGCATCGGAAGCTTGGCGTTCCTTAGTAAAGCCAGTTTGGTCCTGTTTTATTAATGATGGTAATATGTCAAAGAGTCTAAAGGCCAGTATTTTGGCGTATAGCTTGATATCTGTGTTTAATAAGGAGATTGGGCGGAAGAGTTTTACCTGGTTTGGGGAGTGATAACGTAGGCTTTAAGCATCTCTTCTAGGAAAGTGCCCTTATCCATGGCCTTGTTAAATACCGATAATAGGTTAGGACATAGAATAGGTCTAAATGCTTTGTAAAAGCGTTTGATAAGCCATCTAGGCCTGGAGCTTTATCTGAGGGGATCGCTAATATGGTCCGTTCTATTTCTTCTGGAGTGAAAGGGGCGTTCAGTGTTTGTAAGTGAAAGTCTGAGAGTGTAGGGAGGTTGAGTTTGGCAAGAAAATTCTCTATGTCTCCTAGTGAGGGTTGCGGGGTGGTGGGATCATTCTCTAGATTGTATAATGATAAATAGTAATCTGCAAATGCATCAGCTATTTCCTGGGGGTTTATTACTTTAATGGATGTTATAGGGCAGTGATGGTGAACCTTGACACCCCAGATGTTTTGGAACTACATTTCCCATGATGCTCAACTACACTGCAGAGTGTATGAGCATCATGGGAAATGTAGTTCCAAAACATCTGGGGTGCCAAGGTTCGCCATCACTGTTGTAGGGTGAAGGATGCGGGGAATTCTAGTTTTGGTCCTCTGTACTTTGAGGCGGTTAGCTAGTAACTTGCCTGCCTTGTTATTATTCGCATAGTAATTTAATTTTAGTTTCCTCATGTAGTTCTCATGTTGGATACATAGTGCCTCTGTTAGTGTGTAACGGAGGTCTGATATTTTGGTTGCGAGATGTGGGGATGGGTTCATCTGGTTTTGGGTTTCTAGTACTTGAATTTTAGTTAGGAGTTCTGTTATTTTTGCCGAACGTGAATGTTTTAGTCTGGCATTTATCTTAATTAGGATGCCCCGTACGAATGCTTTGTGGGCATTCCAATTAGTGAATATGCTGGTGTCTATGGGTTTCGTTAAATTTGAAATATTCTTCTAGTTTATGGGAGATCTCTTTATATGAGTCTGGGTCTTGTATCACCATCTCATTACACGTCCAAATGCAGGAGTTGCAAAGAAGTTCCTCCCCTCAATTTGGATCAATATTGGGCATGGTCTGACCACGTAATTCCCTTTATGTTTGAGTGGGAAATCCTCTGCAACAGCATCTTATCTGCTAGGAAAAGATCTATCCTAGAATATGAGTTGTGTCTAGGGGAGTAAAATGTAAAGGACTTATCATTAACATTCTGGCACCTCCACATATCAAATAGTTCCTCTTTGATAAGGAGGTCCCGAAAAAGGGAAGGATGGCTCCTTGCCGAAGAGGTGGTGTCTAAATTACTGTCTACTATGGTGTTAAAATCCACACATAGTAATATGCTCACTTCTCGCACTTGGGATATTTTTTTGATAACCTTTCTGATGAACTTGATCTGGTGCGAGTTGGGAGCATAAACATTGGTCAAAGTTATAGGCATGTTATCAATGATACAAACCAGGATTATGAAACGACCGTCTGGGTCAATAACTGAGTTTTTAAGTTCAAAAGAAACCATGTCCTTTATGGCTAACATGACTTCTCTTTTCTTCACTGTGATGGAGGACATAAAAATATGAGGAAAGTTTGGGTGAGAACATTTCGGGGTGGCCAGTTTATGAAAATTAGTTTCTTGTACTGCTGTTATGTCCGTTTTATGAAGGGTAGCTTCTTTCCATAAGGATCTCCGTTTGGTCGGGTGATTTAAGGCCTCTTGTGTTTATGGATAGAAGTTTAATGCCCGTGGTTGTCTTTCCATATGTTGTCGTTATCCGAGCTGGAAGCTTTCTTTGGTTTCCTGCCATAGGGGAGGAGGGTCGATACATCTGGTGGTTGGGGTTGGAGGGGGTGAAAAGCGGGTTACCCGAGGGAAGTAGAGTGGAGACAGAAGGGTTCTGAGGGTGCCTCCCCTGTATCCGATCAGGGGGATCATCTTGTACCACGACTGGTACTGCTATAACTGTACATAGTAATAAACAAGAACTTCCGTGTTCCCAACGGGAACTTGGAGAACATGGTTAACGAATAACAAACAAACAATTTAAGAAAATAAAGGTCCAAAGGACAGGCAATGACGTTGCCTATATCAGTGAGGTTTTGGTACGGTGACAGGTTCCACAGTCACTGGGGGAATTCTACTGATTGTTGAAGCGCACAAATCAAGACTTAGGTGGCCTCAGTTGTGCTTTGTGTATTAGCTATGTTGAGGCTTGATCAGCCAGTCCTGCTGGATTTTATCAATGGGAGGTTGGCACTGTGGTTGTGGTGGCAGGCCATGACCCTGCTCAGATGTCAGGATCTGCCAGTTTTGCAGAAGGTGGAGTCCTTCCTCTAGGGAGTTAATGAGGTGATTTGAGCCTTTGTAAGTGATGTTGTGTTTGGCTGGATATTTCCAACGATATATTATCTTGTGATTTCTCAACGCTTTGGTGAGTGTCGGCATGTTGCGACGCTGCTGGAGTGTGTATTGTGACAGGTCTGGTAAGACTTGTATGTTATTGGCTTGCTCACGTAAGTTCTCAGTGTTGCGGAATGCTTCTAGGAGTTTTTCTTTTACCTGGAAGAAATTAACTCTCAGCAGTATGTCTCTGGGTATCTCTGGGGGGTAGGAAAGATGGTTTAGGTACCCTTTGGATCCTGTCGATAGTAAGTTCTGTTTGGGACAGTTATGGGATGACTGCTTGAAACAAATTTCGAGCAAATTGTGGGAGCTGCTGTGCGGGACTGGATTCGGGTATGCCCCTGATTTTGAAGTTGTTTCTGCGAGATCTTCAAGATCTGCCAGTTTCATTTGGATTTTTGAGATAGATTGTTCTTGTGCTGCATGTGAGTCCACTAGTGCAATAAAGGATGACGTGGCATCACACATCCGAGTTTCCACTTGATTTACTCTATCACCTATGTCAAGTATTTCTTCTCTGCATTGTTGTATACATGCAATCATGTCTGATTGTATGCACATACGTAATGACATTAACATTTCTTTCATTGTAACGTCCGATAATGGCTGTCCTGTAGTGGGAAATTGAGTCATAGGATCAGTATAGCTAGAGGTCTCATGGTTCTGGGGATCACTCACATCCATGTTCAAGGCGGAATCTCCCCTGCCTGCTATTATATCCAGGTCCAGCCTTGGCTTGGACTTGACAGGGCTTCTTGCGGGTAAGGAGCCACAGGGAGGTAGATTCACTGGAGCTTGCTTCCTCCATAGCCACCTTTGCATTCTCCTGTTGCTGTGTTGATCTGGTGTGAACCGGTGATGTGGACTGCAGTGGGCTGCCGTGCGGCAGTGTTAGATGTCTCCCGCCCCCATCTTCGTTGTATCCCGTGGTTTACCACCGGATAAAAGTTTGTTAGTTTCAGTGCCTGGGGCTGGTCTGGCTGTCTTCTTCTCATGTCGGAGGGTGTTCTCCAGCACACAGAAATGCTGTTTGTCTGCCGCCATATGTGTGCAGTTCCTCTGTCCGCCGTAGCGCTGTTAATTCCACCTATGAAGAGTGAAGCTCTTCTCTATGTGGCCATCCTGGTCAGCGGTCGCCACACCCCCTCAGCTTTTTTTTTTTTACCTTGAACTGTTAATGAACAGCTGTCATCTGCAGTTTGAGTTCCAGTCTCCTCATGTGGACTTTTAAAACTTTTGATTGCTCTTTTTAGCACTTTGCACTTTATATATTTCTACCGTATATATTTCACATCCATATATATGCACAATCAAGTCTGGGTTTGCACATTTACTTGCTTAATATTTGCACATTTGCACATTGTGGCTTGTTCCTACATGCAATATGTTCTATGCTTAGCACTGCACTTTTTTTTTATTTATTGCTTACACAATTTGTCTGATTGTAGTGCCAGCAGCTATATTATGTTTAACTAGTAGCACAGTAATTATTTTAGATTTTATATCATATTTTTTTTTTTTCAAGAAACTCACCTAACTGCAAAAACTCAGTGTTTACAATATTCTTGAGTGGGTTGGGTTTACCATTTAATGCATACCTAATTTTCAGAGGGAGCAAGTGTACTGATACGTAGCTCATCGTAATTCCAGGAATATGTTGTTAAAGTTGACTCTGAAGGAAGATTTATATTTCTACATTGTTATATTGGTACTTTGTAATGCATCTTGATCTGTTTATATATTCTTTCACCCTTTGCAATGACGGTGCTCCGGCTTTTAATATCCTATTTGGCTGCAAAGCCAGTTTTATTGCTACTTATAGTTCGCAATTGTAATTGCTGCCTGAACCCCACTCTGGGGAGACATCCAGCTCCAAAGACCTCTGCTCCTTTGAACAGTACTCCCCTGGTAAGGTTACTACAGGAGGTGGGCTGGGTGGATACCTGGCAACTTTACAACCCAATTATCAAACACTCTATCTGGGATCGATCTTGGCATGGGTAACTCGTGCATGCTCCCTTTAGTTTCTGAGGTGGTTTACAGGCTTTGCAGTGTATCTGACCACTCTCTCATGGTGGTGAGCCTTACACCTACTATATTACCTAAAGCTTCGTGGAAATGTTATGCATTCTGGCTAAAGCTGTTTCAATCATGTGAAGAAATGGAGTGGGGCATGCAAGTTTGTTGCATATCATAATCCATCTGGCTCTTGTCACATTCAATGGGAAGCATTTGAGGCTTACCTGAGGGGCCTATTGATCGCAGAAATAAATAAGGTTAAAAGGGCCTCCTCCAGTCTAAGGGATGAGGTTGAGTCCCAGGTTTGCATATTGGACCAACAACATATCACCGACCCATCTGGCTTCGCTAAGGAGACCTTGCAGTCAGCTCATTCTGCCTATGAGCAATTACGGAAAGTTACAGAGAAGAGTTTTTCTCTAGACTAGATTTCTTGAAGAGGGGGAGAAAATTGGCCACCCCATGGAAAATATTGACAATTTTGAACAAAGATCGCCTGCTATTAGAGCAATTAAATCCCAGACAGGTCCTTTAGTTAACTCTCCTGAGTTGATGATGCAGGAATTGGCAAGTTTCTATAAAACTCTTTATCTATATCCTAGCACCTCTTATACCCCTGGTGAATGTGATCATTATTTACAGGACATCTCCTTCCTTCCTTCCTGCCTTTAAGTAACTGTGAGATTGATGCCCCACTTACAATAAGGAGCTCCAGTAGGAGGTTTGCTTCTTTCCTAATTGTAAAGCACCCAGGGAGGACGGTCCTCCCATGGACTTATACAAACAATATGTGGAAGTGTTACTGCCACGGTTGCTAAAGGTTTTCAACTCATCCCTAGAACAGGAGGTTTTACCATTTTTATATTTGCCTTCATGTCTAAGGCAAATATTTTTCTGCTCTTAAAACCATACAATTACCCAGTTGACCCAGATTCGTATAGGCCAATATCATTATTACAAAGTGACATAAAAGTTTTGGCAAAGGTTCTGGCACTTCGATCGAATAGGGTTATTATACCCATTGTGCATTCTGATCAAGCCTGCTTCACACTGAATAAGTCAACAGCCATTAATCTAAGAAGGCTCTTTCCCATTATGCAGTCTCCAGCTGATAAACTGGGCCTACTTATGGGCATTACTGGTAAATTTTAGGTTTGCTGCTAATAATTCGCATTTCCCCACAAACCTCCTTTATTTTGTAAATAATGCAATAAATTTTTTATCAAAATCTGGGACTTACCCGGATGTGTAAAACTTCAACAAAATACTTGACTAAATTTCTACAAGGAACAACCAGGAGACAGGCATTATAAGTTGGGGTCTCAGATGCAATACTCAAGTCCAATTGAGTGGAGTCACTGTGATAGAACTTTGTGTGATAATTTATATCACTTTCACCTATTCAATGGTTCACTCTCCTAGTTTGCACAGGGTAAAGGGAAACAGTAGCCAAATAAATAAATTTACCTCCCCTGGTAACAATAGGGTTGCACAGACAAATAAACAAATAGATACAACTATTTATATAGACATAATTGTGCAAGGTATCTTGTCTCAAAAATGTTTTAAAGAAAGCTTTCCTGACAAAAATGATAAGGCAACCGTTGCTATCTCTGAATTATGTAAAGTACCAAACAAAAAATATATACCAAAAAGTAAAAATGCATGAGTTTTTTTTTTTTTTAATATGCTACAAATGTACTATTTACCATGCCCCCCCCCCCCCCCCACAGTTGAAATCAATGAGCTAAAAGTTTCTGGCAATTACTTATTGCAATTAGAGCATGTGCTACTGTGTCCTGTGCTTAATCAAGAGACTAAACTAGCTTGCTTTCCTTACCCCCTCAATATCCAATAGAGGATCTAATTACGAGAAATGTTCACATGACTAGAAATTTCACATGTGCTCTCTATATATGCAATTTATTGATTTTAAGCAGTACTTTGTTAAAATTTTTCTTTGTTAGGGTCCTTTCACATGGGGCGGATCAGTGATCATCCGCCCCGTGGATATCCGCTTGCTCAGCAGGGAACGCTCAGTCGATCCCTGCTGAGCAGGAAGATGACAGGTCCATCTCTGCACACTGCGCAGGGACGGACCTGTCAGAGATTGGATGATGACGGACCGCAGTGTCCGTCACCACCCAATCCAATCCGATGACAGATGGAAAAGTAGGCTTTTCCGCCGTCAAACTTTTTCGGATTGGAGTGGGTCGGATGTTAGTGGACATGTCACTGCTGACATCCGACGCTCCATAGACCTCTATGGAGCATCCATTCAGGTCCGCCTGAAAAACTGACAGGCAGACCTGAATGGATCGGTAGTGTAAAAGAGGCCTTACAAGATATATTTGACACACTAGTCAAAGATATAGCTTTCAAGAAAACAAAATTTGCATTTACAAGAAAGCATCTGGCCCAGACTGACTTCCAGCAGTGATCTGGCCTAAATATTTTCTTCTGCTTGTTTGGATTCTGGTTAAAATAGATCTGTAGAATTTAGTAAAGTTTAAATTGTTTATTTGGGCCAATCTGGTCCAAATGAACAATTGACTTTACTAACAGATACAGCGGCTGTGTAAGCCATATAAAATTGTATGTAAATTCTGCTACAAACAGTATATGTTGCAATGTTCTGGCAGCAGGACAAGAACTTCCCATCACACTCCTGAATCATACTGAGCACTGCTTAGGCATACATAGGGAGCTTTGTATTTTATGAAAAGATTACAAAGCTTCTTCTGATTGGCTGAGGAGGCGTTCATGACATTATGGACATTATGCACCTATTTTGCTCTGGGAGGGGGAAGGAAGTTCACATTGCGCTGTCAAAACACCACTGTAAACTGTATGTAGCTGAGACAATATGCAGTTTACTCAGCGCACACAGCACTATTTCTGTTAGTTGGGTAAATAGTTTATTTGGACTAGTGTGGTCCAAATGAGCTATTATACTTCACTGAAAACTGGAGATCTATTTTAAACCCTTACATATACCCAGTGAAGTGACCAACCCCAGGTGTACACAGAGATTAAACAAATCCTTCTAAATACCTTATACATGTTTGTCTGCAGTCTTTTCTTCTGTACATACCTTCAAAGTCCAGAATTTATAAAGCTTGTCTGAGCTATCATAAAAAAAAGGAGGCAGAGAGCTGAAATTATACTCTGCAGAGGTCAGTGAGAAAAGCTATGAGGTCAGCCATAGGAATGGTCACACACTACCATTGATCCGTATAAACTGTATATTCCATCAAAGGACAAATAGCACACCAAAAGAACAGAGTAGATGCTTGCTAATGCATGTCACACTGAACTGTGCTTATTCATAATTCATTGTTTGCTTCGACAGGCCAAGGTGAGCACCCACATGAAGGTTGTAATTAATTAAAAGGAAAGGGACACATCCCCTTCACACAGCACACATGAACAGAGCCAAGGCTGTCAATCAGCTGAAAGTCCCTCCCCTGTCACCTTTTTTTCCCTTGGTGTCAGAGGAACAAGACAGTAGACAGAAATGACATTTAGTCTCTTAATAGAGTACACACTATAGAGGAATAACAGATTTGTCCATACTATTTGCAAAGTATTACTCAGATTTATATTGTGATGTGTTTAAGTTCAATCATTTTTATCAATTATAAAAAGGCATCAAAATATACAATAAGTGTACATTATAACAGTGTCACCGTGCATTCATTCAACAGGTACATCATAAATATAGTGTTGTCATTTCGCAGCTTCATTCTCAACTGAATGTCCCATGCTAATAATAATATGAGGGGGAGGCCTCTCCGCACACCTTCTCAGGGACATTCTGCAACGCAGGGCAGAACCCCCCCCCCCCCAACTCCTGAATGTATCGGTAATCATCACACCTCTATTCAAAGCTAAACCCTTTACAGCCAGTAATATCCAGGAGGGACTTGTAGTGAAAAGCAACACATCCAAAATTTTGTATAGTGTAACTAATAAACTAAATGAAACAGAAATAAAAGAAAGGCCCTTAACAATTTAAGGCCTAACCAAAAGGAATAGTAACTCGAGTATTAGCGTCTCCAAGGTGCCGAGTCAAGTTCGTAGTTGTGTACTTTATTATCTTTATATGCCATTATTTTCTCATATTGATCTATTACATATATTCTAGAGACCACCTCTCCAATATCAGGGGCTTCCATATCTTTCCATCTATACAGTATTGCTGCTCTTGCCGCTAGTAAAATATGCGTAGTAATAGATCTTACCGGCTTTGGGTAAGTGCATAGATCTATGCTCAAAATTGCTAGCTCCGGACTCAATTCTACTCGCTTTCCGATTACCTTTGATACTAGTTGGGCCACATCTGACCAAAATTTACGGAGTACTTTACAGGACCACATCATATGCAAAAGAGTGCCTATTTGGCTACATTTTCTCCAACATAAATTTGAATTATCTTTCGAGAATTTGGAAACTATTTAAGGGGTTTAATACCATCTTACCAACAATTTTTGACTAAGTTCCTCGTAATTTGCACTCCTTAAGTATTGATCGTGAACTTTTATTGCTTTCAACCATTGCAGGTCTGAGAATTTCTTGTCAAGATCCTTTTCCCATTTCAATATTGGGGTAGTTTTAGTAAATGTAGCTTTAGTGTTCAATTCTTTGTAACTTAGTGCTATGCCTTTTAGTTTGGGCGTTTTGGACTGCAGAAATTTCCATATTCGTTCAGGAATCTGTTTATGTTTAACCTTTATTTATTTATTTATTTGTTTATGTTTAACCTTCAGTTTCTGAAAATAGGAGGTGATCTGATTATATGTAAAAATTTCCCTTTCTGATATCCCAAATTCCCATTGTAGGTCTGTAAAGGGCTTCAATCTACCCCCCAATGTTAAGTCCGTCAAATTAAGTAGCTTATTTGTGGTCCAGTTATGAAGTTTTAAATCAGGAATTTCCCATAATAAGGTATCCAGAGGGATCGGTATTGCAACTGTTGGGGAGTCTATAGTTTCCTTGGGGTCTAAGTCTGACAAAGTTCGATGAGCCGCTTGGATTGTAGGGTGGTCTACTAGGTCACTATCCTTGGGTATGTCACTTGCCATAAGCAATGACAATGGGGATCTACCACATAGTTGTTTGGCTTCTAATTGAGACCACGGTCTGTCCCTTGTCTCTTCAAACCAATACCTAAGTTGGTCCAGAATAACCACAGCATGATAGTCTTGTATAACAGGCACCCCCATTCCTCCTACTAACTTGAGTCTGGTTTGTACAGAAGGTGAGTACCTAGCCTTTTTACCTGCCCATACGAATTTTGATAGTTGTCTTTGCATAGAATTAAAGAAGGTCCTGGGTAACGCTATCGGTAAAGCCCTAAAGTAGTAGAGCAATCTCGGCAGCATTAACATCTTGCACACCGCCAGATGTCCACATTGGGTAACATTTTTGGAGTCTATTAAGTTCTTGTTGAAACTTACTGATAAGGGGCATGTAATTAAGTTGGTAGAGGTTCGTTAAAGGGGAAGAAAGTTGGACTCCTAAGTAGGTAAGTGAGCCTTTCGTCCATGGATACAGGAAAGATTGTTTAAGGGATTTTTCCACATCTATAGTGACACCTATGCCCAATATCTGCGATTTCGTGGCATTAAACTGATAGTAGGAGACAGCTCTATATTGTTACAGAATGCGGTGGACAGCAGGTAATGATGTCATTGGGTCAGACAGTGAAAGAATAACATTATCTGCAAACAAGGAAATAGTATGTGAGGTGGAATACGCTTGAATACCCTTAACATTGGGATCAGATCTTATTTTCTCGGCTAATGGTTCCATCACTAAGGCTAATATCAAGGGAGACAGGGGACACCCCTGCCTCGTACCATTCGTTATTTAAAATCTTTTGGAAAACATGCCTTCCATGAAGACAAATGCCAAAGGGTTTGAATAAAGTGCCAGTATTGCTTTACTTATAAAATCCACCAGCCCAAATTTTTGTAGGACCAATCTCAAGTATCCCCAGTGCACCCTATGGAAAGCCTTCATTGCATCCAAGGCTAGGAGCAGAGAAGGTTTCCTGTTTCATTGCACAAGATGCACCAGGTTCCGCCTAGTAGCATCTGTAGCCTGGCGTCCCAGTACAAAACCAACCTGATCATATCTAATTAAGTTCGGTAATTGGGTCACTAGTCTATTAGCAATTAGCTTGGCATAAATTTTCACATCTATATTCAATAATGAGATGGGTCTAAAATTTTGTGGTACATTTGGTGTCTTGCCTGGTTTGGGGATTGTTGTGATTGTTGCTGTGAGCATGTCTGGTGGGAATTCTACCCAAGATTGAGCTTTAGTGAAAATTTGATGTAGATAAAGGGATAAAATGTTGCTATACATCTGGTAATACACCAAAGAGTATCCATCAGGGCCCGGGGATTTATTATGTGGAAGAGCTTTGATCTCAGTTTCTATTTCTTGGATTATAAATGGCAAATTTAGTGTGTTCAGGTCGGTCCGTGACACCTGGGGCAACTTGAGCGAGGAAAGAAAAGCGGAGATTATTTCCTCATTAGGCTGGAGGATAGCGGAGTCCTCTTTAAGATTATACAATTGTGCATAGTAATTGCTAAACCTGTCTGCTATATCTTTAGGGTTCGTTATTTTCGAGCCATCCAGAGGATGTAGCAAATGAGGAATTCTTTGGCTGGTATCTTTAACCTACCATATTGTGATGTGTTTAAACACTGCACTGTTTTCTGTGCAAATAAACAAAATATGAAAAATTAAAGTGGTAGTAAAGGCTTTTTATTTACCTACAGGTAAGCTTATAATAAAGTTCACCTGTAGGTAAAATAAATATCTCCAAAACCTGCAACATTTAGGAGGTATTTTAGTGAGCAGCAGCCAGTGACCTCACTGGCGCATGCGCTCTGAAGGAACGGAAAACCTGTGACATTCCTCATAGCTGCATGGCGTGCCTGAGACACCCACATGTGTGGGAGTGACTTCATTGCGGCAGCCCACAAACCTAGAATGAAGACAGGATGAAGATGGATGACAAGTTGAAGATGGAAGCCTCTGCAACGGTGCAGCGTGCCGCTGGAGGGCATCGTTTTAAGGTATGTCTCTCATAATGTGCTAGTATGCACCTCATACTAGTACATTATGATATTGCTTCGCAGGAAGAAACTTTTTTTTTTTTTTTTTTAAAGGGTTTACTACAACTTTACTTATAACCTTCAATCGATTATGGGAGCAATTCACTAAAACAGGTGCACATAGAATCTGGTGCAGCTGTGCAAAGTACCCAGTCAGCTTCTATTTTTTTTATCATCAAAGCTTAATTGAACAAGCTGAAGTTAGATTAATTACTATGTACAGCTGCACCAGATTCTGTGTGCATCCGTTTTAGCAAATCTCCCCCACTGTGTCTTCAATTTCTCGGCAAAACCATACAAATGATGCAAAACTGCAGGATATTTCTCCATACTATCTGCAAAGTATTACTCTTAAATGTATAATAAGGTGTATTTAAAAAATGCTATGTCCTATGTGCAAATAAATATCAATTGTGCAAACTATTTTTCAGCAATATTTTGTAGTTTTTAGTGATGTATCCAATATAGTATGATACAAAAACTGCAAATGAAAATCTCCTAAGAATTGTAAATTAGTCAAAGGAATTCAAATTATATTATGTGCCCTCAGTCTCTGTGCATGAATTATTTTTTTTGTAAACTGCAGAATATTCCTCTGTAAGATCTGCAGAATATTACTCTCATGACCCAAATATTCATCATCAGTATCAAGCTGAACATGTGCCCGTTTGGCAGTTAGTCGAAAACCCGAATTTGCAGGGTGTTCACCCCACAATACACTGAGCGCTGAATCCACCCCCAAAAAATCCGTACTGGATCCTTATCTAGGTATGCAGCCTAGCAGGTCAGGAAAGGAAGGGCGAGCGCTCTCCCTCCTGAACCATACCAAGCTACATGCCCACAACATGGGGAGTGGATGCTTTGGGGTAGGGGGGGCACAACACTTTCTTCCCCAAGCTGATGGGGCCTCTTCCTGGCAACCTTGGGCTGTGGTTGTAGGGGTCTGCGTATGGGGGGCTTATTGGAATCTGGAAGCCCCTTTTAACAAGGGACGGCCCCCAGATCTCGACCCCCTCCTAAGTGAATGATTATCGGGTACATAGTACCCCTACTCATTCACCTAAATATTGTCAAAACTAAATAAACACAAGAGACAGTTTTTGCCAACTCCTTTATTTAAAAAAAAAGAAAAATAGTGTCTCCGCTTGGCCGCCGGAGAGATAGCTTAGCTGCACAAGGGACAGCCAGCCCCAACAGAGTAGATGACTACCTCAGCTCTACGGCCACACTCCCGTGAAGCCAGAGAACATGCCCAAGAATAAAAAAGGGCAGCAGCAGCCGCAAAAACTCCCCAACTTCTTCCAGCCGCACGGCCTACACCAAGATGGCGGCGTGCACATGGGGATCCAGAAGAATCAGGAAACCCACCGCAGCTGCAACAATGGAGGAGGAAGCAGGGGTACCACAAGACAAAGCGCTGCAGACACACAGCGAAGCAGCTCCTCATCTGGCACAAACACGCCATCCACCAACAGCCCTGCCAAACAGAGGTTGAGGATGAGCGCACAGGAGGAGCCACAGTCAGAACAAGACATGGAGGTAAGCGGGCCTACAGGCAGTAGCACTGAAGCACAATGCCACAAGCAGGACCCTACATCTGACAGGCATGTGTCCGATACTGTTTTAAAGGAGATGCTTCTGTCACTAAAAGCATCCCTCCACTCAGAACTGACAGCAGGGATAAAGAAATGCCAAAAAGAAGTACAAACTCCGGGAGACAGAGTAGACTATATGGAGCGCCAGATGGGAGATTATTTTATATCCTACAACACCCTAGTGGATGCCCACACATCCCATAATGAGACATTTTTATGGCTAAAAAATAAGGTGGCAGACCTAGAAGACAGAACATAAAAATTTGAGGAATACCGAAATCTATGCCAGCCACCCAGTTACTACAATATGCCCATGCTCTCTTCTAAATCCTGGTTCCCGGCATATCTTCACAAGATATGATGGACAGAATTCACAGGGTCCCCAAACCATCATTCCTTGCAGAAAACACTCCCAGAGACGTCCTCCTATGCAAGCATTATTACCACACTAAAAGAAAAAATCCCTTTGGCCTCCCGCAGGAACGACAATAAGCACCCACAATATGCAGAAGTAATTCTCCTACCCATCTTATCCAGGCACACCCTGCAACAATGCCGTCATTTGGCAACCATAACATTCCTCACAAATGGAAGTATCCTGCAAAACTGACGGTCACACATAACAGCTCCACAGTCCTCCTAACCATTTTGCAAGAGGGGATAGCACTCTTGCGCCAATGGGGTATACTAGCACCGCAAGATTCATTGGACATAACACCAATACTGACCCCTAGGCACATTCATGAGGAGTGGCAGGTGGTCTCACGTAAAAAGACCACAAAAAAAACAGCTGGCGAATCCCGTGACTGATGTATGTCTAAGTTATCACATTCTCTCTCTTTGGTCACAAGGTACCATACTTAATTCCTTGTATTTACCTCCCCCCGAATACATCTTAAAAGCTACGTCTGCTCACGGATCGCTTATTAGATCCTATTCTTAAAAAAACTCTACTTTGTTATAGGTTTGGTTATATATGGTTATAATTTTTCTTTGAGCATTTTGTTTGAAGGAAACTTCGGAAGAAGAAGATCAACATACAACCCCAGGAAAAAAAATCATACAAAGCAAAACAGCACGCAACCAAAACCACCACTCCAAAGGCGCACAAAGGGTCACAGTGAGTATGTTACCACACATCAACACTGAAAAGCTATAATGAATATTATATGTGTAAGAAACACACTTTCACATAAATAAGCACCTTAAATGCACACACAGGGACTATCCCCACATTTTTTAAGCTACAACTCAAGAACGAAAAAAAAAGAAGAGTGCTCCTAGCGATCCGGAACACTGTAACCTTCCAACATAAATAAACAATCTCAGATGACAACAGACGCTATGCTATAGTTAAGGGAGGTATTAATTCAAAACCATATACTTTAGCATCAATTTACGCACCAAACTCCCATCAGTCAAGATTCCTAAACCGGATATTTAAAAGAGTAAAGTCACTTGCATATGGACACATCATAACAGGGGACCTCAACTCAATTGTAGACCACAAACTAGACACTACTGCTCAAACTCAGGAACACCATAGGCCTGGACAAGATGCGACATGAGATGGAATGCACGCCAATGAGCGGTACGACACTTCTTTTTCACATATACATTGCTCGTATTCCCGTATAGACCTATTTCTAACTGACAAATGGACTCTCCAAAGTATAACATCTATAAAGATCCATGACATAACATGGTCAGACCATGCAGTCATCTCTATGACGACAGCGGAAAAGGGTGCCCGCCCCTCCTCACCCATCTGGCGTAATAATGTTAGATTATTCCAAGAACCAAAAACCTCCCAAGAAATTACACAACATCTCTCAGACTTTTTCAATGACAATGTACAATCGGTAGATAACCCCTTTTCCTCATGGAATGCTCACAAAGCACACGTAAGAGGTATACTGATCCAGCTAGGTTCCAGGGAACTGTATGTGGTCACCATCGGACTGTTTCCGTCGGAGTATCTGGAGTATCCGATCGGACTTTGTACGATCATGTGTAGAGAATTCCGATCGGACAAAGTGCCACGCATGCTCAAATCAAATTTCTACACCAAAGCTATTGGCTACCAGCGTGAACGTAGTCCCGTCATAACCAAATAACATCATCACTTTCTGAACGATCGGAGTTTCCGACAACTTTGTCCGACTGTGTGTATGCAACAGTTTCGGACAAAATCCGTCTGAAAAAATCCGACGGATTTGGTTGTTGGAATGTCCGACCGTGTGTACAAGGGCTTAGAGAAAAAACTAAGAGAACTACTATCCTTCCAATATGATATTTATATCAGACATCTACAACTACAGTCATATACCAATGCCAACAAAGCAGGCAAATACTTAGCCAACAGAATAAAGGTGACACAATTCAAAACAAGAATTGCACATCTTATCCATTCCACCCTCAAACACAAGATCATAAACCCACAAGAAATCGCAGAACAGTTCGCTACATATTACAGTGAGCTATATAACATTAGAAACTACATATCGACCACTCAACCATCAACCTCTAGCATACAAGATTTCTTGAAGAAACTTGAAACTGCCCTCCCTATCAGAGACCCAATTACAATCATTAAACGCCCCATTTACAATCCCTGAAATAGAAAAAAAATCATATCCACCTTACCAAATAAGAAATCTCAGGGGCCCAGACAGATTTACTAATGAATACTTCAAAATTTACAAAAGTATGTTAGCCCCACACATGCTTAAAGTATTCCAACAATCTGCAACTGAAACCTCATTCCCTTCTGAGATGTTAAAAGCACACATCATCACTCTACCGAAACCTGGAAAAGATCCGGTGTTTCAAAGCAATTTCAGACCCATATCGCTGTTAAACACAGATGTCAAAGTATGCGCCAAACTTATAGCCAAAAGATTAGCAGAACACATACCCTTTCTACAGTGCCTAGAGGCGATTCAGTTCGCATTGTGCGCTATATAAGTATTTCATTCATTCATTCATTCAAATACAGAAAGACCAGATGGGCTTTGTGAGGGGGAGGCAGACCTCGCATGCTACCAGGCGCATCATCAACATAATACACCACGTCGAAAGCACCAAAATGCCTTCTCTGCTTTTATCTATAGATGCAGAGAAGGCATTTGACAGGATCTATCAGGGCTACATGAAGGAGGTGTTAACCAAATTCGGATTCTCTGGTCACATTTTGAAAGCAATGATGGCATTGTATTCTCACCCATCAGCACAGGTGTTTACTGCTGGCATGCTGTCCTCTCCATTCAGCATCACTAATGGGACCCGCCAGGAATGTCCTTTACCTCTGACAATATTCAACCTTGTAATAGAACCTCTGGCGGAGTCCATTAGAACACACATTAGCATATCGGGCTTCCAGTTTGAACCGAGACACCATGTAATCAATTTATTTGCAGACAATGTCATCTTAATGTTATCTGACCCTACCAATTCTCTCCCGACAGCCCACAAAATTCTTCAAAGATTTGATGAGATATCTTACTACAAGGTAAACTTCGTCAAATCTTTAATCTTGAATCTGGGAATGTCGCGAACAGACAAACTTAAACTACAAGATCCTCTCCCCTATAGCTGGAGCGACAAAGACATATCATATTTAGGCATAACCCTAACCACTTCCACAAAAGATCTCATTAACGCTAACTATAAACCATTGTTGACCAAACTGGAGGCCCAAACCAAAAGATTAGAGAGTAAAGAACTATCCTGGAATGGGGGGGCTAGCAGCATACAAAATGATGATTTTACCACAAATGCTATATTTGTTTAGAACACTACCAATCCCGCACCCAAAGCACTTTCTTAAATCCTTATCCACACTGATGTGGAAACTCTTCTGGCAAAACAAGAAAGCCAGATACTCAAAGAATCTAATACCACACAGAAAAGCAGGAGGAGCGGGCTTGGTGGATATCTATGATTACATGTGGGCAACCAGACTTGAACAAATAAGATATTGGCTTATAAAGGAAGATACCCCACTCTGGGTTGAAATCAAGAGATTCTTAGCTCCGTTGTCTGACCTTAGAGAACTATTAATAGGTGAAGCTTGGTTACTCTGGTACACCCACAACCTGCCACCCACTATACTGACATCACTCCTTGCATGGAGATTTCTTGTAAACCAACCTGACAGTAAATTCACCACAATCGACCACTTATGGTCGATGAGGCTATTGGAAGCTAAAATCCCCTTACTTTCAATGAAAGAACTCACGCAACATGGAATTGAGTCAATACAGTACCTACTCCATGACGATCTGCTCAATCACTAATGTCCACTTACAAGCTACCAAAACACCTTCATTTCACATGTACACGAATCGCACACTTTATGCAATCCAATCCACTACCTACCTTTAGACTCCCACACAGAGCCTGGCAATTTTAGACACAAAAACAAACTAAGGGCAAAGACATCTCGTTATTTTCCGACCTTCTAAAAAATAAAACTAGCTTCCAAAAGACCAAAGCAATATACAAATGGGAATCACACATAGGAACTACCTTCACACAAGAACAATGGGAAAAAGCACCGAGTGTCAATCCACATCACACTGTACAAAACACTGGGAAATGACAGTCAAAATTACAAACAGATGGCAGTACACTCCTTGCAGAATCTCCAAACTATTCCCACAAGAATCAACACAATGCTGGAGGAACTGCGGTCAACAGGGACACCTTTTACACATATTTTGGGACTGCCCATGTCTGACTAGCTTCTGGAACCAAGTCTTCCAGATGATCTCATCACTCACCGTACTCACAGCACCCAGCTCAGCACTAGCCATACTACACATAGGAATTTAAAAATTTCCACGCAATATGCATCAGGTAGTAACACACATACTCCTAACAGCTAGATCATTAGTACTACGCTCACGGAAAAACACCACATATACAAATATAACTGACTTGACAAAGATAGTCCAAAGACATTACACGCTTGAGAGGAAACTAGCAAATAATTCCTTAAAATGCAGGGAATTTGACCAGAACTGGAGCATATGGATGTCCATATAAAATTGGTGTATATAACTGGTATACATAAGTGTATGCGCTTAGAAATTCTCCTCTTCACCCTTCATTCGTGTTATGTTTGCTTTATTACTTGTTAGTTAATGTTCTTGGCCACCAGGGTGTACAAAATAGTAGCAACTCCAGCTCCGAGATGCAGCGTGCTCCCATTGGGGCAACTCGGGCTGGAAGAGCTCCACAAAAATAAAAAATTAAGTGTAACAAAAGTACACAGTATTAATACTGTTTATACTTGTACTACAATGCGAACCAGATCTATAATAATAAAATATCGCTGTATATTGTTAACACACAAATGACACTATGCACAACATAAATATGTACTAGAAATGGTTTTATTCAATAAAAATCTAATTATAAAAAAAAAGAAAAAGTTGCCACCTTCGGTCCTTTGAAGCTGCTCATGGCGGGTGATTTTAACAATATCCTGGATTACTCCTTGGACACCTCGAACCCGACTAGGGTGCATAATCTGGAGCTCGGGCATTGGGCAGAGTCTGTGGCTCTGCAGGTGGTCGGGCCTTGGAAACATCCTGGTGAGAGACTTTAGTCCCATCTTTCCCACGTCACGACCTCCTCCTCCTGCATAGATTTGGCATTTGTGAATACTATGTTGTTGCCCCCATATCTCAGAGGTCGGTTATCTGGATGGAGGTCTGTCTGACCACATCCCCTTGCAGGTGATATTGACTCTTGCCGCAGCGGGTCCTGGAGATTGCACCCTGAATGGGTAAGTGAGCCCTTGGTTGAGGCCCTGGTTTCGCCTCATTTACAGGAATATTGGGAACACAATGGAGCCCTTGGTGATTGCATTGCGTTCCTCCTACCAAATCCAGGGCACCAAGATAGGCACCCTAACTGAAACCACAACACTTTATGTGGACAACTTGGTTCTGTTTGTCAGTGACAACAGACATTCTCTATAAGCTGCATTGGCACTCTTAGACAGATTCACATTGGTCTCTGGGCTCAGGATCAGATTCACACTGGTCTCTGGGCTAAATCCAAAATACTTCCGTGTACTCCCATGCTATCCCCAAACAAGCTGACCCCACCATCCCCCTCCAATGGGTGTCCCGAATCAAATACTTAGGACTACAGATTACTAACTCAGTGTCTGACTTCATCAATCTCAATATTTCCCCACTGCTTGTTATAATGACCAAGAAGTTTCAGGCCTGAAAAAAACCTCCCTCTGTCTCTCATTGGGAAGATAAACTTGATAAAAATGAAAATTCTACACATTCTATTGTACAACCTTATGAATTCCCCGGTTTGGATCCCCAAGTCCATCTTTAAATCAATAGATGCCATGATCTCCTGCTTTTTGTGGCAGGGAGGAATCCCCTGTCTCAAATTAGCAATATTACAACAGCCTTGGGGGGAGGGGTGCCTCGTGCCTCCTAATTTCCACAAATATTCCTGGCTGGACAGTTGACTGTGGCCCACCACTGCCTGACTACTTCTCCTGATGATGACTCTGTATCCCTGGAGGCGGCCTGTGTGGGCTCCTATGAGGTGCTGTCTCATTTGGTATACAGGGGTCTAAAAGCCCCATACCCACTGACAACCTCCATGCACTCAGTAATGAAGGCATGGGTCATGGCCCAGGGAGGGCGAATGCCTAGCCCAACCAGACTTTATCATAATACCCCAGTGTGGAGGAACCCCAATTTAACCCACTTCTTCGGTTACCCGGATCCAGTGGTATAGACCAAATATTGTATTATATAGTTCTAAATATAGTACTTTGTCATTCGATTAATTAAAACGAAAATATGATTTGCCAAACTGACATTTCTTTAGGTACATTCAATTGTGGCATGCTTTTTGCTCACAATTTGGTAGGGAGCCCCTCGACCTTGAGCCTAGCGACCTAGAGCTACTGACCCACATAAATCATTGTAAAAAACTGTTTCCTGCTCATATAAAAGATTTATTCTATGAAACGACCCTCCTGTTGGGGCCTTGCAGGAGAGCTTGAGAGGCCATGGCTCCGGGACTGGACAGAGACGATTGGGATGATATGTGGGGGACTGCATTTCAATATTTAGTATCTAGCAGAGATAGATTGATCCACTACAAGTTCCTACACAGAATATACCTCATCCTGGCTAGACTGGCAAGAATTTTTGGAACCAAACACTCCTTATGCTGGAGATGTGCTGAACCCTTAGCTAATTTTATGCATATATTCTGGCAATGCCCATCAATTAAAGCTTATTGGCAAGCCATTGCCTCCTGTATAAGGTCGGTCTCTTCAATCTCCATCCCTGTGTCCATTGAGGTGTGTCTTCTACACTTAGTGGAGCCTCTGGCCACTACCAGGGCCATTCAAACCCTTCTTACCCGGTTACTGTTTAATGCTAAAAAAATCACATTATCCTTTCATGGAAGAGCTCTGTGTCACCGACTTTTGAAAACATTGGTCAACAAGGCAGTACCCTTTTACAAGTCTACCTACTTGATCAGAGGGGCTCTGAACAAATTTGAGAAGGTTTGGGGGGTGTGGATGGCTTCCATGGACATGGCATCAGATTAATCACACTAAAACACAGCCCAGGATCCTTGGTAGGTATAGTAACTCGGAGAGGAGATTGTCTTGAAGGGCTAGAAATTAGTGAGCGGTCAAAGAACTGGCGCACTGCATATTTGGGGGTGGGCAACTTTCCTTAAATGAACCATGAGGAGAACGTTGCCACTCCATGGAGGATATTTGCTAGATCATATGGGAAGTCACGGAACTGTATCCTTGTGTTATGGTAGACTGCCTCCGGCTGGAGGTAGGAATGTTCTTGTACCTATCTGGGTAAATTTAGGGGGAGATACATCACAAGTTTATGTGATACCTTTTATGTTGTACTGTTTTCTGAACCGGTAAGTTTGTGGCGGGTTGTTGCCCACAATGTGTGGCTTGTTATAACATACAGTATATTGTATAAAACGAAATAAAAAATAATTTTCAAATAAAAATAGGAACATAAACTTAGGTACATTTTTGAACATCATATCACATCACTATTTTGGCAAACTAGGGGCAAAAAGTAAAAACAACAAACAGATCATTCTATGACCAACCAAATGCAAAATTTTTGGGGTTTAAACCATGTTTAGTTATGTGAGACACAAAATACCTGCCATGGTACCTCACCAGTAGGAGACACAAAATAAGAGGTTAACTGGTCTCGAATTTGGGCACCACTGCATGTGTCCCTACTAGGGATGAGCCGAACACCCCCCGGTTCCGGTCGCACCAGAACTTTCGAACGGACCGAAAATTCGTAGGAAGTTTAGAACCCCATTGAAGTCTATAGGACTCGAACGTTCAAAATTAAAAGTGCTAATTTTAATGGCTAATATGCAAGATACTGTCCTAAAAAGGGTTTGGGGACCTGGCTCCTGCCCCAGGGGACATGGGTCAATGCCTAAAATGTTTTTAAAAATGGCCGTTTTGGCGGGAGCACTGATTTTAATGACGATTAAAGTGAAAAAAAAAAGAAGTGAAATATAGTATGCCTGTGAAGTGCCACGTTTCCCGTGTTTAGAACAGTCCCTGCACAAAATGACATTTAACGGAAAAAAAGTCATCTCAAACTGCTTGCGTTTTTAATGTAATATCTGGTTCCGGCAATATGGATGAAAATCATTGAGAAATGTGGCATGGGTAGCCCCTCCTGCCCATTATCAGACCCTTTGGGTCTTGTACGGATATTAAGGGGAACCCCGTACCCATATCCCATATTAAAAAAGGAAAGACCTGGGGCCCCCAGGCCCTATATACTCAGAACAGCAGTATACAGGCGGTGCAAACAAGACAGGGACTGTGTAAATTTGTTGTGTTAAGTAGAATCTGTGTGTAATTTTGAACTGTTACATTTTTAAAGTGTAGCTCCAGTCAAAAAATCTATTTTTAAGCTTTTTGGAAAACATAGGGAAGGGTTATCACCCCTGTTTAATTTGTTTTGCCATCCGTGTTTTTTAATCTCACTTCCTGTTGTCTCCTTCCGTTTGCAAGTAGGAGACGTTTGTAAGTTGGATGTTTGAAAGTAGGGGCCTGCCCTATATGCTCTGCAGAAATGGCGGAACAAGGTGTTGGTGTTGCCACAACATTGTAAGCCCTCAAAGTCACTCTTGGTGGGCGCTGGAGCGCTCTGCTGTGAACGATTATACCAAGAATTGTAATTACATGCCATTGTTGAACAGTGCTAGAAAAATTGACCTTTGGTGGTTGTGGTGTTGTTGCCACAACACTATAAGCATCACAGTTACTCTGGGTGGTCATAGGAACGGGCCCTCCTGTGAAATATTATATCAAGAATTGTAATTACATGCCCCTGTTAAACAGGGGCTGAAAAATTGCACTGCTGGCACTGGTGCCACTGCACTGCAACCTCTCCCATATACTCTAGTTGTGGTGCAGGAATGAGCCCTGCTGCAAAGCACTGCATCAAAAATTGTAATTAAACGCCCCTGTTAAACAGGGGCTGAAAGATTGGGCTGGTGGCATCACCCAGAACCAAAAATGTTCTTCCAACATATCAGCGGAGGAGGAAGAGGATAGACAATCAACATAACAGGACAGTCACTCAGCATCAGCATAGGCTGTCTTGAAGGCATGTGATATTTCAAAAAAAAATTATTCGGTTACATCAGCTTCAGGTGCTTGGTAGCTGTGGGTGATCCAAGACTGATTCACCTTGATGAAGGTCAGTCGATCAACTGAGTCGGTGGACAGACAAGCCAGAGGATTTTCGGTGGGAAAGGTGTTCAAGTCTGACCTTGCCCCTAGGTATTCCTGCACCATATAAATCAGATGCTGGCGATGGTTGCTGGAACCGATCATACCTTGGGGCTGCGGACTAAAAAATTGTCTGAACGCATCGGACGCAGACGGCCACCTTCTCCACCGCTCCTTCTGACCGATGTAACCTCCCAGTCTCTGGGAATGCGTTGCACAGACCTTTCTGCAAGGCCTCCCGGAGATGTCTCATCCTCTGCTCCCTCTGCAATGGCAAGATAAGGTCAGCAACCTTACCCTTGTACCGTGGATCAAGGAGAGTGGCCAGCCAGTAATGGTCCTTCTCCTTGATCCGAAGAATACGAGGATCCTTCCGCAGGCTTTGCAGGATCAGGGAGGCCATGCAGCGTAGGTTAGGCATTCGGTCCGGAGTCCTCTGGGTCACTAAGGACATGATCCGCCGCTACCTCCTCTCAGCCTCGTACAAGTCCATGGGTTTCTTGGGACTGTAATTCATCCCTACAAGACTGCTGCTGAGTGCCAGCCTCCACCTCCATGCTGACACAATCATCCTCCTCCTCCTCCTCTTCCTGTGTGATGGGTGGCACAGCAGGAACACTGTCTGGATAAAGGGGGCCTTGAGAGGCAAGGAAGTTCTCCTCTTCCTGCCTCAAGTGCCCTGTCCATTATTCCACGCAGTGTATGCTCCAAGAGGTTGACAAGAGGTACAGTGTCACTGATGCAGGCACTGTCACTGCTCACCATCCTTGTGGCCTCCTCAAACGGTGACAGGACAGTGACTGCATCCCTGATCATGCCCCACTGGCATGGTGAGAAAAAACCGAGCTCCCCTGACCCTGTCCTGGTGCCGTAGTTGCACAGGCACTCATTGATGGCCCTCTGCTGCATGTGCAGCCGCTGCAGCATGGCCAACGTTGAGTTCCACCTCATGGGCATGTCACATATAAGGCGGTTCTTGGGCAGGTTCAACTCCTTTTGGAGCTCAGCCAGCCGAGCACAGGCATTAAATGATCGTCGGAAATGCACACAGATTTTCCTGGCCTGCTTCAGGACATCCTGTAGGCCCAGGCACCTGCCCAAGAACCGCTTCACCACCAGGTTAAGGACGTGAGCCACACAGGGCACATGGGTCAGTTGTCCCTGTCAGAGGGTGGAGAGGAGGTTGGTGCCATTGTCGCAAACCACCATTCCTGCCTCAAGCTGGCGTGGCGTCAACCACCTCTCAGCCTGCCCCTGCAGAGCTGACAAAATATCTGCCCCAGTGTGGCTCCTGTCCCCCAAACAAACCAGCGCAAGCACGGCATGGCATCATTTTGCCTGCATACTTGCGTAGCCCCTGGAACGCCTACGGAGCACCGCTGGTTCTGAGGACAGAGCACTGGAAGAGGCCATGGAGGAAGAAGAGGAGGGGGTGGAGGAGAGAGGTGTGTCACAGCCAATAGTAGCATTTTGGAGGCGTGGTGGTCGGAACAACCTCCAACACTACTGCACCTTGTCCTGCATCCTTCCCAGCTGCCAGAAGAGTGACCCAATGGGCCATGAAAGACAGGCAACGTCCCTGTCCATGCCTGCTGGACCATGAGTCAAGCACTTGGCTTTGACACACCTAATTCTACACCTTCATTCCTCTCAGAGCAGGTTTCAGAGAGGTATGAAGGTCTAGTGGGGTTGGAGATCCCAGCTGATGAGGAACAAGGAGAGGTCCGCTTTGTTCTTTGGTGTGGGTCTTTGAGGTACGCTTGCCAACGAGCTGCATGGCAGGTCAACATATGTCTGGTCAAGCGTGTGGTGCCCAAGCGGCTGATGTTTTGGCCACGCGAGATACGCTTGAGACATGTGTTGCAAATAGCAGCGGTGCGATCTGATGCACTTGTCTCAAAAAAGGCCCACACCAAAGAACTTTTAGAATAACGTGCAGAGGCAGCGCCCTGCACAGGCGGAGCTCTGCGGTGTGATTCAGTCGGTGTGCTGGCCCCCGGAGGGCATTCTGCCTCGTTGGACATGTGCCTCCTCCTCTCTCCTACCAGGCACCCACGTGGAGTCAGTGCCCTCATCATCCCCTCCCTCTTCATCGCTGGAGCAAACCTGGCAGTATGCTGCAGCTTGTGGAACATGACTGCCAGATTGCTGTCCTTCTTGAGCATCCCCTCTTTCTACGCTCACGCTACTGCCTTCCTCTAGCCGAGTATCATCATCAGAGCCTACAAAACACTGGGCATCCTCCTGGAGCATGTACCCAACACTGTGCTCAAAGAGTT
Organism: Lithobates pipiens; assembly: GCF_037356315.1. Taxonomy (NCBI): domain Eukaryota; kingdom Metazoa; phylum Chordata; class Amphibia; order Anura; family Ranidae; genus Lithobates; species Lithobates pipiens. Next base: position 288,530,342 of record NW_027507748.1, on the reverse strand, counting down.
CAGGAGACTCCTCAGGAGGACATGGTGGGTCTAGGGAAGGAGTCACTGATGATGACATCGAGACGAGGGAAGACGATGCGTTGGCAGCTGCTTGGCTAGTACCCTGAGCCTGGGTGAGAGAGGATGAGGAGGATGAAGAAGGCTTGGTCATCCACTCTACCAAGTCTTCGGCATGATGTGGCTCAACACGTCCAGCTGCCGAAAATAAGGACAAGCGTGTCCCATGGCCACGTGCTGATGATGACAATGCACCACGTCCACAACCAACACTGTTGTCTCTAGACACAGAGCCTGCTTGCCCTCTTTTATCGGCTCATGCTCGTCTGCCTCTCCTTGTTGGCCTTCCAGACATGGTAATGGTCTGAAGGGAGATGGGAAAACCAGCAATTGGGTAGTGTATATTGTGCTGGAGGCACACAACACCCACTAACTCCTGCTGATGCCTTTATTATAGAACAGGAATTAAATGGTAGATACTGGTGTATACTGTGCTGTGCTGGAGGCACACAACACCAACTAACTCCTGCAGAAGAGCAATAGCTATATAGCTAGCTATATAGGTGGATATAATGGTGTATACTGCGGTCAGGGCACGCAGACAACACCCACAAACTCCTGCAGATTGCTAAAAGCTCAATTACAGAAGAGCAAGAACGCTAAATCAGCCGATAACGAACGGTGTATACCGTGTTGAAGGTACACATAGAACACCCACTAACTCCTACAGACGCCAACACACTACACAAGGCCGCAGCGCTGGCGGCCTAATATAGTGTGGGGCGTCTGTAAAGAACGATAGCAAGATAGACTCCATTTTGTTCAAGATTTTATGTTTTACAGGAAAACTCTTAAAAATAAAAATATGAGTTTAAGTTGAAACTCACACATGTTTAAACTGTTATCTATAGAAATGTTCTCTTGGTTATTTTTACATATATATATTAAGTTTGTGGAGTTTGACCTAGCTCAGGCTTGCGTTTGTTTTAGATAAGATAACGACATCTGTTCAAGAATACATATATTTTGTTGTAAAAATGATGTGAATTTTGTCTTATGGCACCAGCTAATAAATAAAATATTGACTGAAGCCATTTATTCTGTATAAGTGTAAAACTTCAGAAACTCCTCCCTTGTTATCCCTAGACTTGCATAAATGTGCACCCTTTTACCTTGTGTAAGGCAGATATCTTTAAAGTGAAGCATTGCAAACCTGTCTCCTGTGTCACATTATTGATATCTCCGGGCCTGGGGGTCTACAGAAGTCTTCCTGCATTACCTGAACTTACCTGGGTGGTCCTTGAAGCTGAATTTCCCTACAACTGGGGGCTCGCCCGGGATAAATAAGCAAAAAGTCATCTGAGGGTTTAATTTGTCTTTATTGACAAAATATTCCTTGTCCCAGCTCTGATTTAAAGCTTTTTAGACCCATAAATTAGTAGGGGATAGGATCACGCCAGAGGTTAATATTGGAGGGTTTTTGGGAAATCCACAAAGATAAGCAGTACTGCATACACATATATAGATACCTTTCTTTTGGGAAGAAATATGAGGAGGTTAATGAGGAAATAGACTTCCGTGACCCCTAAATCTTTTTCTTTTTCTTTCTGTCGCTTAGAAGTTATAAGATAATCTGTTGTGTGGATCAGAAGGCTGCGTGGTAAAACAGTCGGCTCCCACTGTCGATATGGGTCAGAAACAAGGTAAAGAAGATCCTCCCCCTCTTCCCATCCCAGGAGAAACATGTAAAGATTTTGTAGCCAGAATTTGTGGTAGTAATTATGAATTTATAGTCCCATGGTTTTCAAATTTAGCGGGATGGACTAAAACCATACACAGTGTAGACCCCTTTTCCCGGAATGGTAACAACGATAATTTTCATATGGACATGATTAAAGGATTGTGTTTAGGAGATAAGAGAACTTTCCCTTGGATCTTCAATGGGATATGGATAATATGGAAAAGGGAGGGGAGAACTGGTTAAAATGTGCCCCATATTGGTTTCAGAGGGAAAATAAGAAACAGAAAAAGCCCACCAAATGTCTAAGTAAGGAAGATTATGACCAGAAACAGAGAAGAAGCCAATAAAAAGAGAGTTGTTCCTGACCCAACAGCCCCATCCCTGCCAATAGTCAGTCATCCTCGACCCGCATATGTATATGTCTGAGTTTAGCAAAGGAAGATATTGATCTTCTGGCTGGACATTATGCAACCAGACAACAGCAGATCTCCACAACCACAACAGCAGATCTTTCCCGCTCCACAACAAGATAGACAGCACCCACAGAGGAGAGAAGCGAGAGCCCAAGTTGAGGTAGCTGAACCAGAAGATTAGGGAGCTATAGGAGAGATAGTTTCACCACCTGGCCAAGAGCAGGAGGAAGAACAGGAAAAACGCTGATGGGGATAAAATATTCAGCCCCCCTAAAACAAAGAGTGGAGCTGTATATAGTAACCCTAATCTTCAAGCACCTTTCATGACCATTAGAAATGAAATGTTGAAAAAGGTAATAGACATTGAGGACATTGACAGGATAGTAAAACATTGCCCCAAACCCACCGCCTCTGGAGGAGGTACTTTAACTTACTTAAAAAAGGCCTGTAAGGGTCGAAATTACACACATGAAGATATGCGTCTTATCATTGATGGCATCATAGGACACACCAGTTCCTGGAACTGGGCAAATGTTGCAACTATTGACACTAGAAATGCGGGAACATATGGGTTAAACACAGTACCAGGTAGGAACACAATGTGGACGGAATTAGAGACTGAAATGATGAGAGTATTTAAAAATAAAAGTTCCCTCCCTACTGCCATAGCATGCAAACAAAAGTCAGGAGAGACTGTAGTTGAGTTCTGGAAAAGGTTTCATGAAAATTGGACAGCAGAAGCTGGATTAGCTACAACTACTGATGTGGGAGCTTTGTTTATTCAAACTTATATGAATAATCTAAAACCCCAATTCGCCTTGGAGGTCAAACAGATGATATCGGAATGGACCACACAGACAATTGACCAATTTCGGGAAACTTTAATACAGAAAGAAGCAGCAGGGTGTTTCGATGTAATAAAAGAGAAAGCAGTAAGTACCCATTATCAGGGTAGAGTGCAAGCCCAGCCTCCCCAAGTTAATGGTGGACAATGGGACAGTGGAAATAGAGGTAGAGGCAGAGGAAGAGGAAGAATAAGAGGGAAAGGGCGTGGTTTTTCCAGATTCCCCCCCCCCCCCCCCAGCAGTCACGCACATGTTTTAACTGTGGACAGGAGGGGCACTGGAGAAATCAATGTCCCTATGAATGGAATAACCCAAATACTCAAGATCAAGATCAAATGCATACACAGGGACCCCAATCTAGCCAACAGAATCAAGTTGCCCCAAAACAACAGGGTCCCCAATTCCCTATACAGTGAAATTAACAACAACTGAAATGAAGCTGCCCAGAAGGTAGTATCCCAGCATTTCCCTTGATCTCACACTCTTACAATGAGCAACCAATTGTGACCTTATATGTTAAATATAGGCCTGTTCCGTTTTTAACCAATTCAGGAGCGACTCGGAGCACCCTCAGTGAGGACTACTACAGAGGTGAGACCAAAATTGCTGAACCTTCTATGGGAATTAATGGGATACTTACCAAAACATACAAAACACCGCCTTTACCAGTAAGTGATGTTGAAGGGGGAGGTGCAACAGTCTTGCATCATTGTTTCAGGATTATACCAAAATGTCCCGTGAACCTCTTGGGAAGAGATTTGATGGGAAGATTGGGTATAACACTGAAAATTACCACTGAAGGAGGGGTTTTCGTACACTCCAAGGTAATACCAATATATTACACTGAGGATAGTGATCTCCCTCCACCAGATGACCCGGTATGGTCTAAAAGCTCCTTGGATGTAGGTATTATTACTTGTACCCCATACAAGGCAGCTTTAAAATCATGGGCACAGCCGGTTTATCACAAACAATACCCCATTTCAAAAGAAAAAGAGGAAGGAGTTGCTCCAATGGTAGAAAGGTTCCTGCAGAAAGGAATTCTTAAAGAGATACTCTCACCCTACAACACCCCCATTAACCCAGTAAAGAAGCCGGACAGCTCTTACAGGTTTGTACAAGACCTCAGAGCTATAAACAACCTAGTGATACCCATCGCTCCCATAGTGCCCGACGTGCCATCACTCCTAACCTCCATACCATCCGATGCAGAGAATTTTTCGGTCATTGACCTTTGTAATGCATTTTTTTCAGTTTCTGTTGATGAAGAGACACAACCTATCTTTTCATTTAATTTCAGAAATCGGCAAATGACATGGTGTAGAATGCCGTAGGGCTATGTAGACTCCCCTGTAGTATATACAGTGGCCCTCCAAGCAACCCTGCGGTCCTGGACACCCCGCCATGGTTCCGTCCTACTTCAATATGTTAATGATTTGTTGTTGTGTAGTCCAAGCCAGAAAGCATGTAAAAATTATGGTTTAGATCTGTTAGATTGGTTAGCAGACAGTGGTCACAAGGTTTCTAAGAAAAAGCTACAATGGTGTCAGGAAACTGTTGAATACCTTGGTTTTGTACTCTCCAAAGGAGAAAGGAAAATCAGTCATAAGAGAGCGGAGGCTCTCGTGGGTCTGCCCCGCCCACTTACTAAGAAGGACATGCTATCCTTTCTTGGTATGATTGGTTACTGCTGCCAATGGATTCCTGATTGTTCCTACTATGATAATCTCCTGAGGCAAGCCACAGGTAATGACATGCCAGATTGTGTGAAATGGAATGATGAAATGTACACTGCTTTTGTGCATCTTAAAACTGCAATGGTCACAGCTCCTGGACTTGGACTACCTGAATATGGGAAAATGTTTCACTTGTTTGCAAGGGACAATTGTAAAACTTTGGCGGGGGTCCTGGCCCAGGAGCATGGGGGCAAACTCTGCCCTATTGCATTTTTTTCAAAGGTTGTGCCTATGCCAGTACAGGGCATGCCGTCATGTCTCAGAGCTCTGGCATCCTGTGCGATGGTGGTGGAAATAGCTACATCATTCACTCTAGGACATGCCACCACAGTGCACACCACTCACAATGTATCCATTCTACTAAAGAATATACATACCCAGCACATGTCAGCCCAGAGACTGAGCGGTTATGAAGTCATTTTACTTTCTAACCCAAAACTTGAGATAAAATATGCCTCTCCCACTTCTGGCCCAGCTCCAATCCTGAATGCCTTGCTAGGCTTGAAAGGTGAAGAAGATGAGGTAGTGCCTCAACATGAATGCATGGACCTCATCCACCAAGACACACCCCCGAGACTAGACATGTCTTCAACTGCTCTCCTTGGAGCACAGAATGTCTTTGTGGATGGGTCTTGTTCAAGACCAAATGATAACACATACCATGCAGGGGATGATGTTGTTCAGCTGCCTGATAAAATACTGGAAGCAAACGCTGTCCCATTCCAATCAGCACAAGCTGCAGAACTTATAGCTCTTACTAGAGCTTGTCAGCTTTTTAAAGGACAGGATGTAAACATTTACACAGACTCCAAGTACGCTTATGGCGTTGCACACGATTTTGGAGTTATATGGAAAAGGCGGGGCTACATAGCAGCAGATGGTAAATCCATCTCACATTCCACGCTTGTCACAAGTCTGCTATAAGCTATATTACACTGTAGGGCACATACAGGGCAACAGGATGACATAGCCAAAGGCAACGCCTTAGCTGACAAAGCAGCAAGAGAAGCAGCATCCACACAGCCTGCAAACACACAAATGCCATTACTTGCCACAGACCAAAACATCTAGCAATGGAACTCAATAGGTGTGCAGACAAACCCAGAAACTGACCTTGTCTGCCAAGAGGGGAGGCCATGTATCCCTGTAGCCAGCGCACCCATATTTATTTCACAATACCATGGGATAGGTCACAGAGGGTGGAAAGTCACTTGTGAACTTTTGGATAAGGATTTTTACATTCCAGGTCTTCCCTCTCTTTTAAAGGCATATGTTTCCAGATGCATCACATGCATTCGGAATAACCCTAGGAACCCTCACAAAGCAAAACATAAACATCTGATATGTCCATCTACACCATTCACTCATCTGCAGATAGATTTTACACACATGCCCAAACAAGGTAAAAGACAGGAATATTTGCTTGTAATAGTGGACGTGTTCTCAAGATAGATAGAAATGTTTGTAACTACAAAGGAAGATGCACAAACAGTAGTGAGGATTCTGATACAAGAAATTATTCCAAGGTGGGGTTGCCCACTACAGATCAACTCTGACAATGGTCCTGCATTTGTGGCCAAAGACCTGGTAAAAACACTGAAAATAGAATGGAAGTTTCATATTCCTTACCACCCCCAGAGTTCAGGTATAGTGGAAAGGATGAACAGAACCATTAAAGATAAGATCACTGGAGGTACGTATGCAAATTGGAAGAAGGTCCACCCAGCTGTACTAGCCGAGGTAAGAATGACACCCTCTAAAAAGACAGGATACTCTCCTTTTGAAGTCTTTATGGGTAGGCCATTCCCCACCCCATGGGCCAGACGGCCACTTATGTTAGAAAGAGGGGACCTAGATCTTATTCAGGAAGAATATGTAAAAAAAGTATTGAAACTTTGGATCAAGTTGAAAGGAACGTTGCTCGCACCTCTCCTTCTTCACAGGAACCTACACACCCTTTTCAGGTGGGTGACACCGTGGTGGTCCAGCAATTGAAACGCACCAAGAAACAGGAGTATCCCTTTGGACCCCCAACCACAGTGATGGCAGTTACCCGCACAGCTATTCTGGTAGAGGGACAACAGGCCTGGATTCATGCAAGTCGTGTAAAGAATGTCAACCAGGACCCTAAGAAGCAAGGCAAAGACAAAGATAAAGCATAGCCAAGTGAAGCAGATAGTCAAGACTCTGAACAAGATGACTTTGCTTATTTCACCACGGACTTCTGGGAAGGCCTTGTGCCTCTTGTGCTGGGGTGCCCTGATCGTGTTCCTGCCAACTTTGCTGAGAACTAACTGTATTTATCATCCTGAAGATTTGGGACCCATGAAGAGTATTTGTGGAGCCTCTAACACTCTACAACAGAATAATATGAATAATACACATGACAGACACAAGAGAAATTAATACTCAGAAAGTTTTACAGATAAAATGTTATTATTGAAGTTTAAATATAGCTATGCCCAGAAATCTGGATTTGAAAAATGTTGGATATGTAGTAAACTCCACCCTAGCACTGCTAGGATCCCCTTAATGGCAGTACCTCTAAACTTCACCCCCCTCCTTAATGGCACACCTCCTGTCGTCCTTACAAATGTCACTAGAATGCTTTTAAATAATACCCTTACTTTCCAAATTATTGGTAGAAGTCATTTCCCAGAATGATGTTTTAGGTTGGGAAACTCCACGAACGGAGCTGAAGTTTGCCAACAAGCTAAAATTAACTTTTCAATGACATCAATTGAAAGTCCTTTCTTTCACACTTCAGAACCTTCCCTAAACACCACTCTGATAAACTTTCTTAGCTCCAGTTCCACAGTGGGAAAATTATTGTCGAGTTTAACCTTTTCCAGTCTTTCTGATGAAATTATGACAATATTCAACAAACGATCCTTAGCTCTAGGAAACAGTATTTATATTTGTTGTGGAAAAATCTGTCACCCTTGGATCCCCACTGAACCCTAAGGATGGTGTTATCTTGCAGCCCTAGTCCCCATCATGGGCGTAGTAGGAGATAGCAAGGGAAGACACCTCCTTGAAGCTAGCATGCATCCTAGGTACCCCCTCAAACAACGCAATAAAAGGGAGTTATTTCTTGAAAAAGATATGGCATGGGCTTGGTTCCCCTCATGGACTGGTTGGGGAATAGACTTAATGAAAAGGTTGAATAATTACACTGGAATCATTGATGAAGTAATGGAAAATTATTCTGAGGATATTACTAAATTAAATATAGAAACTAGGGCAATTAGAAAACAATTAGAACTACACAAGTTAGCCATAGAAAGCATGAGTGCTGCTTTAACAGGGATATGTGAAAACACAGAAGATTATGAGTGTTGTACCTGGTTTCATAACACAAGTATTGAGGTACCAGATTATTATTATTTAATTGCACAACACCGGAAAGAAGTAAGCAAATTACAAGATGAAGCTAGAAACATTGCTAAGACATGGGATCCTTTTGCAAACCTAAGTTCTGAAATAGGAATACTTACATGTTTAAAAAGTGCTGCCATAACTATAACTATGATTATTCTTTTTGTTTTGTTCCTATATGCCTGTTATAAGCTTATAATGTGCATAATTGTCCCAAACCCCTGATCCTGCGAATAGAGTTTATCTTAGTATGTATTATGATAGAAGAAAGATTACATAACTGTGAAAGGTAGTGAGTCATAAATGTCTCAAAGAGGGGAACTGTAAAGAACAATAGCAAGATAGACTCCATTTTGTTCAAGATTTTTATGTTTTACAGGAAAACTCTTAAATTCAAATATGAGTTTAAGTTGAAACTCACACATGTTTAAACTGTTATCTATAGAAATGTTCTCTTGGTCATTTTTACATATATATATATTAAGACTGTGGAGTTTGACCTAGCTCAGGCTTGCGTTTGTTTTAGATAAGATAACGACATCTGTTCAAGAATACATATATTTTGTAGTAAAAATTATGTGAATTTTGTCTTATGGCACCAGCTAATAAGTAAAATATTGACTGAAGCTATTTCTTCTGTATACGTGTAAAACTTCAGAAACTCCTCCTTTGTTATCCCTAGACTTGCATAAATGTGCACCCTTTTACCTTGTGTAAGGCAGATATCTTTAAAGTGAAGCATTGCAAACCTGTCTCCTGTGTCACATTATTGATATCCCTGGGCCTGGAGGTCTATGGAAGTCTTCCTGCATTACCTGAACCTACCTGGGTGGTCCTAGAAGCTGAATTTCCCTACAGCGTGCACTACACAGCATGAGCTATGATTGGCCACCGGCATCCTGCCTGTGGCCAATCATGGCTCTCCTCGCTGCCGGAGCTGTGATTGGCCAAGCATGCGGGGTCACAGTACATGCTTGGCCAGTCATGAGCCAGCAATGCACTGCGATGGCGCAGCGCATTGTGGGCCGTGAGTGCCACATGAATTTGGCGCGAACGGCCCATAACGTTTGGTATTCGAACATGCGAACAGCCGATGTTCGAGTCGAACATCAAGATTATCCCTAGTCATTTCGCAAAGGAAAAAAAGTCTTAAAATCACTTTGAATTGTTGGCTCCCGTAATACAGAGAACACTCAATGAGTGTTCTCTGTATTACGGAGCCGACAATTCATTCATTGATAAAAGAAAAAAAAAGCGTGGAGTTCCCCTAAATTCAATTACCAGGCCCTTCAGGTCTGGTATGAATATTAAGGGAAACTCCGTGTCAAATTAAAAAAAAAAAATTGATTTGGGGGTCCCCCTAAATATCCATACCAGACCCTTTATCCGAGCACGCAACCTGGCAGGCTGCAGGAAAAGAGGGGGAATGAGAGTGCGCCCCCCCCTCCTGAACCGTACCAGGCCACATGCCCTCAACATTGGGAGGATGCTTTGGGAGTCTGTGACCCCTCAAAGTACCATGTCCCCATGGTACTTTGGGTGACCCCGCCCCCTCTGATGTAACGGAAACCTGTGTTACATCAGAGGGGGGCGGGGTCACCCATACGTCATTTGGGAACCCCTGGCTTCCCTCACCAGCATCAGAGGGGGCGGGGTCAGGAGACGGGTGGCCCCGCCCTCCTAATATAAGAAACATCAGCGCTGGGATCCCCGCAGTGTCTCCTCAGTGGAGACAGAAGACGGATGCATGGATGGACTGCGATGGACTGAAAATCACCCGTCGCTGGATCAGATCAGCCATCGCTGGACCCCAGAGAGATGATCATCCATCGCTGGATAGCAAGAGTGGATTAGCACCGCTGGAATTTGTTTTTTTTTTTTGTTTTTTTAATAAAGGAATTTTTCAAAAGTGTGTCTTATTTAACCATTTTTTACACTTTCTTTGTGAAATGGTAGGCCCTTACAATTTCAAACAGGGGGGGCCGGGATCTGGGGGTCCTCTTGTTAAAGGGGGCTTCCAAAATCTGATAAGCCCCCCGCCTGCAGACCCCCATAACCACCGGCCAGGGTTGTGGGGATGAGGCCCTTGTCCCCCAAACTCACAGACCCCCAAAGCATCCTCCCAATGTTGAGGACATGTGGCCTGGTATGGTTCAGGAGGGGGGGGCGCTCTCTCGTCCTCCCCTCTTTTCCTGCGGCCTGCCAGGTTGCGTGCTCGGATAAAGGGTCTGGTATTGATTTTTAGGGAGACCCTACGATTTGACGCGGGGTTCCCCTTAATATCCATACCAGACCTGAAGGGCCTGGTAATTGAATTTAGGGGAACCCCACGCTTTTTTTTTTATTAATGAATAAATTGTCGGCTCCGTAATACAGAGAACACTTATTGAGTGTTCTCTGTATTACGGGAGCCCACAATTCAAAGTGATTTTAAAATACTTTTTTTCCTTGTGAAATGACACTTTGTGCAGGACAGTTCTAAGCACGGGAAACATGCGCCCCTTCACAGGCATACTATAGACACCCCCCAGGTACGGAATTTAAAGGAATATTACACTTTTATTGTTTCACTTTAATCATTATTAAAATCACTGCTCCTGAAAAAATGGTAGTTTTTAAAACTTTTTTTTTGCATTGATCCATGTCCCCTGGGGCAGGACCCAGGTCCCCAAACACTTTTTAGGACAGTAACTTGCATATTAGCCTTTAAAATTAGCACTTTAGATTTTGAACATTTGAGTTCCATAGACTTTAATAGGGTTCTAAAGTTCACATGAAGTTTAGGTCTGTTCGCAGGTTCTGGTGCGAACCGAACAGGGGGGTGTCCAGCTCATCCTTAGTGCCCACTCTTCACTCTTACCTAACACAGTGTCCTACTAGCTTCAATCCCGTCCAACTATGCCTTTTTTGCCACCTGTTCAATGCCTATATTATGATTAATTTGGCAACATACCCCAAACACATAGGTTGTTCACTATCCCTGCCCTAATTTCCTCAACTCTCGGTCCCCCAAACCTCTTCCCATACATGCAGACTGCCACCAATTTCCAAAATAATCCATATGTTCCACAACCGTGTCCCGGCGTCACTGACCCATCCATGGATTACAATGTACCTTCCACCAGCACCAGTGCAGGGTCCACTGCCAATAAGTACAATAATGTTTGTCTGCTCAAAATGTAAATTTATGGCTGAAGTTTTCACAAGAAAATTGAAACTAAACAGAAGAAAATACAGTTTGTATTTACAGTCTATTTTGTCTGTTTTTCATGGTTTAGGCAACATTCCTTTTTTTTTCTTTTCTAAGTTTTGTTGCTAATAAATCAAAATGTAATTTTTTTGTTATACTTAATCAACATTTCAGTTTTTTATCAGAATTACAATGAAAAAAAAACAAAAAAAACATAACAAAAAAACATTTATTATCAGTCTATTTTTTTTCTAAGTTAAACATGTGATAAGTAAATGCTTATTACTAGGGTGGGCGAACTGTTTGGTCCAAGCATGAGTACGGGATGAACATTTGCCTGTTGGGCCAGTCACCGAACACCAGAATTTGCAGAGTGTTCACCATGACGAACACCCTGCAATGCATTGAGTGCTGCACAGTGCATTCTACACCCTGATTGGGCAAAGCTTTGCCCAATTAGGGCTCAGTGTAAGCTTTGGTTGTTAAGGAGCAGGGCCGGGAAGCCGAGTCATCAGCTGTCAATGGGTTTCCCCGCTGACAGCAGACTAATTTATAAAAAAAAAAGGGACTGGTATAGATTTGGAGGGAAACCCCATGCCCAAATTGTTAAAGAGGGCTTCCAGAATCTGATCAGCCACCCACAGATCTCCACAACCATCGGCCATGGTTGTGTGGATGAGGCTTCCCGCCCCAAAACACCCACCCCCATGTTGAGGGCATGTGGCCTAGTATGGTTTGGGGGGGGGGGGCACTCGCTCGTCCTCATCTCCCCTTGCCTGACCAACTGGGCTGCATACTCAGAGAAGGGTCTGATATGGATTTTGTTGGGGCCTGGTATGGACTGGGGGGGGCGCATGCATTTTTTTTCCTAAATTTTTGCCAAAGGCGGGTGTCAGCAATTGTAACTGCAAGTCATTTTAAATTGGATGTTCCTCCTTTTTTGTGAGAAATGTGCTACAGATGTGCCACTTTACAGGCAGTCTAAGGGGACCTCCCCCAGGCACTAGTTTTAAAGGAATTTTTCATTTTTATTGTTGCACATTAAAGCGTTTGTTAACCCAACAAAAATAATAAAGATCCAGTTCTCTTAAAGCATGCTATACAGCACAGTGCTTGCGCTGTGTCATTTTGACCCCCTAAAATACAAGGCTGATCCTGCCTGGCTATACCCTCCCTGCTGAAAACCGACCACGATAATCATGGCTGCTGAGCCCTGACACCGTGGTCAGTTTGTGTGATTCCATCATCCGCAGCCTGCTATCTGTTGCTGATCAAGGGTTTCCCCCCCTGTATGCCTGTCTCTGCTTGTACAAGTGCCCTCCCCCGCTCCTGCTGCTCTCCTATCTGCTATTAAATACTGTCATCTGCTCTGTACAAAAAATAGTAAAAAATCTGTGCGATTGTACCTATATCAGCTCGGCTCCCGATGCTCAGCTGATTGTCATCTCTCTCTCTCTCCCCCTCCTCCCCGGCTGACGTCAGCGGGAGGGCTTGCCTCCCCCCGTGCAGCCGTGAGCCAAAGAGAGAGCCGACAGTCAGCTGAGCACGGGAGTGGAGCTTATATAGGTACAATTTTTACACAACATAGGCACAGGGACAATTATTATAATGGTACAGAGCGGATGGGAGTATTTAGTAGACGTGGGTTAACAACCACCTTAAGCACAATTAAAATCATTGCTCCTGAAAAAAAAATATTTTTTTCCTTAATTTTCTTTTAATTGATACATGTCACCCAGGGCAGTACCCGGACCACCATACCCCTTTTATGGCCAATTACTTGGCTTCAAAATGGGCACTTTTGATTTGTACAGTTTGGTGAACATAGACTTCAATGGGATTCGCTGTTCGGGGTAGAACATTTCCCCTGTTCAGGATTTCTGTTGCAAACCGAAGAGGGGAGTGTGCGGCCCATGTCTAGTTTTTACAACTGAGCAATAGAAGGGAACAATGTTGTTATTAAAAGAACAAACATGAGCTGGTGTAGTACTTTAGAAAAATCCTCTCAATGTTAGTATCAACACTCATTTGACAGTTTGTATTCTGATGCTGCAAATGGAGAGATAACAAAGCCAGCAATTCGTCAAAAAAGTAAGCCAAAAAAGTTTTACACATAAAAGCTTCAGAAGCACTTCGATTGGAATGAGATGGTTAGGGTTTTGGTTAGAGTTGGGGGGGGGGGCGTGGCTTGGCAATGTTGCTGTTAAACTACTTGATCAGGAGCTCCGTGCAGCGTTCGGGTAGAGAGCCTTATCCAGCCTGCAGACTTCGCTGATTTTTCATGTCCCCAGCAGACAGAACTCCAGGAAAGCCGCCGCTCACAAAGGCACGGATATTTCTATGTATTTCCTATGGGACTCGGTAACCCTGGTCCAGGCCCCGGTCCTAAGATAGCGCAGCAACGCACCAACACCGCCGGTACAGCCACACAGAAGAAAACAGGCAAAGGGTTACCCAGCGTGGTACAGGAGGCACAGCAACCCTCTGACCGACCGGACTCTCCGATCCCCTCGCCAGACATCCCAGGGGCAGACTTTACCCCAACTTCACAAGGGCCAACACACAGGGACAGCCTTCCACAGATGCATGGAGGGACATTATTGCTCTCCTTCCTACCAACCAGGACATTTCAGAGTCGGCTGCATCTATTGTGAGTACCCTCTCCAAAGAGATTCATGATCTTAAGCAAAGAATTGATACTGTGGACTCGTGGGTGACCGTGGTTGAGACCTCCTCATGTGCCTTGGAATCCAGAATGGCGGTACTGGAGGAGTCACAGATTAACTACAAACGTTGCCTAATTATGTTACATCTCTCCGTCGACGTTTGGGAAAACCGTAGTCACAGAAACAATATCAGGCTGCGTGGTCTGCATGGAGCTACCTCTGGGGTGATCTCAGAGCTACGGTCACAGCTATTTTTAATCGCCTGCTAGCTAAGCCGCCCATGGCAGAGCTGGAATTGGACCAAGTACACAGAGTGCAGGGACCCAGAGGAGGGGACGCACTTGTGCTGGGAAACATCTTGGCCAGGGTCCATTTTTATGCAATTAAGGAGGAAATAATACAGCAAGTGTGGGCAAAAGGCCCGGTGGACTTTGGTGCTGCTGTACATTTATTTCCAGATCTTTCACGACTTACTCTCAGGATGAGAGGCTTGCTGCGCCCATTACTGGAAGCCATTAGGAATGCAGGAACCACATACAGATGGGGCCACCCTTTCCATTTGGCAGTCCTCAAAGGAAACAGCGCCTTCATCCTGCGATGGTCGGACCAGCTCTCGGATTTGTTTGCCTTCCTGGAAATGTCGGAGATACCCATCCCTGACTGGCTGGATTTCCCAATCACATTTGGCAACACCCGACCTGCATCGCCGAGACCCCAAAGACCCAGCAGATGAGGTCAGTGTTCCAGACCAAGAATTGAACCCAGGGGCGCACCAACTTCACCTGAACGTTAACTGAGAATTGCGTATTAGGTGGCCTTTGGGGTGAGACATCTCCGAGCTTTGTTGTTCCCGGAACTGGACAGGTTATAGGTATCTGCTATACTCTCAAAGTGGGCAAAGGTTCAGCTGAGTGGTTGGCCTGCACAACTCTGAATCCTCAGAACATTTGACATGTGAGGGGGCTTGATCTGCAGTGTTCCGTTCTGGAGCTATATGGAGATAGGCTTATGGCAACGCCACCCAATCCCCCCCACCCTTCGCTATCTCGTTTTGTTTTTTTATTTTTCCTGGCATTCAACGGGGACGTGTAGTGGGTCATCCCCGGAAGGTTCTGGGACACAGAGTTTTTTTAATTTATTGTTTATTTTCCAAATTTTCCAAAGTTTACACTCAGTAACAAAATATAAACCATTCATCATAATAATAGATACAACATCATTTCTTTGAGAATAATCTTCCGTTTCCCTCTCACCCCCCCCCCCCCATCTCTCACTCGATCCTTACCCAGGGATTTCTTTTTCACTAACAGTTTTTCCAAATTGTATCCAGAGCCACTACTTATTCTGGTACCTCCCTTCTAAATTATCTGATTTATACATTGTCTCTTCGATATTTCGTATCCTTTCTAATCTTTCTACCCACTCCTTCATCGAGGGAGGATCAAGTTTTCTCCATCTTCGCGGTATCAATGACTTAGCAGAGTTCAATAAGCAAGGGATCAGAGAATGCCCATACTCTCTCTCCCCTTTTTCAGAGTCATGAAATAAGCATACCCATGGGTCCCTCCTAATCCTTTCTCCTGTTATTTCAAGGATAGCTTCTATTTTCTCCCAAAATATCTGTATCTTGGGGCACTCCCACCACATATGAGCAAAGGTACCCACCACCAAGCAACCTCTCCAACATGTTAAGGGGATCTCACTACTAATTTTATTTCCTTGCTGTGGAATTATATACCAAATCTCTCTTGTTTGTTGAGTCTATAGCAACCGAGTAAGTTTGTCTAATAATCCTATTTCTATGATGGTCATTACTTAAAGGCCCAATTTCACTTTCCCACTTCTCTAGGTGGGGGGGGGGGGGTAATTTTGCTCTACTACATCTATTAGGATTTTATATTTTTTTGAGATCCTTTTTACCAGGCATTGACGGTTCACTAATAGCTTCTCCAGAGGTCTGAGTTGCTCCTTGCCCCATAATGGCTGTGTTAACCACTTGCCGACCGCCGCACGACGATATACGTCGGCAGAATGGCACGGGCAGGCATATGGGCGTATATATAAGTCCCTGCCTGCCCGCGGGTGGGGGGCCCGATCGGGCCCCCCCCCGGTGCCTGCGGCGGTCGGCATTCCTTCGAGAGCGATCCGGGATGAGGGGGCGGCCATTCATTCATGGCCACCCCCTCGCGATCGCTCTCGACGAATGGAAATCCCCCGTGACATCACTTCCTCTCCTGTAATGTAAACACAGGAGAGGAAGTGATGTATTCTCTCCTCCGTGTCGGTATTTTTCGTTCCGACACGGAGGAGAGCGGATCGGTGAGTTGCACCAACACTCTACACACACAGTAGAACATGCCAGGCACACTCACACCCCCCCTTTACCCCCCGATCACCCCCCCAATTACCCCTGCCCCCCAGTCACAGTGACACCAATGTCATTTTTTTTTATTTTTTTTTGCATTGGTGTCATTTGTGACTGTAATAACTGTTAGGGCAGTTAGAGTTAGCCCCCTTTAGTTCTAATGTACCCCCCTAACCCCCCCAATAAAGGTTTAACCCCGTGATCACCCCCCGTCGCCAGTGTCACTAAGGCTGGGTTCACATTGCAGCGGTTTATGAGAACGAATGTGATTCGCACCGCACTGCAGTGCAAATCACATCCGATCTCTGTGCGATTCGAGTTCAGCCATTCGCCGCACCCGCCGCACCCGCCACACCCGCCGCACCCGCCGCAAATTCGCACGGGACCCTTTTTTTGGCCCGCAGCAGAATCGGATCGCATGGGTGTTCACACCATGCGATCCGAGTTTGCAGATCGCACTGCGATATGCGAACTGATCTGGGGGTGTCAGTAACATTTCACTGACACTCCCAGCAGTTCGCATAGGGCAGTGTGAACTGCCGCCGGGAGGCATGCGATGCGGGAACCCGCCGCGGATTCGCGGCGTTTCCGCATCACTCCAGTGTGAACCCAGCCTAATAAGCGATCATTTTTCTGATCGCCGTATTAGTGTCACAGGTGACGCTAGTTAGGCAGGTAGGTATTTAGGTTCGCCGCAGCTTTTTATAGCGCCAGGGACCCCCATATACTACCGCATAAAGCCCCCTGATTGCCCCCTAGTTAACCCTTTCACCTGTGATCACCATATAACTGTTACAGGTGACGCCGGTTGGTTAGTTATTTTTTTATAGTTTCAGGGCACCCGCCATTTATTACCTAATAAAGGTTTAACCCCCTGATCACCCGGCGGGTGTCATTTGTGACTAATAACTGTTAGGGCAGTTAGGGTTAGCCCCCTTTAGTTCTAAGGTACCCCCCTAACCCCCCCAATAAAGGTTTAACCCCGTGATCACCCCCCGTCGCCAGTGTCACTAAGGCTGGGTTCACATTGCAGCGGTTTGAGAACGGATGTGATTCGCACCGCACTGCAGTGCAAATCACATCCGATCTCTGTGCGATTCGAGTTCAGCCATTCGCCGCACCCGCCGCACCCGCCACACCCGCCGCAAATTCGCACGGGACCCTTTTTTTGGCCCGCAGCAGAATCGGATCGCATGGGTGTTCACACCATGCGATCCGAGTTTGCAGATCGCACTGCGATATGCGAACTGATCTGGAGGTGTCAGTAACATTTCACTGACACTCCCAGCAGTTCGCATAGGGCAGTGTGAACTGCCGCCGGGAGGCATGCGATGCGGGAACCCGCCGCGCATTCGTGGCGTTCCCGCATCGCTCCAGTGTGAACCCAGCCTAATAAGCGATCGTTTTTCTGATCGCTGTATTAGTGTCACAGGTGACGCTAGTTAGGCAGGTAGGTATTTAGGTTCGCCGCAGCTTTTTATAGCGCCAGGGACCCCCATATACTACCGCATAAAGCCCCCTGATTGCCCCCTAGTTAACCCTTTCACCAGTGATCACCATATAACTGTTACAGGTGACGCTGGTTGGTTAGTTATTTTTTTATAGTTTCAGGGCACCCGCCATTTATTACCTAGTCTCACTAGTGTACCCCTAAATTTAGGGGTGTCTACTTTCCAAAATGGGGTCATTTGGGGGGGGTTTGTGCCATCTTGGCATTTTATGGCCTTCAAAACTGTAACGCCCTTAGAAAGCCTGAAGGCGGTGCTTGGTTTTCGGGGCCCCGTACGCGGCTAGGCTCCCAAAAAGTCCCACATATGTGGTATCCCCGTACTCAGGAGAAGCAGCAGAATTTATTTTGGGGTGTCATTTCACATATACCCATGGCATGCGTGAGCAATATATCATTTAGTGACAACTTTGTGAAAAAAAAAAAAAAAAAAAAAAGTTTGTAATTTTCCCGCAACTTGTGGCAAAATATAAAATATTCCATGGACTCAACATGCCTCTCAGCAAATAGCTTGGGGTGTCTACTTTCTAAAATGGGGTCATTTGTGGGGGTTTTGTGCCATCTTGGCATTTTATGGCCTTCAAAACTGTAATAGGTAGTGAGAAGTGAACTCAAAAATTTACGCCCTTAGAAAGCCTGAAGGCGGTGCTTGGTTTTCGGGGCCCCGTACGCGGCTAGGCTCCCAAAAAGTCCCACATATGTGGTATCCCCGTACTCAGGAGAAGCAGCAGAATTTATTTTGGGGTGTCATTTCACATATGCCCATGGCATGTGTGAGCAATATATCATTTAGTGACAACTTTGTGAAAAAAAAAATAAAAAAAAAAAGTTTGTAATTTTCCCGCAACTTGTGGCAAAATATAAAATATTCCATGAACTCAACATGCCTCTCAGCAAATAGCTTGGGGTGTCTACTTTCTAAAATGGGGTCATTTGTGGGGGTTTTGTGCCATCTTGGCATTTTATGGCCTTCAATACTGTAATAGGTAGTGAGAAGTGAACTCAAAAATTTACGCCCTTAGAAAACCTGAAGGCGGTGCTTGGTTTTCGGGGCCCCGTACGCGGCTAGGCTCCCAAAAAGTCCCACATATGTGGTATCCCCGTACTCAGGAGAAGCAGCAGAATTTATTTTGGGGTGTCATTTCACATACGCCCATAGCATGTGTGAGCAATATATCATTTAGTGACAACTTTGTGTAAAAAAAAAAAAAAAATTTTTTTTTTGTCATTATTCAATCGCTTGAGGCAAAAAAATAAAATATTCAATGGGCTCAACATGCCTCTTATCAATTTCCTTAGGGGGTCTACTTTCCAAAATGGGGTCATTTGGGGGGGTTTTGTACTGCCCTGCCATTTTAGCACCTCAAGAAATGAGATAGGCAGTCGTAAACTAAAAGCTGCGTAAATTCCAGAAAACGTACCTTAGTTTGTAGATGTGACAACTTTTGCGCAAACCAATAAATATACAATTATTGACTTTTTTTTTACCAAAGACATGTGGCTGAATACATTTTGGCCTAAATGTATGACTAAAATTGAGTTTATTGGATTTTTCTAATAACAAAAAGTAGAAAATATCATTTTTTTTCAAAATTTGCGGTCTTTTTACGTTTATATCGCAAAAAATAAAAATCGCAGAGGCAATCAAATACCATCAAAAGAAAGCTCTATTTGTGGGAAGAAAAGGACGCAAATTTTGTTTGGGTACAACATTGCATGACCGCGCAATTACCAGTTAAAGCAGCGCAGTGCCAAAGTGTAAAAAGACCTCTGGTCATTTACCAGCAAAATGGTCCGGTCTGAAAGTGGTTAAAGACTGAGTGAAATAATATAATTAAGAATATCTCCATTTGTCTAATGGCTTGTGTCCCCACTTCCCTATGATTTCCTCATATGTGCATAACCTATTTCCTTCCATAACATCCTGTAATTTAATATTGTCTTTCTTAACCCATCTACTATAATATACGTATTCCTCTTGACCTGGTATAAAAAATTTTGTGTCCAATAGTGGAATTAATGGTGAGTTGTGCTCCCAATTATGTCTCTTATTTATTGTGTCCCAGATCCGAAAGGGAACCTTTTATCAGTGAACTTGTGCTATACCCTAATTCTCTATATTTTGCAGGTATCCATATTATCTCCCCTAATTCCCTTCTACTTAACTTAATTTCTAATTCCACCCAATCCTTCCCCTTTTTATTATGTATCCAATCTGTGATTCGTGAAATTGCTATAGCCTCATAATACTTTTTAAAATCGGGCATTGCTAGTCCTCCTCTATCTTTGCTTCTTGTCAAAGTATTGAGAGCCACCCTCGCCGCTTTTTTTCCCATATAAATCTTTTAATCATAGTTTTTAGTTTATTTAGATAAACCTGTGGTAATAATATTGGGACCATTTGACATGTATAAGTAAATATTGGTAAGATAAACATTTTGACTACATGTATTCTCCCTATCCATGATAGTGCTGTATATTGAATCCTTTCCAAATGCGGTTTGATTTTATTTAGTAGGGGAATATAGTTGACCTCAAACAAGTCACCCATCTCTGCCATCAGTCTTATTCCCAAATAGGCTAGCTCCTTCCCACACCACCTAAAAGGCAATTTAGTTTGGAGGATACTCTGCTCTTCTGCTGGTATATTTAGGTTTAGAATTTCAGATTTAGTTACGTTAACTTTGAAGTTGGAAACTTTCCCAAATTTTGACAGTTCTTCCATAATCACCGGTATAGAGGTCCCGGGGTTAGAGATGTAGAGCAGAAGATCGTCTGCGAAAGCAGCGACCCTATACTCCCTCCCATCAACCCGTATTCCCTGAATATTTTGATTATCCTAATAGCCGCCAGGAGGGGTTCTAGCGACAATATAAATAATAATGGGGAGAGCGGGCAGCCCTGTCTTGTCCCATTGCACAATTCAAGGGGGCAGGACAGGGCCCCGTTTATTCTTATTTTGGCTTTTGGGTGGTTATACAAAGCTTCTATCCAGCCCCTCATCCTCTCCCCTAATCCATACCGTTCCAACACTTCAAATAGGAACCCCCAACTAACCCTGTCAAATGCCTTTTCAGCATCTATAGACATGAGTACCATGGGGGCGCCCTGCCTTATGATTTCTTGGCTTAGCATAATGGTCTTTAATACGTTATCTCGCCCTTCTCTCCCTTGAATAAATCGGACCTGATCCTGCTGTATCCACTCTGGCACATGAGGTCCTAATCGTTCAGCAATAATTTTTGCAAACAGTTTAATATCTGAATTTTGTAAAGAAATTGGCCTATAGCTTTCCACTGCAATCGGATCCTTTGCCTCTTTCAAGATCAGGACCACATGTGTCAGTAGTGTCTCTTCTCGAAATTGTTCACCCTTCCCCACTGCATTGAAATAATCGCATAGTTTTGGGACTAGCTGTTTTTGGAATTGCTTGTAATATGAGATCGGGAAACCATCGGGTCCAGGGCAACCTCCCTTAGCTGTATTTTAAATCGCCCACTCAACTTCCACCTTTGATATTGGGGCTTCTAATGCTTCCATTTCTATTTGCTTGGCCCTGGGAATATCTATCCCCTTCAAGTAATCCTTTATTTCCTCCCGTCCTGTTCTCTACATTGTTGTGCTGTCCGATATTATAAAAGGGCCCTATAATATGTATAAAACGTATTCACAATGTCCTCCGGCATATTTTGTATCTCCCCCTCCCCATTTCTCACTTTTGGAATAAAAGTTCTACTCCCCATTGATACCTTTCTCTTCCCAGGATATAGTGGGCAGCCCTCCTGTCCTGCTCTAAGCAGTCTTCTAGCTCTCTTTTTTTTATTATTAAGTCCTGAGTATCATGGAGTCCCCTTGGTCTTCTGCTCTGCTCCAATCTCTGGATTTCCTCATACAATAGGGTTTTCCTCCTCTCTCTCTCTCTTTTTCCCCGCTCCAATCCCTATTAGTACCCCTCTTATTATTGCTTTGTGCATTTTCCATAATAAAGGGCTGGAGATTCCCGGTGTATCATTCAGTCTAAAAAATTGTTCCATCTCCCGCGCAATCCTACTCACTGAATCCTTATCCTGTAACAGTGATTCATTCAATCTCCAATTCATCCTCGGTCCATAATCCTCCTCTATCTCCAACTGGATCATTACTGGTGCATGATCTGACACTGTTCCTATTTTTATTTCCGCCTTCTTAAGTGCCATCAGAAATGAATGTTCCAAGAAAATGTAATCTATTTGAGAGAAGGAACCATGGACCGAGGAGAAGCATGTATAATCCCTATCTTTTGGATGGAGTACTCTCCAGGTATCCTGTAGCTGGTATGAAGCTAAAGCCCTTAAAAACGTTCTCTGCTTGTATTCAGATGTCCTGAGTCCTCCCCCTGTAGTGCCTATTGTAGGGTTCATACTCCAATTAAAGTCCCCAGCAAGGATTAATTTCCCCTCTTTGAAATCTTCTATTTTATTCAATACTTTCTTTAAAAATATACCAGCATTCTCGTTTGGGGCATAAATATTTACAATTGTACATTTAAAGTTAAACAGCGTACCTTTTAAGCACAGGTATCGTCCCTCCGGGTCCACCAGTCGCTCCTCTAAATTAAACCTCATTCTACTAAAACCTATCGCAACCCCTCTAGAATAAGAGGATGGGGAATCCCCATAGATCCATACCGGGTAATTAACCGAATTCAATCTAACACCAGAAGTGCATGTTATATGCGTCTCTTGGAGGCATACTATATTTGCTTCCATATATTGCAGTTCATCATTTATCCTATATCTTTTCCTTTTTGTGTTTAAGCCCCTTACATTATAAGTAATAACATTGACTACCACCATACCTCTCTTCCGGGGGCCGTTCCCTCTCCATTTTTGGAGCGTCTAGTGGACCCAGTGGTACCTGTCCTTACTAGCCCTATGGGAGGACCGAGTGAGAGCCCAAAAAACAGCAAAAAAACATCCCCCCTCCTCCTCCCCTCCCCCCCTTGTCCTATAATGGAACGTCTCGTAAGACTAGGAAGGACTCTCCCTTTCCCGTTAAGCCTATGGGTCTGGTGGACCAATATTTGTGGTCGCCTCTCCCCCATAATGTCCCTGGGGCTCGTACCCTTATCCGTCTGAGACTCCCCCAGCCTTCCCTTCCTCCACCCCCCCACCCCCCCCCTTACCCCTCGACTCCCAGCACATCATTCTGAATCATCTCAACTTCAAGTAATTGGATTCTTTCGTCTCCAAGTACTCGGCCCTTCCTGCCTCTTTCTCCTTTGAGTACTATTCCCCTCGCCCCCTAACTCATCTTCGCTATGCCATTCTATCTGTGGGGTAGGTTGTATTCCTAACTGCTCACAAAATTCTTGGAAATCTTCTGGGAAGCATAGAACTGCCCTTCTTTCTTCCCTATGAGGCATGCCGGAAATCCCCATTGGTATGGGATATCGGCTGCTCTCAATAGTTCCGTTAGCGGTTTTAATCGTCTCCTTCTTCCAAGTGTCTCCCCCGCTAAATCAGAGTAAATCTGCAGTTCTACACCCTCATAGACCACCCCTGGCTGTGTTCTAACTCTTCTCATTACCTGCATTTTTTCTGCTACATGATGAAATCTCACTATGACATCTCGTGGGGCTTCTGATCTAACTCCAAAGGGTCGTGTCATTCTATGTATTCTATCTATTTTCAGTGGGGCTGTGACTTCCTTATGTAATAAGGGATTGAACATCTGTTGGGCTATCTCTCCAAGGACAGATCCGCTATGTATCTCAGGGTGGCCTTTTATTCGTAAGTTCTTCCTTCTGCGTCTATTCTCCTGGTCTTCTAACTTATATCTAATTGTTCTATTTCCCCTTCGAAGAGCTGTTACCTGCTCTAGAATTCCATCTATCCTTTGCTCATGGACCTCTACTCTGTTTTCGATCTCCTCCACTCTCCAAGACCAAGCCTATGTCGCTCCTTATTATTGCAATATCTGCCCTTAGAGAGACCTCCATTCTCGAAAACATCTCCGAGAGCATCTCCCTGATTTGTGGGAGCTGGGAGGTTTCCCCGTGTCTATCCAAAGCCCATTCTCCTGCCTCCATATTTGCTGCCCCCACCTTTCCTTGAGGTTCATTCTGACTATCTTCTAGTTCTAAATCACTATTTTGTGAGTTTACACCATTTTTTTTTTTACCTCAATTGGCTTTGTGAAGGGGTTTTTTGCCCCCCTACTCTCTTCCCCCTTCTGTCTACTTGGTCCCGAGCGGAGTGGTTTTTCTGTCCTGGTGCTACCGGCCTCTTCTTCTTCCCTTATACTAGAGTTTGCGGCCATATACTTTAGAATTCCAACCGGGCTTGCAGCTGGGGTTATTGGTTTATTTGTTTTACCCATTTTCCCTCTCATCTTGACGAGACAGAACTCCCCTCCCCCTACCTAAATGTCACTAGAGTGTTATCCGATCTTTATAAGACCCCCTACCCCTGCAGCATCAACCACAATGTTATTCAATTTGATTAGCGATGACCAATAACCTACCAACAAAATTTCATTAACATTCACTAATATCTCAAAAAAATAAAAAAAAAGGGAGAGAAGGGAGTTATTATTCAGTTACAGACAAGTCCTCTATCTTAGCTCCTCAGACATTGTTCACTTCCAAATATCCACAGTTTATATTGCTTGAATCAGAGTGCGCTTGGTAAGGAGTTTTAACTATTACATTGAATCCATCTTTCTACATTAGTAAATTGCCAATTACAGATACCTGAGAGTTGTATAAATTATATACATTCCTTTGACCGCTAGATATGCTCAACAGTGTCCTCAAAACAAAAAAGGAGAACGTCAGTCCACTTTCCAGCAACAGGAGCTATTGCAACAACCTACAGGTTCCTCCAGCGCCCGCTATTAAAAGTAAAGCATACTTCCCCCTGCAGCTTTTATTTGTATATGTATATAAAACTGTCCCTTATAATCAGGGGGAGCAACCAGGTGAAGCAAACTTCCAACATAAATTCCCTTTTCCTCCTTTTTTTCCTTTGCCCCCTTTTCTTCTCCCCCAACAGCACTTGAATATAGCACCAGTTATAAGGGCATTTACAGGTGAGATACTGTCCTTAGGGTATCCTCATTCAGGTCCATTTACTTAGTCCAGGGGGAAGGGAAGAGGTGAGGTGGGCTCCAATTTACCTAGGGGTATATCCCCCTATCTGGCATAGTGTCCGTGCCACCCTCCAGTCAGCAATAAACCACCCTGCATCCCCATCAGACTGCTTGCCTTACCGCTATCGCAGCTCCCTGAATCGACAAGCTTCCCTCTGTGCTCCGGTATGCTTGAGCAGGAATCTTCTCCGCTGACAAGGGGATGCTAACAGGATCACGTCCTGGCGTGTGGTGGCGTTCTCAAGGTAGACTACGGTTGTTTTCCCAGGCAGCCGAGCCGATAACGTGTGCTGGGGCTGAGGCTGCGATGGCAGGCCGGCTAGCGTACGCTGGGGCCACGCTGGCTGCTGAAACCGGCCCAGATCAATGCAGCGTCGCTGGCCCTCTCGGCGAGCCAATCCGATGGCACGCAACGCAGCCTCGAGTGTACGGAGGAGGGGAGACAGCGCGAGGTCCTCGGGAGGCTCAGCCGGACGGCTGTCTCCTACGTCATGACGTCACCCGGAGATCCACGTGTGTGACGCCTGGGACACAGAGTTTGATGTTTTGAGTTTTAGAGTTTATCTGCTAAGTTCTGTTCCATTGAGTTTGCACTTTAGCTGATAGTGAACACAAGAGTTGTGGACCAGATGAGGCAAATCGCCACTCAGTTACCTTATTGAGTCGATGCCCCGGGGTGAGTGAGGTACCCGCTCAACGCTACCCTTATCCGAGGTCTCAGTCTAGCATCTTCTCATGTATAGGTTCTCATCTGACAGCACGTCTCCCATTGCTTTACAGGGTCAGTCTTCCACTCCCCGCATATAGGCTGCTCATACTTGCGCAAGGCTTTGTTTAGCAATACTAGAGCACCCTATAATTACCTCTCTTCTTCTATCTTCGGTGCCTGCTTCTTTGTTACCTCAACTTCCTACTCCACCTTTCATATTTCTCTTTTCCCTTCCCTCTCATTTCCCTGCCCTCCTCCCATTTTTTTTTTTTTTGTTCTACAAAAGTGAGCAGTATGGCATCCTCTGCGAAGACTACTCTACATCACACCGAGCACGGGGGTTAAATTTATGTCCTTAAATGCCCATGGTCTGGCTATGCCGGAGCAACACTCTAGACTCCTCTCTGACTTAAAAAAATCCCACCCCCAGGTGGCGTTCCTGTAGGAGACCCACTTTAAGCAACGAGCAGTCCCCAGGCTTTACAAAAGAGATTTTCTCAAATGTATATCATGCACCCTCTCCTTTGACAAAGTCCAAGGGGGTTGGTATTCTTCTCGCTAAGTCGGTCCCATGGACCCTCCTGGAGGTATGTGCAGACCCACAGGGCCAATACTTGCTTGTAAAAAGGCTTCCTAACATACTAGCGGCCCTACGGGTATATGGAGAATTGTCAAACTTTAAGGTCAATTGTGCCAAGTCCGCAGTGCTAAATATAATGGTCCCAGACTTAGAAGTTCACAGTATGCTCACGTCCTTTGCATTTCAGTGGGCAGACAAATCAATACGATATTTGGGCATTGCTATCATGCCAGACTTGGCGCACTTGTATCTCTATAATTATATACCCCTGCTACATAGATTAAAAACAGACCTCCACAACTGGCACGCTCTAACATTGACATGGTTTGGGCAGTGCAACGCTTTGAAGATGCTGATTGCCGATTTGGGTTCCTTTGACATTCTTCAAACAGCTACGGGCGATAATTAGGGACTTCATATGGGTGCATAGGTCACCTAGGACAAAAATGCAAATATTATCTGGACCAAAGGAGAAGGGAGGCGTTAGCCTCCCTGATGTCCTCAAGTACTACAGGGCAGTGCACCTCGTGAGGATCGTAGACTGGCATTGTAATAAGGACTCCAAACAGAGGGAAGGATGGAGATTGAGGATTCCTCCATTCCTCTTAACTTCCCTGTGGTTTACTGCCCCCCTCCAGAAGACCTGAGGGATCACCCCTTGATTGGTGCCACCCTCACAGTAGCGAGGACGATCTTTCTTAGCATGGGTCTCTCACCACTGCCCTCCCCCATGACACCCATAATAGGAAACCCTGATTTCACTCCTGGTCTCACGAGCAGAAGGATGAGACAATTGACCATATTGGGGAAACACCATCTGGGAGATGTCTGGCCACTGGGGGAGCTCCCCTCATAGTCAGCCAATTCTAGACTCATAGACCCACCATTAGATAATCTCAGCACCTATCAACTCAGACATTTCCTGCAGGCTCTGCAGAAGACATCATATACTCCATGGGATCTCATCCCCTTTGAATTTTTATGCAGTACTGGGGAACCGTCTTGACAGTCTTTCTCTACTATATAGCTTTTTGACAACCCAGACCGAGGAACCGACCCTGACATTTGTCCACCAATGGGGAAAGGATTTAGGGATTCAATTTTCACCACAACAAATGGAAAAAATCCTAATTTTGCCACATAAGTCCATTGCAAACCAATACCAGGAAACTGGGTACAGAATTGTATCCCGTTGGTACAGAGTTCCCTATATACTCCATAAGATGGATAGAGCTATCCCTGATAAATGCTGGAGGTGTAATGCGGAAGTTGGAACTATTATCCACATTTTTTGGTTCTTGCCCAGTTCTGAGATCTTCTGGGAGGAGGTAACAACAAACATTCAAAGCTTGACCTCAGTAGAATTGAAAGGTAACCCAGCCGCATGCCTTCTTCACCTGACAGAGAGGCCCATTCGGAAATATAAAAAGACTTTGAAAAATGCAACTCCTCAATGCAGTGAGGGCATGTATCCCCATGTTGTGGAGGCAACCTCAACCACCAACCAGGGTCCTGTGGTATTCTAAAGTCAACTGTATCCTCTGCATGAAGGTATTAACTGCTAGTCTCCATAACATGGAGGAACAATTCCGAGACAAGTGGAAGCCCTGGAGATAATTCACTGGTACAAATACATACTTTCATACTTACTAATCCACCGAGCATCATACTTTGATGTCTGTTTGTAAATTGTAGGGAAGTAGGAGACCGCCTACACCCTCCCCCCAGGTTTGTTTGTTTTATTCTGTTCCGCCATCCCTTCTACTCTACTGCTCTTCTTTTTCCTCTTTTTCTCCTCTCTAATCTATGTCCCAACACCTCAGCCGTTACTAAGGCTGTAATATAATCGTAGTGATCATAAGCAACATAAAGATTAAGCAATTTCTGTTAGTAAGAGGACTGTAACTGATCCACTCATTTAACGGATTAACCCTCTATGTTCTGGTTAGCATGGTAATTGTTTACAGAGGCACCTTAGGCCTCCTGGTTTCCATGTTTATTTATGCTACTGTATAGACAAAGTAATTCTTAAATTGTCATCAACGATCTCTGCAAGTCTGGTTATGTCTTTTGCCCCACAGAATATGTTGACTAAACGTATACATGTATAAGAAAATGACATGACTTGTATTTCAAGGAACTTTACCATAAATAAAGGTATAAAAAAAATGGTTAGAGTTAGGGTTATGTTAGGGGGTTTTGATTTACGGTTAGGGTGTTGGGGTTAGGGTACTCACCTTGCTATAAATATATGGGTGTAGTTAAATAATTTTTTGGATTGTGTACGAAGATCTTCATACGTCACCCAGAATTGTCCTGTTTTGCCACTGTGATATTATTGGGTGAATCCAATAGCGACGCCTTCTCCATATCCTTTGCTTACACTCCTCCGCTTCCTCATCTAACATGCAAGAGACAGCAGCAATAAGAATTGCTGCTGCAAGGTAATGGCAAGCAAAAAACCTGCTAAGTTACCAAAATTCTATCACGAAGTAAAAAGAAAATGGAAGGCACCCTAGGAGGAAAAGTAATTATGTGACAAAAGCAGTTCGGTTTTCATTGGAATAAGCACAGATTGTACTATATGGAAATCTCCAGAAGTCCCAAGAATTTGCGATGAAATTGCAGCAAATCAGAAAAATTGCAACAGAATGGGAATTAACCCTGATACACCTCTTGAACAGTCAAAGCAACATATAAAAAATCCTGAACCCGCCTACTACAATATGAGTCCCTTGACCCCTACTGAACTACTCGAACACATCTCTCCTCCTCACCGATCTAGCATCTCCTAAACTTTTAACACATAACCAGAGTCTGCCCCTAAGAGGGGGGGGGGGAGTGGGAGGAAAGGAGAGACATAGGGATGAAGGCAAAGGAAAAAAATAAAAGAAAGGAAAAAGATACGGGAATGAAAAAAATAAAAAAATAAAAAGAGGGGGCGTGGCGACCGAGCGCCAAGATGGACGCTTGAGCTGAGAGCTCCGTTAGACCACCGGAGAGAACAACCCTATCGCAACTCCATCAGTGACATATTTCCACATAAACCTATCTACAACGCAGTGTAGACACCTTCGCTTCCACCGAAGATGCCAAAAAATAGAAAGAATCAACAACCACCGTGGAAACTTCCGAACCTCTTCAGAGCGCGCGGAATCACACAAAATGGCGCCGGATCGTGTGTGACTGAAATTCAGGAGCAGGCCTCGCAACAACCTCACCTCCGAACGACTTCCCTCAGCGGTTCCTCCTCGGGGACGAATAGCCCAACGACTAGAAGCCCAGCCAAACAAAGGCAACGGATATCTTCTCCAGACGCAAACCGAGCGGACCGTGACATGGAGGTAAGCGGATCTGCTCCTGTAGGCCATGCTATACATCCACCGGCATCCGACCTGATTGCGGCCTACCCCACATCCGATCGACCGGTCTCAGATACAGTCCTTAAGGAGATGCTGATGTCACTCAAAGCCTCCATACAAGCTGACCTCACTGTAGAAGTCACTAACTGCCATAGGGAAGTATTGGCCCTAGGTAATAGAGTGGATCAAGTGGAGCACAACATGGGGGGATGCACTACTTCCTTCAATACTTTAGTAGAGGCCCACAAGTCCCATGATGAAGAGATAGCATGGCTAAAGAGTAAAGTTGCAGACCTCGAGGACCGCTCTAGGAGGTGCAATATTAAAATCAGAGGTGTTCCTGAAGCCATACCTCCAAACCAATTACTGCAGTATGTACACACGCTATTCTCTACCATTATCCCTACATTATCTCCTCAAGAACTGACCATTGACAGGATTCACAGAATCCCCAAGCCAGCATTTCTCCCTGAAGGTACCCCTCGGGATGTTTTGCTCAAGATGCATTACTATCATATCAAGGAACAAATTATGACTGCGTTTCGTACTCGGGGCAACAACCTCTCTCAATATGCTGAATTGATCCTCCTCCCTGACCTATCAAGGCATACTCTGCAATTGCGCCAAAACTTAGCGACCATCACTAAGGCCTTGCGCAACCACAATATACCACACAAGTGGCGTTACCCAGCAAAATTGTCCATTTCACATGATGGTACTACGCACACAGTTACCACTTTAGCTGAAGGTATCGCACTCTTGCGTCAATGGGGCATACTTCCACAACAAAGCCCTCTGGAACCACCTGCAACACAACTACGCCCTATTCCAGATGAGTGGCAAGTAGTTTCGCGCAGACGTGCCCCCAAAAATGTCACTGATGGCAGTAAATGATCATACACCGCTGACAAATATGTTCTCTCCCTGGACACAAGGATTTCTTCATCTCTCCTTGTTCTTACCCCTGACATTTGTCATTTCTGCAGCTTTGTTTGCATATGGATCGCTTATATGAGTCTATTTTTACTATTCTATACGTTATTGTTTATTTTTGTGGTTACACCCTTTCTTTCATTAGCACTGGACCTACACATTATGGACCCTTCATCTCCTATCCTACTACATTTCTAACTACCATGGCAGCATCTCTTCTGTCAACCTCATGGAGATCAGATGACTCTAATAATTCTCGAAGGACACTGTGAGTACACCTACACATTTTTTCCTACCTGAAATATGACCATTACTTTTGTTTCCATTAATGCCAGAGGCCTTAACCACCCCGTGAAACGCTACTCGCTGTGGACCGAAGCTCATAAACTAAAGGCGGATATTTTATGTGTGCAGGAAACTCACTTTCAACAGGACAACCATCCCAAATGTACACACAAAAACTACCCACATATATTCCTGGCAAATAATCCAAATAAAAAAAGCGGAGGTGTTCTTCTTGCCATCCGTGACACGGTCTCCTTCCATCTTAAGAAATCCATCACAGCCGACAATGGTCGCTATATTATTCTCCAGGGTGATATTAACTCTAAACCGTACACCATTGTATCCATATACGCCCCAAACACCCGACAGATTAGGTTTTTGAATAGACTAATCCGTAAAATACAATCTATCCAATACGGTAGTCTCATTATTGGTGGCGATTTCAACCTCATTGTCGACTCACAACATGACACTTCTAATGTCAAACGTAACAACAACACCTGCCTAAATAAGGTCCTACATTCTGAAAAACTGTACGACGTGTGGAGATGCACACATGGCAACGAGAAAGACTTTACCTTCTTCTCCCATGTACATGGGTCTTATTCCAGAATAGACTTCTTTTTATCAGATCAATGGACCTTACAAAATGTTTCATCCTCTGAGATATATGATATTACGTGGTCTGACCATTCTGCCATATCACTTTCTATTCATGAGAAGGGTGTCTCCCCCTCGTCACCCATCTGGCGATGCAGTGTTAGATTACTACAGGACCCCGGTACCAGGGAACTGATTTCTCAAAGCCTTAAAACATATTTCCAACAAAATGAACATTCAGTAGAGAGTCCCTTCACACTCTGGAACGCCCATAAAGCGTTAATTAGAGGCATCCTTATCCAGCTAGGAGCTAGAGCTAAAAAGAAGTATACTGCAACCATAGACTCCATTACTTCCGACATCCACAATTTAGAAGCCCTTAATAAAGCATCTCCCTCTCACCAGCGGACTACTCAAATAACTTCACTTAGAGAAAAATTGAGAGATCACTTGGCCCAAAACTATGATTTCTACCTTAGATGCTTGAAGTTACGTACCTACGCCTGTGCAAATAGAGCAGGCAAATATCTTGCCAATAGGATTAGAGCAATACGCACCAAAACTAGGATTTCCCACCTGATACACCCTACATCCCATCATAAAATCATCAATCCTCAGGAAATCGCAAACCACTTTGCACAATATTACAGTGAGCTTTATAACCTTAGCACCGGCCCCCGCACTCCTCAACCTACTGTTCCCAAAATACAGCATTTCCTCAAAGATTTAGATCTCCCTAAACTCTCCGAAACACAGCTTGAATTGCTGAATTCACCGTTCACAAGTCATGAAATAACATCAGTCATCACTTCACTTCCTCATGGGAAATCCCCCGGTCCTGATGGACTAAATAATGAATATTTCAAAACCTTTTCCACTATTCTTTCCCCGCATCTCCAAAAGATGTTCACACAGGCAGCTCACTCAGCATCCTTTCCAAATGAAATGTTAAAAGCATACGTGACCACCATACCCAAACCTGGCAAAGATCCCACTACCCCTAGTAATTTTAGACCTATTTCTCTCCTAAATACGGATATAAAGATCTACGCCAAACTTATCGCCCTTAGACTGTCGGAGTTTATGCCTTCCTTAATTAAGAGCGACCAGATGGGCTTCATCAGGGGGAGACAAACTTCTGATGCTACAAGACGTATTATTAATATTGTTCATTATGCTAATTTAACTAAAACGCCTTCTCTGCTGCTCTCCATAGACGCAGAGAAGGCGTTTGATAGGGTGGAATGGTGTTATATGAAAGAAGTTCTCCAAAAATTTGGCTTTCACGGTCTCATCTCCAACGCAATGTTGGCTTTGTATTCCAATCCATCCGCCCAAGTCTTAACAGCTGGAATGCTCTCCACACCGTTCCCTATTTCTAATGGCACCCGTCAGGGATGTCCACTATCCCCAACCATTTTTAACCTTATGATAGAACCTCTGGCGGAGGCCATTAGATCCCAGGCCGATATTACTGGACACGTGTTAGGATCTCATAACCACGTTATCAATTTGTTTGCCGATGACGTTGTCCTGATGCTGACAAACCCATCCAGGTCTCTCCCCTTAGTCCATGAAACTTTGAAAAACTTTGGTGAGATTTCGTACTATAAAGTTAATTTCGCTAAATCATTGATTCTAGATTTAGGAATTGACAAAAGTATCAAACTCCAACTTCAAACCACCCTTCCGTATGTATGGAAAGAGGATAGCATACCCTACTTAGGTATAAAAATCACCAATTCCACGAAAACCCTAGTCTCTGTCAACATAAAGCCACTGCTAATAAAGATAGATGAAACGCTTAAATGCATAGCCAAGACTGAACTATCCTGGATGGGTAGATTGGCAACGTGTAAGATGTTAGTTCTCCCTCTCATATTGTATATGTTTAGATCCATACCTATACCTATTAGACATGTGCATTCGTTTTCGTCCGAATGCATTTTCGTCCGAATTTCAGCTATTTTCGTTTTCGTTTTGACAAACGATAACGAAAGCACAAAATCCGAAAAACGAAAGATCCGACATAAATAAATGCTTTATTTTCGTTTTCATTGTTACAACAGTTCGATATAGAATAGGAGATTCGACATGACTCTGACAACAATCTGTGTCTATAAAATGTGTAAAATGGACCCTCGCACCACTATGTGCTAGACGTGAAATAAATCTACGTGCATAACAAAATATAATGTAACAATCTGTGGAATAACAAAAGTGCAAGTGCTACTAAATAAAACAGAAAATGCAGCGGGACAAAATAGTAAACACAAACTATCACTTGAATAATTAAAAAAGAGTCCTGCGCAAATAATGCCACAAAAAATGAATAATGTATAAAAATGTGAAAAAAACAAGAGTCAATGAAAATATTTCAAAATAAACACACCAATAGTGTAAGTGTGTAGTGAAAAAGCACTGGAGAAAGAACAGGACCAAATGTTCCAAAAGATCAGGCTCCCAGAACTCTCACCTCAGAGATGGAATAATAAGGCAAAAGAAAGTAATTCCAATGGACTTCTCCTTCACTTCTCTGTACACAATCATCAAATGGTATAAACTTCTACCACTAGAGGGCCGATTCAACCTCTTATGAGTAATGCTGCAGCATATGTATCCTCGTGGTAAGAAACTTAAAGAAAACACAGAGGGGAAGGGGGAAGGGAGAGAGAAAGGGGACTCCAATAGTGTAGTGGTTTCCAAAACTGAATAAATTTATTTAAGAGAAAGCAAATGGACTCTCACATTTAAAAAGAAAATATCAAACAGAAAGAGATCTGGCGTGTACAGCCAGTCTTACGCTTGTTCCGGTATTCCTACGGCCACTCCTTACGCGTTACGTCACCACGTGACTTCTTCATGTCCCCTGGGGCAGGTCCCGGGTCCCCAAACACTTTTTAGGACAGTAACTTGCAAATTAGCCTTTAAAATTAGCACTTTAGATTTTGAACGTTGGAGTCCCATAGACTTTAATAGGGTTCCAAAGTATGCTATATAGTTAGCTCCGTCGAATCTTCTTTATACATTCGACAGACACCATAAGCCTTCCAAGACAGATTCGACCGTAATTCATGTGGATTTTCGGACGAATGCAATTTTTGAACGAAAAACGAAATAAATAAAAACGAATTTCGGGAGTAACTAAATAAATTAAGTTTTCGGACGAAAACGAAATTCCGAAACAAAATATTTTACTCTGCACATGTCTAATACCTATCCCAACCCATTTCCTTAAGACCTTGTCTACTACTCTGTGGAAATTCATATGGAATGGTAAAAAAGCTCGCTGCTCTCCTAGCAACCTGATCCCGAATAACCGAGTAGGTGGAGTGGGACTAATTGACGTTTATGATTATTTGTGGGCATCTAGACTAGACCAACTCCAACACTGGTTCAAAACTATAGATTCACCACCTTGGGTTGAGCTGGAAAGGCATATGGCCCCAATGCCAGATCTAGTGGCACTACTCGTGAGTGATGTCTGGAAACCCTGGGCTCTCCATTCCATGGCTCCCACCCTCATAGCCTCCCTACAGGCATGGAGGTTCTTCCTACATCATACCCATAAATCTCAAAATGCTGTGGAATACAAATTTCCGCTTAGCCTGCTCGAGCATAAAATCCCTATGCTGTCCCTAAAGCAGTTCCCCAACCACGGTATCCATACCATCCAAGACCTATTGTCTAATGGTACAGCTCTTTCCAGCACACAGATTATGGCTCAATACGATCTCCCCAACAAGTACCAATTTACATGCATCCAAGTGGCACATTTTCTGAAACATAACCCTCCCCCTACAATAACAATGCCATCCAGTGCATGGAACTTCTTAACTCGCGAACGCCCCACCAGGAAAGGCATTTCGCTTTTCTACTCCCTTCTACACGATAAACAATCCTTTGTGAAAACAAAATCGATTAATAAATGGGAGGCAGATTTAGGGAAAACATTTACGGATGATCAGCGGACAACTACATTTCGAGAAATCCAAAAAGCCTCACGTTCTATTAATCATTGGGCAATGACCATTAGAATTATCAACAGGTGGCAATACACACCGTGTAGACTGGCAACATTTTCTCCATCTGCCCAGAGCACGTTGGAGAAATTGTGGACAGCCAGGACACCTACTGCATATGTTTTGGGAGTGCCCCAATTTGGTTAGTTACTGGAACCAAGTGTTCCAACTAATAACATCACTCACGGGTATCGTCACTCGCCCCAATCCATCCCTAGGGATCTTACATATGGGTATTGAACAATTTCCACATGATATGCGGATTGTTATTTCCAACATCCTTCTTTCTGCTAGATCCATGGTATTACAACATTTGAAAACTGCCATGACGGTAAACATCTCTGACCTAATTAGAAGAGTGAACAAACACCACACTATAGAGCGTGCTCTTGCTATTAATACATTGAAGTGCGGTCTATTTGATAAGCAATGGAAAATTTGGACCAACAAATATAAGAATTCTGTGACCTAGATCTTAATCCTGATAAGATATATTCTGTGTAGTAACCAGTATTTGCATTACTGTTTGTGTAACCACCTACTTATCCATTTCTTTCTCGTTTTTTTTTCTTTTTTGTTTCTTTTTTTCCTACCCTTTCTTTCTCTCTCCCCTCTTCCCTCCCTCCATTGCATTGACTGTTAATTACAACTGTAAAGTCAAAATGTCCTGTACCACTTACCTTTGTATCACCTTTATAAAACAATAAAAATTTATTGATAAAAAAAAAAAAAAAAAAGGAAAAACCTAGAGTGGACTACTTAATCTTCAAAGAATGAAACTGAAGCTGCCTGCAGTGAGAAAGAGTGACGCCTACACATTTGTTTCCTGAAGAGGACAGCACTGGCTCCCTGCCCCTTGAACACTGCTCTTCCCATACCTCCTGGACCTCCACCCGATATTCCTCACACTGTAGCTCAATATCAGACTCTTCAAATGACTTAAACTTTCCAAGCACAGTGTACCTGGAGCTCCTCAATACCTCTCTAGAGCCTTCTGAAACTGCAGTAGTGTAAAACTCAACCCTCCTCTGAAAGAGACTAAGCTCTCACCATCCCCTCTCCTGGACTTACTCCTCCTACCTCCCTGAATTAATCTCTTGCTTTTCTTCTCCCATTGCCCCCTTTTGCTTTTCTTTTTTGCCCAGTTCTTGTTTTCAGGATAACAAGAGTATACTTTTAAAAATACAACATATGTTGCACTATAAACCCTCTCTTCCACCACAGGAACCATGGCAACTTCTCCGCCTAAGGCTCAGTCATGAGGATGGGTCTGGAGCACCAAAGGGGGTAACGCTCAGGTAAGACTGTCAAATAAACTGAAGGCATCCAGGTATTCCCCTTTCCTGATGTAGCAGGTGGCTGCTTCTTCAAAACATGGCACTTCACCCCCCACTAATAACCCATAGAATACTACTCATAAGATTTCGCCATCCAAATCAGGGCTGGGCGTGACCCCCACGGAACATAATTTATGTCTACTGCTTCACACGGGTATAGTTATACTTCTAGTTACCACTAATATCCTGGTTGATGATGTTATTGTTACTGTCGTGGAACTTGTTAATACACTGTTTTCTTGCCCTGTGTCATGTAAACCTCAAACCATCAGTTTTAAATCTTTAAGTTCAAAGTTGAAAAACACTGTACTGAAATCCAAATCACAGAACTCCACTATCACCGCTTGTGTCTCTTGACGAGGTAGAGCCCCTCCCACATCCCTATACACTCCTATAGACTAAAGCCCCATACACACTATCAGATTTTCTGCTGACTTTTTCCTTCAGATTTACCAAAACCATGTAGTACAAGGGCCTGCCTGATTGCATACAAATTGAAATTCCTAAGGTTTGACCTCATATTATATGGTTTTGGTAAATCTGAAGGAAAAACTTAGCAGAAAAACTGACAGTGTGTATGGGGCTTTAGAATCCTCTCTCACTATACAAATACTCCCAACTAGACCTACTCCATTACACAAAACGTTATCGCTATAGCCATGACACCAGATCCCTGACTAGCTATCCTGGGAGACCAGGGGGGACAGTTATCCCCCACCTGGTATCCGACAGCATCCACTATAAAAAATAATTTTCTACACTTATAGACCTCCTAGGGACACGAAACACACCCTCTTGTTGATTTCCACCTACCACTCCCCCCCCAACAGCGGACTCTGATAGACACCGCTGACACTAACCGGAAACCCCCCTACTTTTGAGTGGGGTTGCAAGTCAATCCCCACTTACGGTATAACGTCATGATTCCCCCCTCCTCAACATTGGAAACTGCCTAACCCACCACAGCCCACCCCCCCCCCCCCTTAGACTCTTTCTACCTCCTCTAATCACACACCAAATCCCTGTACCCCCTCCCCCCCCCACCTTCCAGCGTCTCTGACTTCCCTAATCCACTATAATTGACTGGACACTCTCCCACCTACGCATAACATGACATCACTTAAGACTAACAACTCTAACCTCTCCCTAAAACTTGTATCCCTGAAAGCCATAGGCCTAAACACTCCAGAGAAGCGCTCCCAATTACGAACTAATATGAGAAGCATGAAAGCGGATGTAATATTCCTTAAGGAAACCCATTT
The DNA here is from genome assembly GCF_037356315.1 of Lithobates pipiens. NCBI lineage: Eukaryota > Metazoa > Chordata > Amphibia > Anura > Ranidae > Lithobates > Lithobates pipiens. The sequence goes on along the minus strand of NW_027507748.1, from coordinate 288,492,283 downwards.
AGCTCCAAAAAAATACCATCTCTAACAAATAGGTTCTACCCCTTTAGCTACCAGTCCACCTCCCCGATCTCAAAGTCCAAAGGAGCCTCAATACTCCTCTCTAAAAATGTCCCTATCGACATCACGGATAAACTTGCTGATGACCAGGGCAGATATATCTTTAAGAAGGGCACATTTAAGGACAAACCCATCACGCTGGCAAATATATACAGCCCAAACAAGGCACAAGTCCCTTCGGACTATCACACAACAGCTAGCTAACTTTCAAGAGGGGATGCTTTCCCTTGGTGGTAACTTTAATATTCCATTAGACCTTCTACTGGATTTCTCCACTGGACACTCCCACCTTCCCTACTGAGCCCTCAAACAAATCAAAAAATGCTTTCAAGACTTACACACAAACTCACAGTGAACTAATAGAAACGCACACCCAGATAAAAGAGGAATTTGGCCAAAATCTCAAGAAAAAATTCACACTATCTCAGAAACTCTTTCACGGATTTGGAAATAAATGCGGCCACCTCCTAGCACAAACCCTGCACAAGAAAAAAATCTAACATTATGGTTCACCAACTACGTTCCCTTACAGGCAAAATTATTACGAATAACCTAGAAATAGCAGCAGACTTTGAAACATACTAACCCTCTTTATACAATCTCAGTAATTCCGACCCAAACTCGTCATCACCCTCTAAACGCATAGGTGAAATAAAATCATTCCTAGCCCAATACTCCCCAAAAAAGATATCTGACGCTGCCCCACACCTCGAATCGCCGATCACTGCAGCTGAGTGGAATCCGGTGATAAAACAATTGAAACTAGGAAAGAGCCCAGGCCCTGATGGCCTTTCCGCGGTTTATTAAAAAACATTCTCTGACACCCTTCCTAGATGCCTTCAACTCCCTCTCCTCCGCAAATCCTCTTTCTAGGGAAATGTTGGAAGCCCACATTGTGGTCATCCCCACAGAATACAAATACCCAACGTGCATAACTACAGACCCATATCTTTACTAAATGCGGATATCAAGATTTTTTTTCCCAAGATACTAGCAAATAGACTCTTTCCACTACTCCCCTCTATCATTCCCCAAGACCAAGTAGGATTTATCCCCAGCCGAGAAGCCAGGGATAAACACCATCAAGCTACACCATCTGATGGCGCACACAAATCAAAAAAGCTTTTTTCCTCTCTCTGGATGTGGAGAAGGCATTCGACAGAGTGTCTTGGGAGTATATGAATGCGGTCCTCCAGGCAATAAGCCTGGGTCCGCATATTTCAGACCTAATCCTCTCACTTTATACGGGCCCATCGGCCAAAGTCAGAGTAAACACAAATCTGTCAAATACCTTCCCCATCCATAATGGAACAAGAAAAGGGTGCTCCCTATCCCCCATTTTCTTCATTCTCACGCTTGAGCCATTTCTCCGTAAACTGAGATTCAACCCCCGATATCAAGGGTATCCGAACTCCCAAAAAGGAGTATAAATACGCTGCCTTTGCAGACAACATTCTGCTATTCCTAACAAACCCAGTGACCTCCCTACCAACACTACCAATTCAAACATTTCCACCTACTATCCAACCTAAAAATTAATTTCTCAAAGTCCTACACCCTCAACATGTCCACCCCTAGTTGCTCATTGCAAGGAAAACTTCCCATTCCAATGGAAACGGGAATCTATCACATACTTGGGTATACAGCTCCCATCCAAGCTTTTTGACCTATACACACTGAATCATCTCCCCCTCCTAAACTGACTATCTTCTGACCTTAAATCCTAGAACAAACCCTTATTTTCATGGTTTGGTAAGGTGGCAGTGCTAAAAATGAATGCTCTACATATTACAAACAATTCCTATATAACCTCCACCCGCATTTTTCAAAACATACAGAAGAATTTTCTCTAGATTCCTCTGGGGGGACCGCAAATCCAGAATTAGTAACTCTCTACTTAACTGACCAAAATGACTTGGAGGTACAGGCCTTCCAGAGCTCTTAAACTATCACACAGCTACCCACCTCACAAGAATAGTGGACTGGAACGTTCACTCTCCCCAAAAAGACTAGGTTTCACTGGAAGCATCTTTTACAAACATGTGACTGGACTTCCTTCCATGGATCCCCCAAAGCAGATCCCCCAGAATATAAAACACCCCTTAATTGGATCTATCCTAGAATGCTTTCGAAAGACATGTCACAAAATCCCAATATCTTCCACTCCCAGTCCGCTAACACCGGTTAAACTAAACCCCGACTTTCCGCTAGGTATGCATAGCCAATTCCTCATCGACAACTGGCCACATGACCTTATGAGGGCATACCAGTTCTTCCACCAAAATAAACCCCTGTCCGCTTCCCAGCTATCCACCCAATTGGCCAAACCACCTATTGCTGACACACTTTCTAAAATCTTTGAACAGAGATATGCAATGTTCAAGACAGCTCACGCCCTTCGAAAGATTATGCATCCAACAGACACCACAATCCCACCTAATATCTTGATCAACAACTTGATCCAGGATCGCCCTCACCTGCCACCTGCCATACTCTGAAACCCACTTTCACCCTGCCCCCCCTCACGAAACCATTTAGCAACTCACGCATACTCCTCAGACTGGGGACTCCCCCTGGACATAATGGGCTATGGAAATCAGAGACGCCCCCTTCCCCCCACTTACTCCCGACCCTCCCCCCTCATCTTTCTCTCCCCCTACCCATCCCACACCTTACCCCTAACATACTAGCATGATCATCCCATCTACACACACCCTCTAACCAACACAACCTATCCAACAGATAAGCAACTATTCCATCTCCCCCTTTACAAGGTCCAAGACCAGAAAACAAATCTCACAACAAGAGCGGGAGATTGTCTGACCACCTTTCCATTCACTCGAGCACATAACAAGATTACCTCTAGCTTTTCAGAACTCTCCTCTACAACACATCTCCCCATAACTAAATCCCTACTGCATTATCTCATGTTTCTTCTATAAGTTTCCACTCCTTGTCACCCGCCACCCTACCCAGAATAGCAGGCTAGGACATATCCCCAAACCCTTATCCACTTACTATACTATAAGCCATCTAATATTGTGGTAGTCTTTGGCCTTGTAATCCCCCAACATGTATATATTTCTCTTGTTCAAGATACCTGTCAATGTTTTCTTATTTTTCAATAAAAGTAAAAATTTTCGGGGAAAAAAAATGGGAATGAAATCGCAATGCCAAATTGCACTCAAAACACACAATTTGGAAAATGCATCAATGAATCAGGGTTTAGGTTGTTATCCCTGGTGTTAATTTGTTATCAAGCTACTCCCTTCCTTTGTTTGTTTTTACTGTAGAGCCACCTCTTGAAAGTATTAGTCATTTTTTTCTCACGCAATCTGATTTTTCTTTAACTTGTTACATTTACCTCCCACACATCCTTCACATGGTGGAAAAATCATTATTTTGAACCCAAAAATCTGAGCCCTTGTACACACGGTCGGACATTCCGACAACCAAATCCATTGGATAAATTCAGACGGATTTAGTCGGGAAGTGGTGTTGCATTCACACGGTCGGACTAAGTTGTCGGAAGTTCTGGTTGCCAAGAACGCGGTGACGTAAGTTGCGTATGAAGGGACTAGAAAAGGGAAGTTCAGCACCATGTCCGGCACCCTTTGAGCTCCTTCTGCTGATCTTGTGTTTATTGCGTGCTAGTAGAAGTTTGGCGATAGACGATTCGCCTTTTTCAGATTTGTGCTTCAGTTCGTTACTGCTCTTCAATTTGTGCTTGTCTGTGCGTATCTGATTATCAGTGCATGTAGTCAGTAAGCATTTCTCATTGTGGACTTGGTATAGTTGGGCTTTTAGCTTTGACACAAGCCCGGTCCATGAACAGGGCGAGGAGTTTGTTGACCAAGAATTGGTTGCGCCAGCGTGACCAGTTCTCACACATGCCTTTGCTCCGTGAGAATAATCTGATGATTTCAGGAATCTCCGGATGACGGACCCCATTTTTCACCATCTGCTGGCTTTGCTGTCCCCTTATATCACCAGGCAGGATACCTGCATGCGGCAAGCCATCACTCCGGAGCAGAGGCTCATCGCCACTTTTGCGTTGCTTGGCGACAGGGAGAAGCCTTCAGGACCTAAAGTTCTCCACAGGCATCTCCCCCCAGGCTCTGGGGATCATTATTCCAGAGACCTGTTCTGCCATCATTCAGATCCTGCAGAAGGACTATATGAAGGAAAGTTTTATCCTTTAACATCACATTCTATGTATTTCATGATTGCTAATGTCTTGGATTTCTTTCCTCATTCCCTAATTACCATGATTGCAATATGTTCTAATTGATATGCTGTGCCCCTTTGTCCTCATGCATGCTGGAAGCTTTTCAAGTTCCTGTTTTGTCCTTCATGCATATTTGCCTTCACTAACTTCCCCACCATGCTCTTCTGGGCCCATAAACCTATAGTCTAGTCACTTAGCAATGTCTTTTGTCAGCTCCATAGTATTGCTTTCCCCTAAACACCCCCTAAAATGTCTACAAATGTTATGTGTGTGCTTAAATTCATGCAGGAGTGACATTTTTGTTTAGGTTGGGCCAAACTCATTAGGAAACCCCTCCCCCCAACTGCTGGGTCAGCTGATATCAATCCTCTATCTGCTGGCTTTGCCAAACCCAATACACACTCTACCTACCTTTTTTCTGGTCAGATTTATGGACGAATTCACCAAAGCATGTAGTGCAAGGGCCTGCCTCAATACTTTCAAATGCTACAGTTTATTTTATTTCTACTATTATGTTGATAGGTAATAGCAGAATGTCAAAATGTGTTTACATTTTATTTTTTTGGTATTATGACACTTCTTATCTGTCCGGTGGGATGCCAATAGGTGTAAGTAAGGAGGGGCTGCCCAAAGTATCACACACTATTTATGCATTCATCTCTCAATGAAGTGGAGAGGGTTACCTGTCCACAACATCCCCCCTCATTTTTTGCAAGGGCCCATCAGATGGGGGGATGGGGGTGGGGGAGGGATGGGGGGGGGTGAAGACTCTGATAAGGGGACCTTATACTTTAGGCTTTAAATACTAATTTCCCAAAATGTTATACTGATCTTGGCCAAAAATGTTGGTGTCTAATCTGCTTGCAATGTTGATGTGCCAAATTACTAATTTTTTTTCTTGTTTCACTCCAGTGTTTCCTTCAACGCCACAGGAATGGCAGACTGTGGCCTCCCACTTTTCCAGGCATTGGGACTTTCCCAATTGTGGAGGTGCAATTGATGGGAAACACGTCCGCATCCCACCCCCCAACTCGGGGTCCTACTATTATAATTACAAGGGGTTTAATAGTATTTGATGTTGGCGGTGGTGTCAGTGACCTATGACTTCCTGTATGTGGACGTGGGGCAAACTGGCCAGATGTCGGATGGTGGAGTGTTCTCACGGGTGGATTTATACTGGCTCCTCCAGAGTGGCAGTCTGGGCTTGCCACCCCCAAAGGAGAATGTAGAAGGACTCCCGTTTGTATTCGTCGTGGATGAGGCGTTTGCCCTGGAAAACCACCTGATGCGGCCTTTCCCCGATGAGGACCCTCTCCCCGGATCAGAGGACCTTTAATTTCTGGCTGGCCAGAGCCAGAAGAGTCGTGGAGAACACTTTTGGAATACTGGCCAGCCGGTTCCGCCTTTTTTTAACGCCAATCCACATGGCTGAATATAAACTCAATCACATAGTGCTTGCCTGCTGTGTTCTGCACAATTTCTTGAAAAGACATTCAGCAAACTATGTGGTCTCAGCTGGCCCAGATGCAGACTTGCCAGAAAATGACAATCGCACGGCCCTTGAAGCTGCTCATCCTGGCTTGCCCCCCCCAAAGCGCCCGCGAGGTCCGAACCCAATACATGGAGTACTTTGTGGGTAGGGGGGCCATTGATATGCCAGACAATGTCTGAGAGGCATTTTTGTAATACATTTTTCTTTGAAACAACAATAATCTTTGATTTCATTTACTGCTTGGCTTGGTTTTAGGTGTCTCCTAGGAATTTTAGCTTTTTTTTGTTGGGCCTTTTTCTACAACAGTGCAAACCCAAGTTCTGAGTGAGATGAGGGAACAGTCTCTTCTTCAGATAATCTTATGTTGTGGGTCTGCTACACACACACCTTGTTGTTGTTGCTAATGTATGTAGTGCATTACTGACAAAAATATTGCTCATTTTCAGCACCATGGCAGAAATATGTGGGGTCAGGAAAATGGCATGATTGGGGAAATGTACACATCACTGTGGGTGTTATTTACTAAAGGCACATCCATTATGCACTACAAGTGCACTGCAAAAGTGCACCTGAAACTGCACTTGGAGTGCAAAGTGGATTTGACTTTAGTAAATAACACCCATTGCTACAGAAAACAACAACTTTACTCCAAATACTGCTTTTGCGCATTGAAAAAGGAAGCCACACATTGTTGATAATTTCACTTTTTAATCAATGCACATTCAGATGTGCATTTAGAAAAGGGTTTTACAACAAACCAACATATTGGGTGTATCAAAAACATTATTTTCGGTAACTTTTTTGTAACTTGGTGTTTTTGTTTAAACAGGCATGTATCAAAGCATAACATAGAGAACACAGGAACTTACAAAGTTCAACTTTGAAAAGTGAAGACAATATCAGACATGAGTATGTACAAACTGGGCTGATATTGCCTTCATCACATGGGGTGTCACCCCTGGAAAAGCCAAATTTGGAAGATGCACACAGTGCTTCAACATGTGCTATCTCCCATCATGGGGGATCAATGTACATGTTTTGGGGGTGCAACTCCTTCATCTGAGCCACTTTCCACAAAACACGCACATTGATCCCCCATGATGGGAGATAGCACATGTTGACACACTGTGTGCATCTTCCAAATTTGGCTTTTAGTAAAATACAAAAGTTGTTTGGAAAAAAAAAAAACCCAGCTTCTTTACAAAGCTGCAAGAATGAAGAGAGTGTGCTGCATGAAAGAATTTTTAGCATTGCAGCGTGACGAATGTGCTATATCGATTACGAGCGGTAGTTTTACCTGAGTGAGCGCTTCCGTGTCCTAATTTGATTGTGAGCATGCGTGGCACCTTGTCCGTCGGATGTAGGCTACACACGATTGGACTATGTCCGATCGGAGCATGTTGTCGGAAAATTTTATAGCCAAGTTGGAAAACTTGGTCCGTCGGATACTCCGACGGAAACAGTCCGATAGAGCCCACACACGGTCGGATTATCCGACAACACGGTCCTATCGGACATTGTCCATCGGAATATCCAACCGTGTGTACAAGGGCTTTTAGTGGATGTATTAAGCCCGCGTACATTGTAGGATACTGTCTTTAATGTGGTCATCCTGTATCCTGACCGTCCCGCCTCCCACTTTCATCTTTATATACCCTTCTCATCATAGGAATCCCCATTCTTTTGTCTGTCCTTCGTATTAACTGACTTTGCCGGTATTCAATGAACCTGTGCATTTGATGTTTTGGCTCTTCTGGGCGTTGGTATGATAGTACTTCTAGTAATCCTTTTAACTTGGAGAGAGATTTCATCTGCCATCTCTGCTGGTTTCCTGACCCTATGTATTCTCTCAAACTTGATCTTTACTATATCAATCCCCAGCAGCAGACCAAAAACGTTGTCCATTTTCTCTTGTAGATCCTTACCTGATGACTCTGGTAACCCTCTAATCCTTAAATTTTTCGTCCTGCTGCTATTTTCTGGTCTTCTATTTTGTAGCGTATAAACTTTTGTTCTCTCTGCATCTCTTCCAGCTGTTTCTTTAACTCTATCATGGAAACCGTCTGGGAGTCCAGTTTTTCCTTTGCTTCAGCTCTTGAGTACATGATTTATGTCCTCATGCACAGACACCAATTTCCCCTGTGTGGTCTCTTGCAGCCTTGCAAGCATCTCAACCATCTCATCTTTTGTTGTAAGATACTTATCCTAACGTAATCTGGGTTCACCAGCGGCTTGTGATGGAATATTGGTGTCTGCTAAGGATCTTCTATCCCCCGTTTTAGGTGTTGCTTCTGATACTTTACTTTTGGCACCAGTCCGTTTACCCGGGGACTATCTTTGCCATTCTCCAGTGTCATGTATTTCCTAATTGTGCCGGGACTAGCACTTACTTTGGGAGGGTTTGTGACTGCCCCCTTCATAGACCTTCCCCTCATTCTATATTTGGGCTAGGAGTTTACACAAGGTACTCAGGAAAAAAAAAAACAGAAGAAAATCTGTTCCTTGACCCTCCAGGTGAGAAGCTCCGCTTTCTTCTCTTTACCTTCCTCTCCCCTCTACTCCTCCACCAGGCAGTATATTATGAGCAGTTTATACAGATTGTATCAAAGTCTAATTCAACTGTGTTCAGCAGTAGATCAATTCCGATCATACAAATATCCGGGTCTTGGTCACTCTTAGATGCTCCTTTAGTAAAATATGTCCTCTAGACATGTGCAATTCGTTTCATACGAATCTCAAATTTGTACGTTCGGGAGGATCCGAAATACGAATTGCCATGCGTCTGAATTTTGTACGAAATACGAACTTTTGTTTACAAATTTCGGATCAGTCATCGTCGTCGACTCATTATGCTTATTATGAGGGGCTCCCACCATCCCTGTGCTATGCTGACTTCCTGCTTGGGTTGTACCCCTGCTCTGCTCATTATGAGGGGCTTCTACCATCCCTGTGCTATGCTGACATACTGAGCACAGCAGGGGTACAGCCCCAGGAGGAAGTCAGCACATCACAGGGATGGTTGGAGCCCCTCATAATGAGCACATGGCTGCCATGCACAGCTGCTCCAGTTTTTGCCTGCTCCAGTTTTGATCCCCCGCACTGTACGGGGTCACTGGAAATTGTTTGGTGTTACCACGCATGTGCTCTCTGCACATCCCTGGTGACCCCAAACAGTGTGGGGGATCTATCAAAACTGGAGCAGGCGAAAACTGGACCAGTGGTGCATGGCAGACAATCCGTTTCTCTTCAATTTTCAAATCTTAATGGAACGAACTGAAGAGAAGCTGATTGGTTGCCATGGGCAACTGCTCCAGATTCTGTTCGCTCCAATTTTGATCAATTTCCCTTAATGTCTTTTTATCTGTTCTAGCAGTCATGTGTAAATGAGAATGGTGGGGGCACATCAGGGCACATTGGACACATAAGGGCATATTGGAGCACATCAGGGCATATTGGAGAAGATTGGGCCACATTGGGGAACATCAGGGCACATTGGAGCACATTGAGGCACATCAGGGCATATTGGAGAACATTGGGACACATTGGGGAACATCAGGGCACATTGTTTACCAACCAGCACAGGAAGCGTGTGTAATAAGTTCTCTCTCCGCTGCTCCCAGGCGGCCCCTCCTCTCTTCTTGTCCATCCTAGATGATATCACAAGCAAATAGCAATGAGAAGCGAGGTAAGGGATTGTGTGGAGGGACAGGGACCAACTAAGACCAAATGGCCATCTTTGCTGCAGACAGTCAGTTCAAGGAATGTTCAGAGTGAGGGAGGGGTACCCCAGCTTTGGCAAATTGATTTTCAAAATGCTAACTACTCCATTAGCTGGGGGGACAACTGGGATCTTTGGGGTGACAGGATGTTTCCCTTCACAGAAAACACCCGCTCACTCTGGACACTTGTCGGAGGGCAGGACAGTAGCTCCTTGGCAATATCTGCGAGGGCAGGCCACTCCTCGCTCCTGCCAAAAAAACACTGTGGGGTGCACTGGTGGGGCTGACAAATAGGACATGACAACCTCCTTTGCTGATATGGGTTTCTTGGGGCGCACTATGCTGGAGGTTCCCATTAGGGTGTCAAGTGCCTCAGCCAAGACAGAAGATCCTCCGCTGGCAGGAGCTCTGCTCACTTCACTAGATGATGCATGGGAGAGGGGGTCTTCAATATCCTCTTCCTCCTCTCCTAGCCTTACCATCTGACTTTCCCTCTGACACACCCTGTCGATTAGTCTGTCCCGCCATGTTGTCAGAGCACTACAATGCACAGCCATTTTGCTCTTGATGCGAGGGTAACACATGGCAGCCAGCATCAGTTCTGGGCAAGAGGCGGTCAACTCCTGCGTGCACCTGCCCAACTCCATCAGAAATGTGTTTAGCAGAGCCAACACATCAGGTTGAGGGCCACCACCAGTCAAAGGTTCCTCAGCCGACTTGAACCATTTCAATTTGCTCTGAAGGTGGTTGAAGAGTGGGAGCTGGCATCCTCGCGGCTTAGGTGTTCTGTGACAGAGAGGAAAGGTTTGAGGACTACCACAATCTGCCCAATTATGGCCCAGTCCTCCCTGCCTAAAGGTCTCTCTATGCCAATGTTATGATCACAGGCCATGGCATGGAGAGCCTTCTGCTGCTCAAGGATGCGTTCCAGAATTGCTAGGGTTGAATTTCACCTAGTCCCCACATCCTGTTTTAGGCAGTGTTCTGGAAGGCCTGCCTTCCTCTGTTCCACCCTGAGGAGGTGGCTGTCCCTCACACTCCGATGGAAGTGGCCAGCCATCTTTCGACAAGAGTCCACCACTTTGGACAGCCTTCCATCGCCGCCAGAAATGGTCTCCACCAACCGAAAAAACTGTCAGTTACCACCTGGTGGAGAAGGTGGGCTGAGCAGCGCACACCCACAAAACTGCCATCTCTTACAGCCTTGACCATGTTGCTGCCTCCATCAGTGACAACATAGCCAATCCGGTAGCTGCTGTCTGCCTGTCCAAACCACTGCAACAACTATTTCTGCAGGGCTTGCAGGATGTTTTGCGCTGTGTGCTTTTCATCAAGCACATCAGCGTGCAGGAGGAAGGAACGGTGCCCGTTTTGTCAACTGCTGACAAGGATCCAGATGTTTGAACTACATCATGGGACACCTTGGCCTGCCACCAATGTGCCGTCAGGGACAGGAAAGCATGCTGGGCACTACACGTACTCCACAGGTCAGTGGTCAGGTGCACTGCCTGTCCACCTGCCCTTCCAATCTCTTCCTTGAGCACCCCAACACAAGACATGTATAAGGCTGGCACTACAGTTTGGCTGAAGGTCTTATGTGATGGCTCACGGTACTGTGGTGCAACAGCTTGCAACAATTGCTCAGGGCTCACCTTCCACCATGTTGAAAGGTGCTCCTCCAGCTGCAATGAGCTGGCCAATCAGGCATGTTATTTTACGTACCTGCACCCAAGACATACCCTTACTGAAAGCCACCAAAATCTTCCAGGGTGGCCTGGCTGGTATGGATTGGATGCGGGATGGTAACAGCATTCTTTTCTGCCTTATACCGGCTGGTGGTGCTGGCACTCATGGTGGCTGTGGCGGTGCCACTATTGGTGCCCCTTTTGGTGTTTGGAGGAGTGGCCATAATACTTTTCTCCCCTAACAGCACTGCATGTACTGGTTCATGCCACTATTACTGAGATGCCCTATGTCTCAGCCCCGGCTGACCTCCCTGCCACAGTAAAAATGCTGCCAAATGCTGGAACGGCAGCCACCACCAATGACACTGCCTTATGGAATCCCTTCCACTGCAGTGGTCACACTCTCTTTCTGAGGTTCGGCAGGAGCAGGAGGAAGAGACCTGAACATCCCAAGTATTTTGGGTGCTGTGATGGATTGCAGCCTAATGGTTGCATTGGCCCATTCTGATGCTGGAGGCTTAGAAAGCACTTGGGCAGGGGTCTTTTCAGAAGAGAAAAGTAGTGGGGACTGAGGGGAGATACTTTCTGGGCTGTCGGTGGTGCCAACATGGGTAGAGGGCTGGAAATTAAATTTGTCTACAACAATTTCAGGAAAGCCTGCTTCCACCTCTTTCACGTTGCCAAGGGAACTCTGTCTGCTTGCTGATCACTGCCAAGCTCCCTGTAGTGCTGATGGTGATAGCACTGACAGCAATGGTGGTGGTGACATCATCATGAGCCTCGGCCTCCTGACATGTTTCCTGCTGCCTGGCCAGGATCTCCAGCTTTGGCTGCAAAAATGTATGTGCACTGGCAACCCCATTGGCCTGCCCTCTTCCATAAAATGTACCAAAGGGCAGCATGCTACCAGCAGCAGTGGCAGAGGTGGTAGCGCCACTTTGCTATGAACTGTGCTGCTGGTTCTAGGAGGTAAATCCTGGAACAGCTGGCGACGTGCAAATATCTGTTTGCCAGGCTCTTTACCACCAGCAGTCTTCACGCCCATTCGCCCCAGCTTTATGGGAGGTGAGCTGAGCTCCGAGGGGCGCAGAGACAGAACTTCCCACCTGCTGCTCATGTACACAGCTCATAGCTCTCCCTCTCCCAGCAGCACTCTTACTGCTTTTTTGGCCTTGTTTGCTGCTAATTTTTTCCTTTAAAAGTTAGAAAAATGTAGACAAAAAAAATATGATTTTGATTGCAGCAAACTAACACCAAAATCACCAAAATGTACAAAAAAAATTATACCAACAGAAAATAACAAAATATTAACTAAATGAAACAAGAAATGAAAAAATAAAAAAGAAGCTCTCTCAAAACCAACCAAAAAATGAGTAAAACCAGAAACTAAACTAACAGATGATACACTCACAAACTACAACAGATATAAACTAAATGAACAATGAAAAACGAAGGATTGCAAAGATATTCGCTCAGATGCACAGACAAATAATCGTGTGATCTGCTCCACGACACTACCTGCCTGGAGTTTGCATGTTCTCCCTGTGCCTGCGTGGGTTTCCTCCAGGTACTCTGGTTTCCTCCCACAATCCAAAGACATGCAGGTAGGTTAATTGGCTTCTGTCCAAAATTGGCCCTAGTATATGAATGGGAACCTAGGATTGTGGGCTCTTTGAGGGTAGGGACTGGTGTGAGTGTGCAGTGTACAGGGATAGGGACAATTGTAGACACTCACTCAGGTTGAACTGGATGGACTGGTGTCTTTATTCAACCTTACTAACTATGAAACTATGAAACACTAACCCACAAAGGGAAGTCACATGATCGGGCCTGCCCTGTAGGCCTCAGCAGCAGAAGAAAACCTCTGATTCGTCAACCAAGTCACATGTTGTTTCCATAGTAACGAAATTTGGACAGAAAAGTGAACGCATGTAACGAAAATTCGTATTTCGGATTGGAAATTCTTCAACGGACTTTCGTATTTTGGATAAAAAGCAAACTTCCATCAGCATCGACTGTCATATTGAGGTATATATATTTTTGCCTTTAAATTCATTGTAAAGAACGTTCGTACAAGTTAACGAATCTAAATTGAATTTCGGACACGAATTTACAAAGTATGAATTAATTCTAATACGAACCATAACAGAACGAAACAAATTTATTGACGGCGCCCATGTCTAATCTCCTCACAGTATCCTCTCCCCGTTCGGCGAAGTCAGAACTCTGTGGGCCGTTCGTGCCAAATTCGTGTGGCGCCCACGGCCCACAATGCACTGCGCCATTGCAGTGCATTGCTGGCTCATGATTGGCCAGGCATGCACTGTGACCCCGCATGCTTGGCCAATCACAGCGCTGGCAGTGAGGAGAGGCATCCTGCCTGTGGCCAATTATAGCTCAGGGTTTTTTTTTGAAAAATATGTTTATTAAAGGTTTCATAACAAACAACATAGAAAAACAACAGTGCTCACAGTATACAAGAGCTGTTCATGACACAGAGATAGTCAATGCAACATAATACATCAGTAGTCATAGTAAAAAGCAAAAAGGGTACTCCACTGGCGGCCCCCATAGCTCCTGTCAGCATATACAATCCCCCATCTTGTTTCATAAAAACAAGAGACAAAAGACAGCTCCCCCCAAAAAGGGGAGGGGAGCACATATAGGGCAGTACAGAACAAACGGAACAATACCCTCCCGCAACCACAACCACCATCCCCAGCTAAGCAGTTTCGGGGTCAGCTACCCAAACATGCCAGACCTTATCGTATTTCTTTGGACATCCCCGATGCAGGTAAGTATCTTTGTAAAGGGGAAGACTGTTATTCACCAGGCGCTTCCATTGCACCACGGATGGGGGATCTGCCTTTTTCCAGTGCATAGCAATATTTTTACGAGCATAAAAGAGTAGCAGTCCAGTCATCGTGCGTTTGGCCGTGGACTGCACCACGGGCTCAATAAGTCCCAACATGCAGACCTCCATGGCCAGAGGCACCGTAGTCATGGTGACCTTGCTGATCAGATGTAACACTGACTCCCAGTACTGCTGGACCCTAGGGCACAGCCAGAAAATATGTGAAAAGTCCCCAGGGGAGGCACCACATCGCCAACAGCTCGGAGAGTGCGTAGGGTTCATCCTATGGAGTCTGTACGGGGTGTAGTAGGCCCGGTGCACAATTTTAAATTGAACAAGGCGGTCCCTAATAGAGACCAGGGAGTTAAAAGGAAGGTCCCACACATCATCCCAGTCATCCGTGTCAAGTGAGGGGATGTCAGTCCGCCACCTGGCCCAAAGTTTATCAAGAGCCGGCAGCGACACAGTTATGAGATGGGAGTATAAAACCGAAGTAGGTTTCCTGTCACAGTCAGTCCTAAGTGTGTGTTCCAGTTTCGATTGTGTCAGATTGCAGGAGGAATCCGGGAATTGTGCTGTGAACGCGTGGACCAATTGAAGGTATCGGAATAGATAGTGACCAGGTACATTGTACTTGGAAATTAGGCTGGTAAAGGGGAGTAAAGAGCCCTGCTCCACAACATGCGACACAAGCTTAATCCCTAGCTTAGTCCATGCGCATGGGTCAGGGATCTGGTATAGGTGAGACAGGCCAGGATTCAGCCACAGTGGGGCATTTGGGGACACATCAGAACGTTCACGTCTCTCCAGGGCCAGCCCCGCCCGCCATGCTCGCAGAGTAGCGACCATGGAGGGAGTCAAAGAAAAAGGAGCCCGAGGGCCCCGGTATATTAGGAGCCTGAGGGCCTCCAACGAACCCAGAACAGAGGCCTCTAGAGCAGTGGAGGAGTTTGTTTGGTCCGGCTGCAGCCACCAGGCAACCGTGACTAGCTGTACGGACAGATAGTATTTGTAAGAGTCTGGGAAGGCCATGCCCCCCTGCGTCTGTGGTCTCATCAGAGTTGTCAAGCGGTACCTGGGTGATGAGGAGCCCCAAATAAAGGAGGAAAAAATCTGGTTCAGTTTTTTGAAAAACGACTTAGGCAACCACTGAGGTGAGTGACGAAACAGGTAAGTAAGTCTGGGGATGACCTTCATCTTAAGGAGATTTATACGCCCCCAGAGCGATAATGGCAGGTTACTCCATGATTTAAGCTTGGCCTGAATATCTAAAAAAACCGGGGTAAGATTGAGTGTAAGGTAATCCGACGCCAAGTGAGAAACCTGAACCCCCAGATACTTAAATGAGTCAACCCAGACAAGGGGATTGTCCGAGAGCGAAGTGGCCCTTGCCCCCTGATCAATCGGGAACAGAAGAGATTTGGACCAGTTCACCCTGAGACCAGTGACCCTCGCATACGTATCCAGCACATCCAACACCCCCCTCAGTGCAGGACCAGCATCATTAAGAAAGAGCAGCATGTCATCTGCGTACAGGGCCACCCTCTCCTCCAGCAGCCCAATACGCAGACCTGACACCCGGGGCGAAACACGCAGTGCCTCAGCCACAGGCCTTAATCGCAAGGGCAAACAAAGCCGGAGAGAGAGGGCATCCCTGCCTGGTCCCCCTAAAAAGCCTGAAGGGGGCGGAAAGGGCTCCCCCCAACTGGACCGATGAAGTCGGGCTCCGATAAATCACCTGAAGCCAATTAATAAACAACAAGGGGAAGCCCATTTTCCGCAGGGTTCCCCACAAAAAAGGCCATTCCACCGTGTCGAAGGCCTTCTCGACATCCAAGGAGGCCACCACTCGGGTTCCCACGTTCAAATGGTGGGCGTGAATGTTAGTAAAGAGTCTCCTGAGGTTAATGTCCGTAGACCTACGGGGCATGAAACCAGTTTGGTCAGAGTCTATCACCGAGGGGAGCATGGGGTAAAGTCTACGGGCCAAAAGCTTGGTCAATATTTTAAAGTCAGAGTTCAATAAGGCTATGGGCCTATAAGAAGCACACGAGGTGGGGTCTTTAGGGGCTTTGTGAATCAATGTTAAATGGGCATGGTACATGGAAGCAGGCAATGCACCAGCAGTCAGACAGGTAGTATAGAGCTGAGCCAGTAGGGGCGCTAGAAGAGCCCCGTGGGCCTTGTAGAAGGCCATCGGAAGTCCATCCGGCCCCGGAGCCTTACCTGGGGGAAAAGAACTAATAACCCCCAGGACCTCCAGCGCCGTAAAAGGTCGGACCAGAGTCTCCCTTTCCGAGTCCGAGAGCCATCCCAGCGCCAGCTGGTCCAATAAAGTATGAAGTGACTCAGGTCGAAAGTCGGTGGGGAGACCTGAGGAGTACAACTTTTCATAAAAGGCGCTGAAAGTCCGCAGTATATCCGAGGGGGAGGTCACGGTGTCCCCATCCGGAGTCTGCAAGGCAGATACCAGAGTGAGGGATCGGTCATGCTGAGCCATCATCGCCAACAGACGTCCATTCCTATCTCCTTGTTCAAATACCCGCTGTTTCCCCTTATACATGTCAAGTCTGGTAATTTCCGTCAGGTGTAGCTGCAAGTCCCTCTGAGCTGCCATTAGTAAGTCAAAATTTACAGGGTTGGGGTTCGCCGTGTAAGTGGCATTACAATTATCAACGGCTTGTTGTAATGAGAGAGTCATACCCGTCTGTTTTTTCTTAATATCAGCAATACAGGAAATATATTGGCCCCTGGCATAAGCCTTAAAAGCATCCCAAACAGTTGCAGGGGAAGAGGACCCCACATTCACCTCCCAAAATTTCGCCAGATGTTCCGGCAATTTGTCGGACAGGTCAGGATGCGAAACCCAGTGTGCACCCAGCCGCCAAAGTGCCGCGTTACGGGAGGCCGGGGAGCGAAGCACCACCGTCAGCGGGCAATGGTCAGACAATCCACTGGGGAGATAGGACGCCTCCAACACGTCCGCTAACAGTGCAGGGTTGGAGAAGGCCAAGTCAATCCGGGATGCCGTCTTGTAAGAAGCTGAAAAACAAGAATACGCCCTCTTGTCAGGGTGCCTCCACCTCCAGACCTCCTCCAAACCAACCGCCCGAGCCCATCCGGAGAGCTCCAAACACTGCCTCTTAGCAGGCAAAGGCCTGTCCAGGTCTGGAGACAGGGTGGCATTGAAGTCCCCCATCACCAGCACCCGCCCAGGACAGAAAGGTGAAATTTTGTCTAAAACATCATACAGTAATGTGGATGAGAAAGGGGGGGGGGATATAGAGATTCACAAAAATGTATCTTTGAGAATACAGGGTAAACACTAAGATCACAAACTTCCCCAGGGGGTCCGTGCGGACCTCTTCAATAACACACGGAAAATTCCTGTGAATAAGGATTGACACCCCCCTGGCGTAAGTGGAGTAAGTGGCATGTATACCCCGTTGTATCCAGGGTTTCTTAAGAGTGAGGACCTTGCTGCCTAAAAGGTGAGTTTCCTGGAGAAGGATAAGCTGGGGGGAATGGGTTTTCAAATATTGGAAGAGCAGGGCTCTCTTAAATTTAGAGTTCAGGCCTCTAACATTCCAGGAGAGGACAGTAAATGAATCCGAGACCTGGCTAGCCATTCGGTATATAAAGGAAGGGGGAGCAGGAGAATTGGGGAGGCCCATCCAGGGGCACCCTGTAAGCAGCAAGATCATAATTACATTGCAGATAATACCGTCAGCACTGAAACACAACATAAAACACAAACAAACAAATGCAGTTGCACATAGAACTGTGGAGGCCCAAACAGGCTCCAAACTACCCAGGCACGGAGTGCCTTTCCTACTATATCCCATCGCTCCCCCTAAAAAGAAAAACGAGGGGGGGTCTGGGAATAGTTTGTCCCCAAACAAAAGAAAGTCCTATCTAACAGGTGCAAGCGTCTCCAACTGGGACCCTACACCGTCAGTGTTCGCCCCAGTTCCACTGGTCAAAGACACATGGCCAGGAAGCAAGTCAAAACGAAGGGGCGCGAACCATTGACCAGAAAAGGGAAAAAGCAAAAATCAAAAAGTACATAAAGAAAAAAAAAAAAAGAGGGGGGGGGAAGAAAAGACTAGGGAGAGGGGGGGGTGTGGGGGGCGGCAATCACGCCGCAGTGGCAGTACTTGCTTGTAGTAGTGTGTGTGTGTCTTCCGCAGTCTGCTGAGTAGGCCCGCTCCTGCAAAAGTGCCCAGCAGATTAGTAGTGGCATCACAGCCAGGTGTGCAGGAAAAGAAAAATAAAGACTCAGGGGAGTAGGTGCCGGAGCAGGCACATGGTAGGTGGCAGCACTCCGATCCCCGTGTTCAGGCAGGATGAAAGATGAAAGTCAGCAGGTGCAACGGCCACCTGGCAAGGATCCAGCAGGGGAATCAAAGAAGGAGTAGAGCACCAGGCAGGCATTGTAAAGGTGCAGGTGGCATCCGTAGTGCGGTGCAGCTCATCTGCGGCCATCCAACCAGGACAAGGCAGCTTCTGGGTCCATGAAAAAGTGTGCACGATCATCAGTAATCACCCGAAGTTTACTGGGATACAGGAGGCTATACTTGAGGCCCTCATTTCGCAGGCGCTTCCTGACCTCAGTAAAGGAGCGCCTACGGTGCTGCACTTCAGGGGAATAGTCAGGAAAAAGCATTATCTTGGCCCCATTAAAGAGTAGATCTCGCTTTTCTCTGGCCGCCATCAAGACCCTATCCCGGTCTCTGTAGTTTAACAGCTTAAATAGAAACGGCCGCGGTGGAGCCCCAGGGACAGGGGGAGTAGGAGGGAGTCGGTGCGCCCTCTCCACAATGAATGTAGGAGGCAGATCAGGCAAATCCAGGAGCGTCTTAAGGAAGGCCTCAGTGAATTCAGCAGGCCTCGCACCCTCTGCCTTCTCGGGGAGGCCTATGACATGGATATTGTTCCTCCTGAGCCTATTCTCAGTATCTATGGACTTCTCCTGTAAGGCTTTAACTTGCAACTGTAATGCACGGAGCTCCCGGGAGTCAGCTCTGGTGTTGTCCTCTAGCTGCGATATGCGGCCTTCAGCCTCTGTAAACCGGGCCCTAAATTTGTCCATGTCATGCCTAATGAGGCTCACATCGGCCACCAGGTGGTCAATTTTCACCATCACCGAATCCCTGCCCTCCTTGATCGCTGCTAGGAGCTCAGCGTGGGAGTCTGCCTGGGATGGAGGAGGATCAGCGGCTGCCTGAGAGCCGACAGACATCGTGGCGACGGGGGACCTCGTGGGGAAGATGGCCGCCGCGGACCGGGCCTCACCTGCTGCGGACGAACGGAGCCTTCCCGGGGGCTGCGGAGAGGGCCGCGGGGTACCGGAGGTTTTCTTCCGCCCCAGGGTGTCAGAGGGAGAGGCTGTGCGATGAAAAAACAGCGCTGGAAGTCGACAGGATAAGCGGTGGAGTGGAGCTCAGCAGTCACACGTCTGCTCTTGTTCACATCCCGGCCACGCCCATAGCTCAGGGGGTTTAGTACATGCCCCACACTATTTAAGGCCGCCAGCGTGGCGGCCTTGTGTTGTGTGTTCCGGCGTGCAGGGAGAGAAGGATAGGCAGAGACAGTTTGTTCTTTTCCCAGGCATCTGCAGGAGTTAGTGGGTGTTGTGTGCCTCCAGCATAGTATACATCTGTATCTACCCTTTATTGCTGTTGTTCTCTAATACAGCCATCTGCAGGAGTTAGTGGGTGTTGTATGCCTCCAGCACAGCAGAGTATACACCTGTATCTACCCTTTATTGCTGATGTTCTCTCATATAGGCATCTGCAGTAGTTAGTGGGTGTTGTGTGCCTCCAGCACAGTATACACTACCCAATTCCTGGTTTTCTCATCTCCCTGCAGGCCATTACTATGTCTGGAAGGCCAACAAGGAGAGGCAGACAGTTACAAGCCAATAAAAGAGGGCAAGCAGGCTCTGTGTCTAGAGACAACAGTGCTGGTTGTGGACGCGGTTAGGGATGAGCTTCGAGTTAGAGTTGAACTCATGTTTGACTCGAACATTGCCTGTTCGGCGAACAGTGAACAATTTGGGGTGTTTGCGGCAAATTCGAAAAGCTGGGAACACCCTGTACAAGTCTATGGGAGAAATCTAAAATGCTAATTTTAAAGGCTAATATGCAAGTTATTGTCCTAAAAAGTGTTTGGGGACCTGGGTCCTGCCCCAGGGGACATGGATCAATGCAAATTTTTTTTTTTTTTAAACGGCTGTTTTTTCGGGAGCGGCGATTTTAAATAATGCTTAAAGTGAAACAATAAAAGTGTAATATTCCTTTAAATTTCGTACCTGGGGGTTGTCTATGGTATGCCTGTGAAGGGGCGTTTCCCTTGCTTAGAACTGTCCCTGCACAAAATGTAATTTCTGCAGAAAAAAAAAAAGTCTTAAAATCACTCGTGGCTATAATGAATTGTCGGCTCCCGAAATACAGAGAACACTCATTGAAAGTCATTGATTAAAAAAAAAAAAAAAGTGTGGGGTTCCCCCAAATTCATTTACCAGGCCCTTCAGGTCTGGTATGGATATTAAGGGGAACCCCGCATCAAATTTAAAAAAAATTGACGTGGGGTCCCCCTAAAAATCCATACCAGACCCTTTATCTGAGCATGCAACCTGGCAGGCCGCAGGAAAAAAGAGGGGGGGCAAGAGAGCGCCCCCCCTCCTCAACCGTACCAGGCCACATGCCCTCAACATTGGGAGGATGCTTTGGGGGTCTGTGACCACTCAAAGCACCATGTCCCCATGTTGATGGGGACAAGGGCCCCATCCCCACAACCCTGGCCGGTGGTTGTGGGGGTCTGTGGGCGGGGAGCTTATCAGAATCTGGAAGCCCCCTTTAACAAGGGGACCCCCAGATCCTGCCCCCCCCTGTTTGAAATGATAAGGGGGTACAAAAGTACCCCTACCATTTCACAAAGAAAGTGTAAAAAAAATAGTTAAATAAGACAAACACACTTTTGAAAAATTCCTTTATTAAAAAAATAAAATAAATAAAAAAATAAAAGATTCCAGCGGTGGTA
The DNA here is from genome assembly GCF_037356315.1 of Lithobates pipiens. Lineage (NCBI taxonomy): Eukaryota > Metazoa > Chordata > Amphibia > Anura > Ranidae > Lithobates > Lithobates pipiens. The sequence continues at coordinate 288,471,204 of NW_027507748.1, read as the reverse complement.
ATCCACTCTTGCTATCCAGCGAAGGATGATCATCTCTCCGGGGTCCAGCGATGGCTGATCTGATCCAGGATGGGCGATTTTCAGTCCATCCATGCATCCATCTTCTGTATCCACTGCCGGACACACTGCTGGATGCCGGCGCCTGACGTTTCTTATATTAGGAGGGCGGGGGGCCATCTGTCACCTGACCCCGCCCCCTCTGACGCTAGTGAGGGAAGCCAGGGCTTTCCCAATGACGTAGGGGTGAACCCGCCCCCCTCTGATGTAACGCAGGTTTCTGTCACTCATACGTCATGCAGCTCGTTGGTAAGCGTACCTTAACCACTTAAGCCCCGGACCAATTGTCAGCCTAAGGACCAGAGGTCGAATTACAATTTCGCACTGCACTGCTTTAACTGGTAATTGCGCTGTCATGCAATGTTGTACCCAAATGAATTTTGCGTCTTTTTCTTCCCACAAATAGAGCTCTCTTTTGATGGTATTTGATTGCCTCTGCGATTTTAATTTTTTACGATATAAAAGGAAAAAGACTGAAAATTTTGAAAAAAATATATTTTCTAATTTTTGTTATCAGAAAAATCGAATAAACTCAATTTTAGTCATACATTTAGGCCAAAATGTATTCAGCCACATGTCTTTAGTAAAAAAAATGTCAATAAGCGTATATTTATTGGTTTGCGCAAAAGTTATAGCGTCTACAAACTAGAGTACATTTTCTGGAATTTACACAGCTTTTAGTTTACGACTGCCCATCTCATTTCTTGAGGTGCTAAAATGGCAGGGCAGTACAAACCACCCCAAATGACCCCATTTTGGAAAGTAGACAACCCAAGGAAATTGCTGAGGGGCATGTTGAGCCCATTGAATATTTTTTTTGTCCCAAGTGATTGAATAATGACAAAAAAAAATAAAAGTTTACAAAAAGTTGTAACTAAATGATATATTGCTCACACATGCCATAGTTATATGTGGAATTGCACCCCAAAATATATTCTGCTGCTTCTCCTGAGTACGGGGATACCACATGTGGGACTTTTTGGGAGCCTAGCTGTGTACGGCACCCCGAAAACCAATCACTGTCTTCAGGATTTCTAAGGGTGCAAATTTGATTTCACTCCTCACTACCTATCACAGTTTTGAAGGCCATAAAATGCAAATATAACACACACACACCCCCCCCCCCCCAAATTACCCCATTTTGGAAAGTAGACACCCCAAGCTATTTACTGAGAGGCATGTTGAGTCCATGGAATATTTTATATTTTGCCACAAGTTGCGGGAATATTACAAACTTTTTTTTTTTTTTTTTTGCACAAAGTTGTCACTAAATGATATATTGCTCACTCATGCTATGGGCATAAGTGAAATTACACCCCAAAATAAATTCTGCTGCTTCTCTCGAGTACAGGGATACCACATGTGTGGGACTTTTTGGGAGCCTAGCCATGTACTGGACCCCGAAAACCAAGCACCGCCTTCAGTTTTTAAATATAAAACGCTACCAAAAAAAACTGTTAGCGATTGCAGGGATCAGGCCTGACTCTGCAAACGCTGCAGTTATGTGTTTAGTGTTTTGTAAGTGACAGTGATCGATCGATACTGCACTTGGGTGGGCTGGGCGGAGGGGCAAAACGCAGGTGCTAGCAGGTATCTGGGCTGATCCCGCTAACAATGCATTTTTTTGGAACCCTAAACTGCTGGGGACCCTAGTATAGATCTGATAAGATCAGATATTGATCTGTTCAGATACTATACCACTACGGGAGGTGTATGCTTTGCACATGGGTGTTAGCAGTACTGGCACTAACCTAGCGCTGCCTGGGGCGACGCAGACCCTATCTGACCCTAAAACCTAATTGATATCACCCACCGGGTGATCGAGGGGGTTAAACCTTTATTGGGTAATAGATGGTGGGTGCCCTGATGCTATAAAAAGCAAACTAACTAACCAGAGTCACCCGTAACACTTATACGGTGATCACTGGTGAAAGGGTTAACTAGGGGCAATCAGGGGGTTAAAATCTTTATTAGGTAGTATATGGGGGTCCCTGACGCTATATAAAAACCTGACGGGGAACCTAAAAAATAACTAGCTACCTAGCGGCACCAGTGACACTAATGCAGCGATCAGAAAAACAATCGGGGGGGGGGGGGAGATCGGGGGGTGATTTGTGTGCCCATGTGTACCTACATGTCAATTTAGTGATTGGTGCACTTACCATCTCTTCTCTCCTCGCAGTGTGGTCAAAAAGACCGCCCGAGGAGAGTGACATCACTTCCTCTTGCCTGTGTTTACACTACACAGGCAGAGGAAGCTTCTCATTTGCCAGGAGCGATCGAGAGGGGATTGCCAGAAACCAACGGCCATCCCCTCATCCCGGATCACTCCTGAAGCGAAACAGACTGCCACAGCCAGCGGGAGTTGGTCCATTCGGACCCCCCAACCGATGGAAGGCAAGCACGTATGGGTACGTGCTTGTGCCCGTACATGCCATTCTGCCTACATATTTTTACATGCCGCGGTCCTTAAGTGGTTAAAGACCCACACCAAAGAACAAAGCGGACTCCTCCTTGCTCCTCATCAGCTGGGATCTCTAACCCCACTAGACCTTCAGTCTGAAACCTGCACAAAGGAATGAAGGTGTAGAATTCGGTGTGTCACAGAGAAGTACTTGCGGGCACTCTGCTAGCAGTACACCCACGTTCGAATGTAGCAGGCAGATTTACCTGCTCCAGCTGCTGGACCATTGAAAGAAGTTCACTTCCAGCCATCCACATGCCCAGCGGTTGAATGCTAGCTTTGCTAAATTGCTAGCACTTCAGCTGCTGCCTTTTCAGTTGGTAGACATGGCCCCCTTCCGTGAGTTTGTGCAATGTGCGGTTCCTCAGTGGCAGGTCCCCAAACGCCACTTTTTCTAACAGAAGGCGATTCCGGCTCTCTACCGGCATGTAGAAGGCAATGTACATGCCTCGCTGGACAGGGCGGTCAGCGGTAAGGTGCATATTACTGCTGACTCATGGTCCAGCAGGCATGGACAGGGACTTTCACGGCCCATTGGGTCACTCTTCTGGCAGCTGGGAAGGATGCAGGACAAGGTGCAGTAGTGTTGGAGGTTGTTCCGCCATCACGCCTCCAAAATGCTACTACTGGTTGTGACACACCTCTCTCCTCCACCCCTCCTCTTCTTCCTCCATGGCCTCTTCCAGTGCTCTGTCGGCATTCAAGGGGCTACGCAATTACGCAGGCAATAAGATGCCATGCCATGCTTGCGCTGGTTTGTTTGGGGGACAGGAGCCACATTGGGGCAGATATTTTGTCAGCTCTGCAGGGGCAGGCTGAGAGTTGGTTGACGCCACGCCAGCTTAAACCAGGAATGGTGGTTTGCGACAATGGCACCAACCTCCTCTCCGCCCTCCGACTGGGACAACTGACCCATGTGCCCTGTGTGGCTCACGTCTTTAACCTGGTGGTGCAGCGGTTCTTGGGCAGGTACTCAGGCTTACAGGATGTCCTGAGGCAGGCCAGCAAAGTCTGTGTGCAATTCTTTCAATCATTTAATGCCAGTGCTCAGCTGGCTGAGCTCCAAAAAGGAGTTGAACCTGCCCCAGAACTGCCTTATATGTGACATGCCCACTAGGTGGAACTCAATGTTGGCCATGCTGCAGCGGCTGCACACGCAGCAGAGGGCCATCAATGAGTACCTGTGTGACTACAGCACCAGGACAGGGTCAGGGGAGCTCAGTTTTTTCTCACCATGCCAGTGGGGCATCATCAGGGATGCGTGCACTGTCCTGTCACCGTTTGAAGAGGCCACAAGGATGGTGAGCAGTGACAGTGCATGCATCAGTGACACTGTACCTCTTGTCCACCTGTTGGAGCTTACACTGCGTGGAATAACGGACAGGGTACTTAAGGCAGAAGAGAGGCAGGAAGAGGAGGAGCTCCTTGCCTCTCAAGGCCCCCTTTATCCAGACAGTGTTCCTGCTGTCCCACCCATCACATAGGAAGAGGACGAGGAGGAGGATTGTGTCAGCATGGAGGTAGAGCCTGGCACTCAGCATTAGCAGTCTTTTAGGGATGATTTAAAGTCCCAAGAAACCCGTGGACTTGTACGTGGCTGGGAGGAGGTGGCTGCAGATCATGTTGTCCTTGGTGACCCAGAGGACTCCGGAGCGAATGCCTCAGCTAACCTACGCTGCATGGCCTCCCTGATCCTGCAAAGCCTGCGGAAGGATCCTCGTATTCTTCGGATCAAGGAGAGGGACCGCTACTGGCTGGTCACTCTCCTTGATCCACGATACAAGGGTAAGGTTGTGGACCTTATCTTGCCATCGCAGAGGGAGCAGAGGAGGAGACATCTCCGAGAGGCCTTGCAGAAAGGTCTGTGCAATGCATTCCCAGAGACTGGGAGGTTACAAACTTCTGGTCCTGGACAACGTGTTGCTGAGGCTTAGGTCAGTCACAGAAGGAGCGGTGGAGAAGGTAGTCCGCAGCCCCAAGGTATGATCCGTTCCAGCAACCATCGCCAGCATCTGATTTACATGGTGCAGGAATTCCTAGGGGCAAGGTCAGACTTGGACACCTTTCCCACCGAAAATCTTCTGGCTTACTGGGTCTTGAGGATGGATCACTGGCCAGAGCTTGCACAGTATGCAATTGAGCTACTGGCCTGTCCTGCATTTAGCGTTCTTTCGGAACGCACTTTCAGTGCTGCTGGTGGCTTTGTTACCGATCACAGGGTGCGTCTGTCCACCGAATCAGTTGATCGACTGACCTTCATAAAGATGAATCAGACTTGGTTCACCACCAGCTACCAAGCACCTGAAGCTGATGTAACCAAATATTTTTTTTGGAAATGTCACATCCCTCCAAGACTACCTATGCTGATGCTGAGTGACTGTCCTGTTATGTTGACTGACTATCCTCTTCTTCCTCAATGATCTCGCTGATATCTTGGAACATTTTTGGTTCTGGGTGATGCCACCAGCCCAATTTTTTCAGCCCCTTACAGGGGCATGTAATTACAATTTTTTTCTTTTCAAAAGTTTTTTCTTTTTGAAAAGGCACTAACAAGTATATAGATACATTAAAAATAAAATAGGCAGCAGGGCAGGCCTTCTGTCAGTAATCAAGTATACAACAGACATTCAAAAGTGCAACCATAAATGAGATAGCAGCCAGAGATTCAAACATTATCCCTCTCAAAGGAGGGCAAAAACCAGATAAACAATATTGGGGGACCACCCCGTCTGGAGCCCAATAGAAGAGACTAACTAAAGAGGAGACCAGAGGTCCCCCCCCGACACCCCAAAAGGGATCATGCTGTGTCAGAGGAGGGGTGTAGACCCCCTGATCCTCCCTTCCCCCAAGATGAGGGCATCCGAGAGGCTGCAGAAGGGGAGCTCCCCAAGATGCGTTATGTCTGCATTATGATCATGTTATTTATCTGCCTATCAAGGCAATCATCGAAAAAAGATCAAGAGAGATAGAGAGAAGAGAGACGACAGAGGGTTGGGGGGAGAAAAAGCTACTTCTGAATAAGGGGGAGAGGGTGGAGGTCTGGAGCAACCACCGCTCAACTGGTGATTGTCACATCTATTGTTTAGATCTTGATGCCAAGGGAGAGCCCGGGGGCACTCCTGGTAAGAGGGAGATTCCTATGGACCTGGCCCATGGTTCCCAAACCTTTCTGAATTTTGGCGTGGTGTCCATCAGGATGCCGGACAATTTTTCCTGGGACATGATCCAGGATATCTTCCTCTTAGCTGCAAGGATGGAGGGTCTGGGTTGTTTCCATGCTGCAGCTATTGCAATTTTGGCTCCTAGGAGAATAAAGTGGATCAGTTTCTGGGTATTTTTGGGGAGTGAAGGAGCACGAGTATTTCACAGTGCTACTTCTGGAGTCCTGGGGACCTGGCAGCTTGTTACCCTGAGAATCATGTTGAAGATTTTGCTCCAGAATGATCGGAGCCTGGGGCACTCCCACCAAATATGGACCATGGAACCACTGTGTTGACACCCTCTAAAGCATAATGGGTTTGCCGTGGGGTAACTTTTAGCCAATTTGGAGGGAGTGAGGTACCGTCTGGTTATCAGTTTGATGCTAGCTTCCATAAGTGATATGTTTTGGATCCCCTGAAAGGATCTAGTCAGAGCCGCCTGCCAGGTCTCCAGACTGTTTGTGATTTTGAAAGTCAGCCTCCCAAGCTGTCATATAGGGAGATTTGCCCATTGGGCCAGTGAGAGCCGAGTAGCTTACCAATATGCCACCCCTCTGGTCCCCAGCCCGACCACACCAAGTTTCATATTCAGTAAAAGCAGGTGGAAGGGGCTTATTCTTCCATTGCGAGTGCAAAAAAGGGATATTTGCTGAAAGCAGAAACTTTCCGAATCAGGGAGCTCCAAGTGTTCAATACAATGGGAGAAAGGGACCGGGCCCTTGGAGGTGAAGTAGTGTCCTATCCGGTATAGTCCCTTATCTAGCCACCATTTGAAGGCGGTAATGTTGAGGCCAGGAGGGAAAGCAGGATTGCGAAAGATATGAGCTAGGGGGAGCTCCGCTGAGACCAATGTCGGTAACCCACGAAGAGCGGCCCACAGGGAGAAGGAAAGGGTAGGTGAGAGGATGGGAGGCCTAGATTTGGGGGAGCACCATAATAGATAATCTAAGGTATATGAGGGAACAGCTTGGCGTTCCATGGATATCCAGTCTGGTTTTTCATATTTAGAATAGATCATGGAAAGTTGGGCCAGGCTGGCTGCGAGATAGTATTTGTGGAGGTTGGGCAAGCCCAACCCTCCCCTGTGCCTATGTAGGAAAAGTGTGTTTTGTGGGATGCGGTACTCCTTGTTACCCCATATATATTTCAATATCTTGCTTTGCAATATTCGTAGGTGAACCTTCCTTACAGGACTAGGGAGTGCACGAAAATAATATAAGATTTTAGGGAGAAGGGTCATTTTGATGGGATTGATCTGGCCTAGCCAGGATAATTCAGGTTTGGACCATATCTTAAGATCAGCTTCCAATTGCCTGTAGAGTTTGGGAAAATATTGATTGTACAACGTCTCTATCCCGGGTGTCAGTGAGATGCCTAAGTATTTGATGGAAGTGTCACTCTATTGGAATGGGAATGTGTGTTGTAAAGAGGAGGCCAATTGGGTGGGGAGAGAGATGTTAAGAGCCACGGATTTGGAGTAGTTGACTCGTAACCCTAAAATTTTAGCAAAGTCATCCAGTACTCAAGATAAGTTAGGTAGGGTAGTAATGGGGGAGGTGAGGAATAAGAGTATGTCGTCTGCAAAAAGCCTGCACTTGTGTATCTGGCCACCGCACTGAACTCCTCTGATGTCAGTATTGTGACGAACAGCTATCGCTAAAGTTTCAATAGCTATGGCAAATACGAGGGGTGATAGGGGGCACCCTTGTCTGGTGCCCCTAGTAATAGGTATGGGTGTGGAGTGGTATCCCTGAAGTCTAATTTGAGCGTTTGGGTGGGAGTATAAAGCTCGTAGAAGGCCAAGGAAGCGAGCCCCAAATCCCCACCTTTCAAAGAGCTGGAAGATGTACTGCCAGGAGACCGAATCAAAGGCCTTCTGGATATCTAGGGATAGGAGGAAGCCCGATTGTTTAGGTTCTCCCTCCCAATTGAATAGTAATATTGAGACAATATCTACCGCCCCCCCTGATTTGATCCGGTCCCTGTCTGCCGGGAATGAAGCCAACTTGATCCTTGTGGACGTATTGCCCAATGAAGGATGCCAACCTATTGGCCATTACTTTCGTGAGAATTTTTAGGTCATTGTTAATGAGAGAGATAGGTCTGTAGTTACTTACATCTTCCAAGTTCTTATCAGGTTTAGGTATGACCGTAATGAATGCTGTATTTAGGTGGGGATCCAGGGGCTTACATTGGCTTTGTGATTGCCAAGATTAGTTAAATGGGGGGCCAGAGTATGAGCGAAAGCTTTTTAGTAGGGTATTGATAGGCCATCGGGGCCTGGAGCGGAGCCCTTCTTGAGGTCCTTAATGACTCCCAGGACTTCTTCCGCCCTGATGGGCGAGTCCATTATTTGTTTGTGTGTGTCATATATAGAGGGTATAGGAAGACCCTCCAAGAATTGTGGGAGGAGATTCGCTTTTGGAGGGGGTGGGCTGCTATATAAGGAAGCATAAAAGTCCTGAAAGGCCTTCAGGACTTTTATCGGATTGGATGTGGGCGACTGACCCGCGGTCCTGATTTTGGGCAGGGTGTTTAACTTGGGTCTAGGGGATAGTCTGTTGGCCAGAAGTGTGCCTATTTTGTTTACCTGCATATAGAATTTGTGGCCGGACCATCGGATAGACTTTTCAGCTTTAGTGGTTAGGGCAAGATTGAGTTCTAGTCTAGTAGGGTGGTGGGGGTCCGGCGAGGATCTTTTTTGTGTAGGGCCCAGAGTCTTGAATATTCCTTTTCCAGCTTGGTAATATCGGATTGCCGTTCGCGTTTAATTTGGGTGGCCATCTGAATGAGCTTGCCCCTGATAAAGGCTTTATGTGCCGCCCAAAGGGTTTCGGGGGATATATCTGCCGTTGCGTTAAGGGAAAAGTATTCTTGTAGGGCTTTTTCAAGTTCTACGATTCTTGTTGGCTCGGATAATGATTTTTACAATTACCAGGGAGTGATCGGAGACCACCGTGTCTTTGATGGAAGCTTTAACAACCTGGGGCAGGAGCGAGGTGGGGACAAGGATGTGGTCAATTCTCACGTAGGATTGGTGAGGAGTGGAGAAGTGGGTCAAGTCCCTCTTTGAGGGGTTTAACTCCCGCCAGGAGTCAGACAGGCCATAGGCATGAATTAATTTGGCAACCCGCAGGCTTATTTTTGAGGGCTGAGTCAATCGAGAATGCAAAGGCGAGGACTTGTCGAGGCCCTGATCAAAAGCTACATTGAAGTCTCCTCCAACAATGACTGTCCCTTCTAGATGGGGGGCCAGGGTGCGCAGCAGGGATTCAATGTGGCTTGAGCCGTGTTCAGGGCACAGTAGGAGACCAGGGAATACAGGTGGTCTCTCACCGTGCCCTTGACTAGGAGGAACCTTCCTTCTGGGTCTGCCAATTCAAAAATGTTGTCAAATTTACATGTCTTAGCTACCAATATGGCTACCCCTTTAGATTTTGTTTCCGAGCATGTGAGATACAATTGGGGAGAGTGTGAAGGAACTTGGGGCTATACCGGATAGGGAGGTGTGTTTCCTGAAGTAGGAGCATATCTAGCTTCAGGGACTTATAGTAATCAAAAATTTTCTAGGTTTGATGGGAGAGTTAAGGCCCTGGATATTGTGTGAGGCTACATTGAGCCTAGTGTCAAGGTGGTCAGCCATTGAGCAGAGGGGGAGCCCAGCATCTGAATACGACCTCACTTACCCAACAAGCAGCGGAGATCCAGGCAGCATTGGTGAGGTCCGCGACCTGCTGTGACATCGTTGAGGGTTGTGCAATATAGGAGCTCCAGTACATTCCTGAAAAATATGACAATGTTAGAAACATAATTTGCAGAAGTATCTTTTTGTGTGGGGGGGAGAAGGGGGGGACAGGAAAAGGAAGAAAAGGACTCCTGAAAAAGGAGTTCGGGGCAGGAGATACCCCCCGAAGCCCATGGAGCATTCAAGAACATCCTCTGACCCTTATATGGTCAGATATCCCGACCCTCAGGCACCCGAGAGAGACCGAGGGTGGGGGAGTTACGCAAGTGATCCCTTGCGGAACCAGGGACCCCCAGACGGGAAAAATCCCAATCTAGGAATGTGGAAGTAAAATGTAAAGCACGGCAATATATTGGCTGAGAAATGGAAGAACAGAAAACTCAAAACAAAATAATGAACCGTCAAATGAGTCCCCAAATATGAGATAACTGCATGGCTTTGAATCCCTCTACAGTGACTGCTGAGTGTTCTTTAAGGCACAATAGGAGGGAGAAGGAGGGAGAAGTGGGTTCAGAGGCAGTCCGGATAAGGGGAAGGGGAATAGCCAGGCATCTAGGGGTTTTGTGAACTGAGGTTGGAACAATAGCAGTTTGGAACAGAACCGGCTAATAGAGATCCTAGAGATCAAAGGGAGCCAGAGAAGGTGGAGGACAGGTGCCCTGATGGTGGGGGGGGGGGTCCTCTGGCCCTCTCCAGGACCCCGGGTAATAAGTCACAAAGTGGGCGACACAGTGGTGTAGTGGTCAGCACTCTCACCTAGCAGTAAGAAGGGTCGCTGGTTCAAATCCCAACCAAGAAACTATCTGCCTGGAGTTTGCATGTTCTCCCTGTGCCTGCGTGGGTTTCCTCTGGGTACTCCAGTTTCCTCCCACAATCTAAAGACATACAGGTAGGTTAATTGGCTTCTGTCCAAAATTGGCCCTAGTATATGAACGGGGACCTAGGATTGTGGGCTCCTTGAGGGTAGGGACCCATGTGAGTGTACAATGTACAGGGATAGGGACAATTGTAGACACTCACTCAGGTTGAACTGGATGGACTGGTGTCTTTATTCAACCTTACCAACTATGGAACTATGGAGGGTAGTAAATCAAGCTTGTGTGCTTCTCAGGTAGGTGCATTGTCTTTGACTTTCTTGGCTCTTCCAGAAGTCAATAGAGGGGATTGCGGGCTGTTGGGTGTTGGTCTTTTATTGGAGCTGTGCCCAGAGTTAGAGGTATCCATGTCAGCTTCTTGGGAGATGAGTTTCAGGCAAATGAGAAGTTCCTCCCCCTCAGGAAAGGTTGAGAATGCATAGATTTGTTCCCTTTGTCGGAGAACCGAACAGCAAATGGGAAGGCCCACTTGTATTTTATATCTCTCTGTGTCAGCACAAACAAGAGGGGTTTTAATGCTCTCCGTCTTTGTATCGTGGAGGGGGAGAGATCCGCAAAGATCTGTACCTGGTGAGCCTGACACATGACCTGCTGCAGGGACCTAGCTCTCTTCATGACTTCCTCCTTAACAGAGAAATGGTGGGGCTTGGCGATCACATCTCATGGGGTGCCATCTTTTCTAGGAGGACCGAGGGCTCTATGGACCCCATCTAGTTCCAGTTTTGGAGCCGAGATGTCAGGAATTAGCTGCGTGATTAGGTCATGGACCGCACCTGATACATCTGTTACCGATTCCGGGAGACAGTGAATTCTGATGTTGCATCTCTGCGACCTATTTTCAAGGTCATCAATGCGGGCCATGGCAAGGTCAAGTTGCTCCTGCACCGAGTAAATGTGTCTGGAGTTTTGGTTGGTTATGGCTATGGTGTCCTCCATTTTGTGTTGACCTGTAGTCCACCAAGCCTGTGGAGCGATGTTCCTGGGATAGGAGCTGTGCTGCGGTGGCCATCTTGGATTTCTCCCTCTCTCCCAGCGACGCGAACAGCGGTACCAAATTGCATTTTTCCGGTCCCCCAATCATCCGCGAGTGTGCCCAGGTTCATTGGGGGGGCTATCAGTACCTCTTGTGGAGCGTTTGGTGGGCCGTGCTGTGCGCCAAGGGTCCTGTTCCGCGAGGCAGCGGGGCTCTAGATGATCGTGGCAATCTTGGGAGCCTCACGCATGCCCCACTCATAATTAAAATTTTTGATGCAATGCTTTGCAGCAGGGCTCATTCCTGCACTCCAACTAGAGTATCTGGGAGAGGTTGCAGTGTCATGGCACCAGCACCACTGACTAAGGCCCAATTTTTCAGCCCCCATGTAATTACAATTCTTGATATAATATTGAACAGCAGGGCCCGTTCCTGTGCCTACCAAGAGTAACTGTGAGGACATAGTGTTGTGGCACCAGCACCCCCCCCACCACCACAACCACCAAAGGCCCAATTTTTCTACCACTGTTCAACAATGGCATGTAATTACAATTCTTGATACAATCGTTCACAGCAGGGTGCTCCAGCGCCCACCAAGAGTCACTTTGAGGCCTTACAGTTGTGTGGCAACACCAACACCTTGTTCCGCCATTTCTGCAGAGAATATAGGGCAGGCCCCTACTTTCAAACATCCAACTTACAAACGTCTCCTACTTGCAAAACGGAAGGAGACAACAGGAAGTGAGATGAAAAAAAGACGGACGGCAAAACAAATTATACAGAGGTGATAACCCTTCCCTATGTTTTCCAAAAAGCTTAATAGATTTTTTGACTGGAGCTACACTTTAAAAATGTACCAGTTCAAAATTACAAACAGATTCTACTTAACACAACAAACCTACACAGTCCCTGTCTTGTATGCACAGCCTGTATACTGCTATTCTGAGTATAAAGGGCCCCACACCTTTCCTTTTTTAATATGGGTACGGGGTTCCCCCTTAATATCTGTACAAGACCCAAAGGGGCTGGCAATGGGCAGGGGGGCTACCCATGCCATTTTTCTCAATGATTTTCATCCATATTGCCGGAACCAGATATTACATTAAAACCGCAAGCAATTTTAAATGACTTTTTTTCCGTTAAATGTCAATTTGTGCAGGGACTGTTCTAAACACGGGAAACACGCGCCAATTCACAGGCATACTATAGATACCCCCCAGGCACGATATTTAAAGGAATATTTTACTTTTTTTTCCCCACTTTAAATCGTCATTAAAATCAGTGCTCCCGAAAAAACGTCAGTTTAAAAAAAAAAAAAATTGGCATTAACCCATGTCCCCTGGGGCAGGAGCCAGGTCCCCAAACCCTTTTTAGGACTATATCTTGCATATTAGCCATTAAAATTAGCACTTTTTATTTCGAACGTTCGAGTCCTATAGACTTCAATGGGGTTCTAAAGTTCGCATGAATTTTCAGTCCGTTCGAAAGTTCTGATGCGAACCGAACCGGGGGTGTTCAGCTAATCCCTAATGGACATTTACCTTTCCTGGAGTCCAGAGATGTCGGCAGCCGAAGCCAATCAATTTCTCGGCTCTCAGCTGCTGCCACCGCCATTCTCTGTGAGGGAATCAGGAAGTGAAGCATTACGGCTTCACTTCCCGGTTCCCTACTGCGCATGCGCGAGTCACGCTGTGCATCCTAAATGGTCCCCCCCTATATCCTGGGACCTGTGTGTTTCCCAGGAGACAGCGGGGGGGGGGGGGTGCAGGAAGGGGAGTTACTCCCACGGGAGTCTATTCCCGGAAGTGGGTGCAGATACCTGTATTATACGTGTATCTGCACCCCCCTCCCCCCTGAAAGGTGCCAATTGTGGCACCAGAGGGGGAGGAATCAGATGAGCGGAAGTTCCACTTTTGGGTGGAACTCTGCTTTAATATGCAAAAGATGAGCGGAAGTTCCACTTTTGGGTGGAACTCTGCTTTAATATGCAAAAAAAAAAAAAAATATATATATATATATATATATATATACACACTCTGTTGTTCAACTCTTAATTATTTCATTTTATTCAAATAGCTCTGCTTATTTCACAGTCGGGTGTTGAGTGCCCCTTTAAGAGAACTCTATCCTCTCAGGATCCTCACACAGTAAATGGCCTGTGTTATAGCAGTGTCCTTATCCTAGTGTGAGTACAGTACAGAAATACAGAGCATCATCCAGGTACATTATACTATAACCTGTTTGCAGTCTTTATTACTTTCATTATTATCTTGTATTTTTTATGAACCTTAATGAGGTTGGTGTCCCTTGTTAATTTGACATTTACAAAAGGCAAATTCATTTAGCACTACAAGTGCACTTGAAATTGCACTTGGAAGTGCATTTGCTATGGATCCGAGGGGCACGTGCAAATAAAATAAAAACAGCATTTTAGCTTGCACATGATTGGATGATAAACTCAGCAGAGCTTCCCCTCATTTCAGATCTCCCGCTCAGATTTACAGTGACTGCACTTTCAGTGCAATTTCAAGTGCAGTTTGCACTTGTAGTGCGAAATGAATTTGCCTTTTGTAAATAACCCCCATAGTCTTTTTGACATGTACCTGCCTACTCACAAACTGTCCTTTTTTTAATAAAAACACATAGTACATTCTTTTTTGAAAATAAAATAGCCATTTATTTTGGTTAACAAAATAAAGAGGAAGGCAACACTGGAGACACTTGAAATTTGTGAAACCTTTCGTCCCCCAGGGCACATATCAAGTTAGTGGAAATCAAAAGTGGGGTCTTGCAGAGTACATATAATAGGGAGCATAATCTGATCCAGGACTCCCAGAGATCAGAAACAGCAGCAGATGACATCTATGTCCCCAGCCTGTGGTACTAAAACAGCTTGCGTCTTGTCAGACCAGACTGAAGCCAGGCAATCACTTTCGACTCTTCCGTGCAGCCTTCCTTCCACGCTTCTCTGCAGCCTCCCTTGGAGGCTGTGCCTCTGGTGGTGTACGTGTGGTGGCAGGAGGAGGAGGATGATGAGGGGCTTCATTAGAAATGACAGGATTCCGTAAACTGGCTCCTCAACCCCTTCTAAAGGGCCTCAGAAAAAAGCCCCTCACAGAGGCCCTTCTCCAGTTCCATAAACCTGGTTGCCAAATATGTACCATAGGCCTCTTCAGCATTGGGGGGGGGGGGGGGGGGGGGTACTGAGAAACTGTATGGCTTCCCGAATGAGGGCAAGTGATTCCTCCTCTGTTCTGGTCATCTTCCTGGGCCTTTTAGTGGCAAGGAGGAGGGGAGGCACCTGGCATTCTGTGAGGCTCCTACTGGGCCCAGCCAACTCCTCTCTACCACTGGGCATGGCCTCCTTTTGGCTGAGCTCATCCTGTGTATATATAAAAAAAAAAAAAAAAAGGACATAGTTGTATTTCTTGCTTCATTAATTACACATTTTCAGCTTATGCCTTGCAAATCAAATTTGAAACAAATAGAACATTTTGCGATGAAATCATTGATTTGTAAGCAATTCAAACATTTTAGTTTACATCATTAATATTAGGACAATCAATATTTTCCAAAAAAATTATACCTGGCTCCAGCTGGGCGCATGCACTTCAAGGATGGAAGGGCCCGGTTCTTCCTGGGATGCCTCAGCTGGGGTGGAGGGAAGGGTCCAAAGCTATTGCCTCGCTTCAGTCTGGTAATCGAAAAAACAGTTTGTCGTACCACAGCTTGGGGACATAAACCTCATCTGCTGCTGCTTCTGATTTGAGGGACTTCTGTATCTTATTGTGCTCCCGCCTGTACACATTCCGCAAGATCCCAGTTTTATTGTCCACCAAATTAATGTCTGCCTGGGGGACTCGAGTCTTCACAAACTCCAGAAGTGTCCCCAGTGTTGCCTTCTTTGCTTGCTTATTGAAATACAAGGGGTGCTTGACCTCCCACAGGTTTTGGTTAGCTTGATATAGGTCAATAAAATGACACCTTAAAAGGGATTCATTTATTCTGAAAGACAATACACAAGACAAAAACACTAATGTCAGTCCAAACTCACAGTATTATCTTTATCCTAATAGAGGCCACACACAAAACACACACACATAGATAGAGATGGCCTTGCGGTTTGCCCGGTGGTTGGTTCGTGGCAAACTTTGCTTGTTCGCGATTCGCCAAACCGGCGGACTTCTGGCGCTGTTCGCAGCGGACATATGCGTTTACATTGTGAAGAACTTTGACTCATGACACATCCATCATGGGGTACAGGACAGCCAATTGAGACATTTCAGCACATGGACATACCCCCTACCTTATAAATAGACCGCATCTGGCGGCCATTTTACATTCTGTCTTTTTTCAGTGAAGGGAAAGGACGCTGTGTGGAGCAGGGGCAGTCAGTCTAATCACTAGCTATTACTATTAGGTCCACAAAAGTCCTTTTAAGGACTGGCAAAGGTTGTAATACACTTATACTTTCTTTCAAATATAGAAAGTATATTATACTGCACTGCTGTGCTGCTGAGTGTGGACCGATTCTGCAGCTGTCTTTTCTCAGTGTAGGGAGCGACAGTTTGGTGTTTGGAGCAGGGACAGTCTGCAATTCACTAGCTACTAGGTCCACAAAGGTCCTTTTAAGGACTGTTATGGTATATGTGTACAGTATATAGGGTTGTAATACACGTATAATATACTTTTTCAAACATAGAAAGCATATTATACTGCACTGCTGTGCTGCTGAGTGCTGACCGATTCTGCAGCTGTCCTTTCTTAGGGAGGGACAGTTTGGTGTTTGGAGCAGGGACAGTCTGCAATTCATTAGCTACTAGCTAGCTACTATTAGGTCCACAAAGATCCTTTTAAGGACTGGTATAGGTGTACTATTTGGTGTGCAGTATATAGGGGTGTAATACATGTATAAAATACTTTCAAATATAGAAATCATAGTATAGTGCATTTCCACTGTGCAGCATTATGACTGCTGAGCGGTTCTGCAGCGATACTACAAAGAGTGACAAACGCAATTAGATTAAAGTATTATA
The DNA here is from genome assembly GCF_037356315.1 of Lithobates pipiens. Lineage (NCBI taxonomy): Eukaryota > Metazoa > Chordata > Amphibia > Anura > Ranidae > Lithobates > Lithobates pipiens. The sequence goes on along the minus strand of NW_027507748.1, from coordinate 288,454,854 downwards.
ACTGATGTGATAGACCAGTGGCCCCCCAAAACGACAGATTGAAGCGGGGTGTTAAATACCATCTTCCACATATACTGCACTTCTCTAGAGACTTTTGTCACAGGGTCATTTAAAAAAGAAGGACAGGCAGAGGAAGAGGCAGGCCCTTCCGCAGGGGTGGTAGGGGTAGGGCAGGAACAACAGGCTTGAGCCAAAGGGGCAAATTGCAGAAGGGGCGTTTGATTAAGTCAAAGGACGCACCAGACTTGGTTGAGTGGCTCTCTCAGTCTTACTCTTCTGCACCCTCCTCAGCCTCTCGATCTGCACCCTCTTCGTCACTCTCTGCTGTGTGCACCCCCAAAGACACTACCACCAACACCACCACCATATACCCTCCGCTTGAGTCACAGGAATTATTTTCTGATCCATCACAACACATTGCCGATGCGCAGCCATTCTTGGCATTGGATCAGGAAGAGGAGGTAGCAACAACCGCCACTCAGCAGTCTGACGACAGTACCCAGATCAGCCCAAGGAGGAGGTTGGTCCCCGGTGTTGCTGCCTACCCCGAGATCTCTAATTATAGCGGGGGGGAAGGTGAGGTCGATGATGACATGTCTAGTGAGGAAACAAAGATGAAAAAAGAGGGGAGAAAATGGGGCTGGAGGATGACCAACCTCAGGGACTTTAAACGGTACCAAAATAGAGTGAATCAAGAAATACCCATATAAAATGGTTTGTTTTTTATTATTAACAAAGAATAAAAAATAGACAAAGAATAGACATCAAATAAAGATATTAATACATTGAGTTTTATTACAGGAGTGGCATGAATCATAAGTACATGAAGTGTTACCAGTTCTGCAAATAAGATAGTGCTGCTATTTTCTCTACATGTTTCGCTCCCGCATGCTTCTTCAGGATGATACAGCTTACATTAAAAACTAAGGAAAATACAGAATAGGAAAATTTGTTTATATAATAAATATGGATACATACATATGAGTATTCTACATACAAAAAGGTTCAATTACAAGGACGTTGAAAAAAAAAAATTCTATAAATTACATGGTGTAAGGGTTTAGCAGGCAGAAAATCTCACCAAATGTATGTGAGCTCCAAAATCTCTATTCCTGGAATCACAGATCTGAAGGATCAAACCAGTAGAGACACGCACAAGATAAGCAAGGTCAATTAATGTAAAAAGATGATGGCCGCTATAAAGCACATATCCCAGAAATCTGCAGAGAGGGACAATATATGATTGTAAAAAAGAGATCGGGAAGATGAGAAAAAAAATGTAACAAAGGAAAATAAATAGATAATATATAGTACCCTGCAAAAAAAAATAAAAAAAATAAAAACCCCACCAACCACCAAACCAACAGGGATTACCTGAGTATTAATTGAGTAGGACAAGTGGAATCAATCCAAAGTGGCCAAGGGCTTCAAAGCATGTAATGTAATATTGTGATTACTGTCCAGCCAAATATCCCTCAGGTCCAACAACCTGTTGATGGATGACCCGTAGAGAAAATGTAGGTTAGAAAATTTAATTCAAAGAAAAAACACTATTCCCTGCATGTTCACAGATTGAAAACAATACCAATAAGCTCCAATAGCTACCTGTATCATAGTAAAAGGATTTCCTCTGATGAGAGCAATCACAAAACGGTCATGCAGAGATGGAACCTCCACCACACATCCGTTTGCCAGCCAAACAGGAGAGGAGAACCTCTTCAATCAATTGTCAAACTGGCATTGATACAGGCTGGGGATTTTAAAGCCCTCTCCAGCTCGGTGGCGTCTGACATCACGGCCGAGCTGCGGGCGCATAGAGGAAGGCTCCGCTTCGTATGGGACTCAAACCGTCGTACTGCGCATGCGCGAGTGATGCTGATTGCTTCATCATCGCGTTGCACCCATCTTGGGAAAACCTCATGCCCTTAGTAGCTGACAGGGAAGGACATGGACCAAAAGAGAAAGCAGGAAACTAAAAGAATGCTGCTTTACCTTTGTAAATCCCGGGACCGGCAGAAATAGAAACAACAAAGAAAAGAGAGCAATACCTGGAGCAAAAACCCATCATATAAGGGGCACTACGGACCAGGACCTTCGATTGATTGGCGAGATCTAATGCCGCCCGTGCTCCCGGGCGCCTGTGCAGATTTCTTAAAGGGGACATGTGTGTAAAACAGCAAAAATTGCGGCCAGCAGCATTGCCAGTAAATAAATTGATCAAATACATACATAAATAAATATATATATATATATATATATATATATATATATATATATATAAAATAAGTATACCACAGCTAATAAAGCATTGTGGAAAAATGTATTAATTACATTATATGCAGGGGACTCAGATACATGTGATGATATAGACTACTCGCCACCTACACACCCAAACACAAAATGTACAAAATACAAAAAATACAAGAAAAATACTGTAAAGTATATTCATAAAAATTAGAGATGAAAATAAATCTAAAAAAAAAAAAAATACAAAAATGGCTTATAACTGAATGTATCATTCAGACCTGGAGAATGAGTTGCCTTTAGATTAAAAATCCAGCGTGCTTCATGCTGCAGCAAAATACGATTATAGTCACTTCCTCGGTCACCAGGGGGCACATGCTCAAGTGCAAAACAATGCATCTTGGTGTCATCGAAATTATGGTAAAGGCCAGAATGGTGGCTAATGGGGGTTTCCATTTTCTTTCCACGCACCAGAGAGATATGGTCTATGATGCGGTGGAAAAAAGGACGTTTAGTTTTTCCTACATAGTAGGCATTACATTCACAGATCAAGATATAGACAATACCGATAGATTGACAGGTCACAAAGAACTTTAGGTTAAATAACCACCCATTCGGTAACGAGATGGATTCTGAGGCAAAAATGTACCTACAAAAACTATTTATGACAGGGTTCACATCCCCTGCGTTTTTTGCCCACCGACAATTGAGGGATATAGTGGCTACGAACCAACGTATCCCTCAATGATCGAGACCTTCTAAAGGTAATCTTGGGATAATCCAAGAGGCGTTTTGATACCCTTGGGTCACCCTTCAAAAAGGTACCAATATTTCTTAAGAATGTCTCGCACCTGGGAATGTTGACCACTGAAACGTGCTATCAGTCTAGAGGGCCTCTGACCATGAATGAGGGTAGTTCGATTTAGTTTTTTGGCCTGTAAATAAGATCTTTTAAGACACTTATTGCTGTATCCATGGTGACGTAATTGGAGCTTTTTGGCCTCCAATTCGAAGTCTGCACCGTTGCTGCAGTTTCATTTTAAGCAAAGATACTGGCCGTAAGGAATACTAGCTACTAGGCGGGCAGGGTGAGAGCTAGAGGCATGGAGCAAAGTATTTGCTGCCGAAGGTTTTTGATACAGGGTGGATTGAATGACACCTGTAGAATTGACAAAAATTTGTATGTCAAGAAAAGTCAACCGAGAGAGGCTCCTCTCCATGGTGAACTTGAGATTGAAGCTGTTGACTCCTAAAAGATCCACAAAGGTCAGCAACTCCACCTCAGTTCCAGTTCAGATGAAGAAAATATCAATATACCTTCTCCATGTGGGGATCAGCTAAAAAAATCTCTGCAGGTCTTCTCGATGAAAAACATGCCGATCCCACCCCCCAGGTACAGGTTGGCGTAGGAAGGGGCACACTTGGTCCCCATTGCCACCCCCTGCACCGGGAGGTAGTGGGAGCATCCAAAAAGATAGATATTATTAGTCAAAATGAAATGCAAAAGCTTCAAAATGAATTATAGTCAGAAGAGGCTCCGCCGCTCTTGGAAATGAAGCCCTCCACAACGCGAACCCCCAAATCATGGGGGATGGAGTTTTAGAGGGCCTCAATATTGAGAGCGACGAGCCATGCGTCCCGTCTATCGCCCTCAATAAATCCCTGGTGTCTTGTAAGTAGAAAGTTAAACATTCCACATGTGGGCGAAGGAAGTCATCTACAAGGGCACTTGCATGTTCAGTGAGACATCCGTTCCCAGATATCGGGCGTCCAGGTGGATTGGATGGATGTTTATGCACCTTAGGTAGTGCGTATAGAGTGCAGGTTTTTGGATTTTAAACATTAAGAAATTCCCACGTCTTCTTAGTAATGAGTCCCCTATGGTAGGCAGAACAAATTAATTTTCTATATTGAGTGGTGATGTAATTAACGTGACTCAGAACTTTCCGATACCACTCTTTGTTTTGTAATAGTTTCCCAACCATCGACTCATATTGATTATCATCCATAACCACCAGATTTCCGCCCTTATCACCTTACACTATAAAGAAGTAAGGACTTCTCTGTTGAACAGTTAGGTTAGAATATTTCCAGCTTAACCATATGGTTTCACAGATTTCATTAGTTACCTGTTGTATGAAGGCCCAAATGTTGGGATTGCCTTGAAGGGCTGGAAATCTGGTGGACTTTGGTTTGTATTCTTTCGGAGTGGATAAACTGAGGAGGGGCAGGCCGAGGAGAGTCGGATCCCTCCCTAGACAATTGGTCCGCCTCTTCTAGATCCGTCTCATCAATGTGCCCCTCCTCCCAGAGTTCCATTAATTCTTCCATAGCTTTAATGTCATTGAGACTCATCCCATGCGAAGGTGGATCCAGCTGCTGTGGAGCCCGAGTCGATGGCTGGGATCCATCACACAAAACCCTGAACATTAACTTTCGGGCAAATAAGTTTAAATCCTTAATTAACTCAAATGTGTCAATAGACTGGGTTGGGCAAAAAGTAAGGCCAAGTTTGAGAACAGAGATCTGAATCTCAGTGAGGGTAGTTGATGATAGATTATTTCGAGATCTTGGATTGCTTTGGAAGTGCCACAATCGGATCCGACACTTTTTTGGGGTCGTGTACAGGTTGGGAAAAGATGGGGGCTGTCGCTTCATCTCTGTTCTTTGTGACGTGTCTAGTGGTGTCACGTGGGCGCCCACAAAAGAGGAAGAGGAGGGGAGTTCAGAGGGAGATATGGACCAGCAGATAGGGAGGAGAAGCATGTGGAACTTAGATTGCACAGGAGGGACAACCCAGACTGCTAATTTATCAGGAGCAAGGCATAAACCATGTACAGTCACATCTGGCTCTCCCAGGATGCCGTCACATGGCTCCTCAGTGTGGGCTTTTATTTTTTTAAAGTGTCCGCTGACAATAGTGTTGCCATCTGCAGCCTTTGCAGTCAACGCATAAGTCGCGGTAAGCCCAACACTCACCTAGGGATGACCGCCTTAAGAAGGCACATGAGCTGCCATCACCGAGCCCAGTGGGAGCAACGGAACCCACAAAGCCACACTCCAGGCTCTCACCGTCCAGCCTATTCTACTTCTACTCTCTCCTCAGAATTGTCCTCCACTCCACCTTCCATCATGCCGTCCTCACGGTTTTCTGGAAAAAGGCAGGCTTCCGTGGGCCAAATGTTCGAGCGTAAAAAAAATGATGATGCCGGATAACCCTCTTGCCCAACGGTTGACCACTGGCTTGTCAGAACTGATAGCCCGCCAACTACTGCCATATAAACTGGTGAACTCGGGGGCCTTTCGAAAATTTGTGGCCATTGGACGCCACAATGGAAGGTCCCAGGAATAAAGTATTTCTCACAGAAGGGCATCCCAGAGCTATATGGCCATGTTCAGCGGCAAGTGAATGTATTTCTGGCACACAGTGTCGGTGCCAAGGTACATCTGACCACAGACACGTGGTCTAGCAAACACGGGCAGGAAAGGTATACAACTTTTACTAACCACTGGGTGAACCTTCTGACGGTCGTCAAGCATGTAACCCGTGGCACCCGTGTAGATTTGGTTTTACCGCCATGGATTGCATGCAGGCCTGGCTCTTCTCCTCCTCCATCCTCCTCCTCAGCTGACTCCTCCTTTTCCACTGCTAGCGTCTCTTCTGCTGCACCGCCCAAGATCCCCAGAACCTATTCGACATGCCAGGTGCTGCGTCTGTCGAGCCTGGAAGCCAAGAGCCACACAGGCCCTGCACACCTTTCAGTTTTGCGTTCACAGACAGATCAGTGGCTAACACCACTCAATTTGACAGTTGGTAAAGTGGTGTGCGACAATGGTGCCAATCTGCTTAGTGCATTGAAACAGGGCAAAATTACACACGTGCCATGCATGGCACACATCTTAAACTTGGTCGTGCATCGATTCGTTGTCAAATACCCTGGGGTCCAGGACATCTTGTGGCCGGCAAGGAAAATCTCGGCCCATTTCAGATGATCTTACGCGGTCATAGCTCGCCTTGCTGACATTCAGCAGCGACACAATCTGCCGGTCAGACGTCTTATTTGCGATTGCCTGACACGATGGAACTCAACCTTCTATATGCTTGATAGGCTGCTCCAGCAGAAACATGCAGTTAACGACTACCTGTAAGAACTCTTCAGCAGAACAGGTTCTGGGGAGCTTGGTTTTTTTTCACCGCAACAGTGGCTGCTCATGCGCGACGCATGCAGACTTCTGCAGCCATTTGATGAGATCACCAAACTGGTCAGTCGCAGTCATGGCGCCATCAGTGACATCGTACCTTATGCCTTCTTTATGGAGCGTGCATTGCGTTGTGTTATTGATCAAGCTGTGGAGGAGCAGGAGGATGAGGAAGTCGCAATGGGGAGAGGAAAACGAGTATGCCATTATCCTGGATGATGAGCAGGAGCCAGGCCACCACACCGCTTCCAGTTTAGTGCAAATGGGGGCCTTCATGCTCCAGTGTTTTAACAGGGACCCCCGTATAAAAAGCATAAAGGTCAAGGACCAGTACTGGGTGGCAACGTACTTAGACCCCCGGTTAAAACACAAAATGGTGGAAACGTTACCAATCACAGAGGGCTGTCAGAATGGAGCACTTCCAGGCCTTGCTTAGAGAAATGCTGCATTCTGCTTTTGCGTGCGCTGGCAGAGGAATTCCCACTCCCAGAGAAAGAGTTGCAGGTACCGATCCAACAGCGCCTGCAAGAAGAGGGCGGTTTGAAGATGTGTTGGTCACTTCTGAAATGAGATCATTCTTTCAGCCGACCCATGTCATCCAGATCCAGCATCAGGGAACGCCGAGACTGACAGGTTAACTACTATCGGGTTAACGGCCGATGTGGACGCTCTGAGAAGTGATGAACCCCTGGACTACTGGGTGGCCAGGCTTGACCTCTGGCCAGAGCTTGCCCAATTTGCAATGGAACTGTTGGCTTGCCCCTCGTCCAGTGTCCTGTCCGAAAGGACGTTCAGCGCAGCAGGGGGGGGGATCGTGATTGATAAGTGCACTCGCCTAGCTCACGACAGTGTTGACTACCTCACATTTATAAAAATGAATGAGGCATGGATCTCTGAGGAATTCAACACATATGACCAGTAGACCATGTATATGCATAACACTATAAACGATTTATATAATCTAGCACCCGGACCTATCTCGGTGCTGGTGTGGTGTCAGTGCTGTCAGTGCTCTCTCTCTCTCGGTGCTGGTGTGGTGTCAGTGCTCTCTCTCTCTCTCGGTGCTGGTGTGGTGTCAGTGCTCTCTCTCTCTCGGTGCTGGTGTGGTCTCAATGCTCTCTCTATCATGGTGCTGGTGTGGTCTCAGTGCTCTCTCTATCACGGTGCTGGTGTGGTCTCAGTGCTCTCTCTATCACGGTGCTGGTGTGGTCTCAGTGCTCTCTCTATCACGGTGCTGGTGTGGTCTCAGTGCTCTCTCTATCACAGTGCTGGTGTGGTCTCAGTGCTCTCTCTATCACGGTGCTGGTGTGGTCTCAGTGCTCTCTCTATCACGGTGCTGGTGTGGTCTCAGTGCTCTCTCTATCACGGTGCTGGTGTGGTCTCAGTGCTCTCTCTATCACGGTGCTGGTGTGGCCTCAGTGCTCTCTATCACGGTGCTGGTGTGGTCTCAGTGCTCTCTATCACGGTGCTGGTGTGGTCTCAGTGCTCTGCATCACAGTGCTGGTTTCAGACAGTGAGAGAGATAGCAGTGGAGAAGCCAATCAGCAGGCAGTGCCAGCACCATGGCTGAGGATCAGCACTGGACTGGCACCTCCGGACCACCGCAGTGGAGCCCTGCATAGGTGGGGGTAAGGGCCGGGCTGAGGGAGGGGCTCAAGCACAGGTTGACACACTGGGACACTGAAACAGGACTGCGCTGAACTGACTGTGGCAGCGATCATCTCCTGCACCCCCTTCATAGCCTGCCCTGACCTTGCCTCTCCTCCATGGCCCTCACGAATTGTCAAAATTTTACAGATAAAAAAAAAACAAAAAATGCTTTTCGTTGTCAATCCCAGATTCACTTAATACTTTTGTAAAGTCAGTGTCCATGTTGTGGGACTATGTGTGCACAGCTAGTATTTTGTGGCTGAAAATATGACCTGGAGGTTTTTAAGGTTCGCCTGCCATTAAAGTCAATGGGGTCCAATGGGGAACTTTTGGCCACGTTCACGAAACTTCCCGTCCTCAGTTGGGACCACTCTGGAGCAGCAATTTGGGGTACGACAGGCTAAAGACCAATTGAGAAAGTACTGGTCCAACCTTAAAATGAGGGAGCCAGATCAGTATCGAAGGATCAAGAAGGTGCTTAAAGAAAAAAGTAAGTACTTGTCGTGTGTTCTTATTCTGATACTTAACTTGCATGCTGATCCATGTGCTTTTCGTTTATACTGTTGTACTGTATCGTTTATACAATCATTCATAAATATCGCTTGTTTGAAGATACATTTGATGTTTGTAAATATCGTTCGTTTGCCAATAGATACAATGTATTTAGCTGGTACAGGTTTATACCTACATTTTGGTCTTGATAATTTGTCTTATTAAAGGATATTGTTGTGTAGATGTGTTGGAAACTAGAATGATTTGAAAACCATGATTCAGTGATACAGCAGCTGTTTCCACATCTGGACTCAGGAGCACTAGTGTAGTGTGGGATACTATAAAACATTTTTTAGGGTAACACACACACACACACACACACACACACACACACACACAGGAGTTCCAGGGGATACTTGGTGTCTCCATCTGTGAAACTTTTGCCAAAACAATAAAATAAAAACTGGAGTTAGTACTTACCGGTAACTCCTTTTCCGGTGGTCTTCCAGGACAGCCCTTGAGAGATGGAGTCCCTCCCATCGACACAGGAAACACATTGCCACAGTTCAAAAGGCGGTCCCTCAGGTCCCTGGTCAGTCATTCACCAAGAACCGAAGGATGGAACTGCAAAACATATAAACCATAACAGGTAATAACATTAGTACATCATTATAATCAAATAAAGGGTGGGATCGTGCTGTCCTGGAAGACCACCAGAAAAGGAGTTACCGGTAAGTACTAACTCCAGTTTTCCCAAGTGTTCTTCCAGGACATCCCTTGAGAGGATCCCCAAGTACTTACCAGATTAGGGGAGGGGGACCACGGCCTGGAGGACTTTCCTCCCAAAGGCCTGATCCTGACTAGACATTAGGTCCGGTCCGTAATGCCAAGTCAATGTGGAAAAGCTTGACCATGTGGCTGCTTTACTTACCTGCTTCGGGGTGGCACCAGCTCTTTCTGCCCAGGATGCAGACAACGCTCTTGTGGAGTGAGCTTTCACACCCTCAGGAGGATCTCTATTCAAGGCCTTATACCCCTCTGCTATAGCTAGCCTAATCCATCTAGCTATGGTTACTTTTGAAGCTTTTTGCCCCCTACGCTGCCCGAAAAAAAAAAAGGACAAAAAGGGAGTCAGATTCTGAATGGATTTGTTACTTTTAGGTACTCTAGAATACACCTCCTCACATCCAATAAATAAAAACGTTCTCTTTCTCATTTGCCGCATTTTGACAAAATGAGGGGAGGACAATATCTTGTGATCTATGGAAGCTAGATGCAACTTTGGTAAGAACCCAGGGTCTGTCTTTAGAATGACTCTGTCTTCTAGGATCTGTAAAAACAGTTCCCTGATGGAAAGGGCTTGGATTTCACTGACCCTATGGGCTGAAGTGATTGCCACCAGGAGTACCATCTTAAATGTAATAAGCCTTAGGGAGGCCTCTGAGATAGGCTCAAAGGGTGACCCCAAGAAAGCTTTTGGCACAACTGCTAAATCCCAGGATGGGACTCTGTTGACTCTGACTAGCTTACGTCTAGCAACTGCCTTACAGGACCTAGCGACAAAAGGGTTTTCCTGTAAGCACTCATCTAGGTACACACTTAAGGCAGCTATCTGTACCTTAATAGTACTTAAAGTTAACCCTTTGTTTATCCCCTCCTGTAAAAACTGTAGAATATTAGCCATATTCATGTTTATCTCCTTACGGCTATTCAGCCAGCTATTAAATTTTCTCCAGACTTTTTTGTAAATAGCCCTAGCCCTAGTTTGCGACTGTAGTAGGGTCACAATTACCTCGTCTGTCAGGCCCTTACTCCTTAAGATTTCCTCCTCAGTAACCATGCTGAAAGCTTCAGCATGGCCATCTGCGGATGATAAAGAGGTCTCTGCGACAGGAGGTCCCATCTGCAGGGAAGCCTTAGAGGAGGACAGTCTGTCAATTGTAGTAACGTTGTGAACCACGGTCTCCTGGGCCAGAATGGTGCTATTAGGATCAAACAGGTTTCCTCTGTGAGGAATCTTGCTAGGACCCTCGGAATGAGATGAAGAGGGGGAAATGCATACGCCAGACTGAAAGTCCATGGAGTCTGCAAGGCATCTACAGCCAGGGACTGATCTCCTGGGCTTAACGAGCAAAAACTGGGAACCTTTGCATTCTCCTTGCTTGCAAAAAGGTCCACTACCAGTTTTCCCCAGTGAGTTGTTATAAAAGATTGAATACCTCTGGGTGCAAGGACCACTCTTGGTTCGAAACTTTGTCGACTCAAGAAGTCCGCCGTGCTGTTCAGCTCCCCTTTCAGGTGTACAGCAGAAATAGATTCCATATTGGCTTCTGCCCACTGGAAAATGCGTCTGGCTGCCAACATCAAACAAGGACTTCTGGTACCTCCTTGTTTGTTTATATATGCTACAGCAGTCATGTTTTCTGAACGGACTTGTAGATGGTAACCCTGTATTGTGGGCTGAAAAGCTAAAATTGCTCTCAGGATTGCTGTTAGCTCCTTCCAAGTGGAGGAGAAACATTTCTCTTCCGGGGTCCACTTGTCCTGGACCCAGCTGCTCGTATCCGTGGTCAGTGTTGAAGTGATAGGAAGGACCCAAGGAACCCCTTTGTTTAGGTTCTCCCTGTCCTTCCACCACCAGAGGGAGAATTTTATTTTTGAGGGGATTGATACCTCCTGATCCAGATCTCTGCCCTTTAATTTTTCCAACAGAAACCCCTGATAGTCTCTTTGGTGGAACCTGGCCCATTGTACGGCTAGAATGGCTGCCGTCATAAGACTTAGGACAGACATTACTTCCCTCCCCGTACATTTGGGGCTGTATTGAAGAAAAGATGTTCTCTGCCACAGATTCAAAATCTTTTCTTTTTTTTTCTCAATCACAGGTTTTATTGAAAATAAGATCAGGTTTACAGTCAAAGTTTGAATAAACGTATGGTTGTAGTCAGTCTGTAAACAATAAAAACAAATACATCTCCATTGTGTTCTGATTTAAATCAGTGACTATGTTGGGGTGAGTGCACAATTGAAGACGGTAAGTAGCGTACACTATTTGGGGAAGTGTGGGGTGCAATCAGCTCTTTGCTATTGTATTTAACTCCGTTTGTTATAGATGCTCTATATATGCTTTGTTTTGTTTTTGTTTTCCCCATTAACTAATTGTATTTCAGATTGGAATGAGCACTCTTCTCAGGAGGAAAGTCCATGGATGTTAACTAAAAGTTGAGTGTTTGTCATTGTTGTATGGTGGTTGTCTTGTCATGTTATTTGTGTGATCATGGCCAGATTTTAAATTTTTTTTTTTACCTTTTTTTTTTCTCAAATTTTTTTGTTTGATATTGGTTTAGTCATCTATTTAATTTTTATTTTTGTTCAGGTGGAAAAGGTAGTAGGTTTAATCCACCTTAAAGGGGGGTAATTGACAATGCCCTCAGTTAGAACCAGTCACCTGAAAGCGGGTAGTGCATACATCGTAAAGATACAGATAGATGCATTGTCTTTGTAGCTTGTCAGATTTGAAGTTTTTGAGAAGCAACACTGACGTTCAGTTTTAAACATTTTTGATCATACCATGGGGATCCATTTTACAGTGGGTTCAGCCTAAAGAGGTCATGGTTGTTGGGATAGTTTGGTCAAGTTGCAAAGGCCAAGCCAAGGTCCTGGGTTCCAAGGAGGGAACTATAAGTAAACATGGTAAGCGAGCAGATATTGTGGATAAGAATTTGATACTGCTCTTGTTTTTCACTTCCAGAATCCTAGTGGAGCGAGATTGGAGAGGCTTCTGGAACATGGATGACAGATGATCATCTGGTTGGCAGTTTGTCTGTGCCACACCACACCGCAAATTTGTTCTGATAAACATCAGGAGAGGAAAAAAAAAAAAAAACTGAAAGATTCAGATTAATACTTGTTTTTTCTTATGGACAATGTGGTGCGAGTGCTGAATCTGAAACAACAGAGCTTGTGAAATATTTTTGCTGAAGTCTCTCCTGATGAATGCAAACATGTTATTAATACATGTGCAATGGGTTGGAGGTTGGGGAAGGAATATGACACATCCAATCTGTCAGAACATGAAAATGTAAAATATGTGGTTTTTTTTGTTGGAAGGAGGAACTGAAAAAAGGAAGGTTTTAACATATGACATGTATTGATGGAACGGAGTTAATATGGTGCAGGTACTCAGGCTGGCACTTATGCATAATAAGGTAGCTGTTGGCCAGACTAAAGGGTGCCAAGTGACACATCAATGGGATGAAAACTTCCTCGTAGGGGTGGTGTCTCAATCCTAGCAGTCCTAGAGAGAAGCTTTCGGTTACTGGAAATGCGGGACACCAGAACTAGACATGGGGAAGATACGCCCAGTTGGTGTCTCACCTGAGAGGTTGAAACCCTGCACAGATAATGGCAGTAAATACACACAGTAGCATGCTCCGTTAAAATAAAGGGAACAAACGCTGGCTACCAGGGTACCGTAGGACTTCACCACATGGTGCTGCAACATCTCACTGTGGTTGATAAAAACCTATCACCCTATATGTGCTGAGTATACACTGAATCAAGTGCGGTCATTGTACCAGTGACTTACTCCCAGAGATGCGATGAAGTCCATGCAGGATGCTTATTTCTGAGGAGTAACCCGAAAGAGGAGGGATGTATTCAGCACTACATTGGGGGGGGGGGGGGGGAACAATAGCTGGGATGGGTGTTGTTAATGGAGTGGACATCAGCCTCCTGAGGAACAAACTCACAGCCATAGCTTCAGAGAAGGAGCGTGACTTTGTTACCCCGGGAGATTGGTGGCATCCTTGATAACATTCAATTAAGTCACAGAAACACCCAGGTTAGAGTGGCTCCGGATTTTGTCAACCATGTTGAGAGGTTGGTAGAGAGGACAGAAACCTGTCATTGGCTCTGGCGCGCACTCTGTGGCAGGTGGAAATATCAGCCAGCATCAAGCTGATTGTACCATCTCTGTTTGAGGGACAGTGGACTGATGAGTTAGCATCACCGCTCAGTAAGATTTTGCCAAAAAACGTTGCTTACACTAATCCAAAGTAGTGGTCGAATGCCTGTATGGGCTGCACTAAGTTGGATTGTGAAAGGTGTTATGCTGTATGTTCCCATATACAGAAGTGCAGACTCGGTCTGTATATTTGGTGTCATCAATGGGCTTACTGACTGGGGATTCTATCTCGTTGCATTTGAGGCTATATCACACATGTGATCAGAGAAGATGAAAGCTGGAGGCAGGTTGATATTTCCCTCTGTCGGAAGCATGACCATGATGTCCTTTGTATGCCAGCTCAATACATGGAGATGAACGAATAATGTTGGGAAATTATTTCTCTCTGTGTGCTGGATGGAGAGATCATTGCTGGGAAGGAGGCACCCGGGTATTATGTAGGACATAGGCAAATTTGTTTCTTTGTCCTATGGGCATGATCTCTGAAATCCAGGCACAGGGGTGGAATTGTGTGGGTTTGGTCATTGTTGTAAATTTATATGTGTAGATAAGCGATATTTATCTAGAAGGGTCTCCCATTTCTCTATGCAAGTTGAGGGACGATTTGACGGTAAGGTCTCTGTGTACAAGTTAGAGACTTTGCGGTCAAGTCAGAGCCCTGCAATACCGTTGTGAGCAAGCCTGCCGAATCCCGACCCGTATTTACAGTAAAGGGCTATAGGAGGTTGGGAGCGGGGTGTGTAATACATATGTATATATTATGGTAATAAGTTGATTTATTTTTGTGGTAGAGTGTGACCTATGGGTATTGTAGGCTAGTAATATGGGCAAGAAAGGCCCTCCTCAAGACTCTGTATTTGAAAGCTGGTTGATTTGTTATTCTGAATGTGTGCTGGTGAATGAATGGACACCCCCTGCCCGTATTGCCGTCCTGAAGATACTGAAGATCCAGAATGGTGACATGGAAGCTGGCGCTGAAGAATGATGGTGGTGTATCACTTAGTGGCAAAGCGGCACGTGTTGGGAAGCACCACAGTAAAACAATTATGGACTGCTCCATAGAACCTGTTTCTGCACATGTTGAAAAACACAACACGGTAAGACCATTATGGACTGTTCCACGGGAGCCGTTTCTGAAGCACATGTTGAAAACCACAACACACTACACAGCTAAGGACTGTTCCATAGGTACTGGTTCGGAAACACGTGTTGGGGAGCCACACACGTTAAGACAGTTATGGACTGTTTAATAGGAGTCGGGGCTGAAGAGGGGTGGTATGCACCTTTCAGGCACAAAGCGGCTTATGTTGGAGTGAACTCATATAATACTTCTGGTATTTGTTCATGTTTGAGGTAGCCACTTAGAATCAGTTGAATGAAGCACATGAACGCTTTGCAATCAGAAGAACAATAGCGGGGCTCAGACCCACCTGCTGTGATATGTGCGATTGCAGGCTTCAAAGGGAATAAGAGCAAGCTGGACGGCTCATCAGTAATAGAGACACTGATCAATAGTGGACAATACAGCATGCTTCCTGAAGAATGGGCATACATGTGAAGGAATACCTCTTGGCGAAATCTATTGGATGGAAGGCAAATGGGGGTAGCTACGAGTGGGTGTGTATGTTTGAATGAAAAGGCTCACACACAGACAATGTGATCTCTCTGTTTTTGCTGCAAGACCCTGCCATGTGGTGACTCTGCCTACACCTCATGGTGAAGGCCCTCTCCTGGTCTGAGCCTAGCCGATGCAGCAAAGCCTCACGGAGGACCGTGTGATAAGTATCTTTCATATTCTTGTATTATATGTTCTGATTGTAAGCTGTGTAATGTCCTTTTAATACTTTATGTTAGCTTTCCTAATTTCTTGGGAAATAAATAAGATAGTGTTTTACTAGCGTGTGCGTGCGTATAAAAGTAACTTTATATCAGTGTGCCTAGTAGGGCTGTATGAACTAGATAACTATGGGAAGAGACAAGGTATTAATAGTTTGTAGAGCACAAAATATCTTTCAAGAGCGCTCTGCACTGAAAGTGGTAAACTTTTGTGTATCTGCACTGCCATCCGAAGGAATTTTTGGCATTCCTCCCTTATTGGGATATGCAAATAAGCATCCCTTAGATCCAGGGTAGCCATAAATCTCTTTCTGGAGGAGATTTTTTTATGGAATAAATGGACTCCATCCAAAATCTCTTGTAATGGATGGAGCGATTCAGTGGTCGGAGGTTCATAATTAGTCGGAACCTCCCTGACTGCTTTTTACCAAAAAAATGTGCAAGTAAAAACCGTCCCCTTGTTCCTGAATAGGGACTGGTGTCAATACTTCATGATCCACCATTTCCCCTATCAGTAAAAGGTAAGGCCCTGGCCTTTTCCGAGTGACTTGGGAGTTTTGTCACCAAAAACTTTGAGGGAGGGCTGCTGTGGAATTCCAGCACGTGACCCTTTTTTTTAATTACATTTAAGACAAACTCGTTTAAGGTTCTCTCTTCCCACTGTGGAAGAAATTTGCTTAATCTTCCTCCCACAGGAACCCTGACGTCACTGGGGTTTGGGGTCCTGATTGGGGCGGTTAAAAAGTATGCCCCCTTTCCCCTTATGTCCCGACCAATGCTGTTTGGGGGTTGAAATCTTCTCCGATTTAGAGGGACGAAAAAATTTTCTTTGAAAACTTTTTTGCGGGAAAGGTTTTTTTTTTTTTTTTATCCGCCGTCCTTTCTAAGGCGAAATCTAACTCAGGCCCGAAAACTAAGTCTCCTGTAAAAGGGACGCTGCACAGGCGGGTTTTAGACGCCGTATGTCATCCCCCCTCCCAAGTTTTCATCCATCCTGACCTCCTTGCTGCCACTGGAAGTGCTGCAGACTTAGCAGTACACTTTACGGAGTATGTGGATGCGTCAGAGATGAAATTAGTGGCCTTGAAAAGTATAGGGAAGGTTTTCAAAAGCTCCCCCCTAGGAGTGCCTGCTTTTAGATGTTCCTGCAGTTGTGACAACCAGAACTCCAGGTTTCTGGTTACACAAGAAGTGGCTAGCGCTGGTTTCAAGCCTGCCATGGTGGCATCACAGGCCCTCTAGGTGTTCTCCTGTCCATTGGATCTTTCAAATGGCCCATATCCTCAAAGGCCAGATCAGCCTGCTTTGAGACTTGGACAGAGGAGCGTCTAGTTTAGGATTTTTATTCCAGACTGCCTCTGGGCTCTCATCAATGGGGAACCTTCTCTTAAGGGGATTAGGAAAGAAAACCTTTATCCAGTTCATACCACTCCTTAAGGATAAGGTCAGAAAGCACTTTATGTATCAGTAAAACCCTTGCTTTCCTTTTTCCCCAGAGCCGCATACATCTTATGTCTGGATAACCGAGTTTCTTCCTTCTCAATTTCCAGTGTATCGTAGATAGCGACCATTAGCTCATCTACTTCAAGAGACAGCTTATACTTTGAGGCTTTAGATGTTGCTTGAGCCTCATCCTGATCTGAATCTGCATCAGAGGAATCAGGGCTAATCAATGTGGAGCTAGGCTCCCTGACCATACAGGGCTCCCCTGAGCTGGGTGTTGTAAAGCATGGTGAGGAGTAAATTAACAGCTGCCTCCGCTAATAGAACTGCAATCACCTACATCGGGGATTAACTCCCGGAGGGACTTAAAAGTCAACGCCATTTCCTCTTTAAAAAAGGAGCCCAAAAATTTAGCTAAAGGGGAATCTGCCTCAGATTTAAGCAAGCTTGCAATGCATTGTTTGCAGAGGGCTTTGTTAGAGCAAGAGGATAACCTATTCCCACAATTAGGGCACTTTTTGCTGCCTGCCTTGCCTTCCTTTGGGAGCTCTTTAGCCTGAAAAAGAGAAAACATTTTTAGCGTCAGCTCCATGTCCCTCCTTAGAATCCCCACCAACTGCATACATCGTTAACTGAGTTAACCACCACCGTGGGGCACTACAGATCCCAGCCTACAAACACCACAACTCCTTAGACCACCAGAGTAATAGCATGCCCAGCAGCCTACCTGGGATTGGCTGGTGCCTGCCTCCAGCAGAGTGTCCTGGGGAATAGCCTCCATGGTCCCCCTCTGCCGCTCCGGATCCCGCCACTAGTCCTGTATCGCTGGTTAGGACTGCACAGTCACAGCGCTGGCTCTCCCTCTCCTCCCCGTGCCCTAGAACCCTCGGTACGCAGTGATGGCGCAGTTCCGCTGAAATGATGCTTGGCGTCGCCAACCCAACCGCAACAAGGAGCAGAGATGTAAGCTTCCACTCACCGCCCCTGGCCACCTCAGCATTGGAAGGAGAGTAACAGGTCTGCTCCGGTTCAGCTGGACGGTACCCAAGCCACAACAAACAAGGTATGGACCCCACTGTAGCCAAAAACAGGACCCGGTCCCTTATGGCTTAGATTCTTCAGGCAGCCCCTGAGAGGGGCCTCCAGGCTAATGACTGACCAGGGACCACCTTTTGAACTTTGGCAATGTGTTTCCTGTGTCAATGGGAGGGACTCCATCTCTCAAGGGCTGTCCTGGAAGAACACTTGGGAAAAAAAGTACTGCAGTTTGTTTAAAGGGGAATTCGAATCATATCTTTAACTTGGATCTTTTCACAAAGAGACAATTGTACACCACGGCAAAGCAATTTTCCATATTCTTTTTTTATGGAGTAAAATAAGAGTGTGCCAAGTATACCTTTGGTTTCATTCTCATAGGGGAGAAAAGACTCAAACAGTCAGAGAGGGGACCCCCCCCCCAGCCTGATTGGGGACTTAGCCCAAGCCCACTCAAGGATCTAGAGCAGTGATGGCGAACCTTGGCACCCCAGATGTTTTAGAACTACATTTCCCATGATGCTCAACTACACTGCAGAGTGCATGAGCATCATGGGAAATGTAGTTCCAAAACATCTAGGGTGCCAAGGTTCGCCATCACTGCTCTAGAGGAAGGATAGTTGGAGAAAGTGGGCGAGATCTGCACCCCACTAGGTGAGTGTCTGCCACCCCAGCTTAAGGTAATTTATGCCTGTATATTTCTAAATACATTTTTTTTTTCTAAAATTTTAGATGTTGAAGGGCAAGCGGCAGACCCATTTACCGACAGCACCCAAAGATTAATTGGGCAGATCATGGCCTGGAACGGGCACATTGATGAAATGCACAATCAGCTTAGACAGCATGAGAAATCTGGACACCCTGCAGTAGGAAAGGAAGAACATTATCAATGTTTTGGGCAGAAACAAATACCTTTTCCCCTAAAACACAATCAATCATGTTCATTTCCTTTGTAAATGAGAACTTTTTTATATTTTAAAAGCCAAATTTTGAAGATGCACACGGTGTGTCAACATGTACTATCTGCCATCGGGGGATCTCAATGTATGCACCCACAGAACAAGTCCATTGATCCGCCCCATGATGGGAGACGGCACATGTTGACATTACCCATTTGGACTCAAATTGTGTGAATCTTCAAAATTTGGCTTTTACATGGGTGACATCACCTGAAACTTTTAAAGACAGTTTTATTAAAAAAAAAAAAAAAAAAATTAATATTGTTCACAAAATGTTATATTGAGTAAAAAAAAAAAAAAAAAAAAAAAAAAACACCCACATGTTTGAATGTGCACACAGTAGAGATTTTAAACGACAACGTGTGTAGCTTCTTTCAATACTCAACACCAGTTTTGTAATTTGTGTTTTCAGTGACAAAAGGAGCTTATGTACTAAAAGGGAAATCCACTTGGCATTACAAGTGCACTCACTATGAGACAGCCAAAAAGAAAAAGCAAAGAAAAACGAGAGATCATAAAAGATTTTTTTAATAATTGAAAAGTTAAATATGTTCTGCCATTGCAATGCCCCCCACCATTAAAATAATTGACATATCTGTCTCGCACTTGATGGGTGGTTGGGGGGGGGGGGGGGCGCAAGCCAGTACCCAGGCCTGCAAGTACAGATTCTGGAAGTCAAGCCTCAGGCACAACTGAATATATGTTTGAGAATTTTTTTTTTTTTTATTATTATGGAGTATGCAACAGCACAGGATTATATGATTGAGTTTATAGTCCACCATATTGATGGCTGAGAGAAAAAAGCGGAACCAGCTGGCCATTATCCCAAAGGTATTCTCCACAACTCTTTTCGCTCTGGCCAGCCGGTAGTTAAAAACCCTCCTCTCCAGGGTGAGGGTCCTTTGGAACGGCGTCAGGTGCTCCCCAGACCAAAGGCTTCATCTGCGATGAATACAAAGCATCAGATGGCAGTCCCAGGCCACCAGTCTGGAGACACTGGCAGAACTCCATCTGGGCAAAGACTCCGACAGCTGGCTGTTCTTCCCCCACGTCCACAAAAATCCTATTGTGCCGATACTGCCATCAAGACTTGCTTCCCATCGATCACCGCTCCACAGTTGGGAAAGTCCCAAAGGTCAGCGAGCTGGGAGGACAATCTGCCATTCCTGTGGCGTGGATGGAAACTGGAGTCAAACAAGAAAATAAAAAATGTATAAGTACTTTTAAACATAAAAAAAAAAAAAAAAAAAGAAAACTGTGCAAGCAGATTACATAAAACATTGCACAACAGCAGTATAATTTTTTTTAGAAGTAGTATTTAAAAAACTTAATATAAGGCCCACTTTCAAATTTTCTCCGAACACTGCACATTGTTCGCCGAACACCGGAATAACCAAAGTTCGGCCCAAACTTATGCTCGGGTGGATGTATAATGGATGGATGAGTATGCCGAGTATGGATGGGAGGAGTATGGATGGCTGAGCATGGGTGGATGGATGAGTATGCCGAGCATGGATGGTTGCCTGCAATGGGCACATATCAGCTGTGGGCACTACACATCCAGCCCAGAGCGCTGCTGCCACAGATCTCTCCCCCTCTGAATAGTGAGAGGGGAGAGAGGAACCAGACATGATGCCCCAGGGGGCACACGAGTAGGATTCTGAGAGAATGTCACTGTACGCCCTCCCAGAGTTAACTGACTGCGCTGCAAATGTCATTTGGCTATAGTGCGGTCGGCAAGAGGTTAAAGTGAAACAATAAAAGTGAAATATTCTTTTAAGTTTTATACCTGGGGGTGTCTATAGTATGCCTGTAAAGTGGCACATTTTTCCTTTGCTTATAATTTTCCCTTTAGAAATGTCATTTTGTGCAGGGACTAAGTCATTTAAAAGTTTTCAAAGCTATAATGGAATTGTCGGTCCCAGCAACAGATAAAAGTCATGGGGGGGGGGGGGGAAGAACCCACAAACACGTCATGGTATCCCTTCAGTTCAATACCAGGCCCTTTGGGCCTGGTATGAATATTAAGGTGAGCCCTGAACCAATTTTTTTTTAACTGGCATTGGGGGGGGGGGGGGGGGTCACCCCAAAAATCCATACCAAACCCTTAGCTGAGCATGCAACTTGGCAGGCCACAGGAAAAAAGGGGGCCGAGAGCGCCCCCCCCCCTCCTGAACCATATCAGGCCACATGCCCTCAACATGGGGAGGGTGCTTTAGGGTAGCCCCCCAAAGCACCTTGTCCCCATGTTGATGGGGAGAAGGGCCTCATCCCCACAACCCTTGCCCGGTGGTTGTGGGGGTCTGCTGGCGGGGGGCTTATTGGAATCTGGGAGAAGTCCTTTATTAAAAAAATAAAAGTCCATCTTCTCACTCCACAAAGTGTGCCTTGTGTTTTTTTGCACTTTGGACACTTTATAAAAATGGTACGGGTACAACGTATCTATTACAATTTCAAACAGGGGCGTGGGATCTAGGTGTCCCTTGTTAAAGTGGGCCGCCAGATTCCGATAAGGCCCCTGCAACCACCAGGCAAGGGTTGTGGGGATGCACCCTCCCCATGTTGAGGGCATGTGGCCTGGTATGGTTCAGGGGGGCACTTGTGTCCCCCCCCCCTTTTCCTGTGGCCTGCCAGGTTGCGTGCTCAGATAAGGGTCTGGTATGGATTTTTTGGGGGGATCCCCACGCCTTTTGAAAAAAGAAAACTGGCGCAGGGTTTCCCTCAATATCCATACCAGACCTGAAGGGGCTGGTAATGGACTGGGGGATCCCATGTTTTTTTCAATGACTTATTTTATCTGTATTGCTGGGACCGACTATTCATTATAGCCGCGAGTACTTTTAAATGACTTTCTCTTTAGAAATGTCGTTTTGTACAGGGACTGTTGACAGACAGACAGACAGAACCCCACTCAGTCTCAGTCTCCAGATCTGCAGCCCTCAGACGCTTGATCGCTTTCTGAGCAGACCTGCATCCCCATCCTTGGCAGCCACCACGCCCACACAGGCAACCTCCCAAGCTGTGGTGCAGAGTGCCTCAAAGACCCCATCAGACAATCTCAGAAAAAATGGCTGCTCCTGTTACAGTGGAAGTCCTTGATGACAAACTGCGGGCCCTTCTGCAAGACCTGACCAGTAACGTCTCTAAGGAGATGGGAAAACTTGCACACGAACTGCGGGGGGAGCTTGCTCAAATCGGTGAACATACTGATGGCCTGGAAACTAAGTTTGATGATTTGATACAATACGTTCACGTTTTGGAAGAGGACAATGCTGGCCTGAAACAATCCATTTCCCAGCTTCAGTCCCAACAGGAGGACTTGGAAAACAGAACGCCGTCAAAATTCACGTATCAGGGGTGTTCCTGAAACAGTCAGCAAGGGGGAGATCAGACCATACCTACTCAGCCTCTTTAACGTGGTGGCCCACCGGATTCCAGACATTGACTGGAGACTGGATAGAGCACACAGATCCCTGGCCCCTAAACCTCCAACAGGAGCTAATCCCAGAGACATAGTAAGCTTTCATTATTATGACAGTAAAGAAGCTTTAACTGTAGCCACTCGCAACAAGTCTCGCTTACAGTTTAAGGGGGCAAAGATACAGATTTCAGTGACTTGTCTCCAATCACCCTTGCCAAACGCCGCAGCTTTCGCCCTGTGACCACACATCTGCAGAATCTTCAATTCCCATACCGATGGGGGTTCCCCTTCGGCTTATCGGCCACAAAAGACGGAATTCAATACTCCATGAGGGACCTACAGGAAAGCGAAGCATTTATCCGCAACCTTGGTCTTCCACCGATTCCAGACAAAGATCCCACTCCTCTTCCTATGACGCCTAAACGCGCGTCCATCCCAGGACGGATCTGGACCCCCTCTCGTCAAAAGTCACAGAAAAACGTTTCTACCCCTCAACGCAATCCGTTTCCCAGACTCCCTCCTTGAGGGGAACTCATCCCCACAACCTGGCTGGAATTGGCTTCGGCCCATTTCCATGTTTCCCGTTTTTGGGGCGTTCACACCCATATTTATGGGTTTTCACCATACCTTCGGTTCAGTTTTTGTTATCTTCAGTCGCTGATGGAAGGCGGGGGGGGGGGGGGGATGAGCTGGAACCCCTTGTGTGCCTTTTTGTTCCACGGCCTTGGCTGTGGACTCCTGGGTGGTTTTTACCCCACATGCTCTTTTTTCTACAGTTTTTTCTTTTTTTTTTTCTTTCTTTATAGGCTCTTTTTGGCCTATTCTCTACTTTTGACTTGCCTAACTCAGTTTTATATAGCTTCTTTTCTTATGGTTGATGTTGTATTCCTTCATTTGCTTTACTTCCACAGGACACGCCATGGTACATGTTGCCTAGTTAATTCATACAGGTATTTTTGGCCAGTATGTGTTTGTTATGCTTACATTACATTAACCACTTCAATACCAGGCACTTAAACACCTTCCTGCCCAGACCATATTTGAGCTTTCAGCGCTGTCGCACTTTGAATGACAATTGTGCGGTCATGCTACACTGTACCCAAATGAAATTTTTATCATTTTTTTCCTACAAATAGAGCTCTTTTGGTGGTATTTGATCACCTCTACAGTTTTATTTTTTGCGCTACAAATAAAAAAAAATAGCGAAAATTTTGAAAAAAAATTTTTTTGTTAGTTTCAAAACTTTGTAAATAAGTACGTTTTCTCCTTCACTGATGGGGCTACACTGATGGGCACCGATTATGTGGCACCAATGAAGTGGCACTGATGAGGTGGCATTGATGGACACTGACAGGTGGCACCAATGAAGTGGCACTGATGAGGCAGCACAGGTGGGCACTCATAGGCAGCATTGGTGTTATACTGTACTAATGGATGCCAATCAGTGCCAAACAATGCATGCCAATCAGTGATGCCCATTGTGGGCACTGATTGGGATCCATTGTGCTGACTGGCATCCCTGGTGGTCTAGGGAGGATTATCTTTTGCTGGGCATCCCTGGTGGTCTGGTGGCGTCCCTGGTGGTCCAGTGTGGGCATCCTTGGGGGGGCTGTGCTGATAATCGATCAGCACAGACCCCCCCTGTCAGAGGAGCAGCCGATCGGCTCTCCTCTACTCGCGTCTGACAGACGCGAGTGAGGAAAAGCCGATCACCGGCTCTTCCTATTTACACTGATCAGCCGTGATTACCACGTGATCAGCCGTGTCCAAAGAGTCTCCGTCTGAGGCTCTTCACCGAGATCGTAGTTGCCGGGTGTCAGACTGACACCCCGCAACAATGATAGCCGCGATGCGCGCCCCCGGGGGCGCGCAGCGGCTCATAATCCAGATCACGTCATATGACGTCCGATCAGGATTATGAAACCACTTTGCCACCGTCAATTGCCTATAGGGCGGGCGGCAAGTGGTTAATGTCAATCCATAACGATGGCTTTAAGGGTCCTTACCTATAATGTTAAAGGCTTGAACTCCATTCACAAGCGCTGGTTGGTTCTAAAGGAGTTCAAATCTTCAGCTGTGGACAGTCCTGGTCCAGGAGACTCATTTTCGTCCCAGGGGTTCCCTTAAATTTGCTGCCAAGCACTTTCCAAATTCCTTCATGGCTTTTGATCCCTCTGGCAAAGCGGGGGTAGCAATCCTGATTAAGAAAACATGCCCGTTGAGGGTAAAATCCTCACTCATAGACCCCCGGGGTAGATGCATTATCCTGGACTGCGACTATCTCTCACGGTCTTACTGTGATTAATGTTTTCACTCCTAACTCGGGTCAAATTCAATTTCTCTCCGACTTATTGGACAGCTTCGGCAAATACACCCAACCCCTTCATGATTGTAGGAGGCGATTTCAACATGACCATGTCTCCTAGAAGAGAAACTCTTTTCTCCTCCACTCCCTAGTCTAAAGTAGAATGCCAATCCACTGCATTTCGCAAACTCATTAGAGCCCACAATCTGTTGGACATCTGGAGAATTAAGCATCCTACCCACAGGCAATTATCTTCCCGCCCCCCCCCCCCCCCCCCCCCAAGATGTACTCCAGACTAGACTACCACTTTATAACAGCACCCTTACCGACATAAGCGGTCACGTCGGAACTGAACCCCATAACGTGGTCAGACCATGCTTCTGTTCAGCTTGACCTCGCACTTTCCTGCTCCACGCCTAGCACCTGCCATTGGAGACTCAATGACTCTTCTCCGCAACCCCATCGTTGAGGCACAATTGTTCCAAAATCTATCAGAATTTTTCTATCTAAATGAGGGCTCTGTAGCAGAAGTGTCCACCCTATGGGAAGCCCACAAGGCATTCTTTAGAGGCATGTGCATCTCTGCCGGCTCTCGCCTGAAGCGAGACTCGGCAGCATGTCCTCTTGCAGCTACCAAAAGCAGAAACTTTACTTCTAGCCTCCCCTACGGTGACACCTGTGCAAAGTTACCTCCCTTCGTGAACGTTTAAAATCCCTGGACATGCAAAAATGCGCCAAGGCCCTAATCCGGGCAAAACAGAAATTTTATGAGTTTGCCAATAAGCCCCATAGGATGCTGGTGAACAAGCTTAAACCACGTCCTTTTCAATCTTATCCTGAATTCCTCCTTCAGGTTGATGGTTCCCTGACTCATTGCCCACTAACAACGTCCAAAGTTTTTGGAACATTTTATGATAAACTGTACAACTGTTTGGCCTCCGACCCTAAACACCTATTTACTCAAGAGGAATTTGGGCAGCTTTAAAGGGGAACAAAGTCAAATTATCACCGTCCCAGGTAGCTACCCTAAACACGGCTATCTCGCCAGAGGAGTTAGAGACAGTCGTGAAAGAACTGCCCTCACATAAATCCCCTGGTCCTGACGGTTTACCATATACATTATAAAAAAACTTTCCTCCCAAGTCCCTACTTACTAAAGCTCTACTCTTCCTTACAAAAAGGGAACGTTCCTCATCCACAGTTTCTACACACATCAGTCCTTCCAAAACCAGGTAAACCCCCATCTCTACCAGATAACTACAGACCCATAGCCTTACTCAACTCAGATTATAAAATCTTTACTAAAATCTTAGCCAACAGACTTTCCTCTACGATTCCCACTCTTGTTCATAACGACCACGTGGGTTTTGTTTTAGGTAGGCGAGCGGGCGACAACATCAGACGCACCAATGATTTAATTGACCTTCGATAAAACCTCTTGCTCCGCCCTTATTCTCAGCTTAGATGCCCAAAAAGCTTTTGATATGTAAGGCCAACCGAGCCTGTTTGCCACACTTGCGCGTTATGGTTTTTCAGGTTCCTTTGTATCGGCTCTCCAGGCCCTCTACTCCCGTCCCACATCACAAGTTGAATTGGCATCCTTCATATCTTTAACATTTACACACAGTAATGGTACTAGACAGGGTTGCCCCCTCTCCCCATTGTTATTCATACTGTGCCTTGAACCCTTGGCTGCATGCATCCGGGAGAGTCCAGACATAAGCAGGGTCTCTTAGCGACGTTAGGAACATAAGCTGTCTTTATTCAGACGACATACTTCTCACTCCCCAACCTACACGTCCTATTAGATACGTTCGCCAAAATTTCAGGTTATAAAGTTAATACAGCTAAGACTGAAGCCCACCCCATTCACATCCCCCCTCCACTTGTCTTTACAAAACAACTTCCCTTATCACTGGTGCTCTGGTTCACTCAAATATTTGGGCATACATTTAACAGCGTCTTACCGCACATTATACCAAGCCAACTTCCTCTCCTTAATCTCAGAAACACACGGTCTACCCTGTAAATTGATGGACTGTCCTTTGTCTCTTAGGTAGGATAAATGTTCTCAAGATGGCTATACTCCCCAAATTTCTGTACCTTTTCAAAACCTTACCTATTGCTCTCCCTATGTCTCAGCTTTGAAGTATTCAGCGGGCCTTTACTAAATTTATATGGGGAAACAGATCACATAGAATTGCCCACACAGTCGTCTTTGCCTCGCGCTCCCATGGAGGCCTAGGAGCTCCCGATATTGTAAAGTATTACTATGCGGTCTCCTGGTCATTATATTTTGCAACGAGTCGATGGGCAGAGAGATGTGTCACCAACCCCGTTCATCCTTGTTCTATGTATGCATAAGCCTAGAACCAATGCCATTTACTTTAGCCATTTGGAAAAAATGCCACAAGAAGTTCCCTCTTCCCCATGCCCACCCCTTTTAAATGTTACCTACAACCCAGACATACCTGACAGCCTTACTGTGGTTATGACTCCATGATCTCAAGTGGGCATTTTCCAACTCCGCCACCTGGTCCACCCAGTGACCCGCAAACTCATGTCCTTTCTGGACCTTCAAAACAAATTTGAAATACCACAACAGTCCTTTACTTATCTCCAATTTAAACATTATTTTTGCTCCATATCTCCTGCCATGACCCTAGAGAAACCTAGTGCCTTTGAGGTCTTATGCACCCAGGGTCCTCAGAGAGGTCTCATCCTCTTTATACAGGATTCTCCATGACTCACTACCACCAACTCTGGAATCTCCCCTCTATATGCAGAGATGGGCCAAGATTCTACCCACTTCTATATCTCTCCCTGAGTGGCAGGAGATCTGGACTTCCATTTCCAAAGCCTCGAGATGTGTGGAGCAGAAAGACAGCCTACAAGGTGTTGATTTTTTGGTACAAGACTCCCTAAGTTTTACATAAATATGACCCCTCACTATCCCATCTATGCTGGAGATGCCTACAGGATGTGGGTACGCACTACCATATCTTCTGGGATTGCCCACTGATCACACCTTTCTTGTCTATGGTTCAATCCCTACTCCAATCAGTAGGAGAGAAATATCCCGCTGAATCCAACACACTATTTACTGGGCCTTCCGGTCCCGGGTATCCCCAAATATGCTAAAAAAAAAAACTGATGGCCTTTATACTCCTATCTGCCAAAAGAGTAATACCGGCCCATTGGCTATCTCCTATACAAGCTCAATTGGTCTCATCCATTGCTCAGATGCGTAGGGTGGAACATATGACGGCAGTAGTTCAAGATTCCCTGCCTAAATTTTTTTTAGGCTATGGAATCCCTGGGATAACTCCCTATTTAACCCAGAATCCACTGTCGACCCCCCACCAATCCTCTCTAGGGCAATCTATTGGGGGGTATCATATCAGTGCCTTCCCCCCTTACCCACACTTTTTTTTTCTTTCCATTATGCAAATATTGTGTACAGATACATGGTGTACCCTCCTTTTCCCGTATGGTACTTATACATGTTTTTATTTTACTTTTTTGTAACTTGCAAGATGTTGCCAATGCTATGTTTATCCAATATCAATGACTACTGTAACGTATTTGCAATTCTTTTGTATTGCTAAAAAGTTCTCAATAAACACTCAAAAAGAAATAGTGGCTCTATTAATTATTTTAGAATGATAAAGATAAGGTACAGTATATATGGCTTATGTTAATTTTAATATTATCAAAAGTTTTGCTTTAATGCAAAACTTTATTAATGCACACATTAAAGGTTAAGTGAGTCCATCAAACCAAGCTGCTGTATCTAGAGACATTAGTTTTAGAAAGGTTGATGCATTAGCTTTAGTAATATGAATTGCACTCCTCCTGGGATATTTGTCATGCCAGAGTTATGCCAATTTCTCTTGGTGGAAGAATCATTCAATATCTACAGGTAGATGTCTTATGCCTTGTACACTGTTGGATTTTCCGGAGAAAAAAAAAAAAAAAAAAAAAAAAAAAGTGTAATCGGATCATGTCGGAAAATCCGATTGTGTGGGCTCCAGACTTTGACGCACAAAGTCCGAGAGCTGGATCTCAAATTTTCTGACAATGTGATCCGATCGCGTCAATTCCAATCGTGTGTAGCCTAGCCCGATGGACAATGTGCCATGCATGCTCAGAATAAATTACAAGATGGAAGCACTCGGTCAGGTAAAACTAACCTTCATAATCGATATAGCACATTCATCCCGCTGTAATGTTAAAAATTGCGACGACGACGATTATTCATAATCAAAGAGGGAGGCAATGCTGGAGAAACTGGGGAAATTGGCAAAACCTTTGGTCCCCAGGGCACGCATCAATTAGTTAAACGGAAAAATGAGTGGCCTGAGGAGTCCATATCCAAGGAGAACAGTCTGGTCCAGAAGTCCAAGAGATCAGGAACAGCAGCAGACATCTATGTCCCCAGGCTGTGGTCATACAAGAGTCTGCATCTTCTGTCAGACCAGACTGAACCCAGGTCATCACTCTCTGGTCTTTCACACTGTGGCGTTGGAGATGTGGGAGGAGGAGTATGATCCAAATCACAAATGTGTGTTTCAGGTGTCATTTGGCCCAACAACCCCTTTAGGGTTTTGAAAAATTGCTCACACGTGAGGCTTTGCCCCTACTCCATTTCGTACAGTTTACAGGCAGCCAAGATGGCAAAGGCCTCTTGATAAGTGGGGGTGGCTTTAAGGGCCACAGAAGCCTCCCCAATCAGCCTGAGCACAGACTACTCCACATTGCTTTCCTTTCTGGTCCTTTTGGTTGGAAGGCGGAGGGACCTGTGATTCAGTCAGGCTTCTAGGCCTGCCCACATCTTGGATGCCACTTACCCCTGCCTCCCACATTCCACGCCCTTCTCATGGCTGAGGTCTTCCTGTGTATGAAAAAGGGACAGTTTTAGTTTTTGGTTCATCAAAGACATCATTTTCAGCTCTGTTGCAAATTGACTGTTAATAGAAGAGACTATCATTCTGAGCCCATCATTTTTCATTCTTGACCCAAATATTTTGGCCAATACTGTCTGCTGATTTTATAAAGTGTTTTACATATCAATAATTAGTGAGAAAAAAAAAATCAAATATCCATTTTTACGCCAAAAATATGTAGAGCAATACTATACCTGGCTCAAGCTGGGCTCCTACTTGTCTGGAAGTCCCAGGTTGGGTGCCGTAATCCTCAGCAGGGGTGGAACGAAGCATGGAAGGAAGAAGTGGAGAGTGATTCCCTGATCTCTGCCTGGTCTGACAGAAAATGATGCCTCTCATAGTACCACAGCCTGGGGACAAACTTCATCTGCTGCAGCTCCAGATTTCATGGACTCCTGGACCTTCTTGCGCTCTCAGATATATACTCCAAAAGACATGCAGGTAGGTTAATTGGCTTCTGTCCAAAATTGTCCCTAGTATATGAATGGGGACCTTGGATTGTGGGTGCCTTGAGGGTAGGGACCAATGCGAATGTACAGGGATAGGGGTCAATTGTAGACACTCACTCAGGTTGAACTGGATGGACTGGTGTCTTTATTCAACCTTACTAACTATGAAACTCCTCAGGCCACCAATTTTCGCTTTTAAATAGTTGTTTGCCCTGGGGACTAAAACTCCAGTTTCTCCATCGCTGCCTGACTCTAATTTGTTGCTGAAATGCGTTTGCCATAGACATGGCAGCTCCCTGTACTTGTCTAGGACAGGGGGAGGAAACTATGGTCATTGAACCCATCCATATTCTCTGAGACACAATACAAGACAGACCCTAATGTCAGGCCAAACTCTAATTTTGTCCCAATACAAGTCTCAATCTAGAAGCAGTATATTCTAATGATGTACCTTTGATTGAAGTTAGCCAATGAAAGTGTTCATGGTCACCATTTTGTGGAAATGGCATGTGCCAGACCATTCTCTCCCCTTAAGAGGATAAGGTATCTAACCCAATACCAAAGAGTCTGACCCAAGAATAGAGAGTGCCAGTGTTTGTGTGGCCAAAGTATCTGTTGACTCTAGCATGGTGCCCTCATACGCCAACCAAGACTGACACTGTATTCCCAGGAAGAAAGGATATGCAGTCAAAGATAACCCTCCCATTCCCATATTGAGCCACAATTGACCCCCTAGACTGGGGATATGCAATTAGTGGACATCCAGCTGTTGCAAAACTACAAGTCCCATCATGCCTCTGGGTGTCATGCTTATGGCTGTCAGAGTCTTGCTATGCCTCATGGGACTTTTAGTTCTGCAACAGCTGGAGGTCCGCTAATTGCATTTCCCTGCCCTAGACCAACTTCCAAGCCACATTGCAGCAAAGGGCAAAAAGACTGAATCAGTCCTAGCCCCAACCCCGAAGGACTGGGCACTCGTCCCCCAAACCAGCAAGGACTGGGATTGACCCAGACTCCAAGTCCTCTGCTACAGAGAAGCCCATTGACAAGCCCAGTTAGCCAATCACAGTTCAAAATAGAAAGTTCAGACCATCTAACAGCAGACCCTTTACTTCCAGAGAACGAGACCCAGGGCCAAGCTCTACATAGACGTCAAGAGTGAGAGGCTAGCACAGTTAACCATCTCCTTCACAGCAAAGGCTCAAATCGTCAGCCTAGGAGCTCAATCTCTAGATATTTCAACCTGAACTAGGACTTCACTCCTAGACCCCAGAACCTGGGGACCACCAAGCAAGTGATTAAACTCAAGTCCGTGAGTGATATCAGTTCACAACTCATGCAGCAGTTTAACACTGGGCCCACAAAAAACGTGTGTATAAACTTGAGTAGGGGGTTATGATAAAAGCTCACAACTCCTAAGTGTTTGTATGGGAACCTACCATTTGACTATGCAGGCCCACAGAAGAGATACATTGCTTTGAGCGTCATTCTCAGTAGGAACACAAACATGTAATGTTTTTCCAGGAGTCTTTCAGGACAGCACACGAGGGACCTTGGCTCCTCCCTTCTTAGGAAACACCGCCTCCACCAGATCTTTAAAATTATTCCTTCCCTCCAGCTTTTGCACGAGCACCTCCGGCCAGACTAGGGAGACAAAGATACATCAAAAAATTACACATACCTGATTATCTCATGTCCCAATGGTAACACCTTATTTTGGGTGGGTACCGGTGCTGTCCTGAAAGACTCCTGGAAAAAAACCTTACCGGTACGCAACTTAAATTTTCCCTCTTTAGTCTTTCAGGACAGCACACTTGAGGATAAGCGAGAACTTACTGTAGGGTGGGACCACTGCTTGCAGGACTTTACACCCAAAGGCTTGGTCCTGGGCAGACAATACGTCAAATCTGTAGTGCTTAACGAAAGTCTTAAAACTTGACCACATTGCTGCTCTGCAGATCTGTTTGGGTGTAGCACCAGCCCACTCTGAGACATTGTCATAGCCCTAGTGGAATGGGCCCTAATACCTTCTGGGACCTCTACCCCTTTTTCTAAGTATGCCTGACTGATTGCCAACCCAAGTCACCTGGCTATAGTATTTCTAGAGGCTTTAGACCCCTTCCTAGCCCCTGAAAAACAAACAAATGAATCAGACTTCCTGAACTGCCCCGTAACCTCCAGGTATTTTAACACACGCTTCCTGACATCTAACTTGTGGAAGACATGTTCCTGTTCCCTCACAGGATTCGAACAAAATGTGGGCAAACAGATATCCTGACTTCTATGGAACTTAGACGCTACTTTTGGCAAAAAGGCCGGATCAGTTTTAAAAATAATCCGATCCAGAAAAATCTAAAGAAAATGTGCCCTCCTTGAGAGGGCTTCTAGCTCACTGACCCTTCTTGCAAGTGATAGGAAAAAACAACAACAAAAAAAAAAAACCCTGTCTTAAGGGTTAAAAATGTTACCATACAAGAACTGATAGGCTCAAAAGGATCCTCTAAGAGCCTTCAAAACTAAAAGATAGATCCCAAACTGGAAAGGGATGTAAACTGACTGGTCTGTCTACTTAAACCTTTAAAGAGGAAGTAAACCCTAATGGGTTTACTTCCTCTTTTTCCCTGCAAAGGTAAAGCATAATGGACTACTATGCATCGCATAGTAGCTCATTATGTGTCACTTACCTGACACAGGAGCCAGCGAAGTCGCCGCTGATCCCTGTAGTCCGCCGCATCCATCTTGCTGGTGGCGTCTCGCAGCTCCGACCAATGACAGTGGCGAAGCCGCGATGACGTCACTCCCGCGCATGCGCACGGGAGTCGCGTCTCGCAGCTCCGCCGCTGCCATTCGGCGAAGCCGCGATGACGTCACTCCCGCGCATGCGCACGGGAGTCGAAAAATTAGGCAAATCCATTCTTGGACTTGCCGCATTTACTGCGCCTGCGCGCCGCTGTCTACGGCGCAAATATCTCCTAAACCATATAGGTTTAGGAGATATTGCTTGGACCTACAGGTAAGCCTTAATCTAGGCTTACCTGTAGGTCAAAGTGGTTTGAAGGGGTTTACTTCCTCTTTAAAGAACCTGGAAATCCAAGGATTTGCTGCCAGTTGCTGCTCAAGAAAGAAAAAAAAAAAAAAAAAAAAAAAAAAAAAAAAAAACTAAAAAAGGCAGAAACCTGACTTAAGAGTACTGAGAGCCAGTCCCATATCTGACCCCCTCTGTAGGAACTCCAGCACTGGTACTGGACTATGAATGGTAAAAGGAGCTCTCCGCACACCAGGAATTGAATTTCCATACCTTCAAATAAATCCTGCATGTCTCTTCCTTTGTAGAATTCAGAAGAGTCCCCATTAACCTGTCAGAACCCCTTGCTTTTCAGCCTCTCCTCTTCAGTAGCCAGGCTGCCAGCCTACCTCTCCCCCTGAGGGCAGCAGGTGGGGCCTTGGAAAAGTAGATCCTTCCTTGACTGGAAGTATCCAGGGTGGTTACACTGCCAGTTTCTTTAGAACAGAAAACCAAAGCCTCCTGGGCCAGTGTGGGCTATCAAGATTAGGGTTGCTTTTCTCCACCAGTGACCTCTTTACTTTTATTGGAATGAGAACCGTAGAGTCCAGAGAATTCCGAATACGATCCAAACCTCCAAAATGAAAAGCTGTGGGGGGCGAAAGTGTGCTCCTGCCCACCTTACCACTGGAAGGGCCAATGTCAGCAGTCCCGAGGCTGACATGGCCTTTCTTATAGAGATTGATTGCTTTGAAGAACTGTCAAAGCCTTGTCTACTTTGCAAATTTTCTCCTCTGGGAGAAAAACTCGCTGCCGAGTCTAGAACGTACCCAAAGAACGTCATCTGCGATGGAACCAGATTGCATTTATCCAAATTTAAGAGCCATCTCAACTGTTCCAAAATATTTGCTACCTGCAATCCCTGAACCAGCTGCTCTGGTGAAGATGCAAATAGGAGCAGGTCGTCCGGGTATGCTACCACTGGGATTCCCCTGAGTTGTAGGAAAACCAGAGCCTCTACCATAACTTTGGTGAATATCCGGGGGGGGGAAGATAGGATAGCCCAAAGGGGAGGGTCCGGAACTGAAGATGCACTACTTCGACCCTGACCTTACTACCACCCTAAGGAATTTATGGCTGTCCTCTGAAATTGGAATGTGCAGATGGGCGTCTTAGATCTATGGACGCCATGAAGCAACTTGGAAGCAGCAGTGTTTTCATGGGAAAAAATTGAATCCATCTGGAACCTTTTGTAACAGATTCAAAGGTTTCAGGTTCATGATCAACCTGAACTTCCCTGACCACCAAAACGTGGGAACAAAAACACTCCGCCTACCTCCCCAGGAGGAGCCCGTGACACTATACCCTGCTGCTCCAAATCCTCCAGAGAAGTCAGAAAGGCTACCGCCTTCTCTGCCCACCTTGGTAGGTCTGTGATTAACAACCTGGGGGGGGGGGAGACTTGAAAACTGCAGTCTGTACCCCCTCATGTCTGGAATAAAAGGATTGGAGGTAACCGACTCCCACTGGGGTTAACTTGTCATTGGGACTGCTCAGCCGGGGGGAGAAGAAGAAAAAAAAAAAAAAAAAAAAAAAAACTCCCCCATGCCCGGTGCCCTTGTTGGTCCAGACTCTCGGACTCTGTCCTCAGAAACTTAAACTCCCTTTGTGGGCAGGTCTTTAGATTCCCCCCCCCCACTTTGTTCTTTAAGGGAGAAGCCTTCTTATTAGCTGTCCAATCAAGGACAGCCTCCAGGTCTGGACCGAACAGTAAATCCCCCGTGAAGGGAATACCACAACGTTTCTTTGAAGCATTGTCCCCTTGCCATGTCTTTAACTAAAGTGCCCTTCTGGCTGAATTAACCAAGGCAGAGGATCTAGCAGACATGTGGACTGACGCATCTGCCATGTATGCGACTCCTTTCAGAAGCATTGGGAAAGAAAAATAATTGTTTTTGCAGTCCCTGCCTCAATATGAGCTTTTGAGTCAACCAGTGCTCCATGTTGCATGCCACCACTGAGCCATGACAGGCTTAAGATTGCGTAAAGAAGAATCCCATGACTTCTTGAGGAGAGAGTCCATCCTCTTGTCAATAGGGTCGGTTAGCATACCCATATCTTCAAAAGCCAAATATGTCCTTCTGGATACCTGAGAGAAGGCCGCATCCGGTCTGGGAGATTTGTTCCACATAGCAGATTCATCCTCTGAAAAAAGGAATCTGCGTTTCAATGCTCTAGAAAAGGCTTCCTCTCTGGGTCTCGCCATTCCTTATGGCGTCTACCAGAACTTCATGCACTAGGAAGACCCTTTTCTTCGGTTCTCCTAGACCTTCATACATCTGGTCATGCAGAGACCAGGATTTTTTTTTTCTCCTCTTGGATACCCAGTGTAGTGTGAATAGCTCCCAGGAGCTCTTGCAATTCCTCCAAGGAGAGTTTGTAACGGGAGGATCTGGAAGATTCGCCATCCACCTTTTCTCCCCTCTGAGAGGAATCTGAGGATTCACTGTCATGCTCATCCTCTAGTATTCCGTTACCCCTAGGTAACCCATAATTAGCAGAGGGACCTGCCAAGGGGCCAGGTGTGAACATCCTCTTGTGCTGGCAGAGGACTCGCTGGGGGCTGTATAGATTGAAAATTCTCAAACAAGGTTTTAAAAGACTGAATAGTGCTGGAGAGCTCTTTAACAGAAGCCGCCAGACTAGAACTTTGTTCCTCAACATGATCCTTGACCAAGCTTTCAACGCAATTCCTGCATAATACTTTCCCCCAGGATTCCCCTAACACACTTCTACATAAGGGACACTTCTTGGATCCATGTGAAAGCTTAGCCTTTTCCATGGAATTGTCCTGTAATGACAAACAAACCCCACTAGCATCAGCCCCTGCCAGCAAAAAACAACACCAGACCAACACCAGGAAGGCACCCTCCCAGGACCAACCACCACCAGGGTCCCAGATGTGCAACTCTTCCCCTCCCACCAAGGAGGAGAGATCACCTGTGGGTTTAAACGGGAAGTAGCAAGGGAACACCACTTACCTTAGAATGGCTGGTGCCGGCATCACCCAAAAACCGAACGGGAACCATAAGTCTCAGACATCCCTTCGGTCCGAACAGTCGATTTGTCAAAAACTACTCTTAGCTGTCGTTACAGCGTTAATGGGGCAGACACCAGCCTTCATGCCATAAGTTTTGCCGTCCCACAACCGGAACCAGAAGTCGCAGGTGAATCAAACGTGACCTCTCCCATTGGAAAAAAAAGACGTCGCCCATCAACCGACCCAGCGTTGCGCTCCATGCTGGCCACACTAACGAGGGGGAGATGCAGACACATCCAGCGAATACCTTCCCCAGGCAGCGCCAAAACAAACATCCCATGCTGCCACTTTCCCCAAGGAAGGATGAGATGCACCAGACAACGGACTCCTCAGCCCTGCTGCAATGTATGAGACCTCAGTCTCTCTGGACATCCCTTCGGCCAGAGCAAACATTCTGCCTTCAGGATAACACTGGACTCAGCCTCCCCAGCGGAATTAAAACCAGGTTCCTAGCGATGTCTCCTCGCCCATGCCCATTGAAATTGAAATCAGATATCAAAATGGCTATGAGAAATGTGGGTTCTAGCATTGCTGACCTACTGAAAATGCTGGTTTCCTAGATCTTGCCGTCACTTACCCCCTTGTCAGGTATGCAGAGTGTGGATAAAAGCCCCCAATTTGCATACTTTTCTGGATTTAAAGAACACCAGCATGACAGCCAGGCAATTAGCATAGTCCTCATTTCATATACAGATAACTTAATTCTGGATAAATCAATGACACATTCAAAGGCAAAATAAGCAGCAATGTTGCGCTTTAAGTCATGCACACACAGCTTTGCAACACATCAATAACCACTGCAACACATGCAACTTTGCCTCATATTGGGCTGGCCAGCTGCCACAGACCCTTCCCCTTGCATCAGACAGGACAGAGGGCACAGGAGAGCAAGTCACCTTTTCATAGATCAATATATGTTAATGCACATTAGTGTGGTGTTTTACTGTGCCATCAGTTAGAAAAATTTCAGCAATCTTTCCTACCTAGCAAAGAAAGTCTACTGCAATCTTTCTACAAGGTTAACTTACTGTCCTTGAGAATCTAGGGTGCCCCATGTTTGTGAGTGTAAAGCCGCGTACACACGGGCGGACTGTCTGTCCAACTTAGTCCGCCGAAACACATTTCAGCGGACAGTCCGCTCGTGTGTGGGCTTCAGCGGACTTTTTCAGCGTGCAGTCTGGCGGACTAAGTATTTCGGAATTTCCGTAATACAGTCCGTCCAACTTTGGTTTCAGCGGACAGTCCGCTCGTGAGTAGGCTAGTTGGACGGACTAAGTATGGCGCATGCTCATAAAGGATTTACACGGCGGAAGCGCTGGGTCTTGTAAAACTAGTGTTCGTATTGAAGCTAGCATATTCGTCATGCTGCTAATTTTGTGGGTCTGTGTTGTACAGTCTGGTGGTTGGTGTTAGCTCACCCTTCAGCTCACCCTTCAGACCCCGTTAAATCGTGTAAAAAAAAATGGTTTCGCATAAGTTGCGCTGTCCCTTCTCCATTTCTAGCAACTTGCTTGCCAAATATGTACCGTAGGCCTCCTCAGGATTGGGGGGTTTACTCAGCACTTGGGTGACTTGGCGTATAAGCGCCAATGGCGCCTCCTCTGTCTGCGTCATCCTCCTGGGCCTTTTGCTGGCTAGGCGGAGGGGAGGGACCTGACTTTCGGTCTGACTCCTGCTGGGCCCAGCTAGCTCCTGCGTGTGGCTGGTCTCCTCCTCCATACCACTGGTCCCGGCCTCCTCCTGGGTGAGCTCATCCTGTGTAAAAAAACAAAGAAATCAATAAATAAAATATGTCTATATTTTGAAATCATCAATCACTAACAATTTTACAGTTCTCACTTGCCAATGCATTTGTCTTGAAATACAAAAGGCTATCATTTTGACACCATCATTTTTCCATCAGTTCACCAAGATTTGAGCCACATTTGTGGAAACTACTGTATCCTTATATCTAATTTAATTTGTGATGAAATCCTAGATTTGGAAGCAATTCAAACATTGAACTTTACATAATTAACCACTTTCAGACCGGACCATTTTGCTGGTCAATGACCAGAGGTCTTTTTACAATTTGGCACTGCGCTGCTTTAACTGGTAATTGCGCGGTCATGCAATGTTGTACCCAAACAAAATTTGCGTCCTTTTCTTCCCACAAATAGAGCTTTTTGATGGTATTTGATTGCCTCTGCGATTTTTATTTTTTGCGATATAAACGTAAAAAGACAGCAAATTTTGAAAAAAAATGATATTTTCTACTTTTTGTTATTAGAAAAATCCAATAAACTCAATTTTAGTCATACATTTAGGCCAAAATGTATTCAGCCACATGTCTTTGGTAAAAAAAAAAAAAGTCAATAACTGTATATTTATTGGTTTGCGCAAAAGTTGTCACATCTACAAACTAAGGTACGTTTTCTGGAATTTACGCAGCTTTTAGTTTACGACTGCCTATCTCATTTCTTGAGGTGCTAAAATGGCAGGGCAGTACAAAACCCCCCCAAATGACCCCATTTTGGAAAGTAGACCCCCTAAGGAAATTGATAAGTGGCATGTTGAGCCCATTGAATATTTTATTTTTTTGCCTCAAGTGATTGAATAATGACAATTTTTTTTTTTTTTTTTTTTTTACACAAAGTTGTCACTAAATGATATATTGCTCACATATGCTATGGGCATATGTGAAATGACACCCCAAATTAAATTCTGCTGCTTCTCCTGAGTACGGGGATACCACATGTGTGGGATTTTTTGGGAGCCTAGCTGCGTACGGGGCCCCGAAAACCAAGAACCGCCTTCAGGTTTTCTAAGGGCGTAAATATTTGACTTCACTCCTCACTACCTATTACAGTTTTGAAGGCCATAAAATGCCAAGATGGCACAAAACCCCCACAAATGACCCCATTTTAGAAAGTAGACACCCCAAGCTATTTGCTGAGAGGCATGTTGAGTCCATGGAATATTTTATATTTTGCCACAAGTTGCGGGAAAATTACAAACTTTTTTTTTTTCTTCACAAAGTTGTCACTAAATGATATATTGCTCACGCATTGCCATGGGCATATGTGAAATGACACCCCAAAATAATTCTGCTGCTTCTCCTGAGTACAGAGATACCACATATGTGGGACTTTGGGAGCCTAGCCGCATACAGGGCCCCGAAAACCAAGCACCGCCTTCAGGCTTTCTAAGGCGTTACAGTTTTGAAGGCCATAAAATGCCAAGATGCACAAACCCCCCCCAAAGGACCCCATTTTGGAAAGTAGACACCCCTAAATTTAGGGGTACACTAGTGAGACTAGGTAATAAATGGCGGGTGCCCAGAAAATATCGGGCCCCCCACCCGTGGAAGGCAGGGACGTACAGGTACGCCCATATGCCTGCCCGTGCCATTCTGTCGACGTACATCGTCGTGCGGCGGTTGTGAGTGGTTAATATTTGAGCAATCCTAACTTTAGAAACTAAAATATACCTGGCTCCAGCTGGGCGCATCAACTTCGTCCAGCAAGGAAGGGTCTGGATCTTCCACGGATGGCTCACCTGAGGTGGAGGGAAGGGTAGACGGAAGAGTGGAAAGTGACGGCCTGGCTTCTGACATGTCATCCAGAAAAGGCAGCCTGTCATAATACCACAGCTTAGGTACATAGATCTGATCTGCTGCTCCTGATGTTTGGGAGTCTAGGACTTTTGCGCTCCCGCCTATACACGCTACGCAGGTTCTGAATTTTGGAGCTCACAAAGTTAAGGTCTGCCTGGGGAGTCGGGTTTTCACAAACTGCAAATTGTCCCCAGTGTCTTTCTCCGGCCAGGACGGTTTGAATATTGTGGGTGCTTGGAATCCACAGGCTCCTGTGCATCTCCAACATATCGATAAATGTGGAGAGGAAGGCCTCCTCCTTAAAGGGGTCTGGAGTATACTTTGCATTTTGATTTCTGAAAAAAAAAAAACAAAAAAAAAAAAAAACAAATACTAATGTCAGACCAAATGCACACTATTTATATTGTGACAATGTAGGCGAGACACACTACCCCCCCCCCCCCCCCACACACACACACACACACTAGCCCCCCCCCCCCCACCCCCCCACACACACCACTAAC